>NW_024881301.1:19442328-20052328 GCF_018691265.1 Tyto alba
ACAAAGCTAAGCTTCTTACAGAATTTTAGTTGTTGTTAAAAACACATTTCATGAATCTAATGATGTTAATCCATGTGTTCAATAATAGGTGGATATAAGAGCATCTACCTTCATAGCTTTCAATAGCTTTCAATAACATTAGGATCACTCACTTATGGATATTAAAGCACGTTACAACACCCACTGAAGTAAGCAGATATCTAAAAGTCCATCACGTAGATGGAAAATGCAAGGCTCTGAGGGACAGGCAGACAACCACTGCTCATGTCAGAAGCCAAGTCACAGCCAACAAATCAGAATTCAGGTGCCTGGAATTTTCTTTTCATTCCTCTAAGTCTTGATGTAATAAAACCAGGGCCATCCTATGGAAATAGGATGAGATTGTCTTGCATAAATTTAAGTACACATTAAACACTGCTGTGTGGGAGAACAGAGCTCTATCCTTCTTACCAGTCGTGTATTTCTTCATTGCAGCATATATGTGTAGAGTTGCTATATGTAACTTTTACTTCAAATTGTTATAATATCTAGTATTTAGCTCAGAAAATTTTTTTGGACAATATCAGAATCATTTTTTTTTTCTAAAAAAAAGGCATATTGTTTCTACCTTTATATTGTTTGTTATTATTTTACTATTATTGGAAACCTTCTAGTTGCTATATCTGTAAAATTATCTTGTAGAAATATTCACCATAATTTTCAGATAAACAACAAATTATTAGTGTGGGCACTGGAATCTTTTGTGGATTGCAACTACTTGTGCTAAAAATATGCATTTATTCCAAAAAGTACGAAAGTTACTTTAGCCTACAGAAAGCTATTTTGTATCAAGATCTAGTCTGATAAGTTAAATCTTTAAAATATTTTGAAAGAAGAGAATGGAGAGGTGCCATGCAAGCTGTGAACAAATATGTATCTCAACAACTGAAGGTGACTGCACTAATGGCAAATCATCAAGGTTTGATATTTGACATGAAACAATATGTTTGACATTGACATCAGTTGCAGATGATAGGCATTGCAACTACTGTGAAAATAAACTATTATATATGCTTCCCTTTACTGGATGAGTGCAGTCACACCACTTTTCACTCTTCCTTTTAATTACTTACATTATAATCCTTTCACTACACTCTTCAAATGAGAAGATTCATATGGTATCTTCACTGTCTCCTCTTTTCAGAGATCAGAGGGAACACTATTTAGATTATGATAACACTCAAAGTCAGCAAACTACTGTCAAAATAGAGATAAAATATATTATCAATTATTTCCATGAGAAGGCCCCCAAGAGGGGTGAGGGCTGGAGCACTTTCCCTCCAAGGAGACGCTGAAGGACCAGGGCTGGTTCAGGCTGGGGCACGGATGGCTTCAGGGACATCTAACAGCATCCCCTTAGTGCCTGCAGAGGGGTTGGTGAGAGGCAGTCAGCCTGCTCACAGCCACGCACCGAGAGGGAATGAGAGACGATGGGTATGAATTGAAACAAGAGATGTTTAGGCTGGATATAAGAGAAAATTTTCTCAGCTTGAGGACAGCCCAGAAGTCAGAGAGGCCTCCCAGAGAGACTGTACAGTCTTCATCCCTGGAGGTTTTCAATACCTGACTGAACAAAGCTCCAAGCTTTAATCTCAGAGGTGGCTCTGCTGCGAGCAGGAGGTTGTACTGTACTGGAGACCTCTTCAGATGCCTTCCAGTTGGAGTTATCCTGTGAGTGAGTGAATGGACTGAAAACAGATATTTGGAGTTTGTAGAAATTACTGGAGGATATTGCCTAGCCTCTTTTATGCTGCTGGGCAGCATAAAGATCTCTCCTGAACCTGAACTTAACAAATCTATGAAATTCAAGGGCTAGATCTACATTAGCACTTTGGTTCAGAATATTGAAATTTTGAGTCTCCTGATTATATCCTTCCTTGAAATGCATTAGCTCAGTTCACAGGGTGGTTATAATTTATACAAACTAAATTCCTTTTGGAAGAAACTGAAGAGAAAAACATGCCAGGCACGCGCCAAAATGCAATCTAGCAAGTAATGGGTTCATAAAAGTCCTAATCAGAGGTCAGTGCTTCAGATGACTTCAAACTGAATGTGTGGTGAGGACATCTGAATCAGGGAACCAGACTAAATCCAATACAAAATAAATCCCCAGAACAGGACACAGGATGGTGGCAGAGGTCTCAGCACCAGCTAATTTGATCTGCTGATCTGTTTCTCTTCTGTCAGACTTGCTGATGTAGATGTAGCCACTACTTGAAAAGTTAAGCTGCCTGACATTTGTACAGCTGGAAGTAAGTGTGTCAAAAGAAAGAGAAATTAAAGAGATACTAATCACTTAGGTGAAGGTCGTAGCAAATCTCCAAATTATTCACATAAGTTTAAAACTTATGTTTTACAAAATTCTAGGATATTAATTAATCTGTGAGGTGGGAAAGGGAATTACAGTTTCCCATCTTTCCAAAACTGCAGCACCAGCTACTGAAAGTTTTGTTGTTATTTTTTATGTCCTTTCTCTTTTGCATATTCTGAAAATCCTCTAATATAACTAACACTGAAAGCAAAACAAAATAACAGCTCTCAGTCCTAAGGACAAAAATATGCAGACAAACAAAGCAGCAATTATGAATTTAGTGCTACTCCTTTTAGTAGCATAATAACCATTCATTTGAAGTTCTATGATAAAAGTGCTTAAGCCAGAATATGGGCCAAGATTTAGCCCTTCCCTCCTATTAATTTCTTTTTTTTTGTACATGGAGAGTATTTCAAATGAATACCAAAGCATATAAGCACAGTCTAACATATAAACACATTACAGCATGCTAAAAAATGTAAAGTAGTAGAAAAGGAGGGGTCCAAGTTGTTTGTTATGAGCAGTAAACAGTCCTTGTAAAACTACCCCAAATTACACACATATTACTATTTTAATAGGTAAAAATATGTCACAATCAACCCCAGACACTTTATATATCATACAAACATATGATATGAGGCATATGTTTCTCTTACCTCATCCTGTCCAGAAACCAGTAGAAACACCAGCAGTGGCTCTAGAGTAGTTTCTGTGAAAAGGATTTCTTACATCTCCCTTATGAACATGGATGTTCATCAGAACATAAATCCTGCCCTAACTTTAGTATCAACTCATTTTCAATGATGTCTTGAATGAACAAAGATGACGAACAATTTTCTTGACCTTACATTTTTCAGGTAGCTGAGATTGGACTTAGTGACAGAAAATTAATGGATCCTCACATCCATCCGGTGGCTTAAGCTAACACTGTGCACAACTCATGGATAATGAAGCATTTTTTGTCAGTATTTATTCTAACAGTTATTTACAGCAGCTTTTATAAAAACTGATTTTTCTTTCTTTATCTCAAAGCTAATAAGAGATTAACGCACAACTTGGAAATTTACAGCAAGGTTATAGCTCCCAGAACTTTGTAAAATCTGCAGTCAGTGCATCTTTTCTAATTGTGCTATTTTCTAAAAACATAACAAAAAAATCCCCAAAACAATTCTTTTAATACTCTTTTTAAATATGAATAAAGTTTTTCCAGTTCTCTGGGTAGATTAGAACTGTACCTAATCAACATAAGTAAGCTCTGTTTCAGTAAAATATTTAAGTTTCTGCATAGTCTTAAGCAAATCCACACTAGAGTCAATGAATGACTTTGCATGTTTAAAGTAAAATATGCTGATTGTGCTTTGTTGAATCAAGACCTTAATGATTTTTAGGCATTCAGTAGGATTATGGCTGAGGAATAAGAAATAATCATATTTCTTGATGGAAACATCAAAGATGGAAGATGATGTGCAACCTAGAATGCATTAACACACACATTAAATCACCAATACAACAATATCAACTTTACTGATTTGTCATAATAATAATAATAGGTACTTTTTTTTACACACCTATTAGAAGATTTTCTTTTTTTTTTTCTGCTCTGATGATTCAAAATTGCTTTTGATTTCTTTTATTTTCCCCCTTCCTTCTATTGATCCTACCATAACATTCATGATGAAAATCATCATAGTGCTGTTGATTATTGCCATTGTATATTTTTGGTTAAAAGGCACAAAGTAATCTGAGTCATCCCTGATGTCATTAAGTACGTTAGATTTAGTTTGTTAAGAAATAAGATTTGTATGCAAAAATCTTCTGAATACGTTCATATTTGTAGGTCACTTCTTTACCATCCATCATCTTTCCAAGACAGCCTGTATAACTGTCAACAGTTCCTATGGCCGGCTGAAACACAGTTACATTGTCAACTAAGTGTGTCAGCATTGAGGAGACAGTGAGGTTCATAGTCTTAAAATGAAGTATATTCATCATTAACCTCACTATGAAATTTTCCAGTCAAAAATACTTCCCCTCTCAGTTTAGACTGACTGAAATATTTCTCAGATCTACAACAGACTGGGTGGTAATGTTCACTATACAACTAAGTATTTAAAGAAAAATAAAAATCATTTTGATAATGTTTTCATTAAGAAAAAAGTAATTTGAAGTTAAAAGACTTCTTACCCACTCAAATAAAATAATTTAATTTGACTTGAAAATTTTGTTTTACCCTGCTTGAAATCAAGTCTAAAAATTTCTTTAACCTAAATTATTTTTTCCTGATTTTCAGTTTAGTAAAAAAACTGAAAATATAATTTCTTCACACAACTGCAATGTCCTATAAATACTGGCTGCAATTATTTTCCATAACAGCCATCCTTCAAATGTATGTGTTGTTATATATAAGAAGCTCTGAGATTATATATATATGTATGTGTGTGTGTGTGTGCACGCGTGTTATATATAAGATAACTCTGAGAAGTTAATCAGCATGCAATTTGCTAACTAATGTATAGATGAAAATGGTAACAACCATGTATATAAAGATTTTCAAAAATGTCATGCAATATAAACTCAGAGACAGCAGTAAATACATCTTGATTATATAATTCCTTAGTACTCTTATACTCTATAGTCCTATAGTATTCTACACTCTTAAGCACAGACAAACTCAAATTCCCCAAAATGCAGTTTGGGGTCTTACATAACCAGAATTCTTTTGCTCAGCAAATAGGAAGCAAAAAATACAGCTTGTGTAGAGTATTTCAGGCCTACAGTTTCATCCAGTTATAAAATTAATAAGCCAGAGACTTAATAGGCTCATATTCACTTTCCACTTTTTTTTTTAATATGTTTTTAATATTGGACATTGGAGAAACACCTGCTCCAGCCACCTTCTTGCCACCTGGAGTTCAGTGTTGATAATGATATGAGAATATTGTCTACTGTTAACAAGTAACTGTTAGTGTTTCCTTACTAAGATCATAGTTGGAGTTCAAAACACTGTAATATCTTCTTTTCATTCACCCCTTTGTGTAGTGACTTAATATAAAACTGCAAATATTTTTTCCCAGAAAATCAGACTAGACTATATTCATATTTGCAATTCAATACAAACAAAGGAAAATGAACAAAGTCACTTAAACTCGGGTCTCACCAAGCTTCCTTCTTCCAATTACAGGGATTCAGGTCCCCTGGATCACAACTTGCTGTTGTGCCTGGGATGTCCTACAGTAAAGGGGACACTGCCAGGGAAGTTCCCTGGCAGAACTAGTAGTCATCCAGTTTAATTTTAATGCTTCCAAAGAAATTTTGCCATATATGAAACTAACATATGTTTTCAGTCTAGGCCCATCCCCTTTTGTTCCTGTTTATTTTAAATTCCCAAAGAGAAGTATAAACTGTATGCATAAAATATGTGATTATAACAAAAATACTTTATGCAAATGAGTATCACCATCTACACAGATTGACTACTGACAAGGAAAGAAATTTGTCTTTTTTTGGTGTGTTTTTTTTTTTTAACTTCTTTGAGCAGAATTCCTTCCTGAATCAGTTTTATTAAAATTTATTCCTTTCTTTTCTTTTGTCATACTGAAATAAGAGTATTACATTTTTTACATAAATTATTGTTATCCACAACATTCCCCATATACTGAAAACAAAGAAAGCATTTCTATTGATGATTCAATACAACGCAGAATGGTTTTGTACAAAATCTTTTATACCGCATTAAAGATTTTTTTTCATGTGATAATTTTTTACATAAGCTCAATATTTTGAATTCAGCTGAGGAACCACTTTACTATTTATTCAATAGTTTTCTATTTCCTTTAAGAAACAACAGCTTTCTCCTGTTTGCATGATTTAATACCAATAAATTCAACTGCTATTAAGGACAGTATAATCTACAAAGCCCAATGGTGAAAACATTTACTTTGTGTTCTGAAGACAGCAGTGTACTCTCAATAAAAAAGTGTATTCCATAATACCATTTTTACTCTCAGTATAAAAATCACTATTTATTTCATCATGTTGAATTCAGTTTAAAACTTCCTAATTAGATACAATATCACTACATCCATATTAATTCTAGAATCTTTCCTGAAAAAAATAATTTAAAAAAGGAAAACCTTATGCCTTATGCTGGAAAGCACTACCTTATCACAATTTCAGTGTAATACAGACTGCTTATCTCACTGCTCTGTTGTGAATGTAACTCAAAACAAGTAAGGAAGAAGAGCATTGTCATGGTCCAAATAGCACCAGACTCACACACATAAATTTTTCCACTCCTGGGCTTTCAAGATATTTGAGTTTTGCAAAAGTGCAGTAACATAAATCATACTATATTTCTACAATTTTTCTATAGCTTGATGAGGATAGAAATAATCCAAATGAAAACATTGGTGTAACAATTTAGCCTTACTAAACTACCGTTCCCTGTAGTTTTACATTTCTGTAATAGAGCGAAAGAAGGAAAAAGGAAGGACTAAAGTTGTTAAAATCTTAATTATTTCTTCAAGTTCAGTTCCAGATAAGATATTTCTCAAATAAATATTTACAGCAAAATACGCATTCACCCCTCCGCTCCCGAATTTTTATGCATATTTGCATTCTATAGGTCCACCATTAAATTTGTGACTGGAACCAGAAAGTGTGTTGAACAGCCATTAGACTGCTGTTCAGGGAACATACTTGGCCCATATAGCAGCTCTTCTGAATGAAGAGTATTGCATTACCAGAATCACTATCATTTTCTCAAAAGCTCACATTTGGTCACAATTTTTGCCTTTAGTCTTTAGTTTACTTAGGTAATTTTTGCTTCAGAAAAGACTCCAAATCTATTAATGCAATGTTTTATTATGTTGCTCATTCTTGAATGGCCATACTACCAACAATAGATGTTGTATCTCAGATTGTTTGAGAGAGGGCTGGGAAGGGCAGTTGAAGGCAGCAGGATCAGTGGAGGGAAGGTAAAGCTAATATAGCCTGTTTATGCTCTTTCATAAAGCCATTCTGCTGCACGGATCTTGAGAAGAAGCGGTTAGTACACCAGCATATTAGCGGACTTACATGTACCACATAAGGTAAAAGACAATATCACTGTCTCCCAGCAATCTACACAACGTGTTCTGTTTTTCCACATTACATGTAAGTGAGTAAATATACAAATACACACATGGATAACTCAGTGAAGTGGATTGGCACATGAGGAGAAATGTGCTAAGCATGCACAAAAGAGGCTAGTAACAGAGGACAATTACACATGTTCGAGCATATGGTAGAAGGCTCTGTGGAGCTTCTTTGGCCAATGAAGTCCTGTGTCTGGTCTAGTAGAAGTCAGCTCTCTGAAAGCATAACTGATCCATGACCAGAGCCCCTTATGCCAAGGAACATCCTTTAAAAATCACATTGAAACTATCTAGTAAGCAACTGAACGATATATGAGACCTCTATCTCAATAAAAATAGGTGCTGTTAAAAAAAAAAATAAAAGCTCTAGGTCTCAGACAGCAGTTCAGAATTGAAAGTTATGCCTAAAGGTAAAAAGAAAAAGGAAAAGATTTTAAATTAAATTTTGCAGTAAAATCTTCATTGAAGCAGGGTCTAAAACATTGAATCAGATTCATCTTCAAAATATTATTAATTCTTTAACAGTGCAAAACCAGAAAACAACAGAAAAATATCAGAGGCAGATGAAGGCAGGAAGGAAGAATATTGTTTATGCTATCTTGTTAATCATTAATGAGACTGAAATAAAAGTTCTCAGTGGAACAAACCCTTAAGGCATACATAAGTATATATTAACTGTGTGGTGCCAAGTACCCAAGCACATATGTTTGCATTCATATACATTTGTTCATATTCGGTTTCCAATATTAAATGTTAGAGCTGTTTCGAAGAGGCTATTTTACTGTTTTATTTTTATGAAATTCATGCTTATTGTGCATGTCTACTCTATTGAGCTCTACTGTATGTAGGCTGTTCTGGATTTGTGTATACTTTGTTCAGGGAAATTCCACTGTAATACACTAAAATCTAGGACTTTCAGAGCTTCAATTTACTCTGAGACATTAAAATTTAACTTTTTATATATAATACTTTCATTTTCTCATTAAACCTTTCCTAATATATTGTACACTCAGATTACATGAACAGACATTTTGCAATCTGTAGCCATCCTCATATTCCTTTCTTTCCTTTCCTTTTTTTTCCTTTTCTTTTCTTGGTGTTTCTGTCGTACAACATGCCTTATTTCATAGGTTACATCTGGAGGCAGATGGCATTTGAAACTGAAATGAACAAAACTGGTCTGTTGAGATCAAAAATGAGCTGAATTAATGTACAATTTGTATCTGTGAGTAAGTATTTGGTAAAATCATTCAAGATGGTCTAGACCAATAAATCATATTTAAGAATCAGCATCTGCTTGCTTTCAACAAATGACTACACAGAATCTGTTACTTTATACATGTGAAATCCTTAAAATGGATTCCAGAGATCTAACCTGTTTCAATCCCTTTTAAAACAAACGTTTGTTTCTATTTCTTTATACTTGTGCTGGTTTTGGCTAAGATAGAGTTAATTTTCTTCACGGTAGCTGGTATGGGGCTATGGTTGGGATTTGTGCTGGAAACAGTGTTGATAACTCAGGGATGTTTTAGTTCCTGCTGAGCAGCGCTCACACAGCGCCGAGGCCTTTTCTGCCCCTCACCCCGCCCCAGCAGCGAGCGGGCTGGGGGGGCACAAGGAGTTGGGAGGGGGCACGGCCGGGACAGCTGACCCCAACTGACCAAGGGGATATCCCACACCGTGTGATGTCGTGCTCGGCATATACAGCTGGGGGAAGAAGAAGGAAGAGGGGGGACATTTGTAATGATGGTGTTTGTCTTCCCAAGTCACCGTTACACGTGATGAAGCCCGGCTGGCCTGGGGATGGCTGAGCCCCTGACGACCCGTAGGGAGTGGTGACTGAAGTCCTCATTTTGCTTTGCTTGTGTGCATGGCTTTTGCTTTACTTATTAAACGATCTCTATCTCAATCCATGAGTTTTCTTATTTTTACTCTTCCAATTCTCTTCCTCTCTCCACTGGTGGGGAGTGAGAGAGCAGCTGCGTGGGGCTTAGCTGCCAGCTGGGGTTAAATCAAGTCAACACTGATCACAATTCTTTGCAGAAAACTCTTTATTTTCTTGGATTTGATCTTTGCATTCTACCCTTAAAAAATTCTTTAAAGTCTCAAATGAACTATTTCAATCTCAGAATCTGTTTTTCATTAATCTTTATCGGTCAGCTGCCTTCAGCTGGATATGCTCCTGGATTTTGGTTACAACACCATCCTCTGCTGGTTTTCCTCTCAGGTTAATGATTCTTTTAATAGATACTTCTCATTTCTCTATCCAGATTTATCAGAAGACCTCCTAAGATTTTTCCCTATGCTCAGAAAAAACATACTGGAGAGAGATATACCTATGGAGAGAAAGGATGTTGAATGTCTCATGTAACGAAGTGAAATACTCTCTGATAATGATCTAGATACATGAAGATGGTAAACTGTTTTTCATGAGGTACTAGTCTCTTCAAAGAATTGAAAAGATGGAAAAATCATAGTACACATAGTCTCTACAGTGCTCAATCATGACAGATATTTTAGCAATTAATAACAAGATTTTATGTACCACCTATTACACACAACTCTCCATCTTCCAATCCACTTGAAACTTAAATTAATCTCAGACTATTAGGCCCCATGCTACCTGGGGGCCTAATTAGATGATGACTACATGTGACTTATTTCCAGTGACATTTCTTTAACCATTTTCATTTAGAGTTTCTACTCATTTTTAAACACTCTGGAGAAAGCAGCAAAGTTTTACCATCATAGGTATTTGAACAAGAAGCATGCTAGATTAGACTATGGGTGGGATGTTTTTAACAAAGTGCATTTCCATGTCTTCAAAGAAAAAACAGTTAATGTAAAAACCTGCTTTGTAAATTACCAGAATGAATAAGGTAGACAAACCTGAATGCATAGAAAATTATACTTTCTTTCTGGTACTTGCAGTATTTTCTTCTTCATAAAGAAAACAAGACTATATCAAGGAATGGTGGTAAATGTAACTTCAATACGTAAGTGATGAAATGGCATGATAGAATTTTACTTTCTTATTAGAAACACACTCACACACACACACACACAAATAATGCAAGGAAAATAATGAGCTGTTTTATTAAAAATGATAATGTCATTTTACTGTAGTAACAGTAAAAGTGAAATCAGTATTAGGACCATATTATCTAAAATTATATACTTTTTGTTCTGTTCCTTCCTCCCTGCTTTTCCCCTGACTTTCAAGCTCCAGTTGCTCCCTGAAAACTGTTCTGTTATATATATCTATAACATTAATAAAAACAAAATATACCCACCTCTGATGAACAATTATGTGTGTGCAAATAGGACAATATTTATCTTTTAGTATTCAAGAAACAGAAATAAAACAAAGTCTTGCCTGATTCATACAAACTGACCTACTGTAGTCAATAGAATTAGCTGTGCAAGGAGGGAAAGAAGATTTTATTGATAACATGATTCATCAGAACAGAAACTTGAGAAACAGAATGTGATCCCTCAAATTGAGGGGAAAATATTAAACTCATTCAATATACCAAAGATTATTATGAACTAAAAAATACATTACTTGAAGTTAACGGAAATGGTCACATAAAGTCATAATAATTTACCTTTGCTATGAATTTTGTGGTAGGACTTTCACAGTCACTTGTATCTTTTTACAGCACAAAACTATTGTATTTTCCTTGTGTCCTAATGAGTTATCATTAATACTACCAGCTAAAAATCCCCACCTACACTGACCAAAGGGTTTGTTTTATTCATACATGTATGATTCTCTCATGGCAAATTAGTGGTTTGGACTGTCCTCTAGCTGGTTAGCAAGAATGCATAAAGCTAAATAACAGTCATACAGGACTCATAGTTGGTGACTCTTACTTTATTTAGATATGTGTAACTGCATTAATACCTGAAGACCACATAAGCTTTAATGTATTTATTTTCACAACAGTCCTAAAACAGAAAAGTGTTGTTTTCCTGTTTTGCTCCTGGGAAGTAAAGAAAAGAAATACTAGAAAGCTAGATCCACAAAGGGTCTCTACCACCAGACAAAATTTACAGCCTGAAGTTAAAATCTTTGTCCCCTGTAGAAACACTTACAGGCTTCACAGATGAAAGCGAGTTGACGGGGAACTACTTGTGCTAGCTGAGAGAAAAATGCCTGCAAGTGTTTGGTCCTTGCTTGAGCATCCCACTCATACTTCCTTCCTGCCTCTTCTTCTCCCCCTCAAAAAAAAAAAAAAAAAAAAAAAAAAAAAAAAGATATTACACCAGAAAAGTCACATACATGCAGATACTTGCCCCATGAACCAGGCAACAGAGCACTCATCTCACTCAACAGAGCACTAATAGTGATGACTGTTCCCTTCCTGCTTGATGAGAAACAGCATTTCATCTCAGCTTTTTTATATCCCAGGAGTGTACCACAGAAACAAAAACTACAGGCATTTCTGTGGAGGGAATTCCCTCTGAACTTGGTTCACATGTATAAATAAGTTATCTTTATCACCCAAATGAATCTCTTAAATATAAAGCTCCACAAACATTTTTGTGGCTTTTAGTCTATGTACCCCAGTGAATGACTTCAGCCAGACAGTCTGAGAAAGATTCATTCAATCTTCAATATCTTAAGAGTATGGGACCAAGTCAAAATAGAAAATGTCTAAGTTAGGTCCATGAAGAGCCCTTTATCAAGCTGGTTGTTGACTCTCAAAGCTAATGAGAAGCCACATGTGATACAAGATACCTCTTAGATTGACTTCTCTAGGTAAGATCTCATCTTGGGAAAAATACCTTAATTTCAGTGGAAGGTATGGGTTAAAGCTCAGTGGCGGCAGGTTATTCAGTCACTCAATCATCTAAAAATTTTGACTGATGAAATATGGAGCAGGTTTCTCCATAGTACAGTGATCTATGCCAGAAACAGCACCATTTCCTCTGCTGGGTGATTCAGCCCAGGCAGAGCAGTGAACAAGCATGACTTTTCTCTGAGTCCAGCCAGTTTGTTAGGATATCACTGCATAAAACCCACGCACAGTTTTTCTCCTGTATTTATCCTCTGCAAATACAGAGCGTTACACTCAACAGTCAACCTACCACGGATCCATTTAACTCAAAAATCTTAAGAACCATGCACACCAAAAGAGAACAAGAAGAAACCATAGTTCATTATTAGGCATTAGGAGCGACAATGAAGCCCAGTGATTTTTTATGTCAGATCCCTCCCCACCCGTTATTCTTCATATCATTGTGATAGTATTAGGTCATTTTATCCAAAATCTATTAAAATATAACTTTTGTATCCTAACCAACAGATGTACATATAATTTGTGTTTTAATTGGCAATAGTGAATACAAAAATGCAATATTGTTAGTTAAACTTATCCCCATTAAATCCTTCTTTGATATCACACAAACCAGCAAACACCTTTTTCTCTTTTAACCAAAACTGCAGGTGGCACTAGCAATTTTTTTTGTTCTGAGATGCTCAGTGTCAATGATTCAGCTTGCATAATTTAATTGGAAAGGATAATGTACACTTTAAAAAGTCTGCACCATGAAAAGGTTCCAAATTAGCTGACTCTCTTCCAAAGCAGGTAGACAGATGAAAATAAGTGGTCAGTTCAGCCTCTGAGGGAGCAGGCAGCAAGGTAAGTGTCCCTTTCTTCAATAACCCAGCAGATGCTGAACAGTTTTTTATACATAGATTTCCTACCAAGCATATAACTGGGCATAGAAATAGTAGGCATCTGCCAATGTATGTTCACACTTTTGGAAATGAATGCATATAAACAAAATATTCAAAATTTTAAACATGCTGTTAAAGGAAATATTTATGTGTTTGACACCCGACCTGGAATACATTGTTTCACTTGACTACCATCATTACTGAAACACTTCAATTTTTTTCTCACAATTTCCTCAGTGGAAACACCTAATTGAAATTCAGAGAAGTGTTAACTGATAAAAAGAAAAGACACTAATCAAATAATTCAATTATTATATCATGTAGAATAAAGAAATCCCCTCACCACTTCAAATCCTTGCTGTGATTCACTAGTCAAAACAGTTAAGAAACAGCTCTGTTTAGTCTTAACAAGCAAGAATGGAGATGCATGCACATTATTATTGATTTATTAAGGCTTATTAAAAGCTTCTCACACAGGGCACAAAGACTGTGACGCTTGTGACTAAATTCACTAGACGATTCGTAAAAATTGCACATTTCTTCATTCTGAATTTTAGCTGAGGGGGACTGTCTAAGTCATCATGAAGACAATGAAAGAAGCATGTATACAATTCCTTTGCCTTGGTCCTCTCTGTAGGTGGGTCATTCAAAATCATTAGCAACAAATTCCTCTCTCTGTTAAAATTTATGGGAAATATTTTAATTACAGCATTCTAAATGTAAATATTTTTGTAGGAAGGAAAATTTATTTTTTTAACTTTAAGATACTCTAAAATGATGTTGTTTTCTGAACTCATTAGTTTCATTTATCTTGACAAATCAAAAAGTATCAGTTGCAGAAGCCTGAAGAATTTATGACTTATTATGTTACTTTGAATGGACAGTTTATTGGTCTGAAGAAGAAAGGACTCCTATGTGGAATAGAATTAGAAAGCAGAGCAGTACACAAAGCATTCATTACATTTTTAGATCCGTGATTCAAAATATACAGCGCTTATTCCCCTCCCATGAGTAAAGGCCAATCTAGAACACAGCAGGCACATCCTTTTGAGTAAATCTGCCAGTGCCAGCCACATGTCAGAGATGATTAGTGAGGCAGAGACACCAACCACCTCCTCTGACATCAGAGGTCAGATAAAGGAGAGTGCGGCAAAATCTGAAAAGCATCAACCCTCTGATAATGATGTGATTGATCTGGCATACCTGCTATTCCCATCACTTCTCAGCACCTCTTTTATTGGCATTTCCTGCTGTGAGAAGAGTCTCTCTAGAACTGGCAGCTTGATTTTGGTCTGAGGAAAATAATCATAATATGGTAGGAGAGAATCAGACTGCCAACTCCTGCCTTTCAAGTAGTGAATTGCATGCACTGCTAAAAGGCAGATAATATTCAGATCACACATTTCTTGTATGGAGCAAACACTCCAGATTGCCATAAGCCAGGCAGGTTCAGCCTGCTGCATTAAAAGCATGCATTTTTTGCCCTTTGTGAGCAGCAGCCTGCAAAACAGGTAAGAAAAACAGCTACTATCCTTGTAAGTTAAGAATTCCAGAGAATAGTTATGGTAGGGCTGCTGGGTTACCAAATACCCTTGCTAACCAATGAGGCTATCTGATTTTAGGCTACAAGAACTCTGCTTCTCCATTAAGCTGTTCTCCTACTGTGAAGACCATCTTTTAGACATGTGTTGTATAAGTAATGCACACATCATTTATAATATTTTCTCCTAGCAGTCCTTCTTCCTGGATATTTTTATGTCATTTTCCACTAAGAATCAATGACATTGATTCTTAGGCATCCTAGAGTGGTGTCTTATCAATCATTGTGGCACAGCAGAAATTTTTTTCCTAAGAGGATGATAACCTGGTATAGAGTCCTGCATCTAATTCCCTTCAAAAGGTTTGAACACATTGAGCCAAATGTCATTCTTGTGCACAAATCTGAATGGGCTTCTCTGCACCTTTTCAGGCTCAGGAACCAGTGACACTGTACAGATACGCCAAAGGGCAGAATTGGAAATTATCAGACATTTTTAAATTTAGCAATGATTATGGAGAGGAGAAGGAGAAGGTCATTCCTTCTTGGATTTTTGTATTAGGGAGGCAGCATAGTCACAGCTTTCGAAATGTTCTTTTCTTATTATTTTTCAAAACTAATTTTTGAAAACTAAGATTCAAGTGAGGTGCCAAAAATGGAGACACCTGAAGTTTCCTTTTGCTTTTCATATTCTTCAAAACTCACAGTATAAGGGTATCTTATTTGTAAACAGAATTCCAAGCAGAGATCAGCACTGAAGAAATGCTTGAAATCCTTCATCATTAACACATTATTTTTCTTAACTCCTTATTCATATCAGTTAGCTTCCAGCAGCAGTATAAAGCCATTTAAACATACTTATAAAGAAAATTATTATTTCAACATTATTTTGAATTTAGGGGAGAATGAGATGGAAGGTATTAACTAGATATTGCGTATCTGTTTTTGATTAACCCACTGCAGTGTTATTTAAACCAAGTAAGCCTTTCTTGCTTTATATTGTTGAGCTCACAGAAACAAGAAGTGTTTTGTGCTCTTTGCTGCCTCTGCAGAATTAGTCCATTAGCAAGCACTATTTCTACAGATTGTGCCAACCTCACTGGTGCTGTTGGTCAAGAATGCACTTTCACCATACCTCTGTGATGCTGTTTATGAAGGCAAATGCTTTCATATCAGCTCCATGCAGATTAAAGAAAAAAGATTACAAATTAGTATCTCTCAAAGGGATAATGTGTTTTCTTGTATGTTAATTTATCTGTCTCTGGGTAAACCAAGAACCAGTAAAGTCCTACTGTTCAGCTTCTAAGACACAGTAAGTCCTCATAGTCACTCTACATTGTAGTAAGCAAAAGCAAGATGCATAATTCAATTTTATTTAAAATATTTATCATACTTTTAAATAACTGTTTTGCAGACCTTAGATATATGCTCTGGATTTTATTCTACTGACTGAACTTTCCTTTCACAGCTCACCTCTGGATTCGTCTCAAAATACTATGCTCAGGATTATGTGTTCATTAGTTCTCCTATCACTTCCTTTCTCCATTCTGTGTTTCATCAGTCTCAAAACTCCCTGAGGATGCACAGAACACACAGAACACAACATCCAGCATTAGGAACATTGATAGAACTTCAGCAGTGTATTTCAAACACTTAACTGCACTTTTAATCTAAGGTCCACTTTGAAAATTCAGCACCACTTTTCCACATACATAGTGGCTCAAGTCCTCTAACGCTGCTGCTGAGACACAGAAAGCTTTCTTTGAAATGTAAAAATGAAACACACTGGCATAGGAAATAAAATTATGTTGATTTCACATGCTCAGAAAGAGTTCCCATAAGAACTCAGTAAAAATGTTCGTATTTGGTTATATATAAGAAAGATGACAACATGCAAAATTGCCACAAATTATTTAGTAGGTGACTTTTTAAGGAAATATGATTATACTCTTAAAATACATTATAACAGCAGGTATAATGGTAGATATCTATAATGATAAGTACCTCACCATAAAACCCCTAATCATCTCTCTAATTAGGTAATATTTTAAAATCATTTAATTTAGCTGCTTTTTTAAATGATTAAATTAATTTCAAACAAGATGGTAGCAACATGATAAAAATAAGAGCATACACCCAGAGAATAAGCAAAAACTATCCTGGTTTTATCACAACATGGAAACTGGAGGTTGTTATCTTGAAGGAAATGGCTATTGCTAGGTTGCAGCTTATTTTTCCAACACCATTTATAAACCTCAGTGCCATTTTATGTTTTTCACTCTTATGTATCAGTAAACACTATTAATCAGTTGGGAACAGGTTTTATGCTTTATTTTTTCAGCATATACAAATGTGCAATTGTGTGCAATACATATTTTTAATATACCTGCAGACAAAGACTAGTAAATGAAAATGAAAAAAGGATTTAAAAGCAAACAAAGTTAAGAAATAATTGAAGACCATGTAAGTTTGCAAAATTCATAACTCAAACAAAATAGAAGGGGTTTTGAAGTCTAGGGTGTTTTGGGTTTTTTGTTTTAGAAATGTATAGAAAATGTATATTCTTCCTTTAATCTTATCCTCTGACATAGATGAAGAATTTTGAAGCAGTGAAAATTATAGGGAAAGGAATAACCAGAAGCACATGAAGGAACTTGACTTGGAAAATCCTTATCCACGTGTTAAAGACAGCAAAGTTATATGCCGTGAAAAAGGCAATTCATGATTTTCACTATTTATTTAACAAGATTTTATATCGAACACCAAGAATACCAAGAAGAATCTGAATTTCCTTTGTGAAAGCAATTTTAAATAACCTGAAAAAAATTTCAATATATAAGAATTTCTTCTGGTATACAACAACTGGTACTTGCAATAACCACATGTTATTTCTTGTCTGTCTTAATCTACAAATTCTCAGTTTGCCCAGAGAAGTTGTGGATGCCCCATTGTTCAAGGTCAGGCTGGACGGGACTTTGAGCAACCTGACCTAGTGAAAGATGTTCCTGCCCATGGCAGGGGTGTTGGACTAGATGATCTTTAAAGGTCCCTTTCAACCCAAGTCATTCTATGATAATCTATGAGTCCATTTAGGTTTATCTGTGTTTTTTTTCTAGTCATTTTTGAAAAGATGTATTACACTCAAAGAATTCCTAGCCAACAGAAATTATAAATTTCCTATTCAGTATTGTCATCTCATAGCAGTATCCTAATTCACAACAAGGGTTTCTTAGCCATTATTACAATATCTGTAGATAACCATGATGTCTGCAGTTGGTAAAAGTCCTCTATCAGTTTGTACAATTAAATGTCAATGAAAGCTAAACTGCAGCAGCACAAAACTCATCTTTTCTCTTTCTGCATAACATAACTGAATTTTGACTCTGGTTTTATAAACCTGAATATTTCATCCTGAATTATGGCTAATATTTTGCAATGTCACTCCTCTTCCACATCTAGTTTTAAATTTAATGTTGGATAAAGATTATCACTCAAAATCTGTTTATTCCTTGATGTGGTCAGTAAGGACTTAAAATCCACAGGAAAACTGATTTTGTGTGCTGTTTTCTTAGCCTTGCTTCCAACTTCATATGATTTTAGACTTATGGTGATCCCTCAACAAACCCTCATCACTCCCTGTTTCTGCTTACATAGATGCTGTGAAAATCTATTTTCATAGTTACTCTTATTTGGAGATTTGCCCACATGAACAACTCTGGTTGTCTGCTAGTAGCGGAACATGTTTTCCATGCCAAACTTCACATTCCTGAAACCATAATACATACCAGTTTGAGAAGGTTTCTAACAGATATTTCTGTCTGACTACCTTTACTTGTATTTCTGAAATACCCATTTCTTAATTCCTGAGAATTCCTTGCAAGCTAAAACAAGCAAACAAATAATGAGAACAAAATTAATAGATCTACTTTAACATATTACATAAATTTACATTAAAATGAATAATTAATATAATTAATTAAAATTAAGGTTCACAATTTTGGCCAGTATGTTAACTTTATATACAACTCTAGCTTTATCTGTGAGGTATTTTTGACAAAACAGTGAAGCACTTCTTCACATTTACTGCTGTGGAAGAAATTTCTTCTGTAGTGGATATGTGAGGGGCTGAAGCAAAACTCCATCCAGCTTGCTTTGAGAAAAGTTTCCAGAGAATACAACTCACTTTTGAGAAAACTTGAAATACTGAGTGTCAGATAATCAATGCTACACTGGAAAGAGATTCATCAGGGAGATAACATGGCCTAGCAAACTGAAGGCTTTATAAATCAATGCAAGAATCCTACAGTAGACCTGATAGTGCAAGGGGAATTAACAGTTCACCAAATAATGATGTAAAAGACTGTGTGGGACACACTGAGCCAGCAGTTGGGTACGTTGGCTGAACCAGGTCAGCCCAACAACATTTCCCTGTAGGACAAGGAAATGTCAAGTTCAAAGAGGAAATGTTATGCCAAGGGCTCAATAGCTTCACACAGAAACAGCAAGCGTAGAGCCAGAAGCTTCTGTCTCTCCCAGCAAGTGGGAAGATAAAAATGTATATCACCATCTGGATGATGCATTATGCGGCTAAATGGGGAAAAGGGGCATCCTTATTGTTGTGGGTTGACCTTGTCTGGACACCCGGTGCTCACCAAAACCACTCTATCAGTCCCTCTCCTCAGCTGGACAGGAAGAGAAAAACATGATGGAAGGCTTGTAGGTCAAGGCAAGGACAGGGAAATTGCTCACCAATTATCATCATGGGCAAAAAAGACATGACTCAGGGAAATTAATTTATTGCTGTCTTCCCCTGCTCCAACATGGGGTCCCTCCCACAAAAGACAGTTCTCCATGAACCTCTTCAACATGAGTCCTTCCCACAGGCTGCAGTTCTTCATGAACTGCTCTGGTGTGGGTCCCTTGCACGGGGTGCAGCCCTTCAGGAAGACTGCTCCAGCGTGGGTCAACCATGGAGCAAGTCACAAGCCCTGACAGAAAACCTGCTCCAGTATGGACTCCTGTTTCCACTGAGTCATAGGTCCTGTCAGGAGCCTGCTCCAGCACAGAGTCTCCACTGGATCACAGCTTTTTTTGGGCATCCACCTGCTCCAGCATGGGGCCCTCCACAGGCTGCAAGTGGGTATCTGCACTGTGGACCTCCATGGGCTCCAGGGGGACAGCCTACCTCACTGTGGTCTTCTCCACCAGCTGCAGGGGAGTCTCTGCTCTGTCACCTGGAACACTTCTCCCCCACTCCTTCTTCACTGACCTTGGTGTCTGCAGAGTTGCTTCTCTCACATATTCTCATTCCTCTTTCCTGACTGTTTTGTGCAGCAGTTTTTTCACTTATATAAGTTACCCCAGAGGTGGTACCACCATCACTGATGGGCTCGGCCTTGGCCAGTGGTGGCATTAGCTCTGTTGGACATGAGGGAAGCTTCCGGCAGCTTCTCACAGAAGCCACCCTTGTAGCCCTCCTGCTATAAAAACCTTGCCATGCAAACCCAATACACTCATCTAGTTTACCACTCCATCTAAATATAAAGAATCGGAAATAAACTGGGAAGTGTGAAGAGGAAGAACTTTGCTACTGTTCTTGCAGCCAGGAAGTAAGATACACAGTCAAGCTGACATCTAAATCTAAGCTATTCTGAATCAGCTCTTCCATTCTCATAATGGAATTCTATAGTAAAAATAAGTAGATAATTTCTTTAAGTGTTCATTATTTTCACACAGCTCTGCTTAACATAATAAGAGCAGTAATCGCTTGACAAAGGATAAAGCTCTATGTCTCCCTTTTATGTAGATAATAAATCCTGTACTACTCTGTTTGTACATTACACTCCATCCCAGATAGTTATCTAACTATTGGTCAGTTCAGAAAGTAACACAGAGCACCTATTCCACATCTATTTCACCATATGAGACATAAAATAATTGTCCGTTACCTGATTAAGATCCTTCTTGAGCAAGCTATTGTCTCCTGTACAAGATTTCTTCAAGAGAAAGCTTTAGAGAAATGCCCTAAAATGTGCTAGTTCTGATTCTACAGGTAGATAAAAACATATGCAAAGGGGATGGAGGGAAAGGGAGAGAGGAAAAAAAACTTTATTCACACATATTTTTATATTGAAAATGTGCAACAGAGAAAGTCATGGACAGAGAAAACAGAGAAAGCAAACCTGAAAAAACAGATTCTATACCCTCTTCCAATATCACATTTCTGTGTAATTTTGGGCAAGTTCCATGTCTTCTCCATACCTTCAATTCCCAAATGCAATAATATAACAACTCTTGCAACATGTCACTCGGAAAAAGAGGAAAAAGTAGGCATACAAATAAACCAGATAGGCAAATTTTCACAGATGGATAGAGATTTAACCTAAGTGAGTTTAATAAAAAGTTGCATTTACAGGTGTTTTCAAATGAAATTAGCCTAAATTAAATCAGAACCTGTAAGAATGAAAAGTGGTCTGTCATTAATAACCCTATCTATAAGGTGTAAGAGAGCTTGAACTCTCAGAGACTATAAGGAGGAGACAATACATGAAATATTTGAATCCTTCTCCAAGTACCTTCAGATAAGATGGAAGGATGAAGAGAAAACTCTCTATTATTTTTTAAATCATAGTTGTAGCTTTATTATGATGTTAATATTTAATAAGGACTTAAAAAACCATTGAGAATATGGAAATATCTATTTTGTATGCATTCAGAAGAGAGAATTTGGATTAACAACCATAATGACTCATGATGAATCTTTCTCCTTCTCTTGTTACTATAATTTCTTCAGACGATTATAATGTACCTGTTGGCCTTTTACTATTAAATAAAGCTTTTCTTGGGAAACCTTTAGTTACAATGGATTGGCAATAATAAAATAAGCTCTGTTATCTAACCCCTTTGGCCTCATTAAACTTTTTCAAAATATCTGGACTGATCTCTTAGTAAGTTAAAGACTGGTATTCTCTGGAATCTCTTCCCTGGGGAAGACTCTTGGACATTTCTTAGAGTCATTTTCCCCCTCAGTCTCCCTTGACCTTGGAGGTTACTTTTTCATCAGATTCAGTTGGGAAACTACTATGAGACATTTGTTTAGTCAATAATTTGTATTGTCTCATGATCACAGGTATAGTTCAATCCTCATGCAAAAGGTCTTGAAACTTACATTAGAGCTTGCAACTTTGTCACTATAAAATAAATTATGTTAAATATTTCTAGAAGAGTAAATATTCTATGAAAAGAGTGAAGGAAATATAATGGGTATTATATCTAAAATTTTCTTCAACCTACAGACTATATTCTATTACCAAGGATCATCTTTAGGCTATGGGAAAATTATTTCTTCACATGTTTAAAAATATAAACTAAATCTACATATAGGATAATATTGACCTCAACAATTAAAAATTCCAGTGCAAATGGAGCCATTAATCTCACCCTAAGAAAATTGCATAATAATACATCTTAATATGCATCAACTTTTAAACAACTATTTTTATTATCAAATATAATTTTTTATCCTGTTCTTGATTTTTTTCTCAGAATTCAGTTTAAATGAAAGGAAAAAACCCTACACAAAGAATGTGTCCAGTCAAAGAATTATATAGGTACTCTCTCAGCAAAATGCATGCTTTTACATTATTGGTTTTAAAGGTATGCTTTTATTTTTATGTAAACAAAACTTAGTTTTAGTACATCATAAAAGTATATGATACATACTTTTGGAGTACTAATCAAGTGCATGGATTTCTTTTACTGAGTCTGGGTCTACAGAGAAATTACATAACAAATTCAAAAATAATCAACAATATTTTAATTATAAATTAAGGTCTGCAGGGATAGCTACTGGGTTATTCAGTGCACACAGTGTGTAAAAACCACCTGACACAAAATGAAGCACATATTTTAAATATCTAACACACTTCAGAATTACTGGCACTGTGTTCCTCTGGGTCTTTTTTTCTCTAATTCCATGCTTAGACATAATTTTTCAGTGTGGGAGCCTCTGTGTTCACTAAGACAAAATTTACCATACTTCAAAGTGACCATATCCACTACTTTAAGTATCTCATATACATCATGAGAAGTTGTCCTCAGGTGAAAGAAATTCTACTTACCTCAGGGATACCATGAAGACTGCTACAGCCTAAAAGCGTTAAAACCCAGTGGCTCTAAAGAGTAACCTCTCAAGTTCAAACTCATGAACACTGATGTTTTCAGCGTTATCTTCACCACAGCTGATCTTCTGATGTCCCACTCTGTTCGCCTGAGTTATTCTGTACATTGCACCAGTATCAATGCTCTTTCAAAATGAGACAGGTCTTCTGCAATACCCTGGTCAAAGCTTTTTGGTCATCTCCACTTCTTTCTTAACTAGAGCTGTGCTAGGTTTCTGTGGCAGAGGTTTTTGGTAGCAAAGGAGAGGGCTGCAGTAGTGACCCCTGTGAGAAGCTTCTTGAAGCACCCCCAGATCCAAGTCAGGCCCGCCCCTGGCCAGGGCCGAGCCAATTAGTGATGGTGGTTGTGCCTCTGTGATAACGTATATAAGAAGGGAAAGCTGAGAGGATGAGTGGGAGCTGTGAGGAGTTGCAAGAAAGATGAATACCCAGGTCAGTTACAGGAAGGAGAAGGATGTGGGGAAGGTGCACCACTGCATAGACCCCTGTATCCCATAGTGAGACAGCAGGACCACTCGCCTGCCACCCATAGAGGTTCACAGTGGAGCAGAGGCTGACCTGAAGCCTGTGGAAGAGCCCACATAGGCACAGGTGTCTGTGCTTAAAGTAGGCCAGGACTCTGAGGGGAGGAGTGGTCCCTGCTGTTGTAGTCGGGCACTGGGAGGACTGAAACATGTGGGGGTTGCCCATGCCAGAGCAGCTTGGGAATGGCTGAGGCCCACGGGGAGGACACACTGCAGAGAAGGTTTGTGGAGTACTATCACCAGTGAGAGGGGAGCCACATGGAAGAGGGGGGAATGTGTGGAGGTCACACCACCTTCCAGGAAGGAAGGAGCAGCAAGATAACTGTAACCCCCATCCCCAGACCCCTGCACAAATAGGTGGGGGATGTAGAGAGATCAGAACCAGAGCTGAGCCCAGGAAGAAGGGAGGAGTCGGTGAAGGTGTTGTTTGGATGTGGTGACACTTCTCATTGTCCCACCTTGTCTGTTAAGTTTTGTCTTTGTTAGCGTTTGAATTAAAGTGATGAGGTTTTTTCTTCCCCTAACCAGTCTATCTTTTGCCTGTGACCATAATGGGTGAGCCACCCCTCCCTGTCTGTATCTGGATTCCTGACCCATTTTGCTTCATTCTTCTCCTTCCCATTCCTGAGAGGGGAAGGGGTGAGTGAACATCTGTGAGGTACTCAGTTGCCCTCTGAACTCAAACCATAACAAGACCTCAACTAGTCTCTTCTGTCCTGGTCTGCACCTACATTTCCTTTTTTTTTACTCTATTTCAAATAAAACTCAAGCATTTTGGCACACACCTCCTGAATCTCTGAACTCTTGTGTAGTGTTGTCTGTCGCTGTTCATCCTGCTTTTAAATGATCTCAAAAAAGAGTGCAGTGGAGGACATTCTGGAAAAGATTAAAACATAACTAGTTTTGTCTCTAACCTGTGTTGATATAAGACCCTGCAGAGAACACCATTCGTCAGTAGTTATGTGGGCTCTTGTGATCCCAAGTGTCAAGCATAAATGTCAAGAATAGCATAAATGTTAACTTTCCAGCTGTCATCACAAAACAGCCTCATGGACAGATCTTACAGTTTCTAACACTGTGCCAAAGCAGAGAGCACCCTGAGAGCTTACTTTCCAATTTACACACGTGTGAATATCAATAACATTATTGGTATCACCACAAGTCCATTTAGTTCCTTCAGGATGGTTCCCCACTTCAATGATAGGTATCTAAAATGAACACAATATAATCAATGAATACCCTTTACAGAAATGCACTTGACTAGAGTAATATTTAGCACTGCGAAGGAAATTACAGAAATTTGTAGTTTCCAGGATATAAAAGTAAAGAATGGTGTTCCCTTAGGACAGATTGGGAAAATAACAATTAATTTAGAAAGAAAGAAAGTTAAAATCACAAAAAAAAAAAAAAAAAAAAAAAAACAACTAAACAACCAAATAAACAAAAAAATAAAATCTTTTTTTTTGTAGCTAAATTAAAAAAAATGTATAAAGCTTAATAACCTAATTCTCAGACTTGGACATTGACATTAGTATTTTAATTCTGTAATGGGAGATGTATTCACAATGGGGCCTTAATTACATGTATCGCTTGCTCTGAATTCCCTTTCATTTTACCCTGCACTTTAAAGAGAGTTGAAGGGTATTAAAGAATTCCAGGGAACTGGAGATATTTCAATCAATGGCAGTAAATCAGATTTTTACCTCTAATAAGCAGGGCTTAATCAAGTTTCATAACAATTACTGTAAGATATTCAAAAGGAAGTAAGGAAATGGTATCTGTCCAGTTCCTCTGAGAAAATATTTTTTAAAAGTTAGCAGCCTAGATGACAGACACAAAGGAAAATCAGTGACTTAACTAGCTTATCAATTGAACAATATCTTCAGGTCATGGTTTACATACATGGCTAGTGAGCAGAAAGAAGCTTGCACTATGCTCATATGTGCTGTTTCCACTCTGCAAAGTAAGAGAAGCTTCAGCCTCAAATACTATTTTCATTTCTACAAATTCTAAGCTCTTGAAAAAGTATACATGGAGAGTGGGAAAGAAAAGAAAATTACTCCACTTTTTCTATTTGTATTAATATTTGTGCCTATAGGTAGAGTGAATGTCAACATGCTACCACAAAAGAGATTTTGTTAGGGAAACCCAGACAGAAACACTCTAGCCTGGGAGTGAAAACAAATCCAAATGTTAGAGTAACAAAGTCCATGGGGACATTGTTCTCAAGAGTATGTTCAATTTATTTCTAAAAAAGGTACAGCAAAGAATGATCTTTCATTTCTACATAAAATGATATAAATCCCAAACTATACAACTGGTAAAGCAACTGAAAACAAAACAAAAAAAAAAAGTAGCATCAAACATCAACACAGCAAATTTTTCTTCATGAAAAAAGCTAGATCACCTGCAGGTTTTTTGAGAGCCTGAGCACTGAAATCAAAAACATTGCTTGAGATACATTGGTGGTGGTTTTACAGTGAATGTATCACACTTATTCAACAGGATAAATGTCTGATTACCATAATAGCTTTAGACATTATTACAGATGTGTTTTTTAACTCTTCTGCTCCATTTGGAAGTAAAGAAGTATCTGGCTTCATTAGTACTTAGATAGAAAACCACTATATGGGTGGGTTCAGCAAACCTAAGGAAGCCCTAGAAAATGACTGTATTTTTTAATCTATTGTCTCCTTTCTCCTTTTATGAATAAAATACCTTAAAATCTAGATGAGTTAGAAAAATTAGGCTTTTACCATTTGTCAGAACAAAAGCTTACTTAGGAGTGGTAGCTGCAATTTTCTTTTTAAATTACAATTCAAGTCATTACATTCTGTTTAATTAAGTTCCTGTAGTAGTTCCAGTTAGATAAGCTATTCCTTGTTTTCTGTTCTAAAGCAGAGCTCATAGCAATGACCAGAGATGAAGCCATACAGAGCCAGTTTTGGTGATCTGCAAATGTAACAGGTGTATTGTTGTCTAATCCAATCAATATAAAAACAATTTAAAATCTCAGCTAGAATTCTCTTATTTGGGTACTCATATTCAAAATGTTCAAATCATAGGAGCTGGTTTACCTTTGGCAGCAGGGGGCTGCAGGAGTGTCTGTGGGAGTAGAGGACAGGGGTTGTCCTGTGTCAGACATTACTAGTTCCAACCCAAACCCACTGCAGGACACAGCAAAGCCCATTGATGAAGCTGGTGTCACCTCTGGGAAAAGATTTAGACAAAAAAAAAAAAAAGCCAGAGAGCAGAGAGAAGAGTAAGGGAAAACAAAGTGTGAGAAGCAACCCTGAAAACACCAAAGTTGGGGAAGAAGTGGGAGGAGGTGCACCAGGCAACAGAGCAGAGGTACCAGTGGAGGAGATCTTGATGGAGAAGGCATCTCCCAGCAGCTGGATCAGATATACACACTGCAGCACATGGAGAGCCCCATGCCAGAGCAGATGGATATTCCCTGAAAGAACTGTGGCCTGTGAAGAGCCCACAGGCGCAGATTTATAGTGAAAGACTGCAGCTTGTGAGAAGGATCCACACTTTAGGTTTATCCTGAAGGACTCTGGACCATGAAAGCCCACACCAGACCAGGGGAACAGCGTGAGGAGGAAGAAGCAGCAGAGAGAAACTGCTAAAGACTGGCCACAGTGCCTCCATTCCCCATCTCCCCCTGCATGGTTCATCAGGGTAAAGGTGGTAGAACATTCAGGAATGAAGGAGTTTGAACCTGGGAAAAATTGGAGATAGAGAGAAAGTGGTTTAATTTTTGCCTTTGTTTCGTACCATCTGAATATATTTTAATTGGCAATAAATTAAGCACATTTTCCCCAATTTGACTTTGTTTTGCCTATGATGGTAACTGGTAGGTTATCCCCTTGTCTTCTTGACCCAGCACCTATTTCATCTCAATTTCTTCCCCTGTCTTGTTGAGGAGAGGGAGTAGCAGAATGGTAGAATAGGCAGCCAGCAGCAACCACTGTCAACCCTCCACAACAATAAAGCTTTCTCTGAAAAATCATTAGTGATTCAAAGATCATCTTTTCATTAAATTACACTTATATTAAGTAACACTTGCATTCATCTGTATAGAAATTTGCACCCTGAACACTACTTCTATTCATGGCATAAGGTCTGTTAGACTAGGTTTATCACTATTAACTATTCTGTTTGGAGTTCAGATTGTTAACAATGCCTTTTCCTTTTCCCTTTCCATAGTTTTCAGGCCATAGTTGTGCTTTTATTATGACAAGTGTGTCTCAGACGTTTTTCATTTTAGTCTCCAAAATATCTCCTTTTTAGGTAGACACATACTCAGACCCAAAGTATAAAATGCTAAAGTATCTATTGACCTAAACAAAAGCAACAAAATTTTGCAAAGGAATTTATGATAAACATGTGCAGAAAATCTTTACACTTTGTTTGCAAAATCTGTTATGTGTATATTGATAATTTAGCATGATGTTGAGCAAGCATAACTTAAAACTACCAGAAATTCAAGGAGGAAATCATTATTCACACCTCCTCTACTTGATTAAAAAGAAAGTAAAGCTTCCACATGGCTTAATGTACAGACTATCTACCTAATTCTCTTGGAATCATCATAAGTATTCAATAAATTGGGACTTTTGAAAGAATTATTTCAATGGGTATGGTTAAAAAAAAACAAAACAACCAAAAAACCACTCCACTAAATTAGATGGTTAGAAGACAGTATCTTCAAATGACATGAGAGAAGTAACTGTTAGTACTGGATGTAGCTCTGCACTGCTTGGATTATTTTGAGGGATTTAACTGCAAGTGGTAATGTTGGATGAGTGAGGTGTAGTGAGTCAACAAACTGATGGTTACCTCTGAAATACTTCTTGTTAGAAGTGGGAAATGGTATTACATTTTTGACTTAGTGAAAACACTTTATTGAATATACTCTATGCCTGTATTTTTCCAAGTTGTTAGTCATGATCTTTTCCTCAAATACAGTTTTCTTCATTCCTACGCAATCTAAGAAGGGAAAATTCAGAGAAGCAGCATTCAGGATTTCTCAATTTCTGAATAGCATTTAAGCTAAGCTATTACATTTGTGAGGAGTAACCATAAATACATTGTCCTTGGCTCTTGAGAAACAACTATCTGAAGGATTATCCTAATCCTAAATATTTTATAAAGCACATTCTAGATAAGTTCTGTTTAAATGTGTGCTGAAAACAGCCTGGAAGTCTTGTGCTTTTTGTAGGTAGGGCATTTCTAGAGGCAAAATATTTTTATGAACCCCGGGGATGTCACTTTTATCAAGAATGCTGAAAGGGATGCAGTCAAAGGCATGAAAAACTCTTATATTTAATGGAATAATAATTAAAGGAACCCCTGTGGACCATTGCCTGTATGCTAGTTCTTCACATTTCCAAATTACTCAGAGAAAGTGACAAACATATGGGATATGCAAAAATACCAAAAAGGCCTACACCTCTTGGAACTTCATTTTGTCTCCCTACAGTCCTTTCACTTTGATGAAATTCAGGAATACCCAGAAACCTTCAGAATCAAGCTTCTTTGCCCTCTTACTTTATTTCAATTTCTTTTTTTTTTTTTTTTTTTATTTTTCCCAAAGAGATTTATGAACCTCAAACTGTGCCATTTACACTTTAACAAAGGGAAAAAAAAAAAAAAAAAGAAAAACTCACATGAAGCAGAGAGTCATGAGAAATCTTAGAGAGCAAAAATAAATTGCTTCTTTGCAATGATAAGCTCCTCTTGTATGTAATTTATGAAAAGCCAGCTGCCATCAAAATTCTTAATTTATAGTGTTCAACAAAATGTTACTAACTGAAAAGCATTAATCAACATCACTAACTTAACATGCTTTGTCAAACTTCTGTCTCTTCTGCCAAAGAAGAGCATTTTTGACAAGTAGATTGATTAGTGAACTAACAGAGTTTGACTGAGAGGAGAGTGTGCGACAAGGAACTTAAAAAAAGATGTTAACAGTAATTCTATTTGCTCATAGAGAAGCTGTGTACAATACTATTGTTTTGCAAAATGCATGTCAATAAGACTGATAAATTATTATGGGGTTATAAGAAATTCTCTTTCAAACTTGATCTCATTCTCCTTGTGAAATAATTTATAAAGAGTGAAAATGTGCAACTGATCTGAAAAATGACCATAAGACCTGAATAATAATCAACTGCAGAGTGCTTTACTAGCTCAAGTGGTATAAAAAAGGTAATCTAGATTCCAGCTTTCAAGCTTAAGTGAGCACAATGAAAAATAATATACTTGCTCCTACTTTGTTAAATGCAATAAATACTCCAGAATTAAGATAGAAAAAAGCTCCTCTTACAAAGAAGGCTTAACTGGGAATCCCACATTTCCTCCAAAAACAAACAACTGCTATTTCTTGGTTTTCCTAATTTTCAGATTTTCCAGCTATTGCCAACAAGACTTCTTTTCTGAAAGTTGGTGGGAGGAAATAAAAGGAAGTTTAACACAAGAATCTTATAACAAGACCACACATTTGTCCCCTCATGTAACACCAGTGTTGTTTGGAACAAAGATCTGTCCACAAGCATTTTCAAAGACTGAGGCATCCCAAGTGACAGAGACTCAACATAGGAAATATTGTGCCAGGCATTTATGCCTGTGCTAGTATCTATTAGTATGGTAAGCATGGGAGAGTATGGCACTGAAGCATGTTATACTCTGTTCATGCTGAACCTAAAGAGCAACACAAGGTAAAGCTGTCTTGAATTATTCCATGTAAGTATTCTAAGTATATCGCAAAAGTCAAAATAATATCTAAAGAACAGCCCTTCTGGTTTCAATCAAGGGATTTATCTAGTCTATTCTGCCTCCAATAGTAGCCATAATCAATTAACCAGGGAAGAGTAAGAGCAGAGCAAAGCTATGTAGTTTTACCCTATTATTTCTTCCTGTCCTCTCAGTTTTGGTTCAAATCTCCTGAGCATACTGCGGACTGTCTATTTAATGACCCACACTGATCTCTTTTTCCAAGTGTTTGTAACATCACCCCTTTGAGTCCACATAAATTTTCGCAGCTCTCCAACATCTTTTGTGAAAGGGTGGAACAGGTAAACAATCATTGTGGGAAGAATCACTTCTTACCACACTTTCCAAAGTTATCACCCCTAGTGACACTGACCAGCAGAGTCTTTCTCTCTGAGTGTGCCTTACTTTATATAGATCTACACTAAATTTAATTTTCCATTTTATTGCCCATTCATGCTGTATCTTAATGTCCTTCTGCAATACTGTGGTTTTAGTTTTCATTCTACCTACCTTTAAAAACTTTTTACCATCTTCAAATCTTGTTATCTCAATGCTAACCTACTTTTTCAGGTGATCTATGAAGGCACATACCCTTGCACAGTGCCCTCCCACTGCCAGCGACCTTCCCTCAATGCAAAAAATCACTATTTGCTCATATTCTCTGTTTCACATCTTTCAATTTATTTCTTATCCAGATCATTGATTCCCTCTTATTCCATGACCACTTAATTGTCTTGCAGGCTTTAGGTGAAGGATTTGGTCAAAATTTTTTGGAAAGCCAAAACTATATCAATCAGATCATCGCTAGCCACAAGCTTGTTGACTTCCTGAAAAAACTACCAAAGGTTGTAAAGAAGGATTTCACTTTTCAGAAGTCATTTTCCAAGTACCTTATGTTTACCAAAATACTCACTAATTGTCTTCTACTACAGCTTCTAACAGTCTTCATGCTGCAGACATCAGGCTTACAAGCCTGGACTACCCAAATTAGAGTTCTCTTTGCCACCCTCTAGACAACAGCTTCTAAAGACAACTTAGGTAAAAGGTTGCACACAGATATTCATCCCAACTGTTAACTACAAGAAGGAAATTTGGATGAACTACCTTATGTTAACCTCTACTTACATGTGCCATGTAATACAAATCAACCTCCACTGGTTAACCTCCTGCCTAAACAACTCTTCCTTCTTTTTTGGTGACCTGTTTAGGGAAAAATGTAAATTTTCTTTTGTTTCTATCTTACATAGGAAGAAAAAAGTAAAGTCTTAATGCTCAGTAATGTCAAAAAATACGCAATATTTTCAATATTTTACAGGTATCAAGTGTACAATATATCCACTGACTTGGATTAGAATTTGAAACAGCAATTCTTCATGTTAGCAATACTGTAACTCATAGGTGGAATAAGGCAACATGCTGCTGGATCCGCTTGCCTTTCTCTAGGCACACTGCTTGCATTATGTTTTTTCAGTAATACAGATACACAGACTAGAAGTTTGTTGACATTTATTTATCTGTCCCTCTACAAGAATGATATACTAGCTTTCTGTTTTATAAATATTTACTCATTTTTACTTTTTGCTCTTTGACTCATTTAAATTTTATGTTTTCCCTGGGCTGAGACCTTTCACATGCACAGTTAACAGTGGGTGAACTGACTCACGTAACCTTGCTAACCTGTAATGAGTTGTTTATATGCCCCAGCCCTCAGTCAAGCCCAGCAGAACTTCCTGGGAAGAGAGCACAGCCCACCTCTAGCCCTCAGCATCTCAATCCACCAAAGTACAGAGGCCTGCTGCTAGTAATGGAAACCTCAAAGCTACTCAAGAGGAACAGAAACATATTTCATGGAAGAAAATGTTAAGCAAGTTAAATACATGGCTGTTAGGAACCTCAGAATAGTGGAAAATTAATAAAGGAGACTATTATTGTAAGCAAGAATTGTACGTGTCTTGTTGTTTTTTATGTTCCAATGTCGTCAATTATCACAAGTCTCACACGATTATGATTATTTTGAAATCTCCCATTCTTCAAATCAAGGTAATGCCTGAGAACATTCTCAGAAGGAAAGTAAAAAAAAAAAAATTAAGTACATAACAAGTGGAAAACACCAGTAAACAACTCCTCCTAAATGTTTAAAATAAAATATTTTTAAGTCAATCATGGAAAGGAAGAATTGCTTGAATTATGATTTATGAAATATTTTTTTTATTTTTCTAGATTTAAGTGCATTTTTAATCAACAATCTGTCACCTAAATAAGTTGGACCCTCTACTTTATTCTATAACAGCATTCAAACTTATTTTCTCTTTCAGTGGGAAAAAAATCACATATATGAAATTCAATTTTCTGTGGCAGTTGTTTCTCAAAACTATCACTTTTTTTTCTGAATGACTCTCTTGCAATGGCAAATATATCTCAATACTTTTCTGAGTAAGAAGTAATGACAGGACATGCCAATAAGAGATTTTTTCAAGACAATCATTTGTTTAGCTTCAATATGATAATTATAAAAAATTTTGCAGTCTGAGGTAGTTACATGGGTTATGAGGAACACATGAATCCATGTTTTTCACACACACTCAGCTTTTTCTTTATGTTTTCTGGCCTGCATCAAATGAAGAATGACCAGCAGGTTGAGGGAGGTGATTCTCCCCCTCAACTCTGCTCTTGTGATACCTTACCTGCAGTACTGTGTCCAGTTCTGAGGCCCTCAACATAAGAAGGACATGGACCTGTTGGAGCAAGTCCAGAGGAGGCCATGGAGCACCTCCCATATGAGGACAGGCTGAGAGAGTTGGGGTTGTTCAGCCTGGAGAACAGAAGGCTTTGGGGAGACCTTATAGCTGTCTTCCAGTACTTAAAAGGGTCCTACAGGAAGGATGGGGAGGGACTCTTCATCAAGGAGTGTAGTGATAAGACAATTCATAACAATTTCAAACTGAAAGAGGGTAGATTTAGCTTAGACGTAAGGAAGAAATTCTTCCCTGTGGGGGTGGTGAGGCGCCGGCCCAGGGTGCCCAGAGCAGCTGTGGCTGCCCCCTCCCTGGAAGGGTTCAAGGCCAGGTTGGACGGGGCTGGGAGCACCCTGGGCTGGGGGAAGGTGTCCCTGCCCGGGGCAGGGGGGGTGGAACTAGATGATCTTTAAAGGCCCCTTCCAACCCAAACCATTCTATGATTCTATTATATGCAAACATACTGGCAAAATTATGGTAATGACAGGAAATAAAGGAATTGTTATTTTAGAGTGCAATATTCTACCTGAAATTCTGTCCAAAAAAAGATTTTAGTGAGCTATTTTCCCAGTATCACAATATATGTATTATTATTTTACATATTTTATATTTCATATAATACCTTAGGGAACTCACTAGCAATAACAAAGCATATTATACTTTAAAAAAAAAAAATTATGAAGCACTGAACATGCACAACTAACTAGTGGGTTAAAAGTAGCAGCAAAGACTTCCTTCTTCAATCTTATTTTTAAATAAGAACACCAAGTGGGCAGCAGGGAAGGATCCTGCAATATCTTTATAAGGGTAGAGCTACAAAAACTTCGTGACTCAAAACTCACCAAATTACAGTATAGAAAAAAAAAAAAAAAAGTAACCTTATGATTCAGACTGTAATTAGCAGCTTAGAAAATGCAGAAGAGAAATTTAGTCAAATACCACAGCCACTTAGGGCCTTGAAAATAAGGACAAGAACTTTAAATCACTGCAAAAAATTTACAGAAAACCTGCAGTGAAAAGATTTTTTAAAAGGAGACATTTATAGAAAATAAATCATACATCAGTTAGAGATGAGAGATTTTACACTGCAAAAAATAAAATCCTTTTCCTGGAACTAATACAAGCAGAAACTTCAGAAAATTAAGTGATCCTTTCACTGATCAACACTTTCAATTTGTTTACAGTCAGACAATAAAATCAGATATCGATTAAGTTTTTCCAGAATCAGTATTTAAATGCAAAACAATGTCATTAGGTTGAACGGGAAGTATCATGTGAGAGCTTTATTTTTGAAGATAAATAAATAATTGTTTACTAAGCAGTGCACCTGTCATTAAAAGTCTGCCTCAGTATCAAAATAAGGACTGAATGGGAAAGTAGATTATTGAACCTTGCAATTCAAGAGATGTGATTACTCAGCTCTGCATTTTAATACTGTTTTTAAATCCTCAGCACTGAGAGGAGAGAGGAAACCAAGGCCTGATCTGGATGACTGCCTCATTTAAGAGTAGCTACACAAATGCTCTTTCTTTACAAGGCAGCAGCTCCCTCAAGGCCTTTCACAGCCAGGACCCAGAAGAGTGACACAGATAGGAGTCTGTCAGCAAGGAAACTAGTAAAAAAGTGTCCTGCAAGCTATCTCGCACTGCTTTCTAGGGCAAACTTGGATCTTTCTTTACAACTAATCTAAACAGCACACTTTTGCACCTGCAAAATTTTCCTAAATCTTTCTATACAGTTAATTCATCTGTACATGAGGTCAACCATAGGTGTCCCAAAGCTTTACTCTCTAAGAAGTTGTTTTTAGCAAACATAAAAAGCACTAAACACATCAAGTGAACAAGGGATGATGTTAAGTATATAGACACCTAACACACTTGTAAACTCAAACTGGTATTTCCAGGTGTTTATATGTGTTTATAGGATAGGAAAAGCATTTCCCACTTAGTCCTGACTTCTCTACACTTACTGACTTATTCTTTCCTTTATCTCATGCATCATCTTGGGTACTAGAATATGCACATATGCATCAGGAGTCTTTCCCAGGTTGGCTATGGACTGCTTACCCTCTGCAACCAAAACCAATTATCAGTGACTACAAAAATAAACAAGCAACACAATACACTTTTTTTTTTTAAGAGAAAGATCTCCAAGATATCTACTGAGCTAGTAGCAGCTGACAATACTTGTGATGTATTCGGCATAATGACAGAATTGCATAATGATTTCCTGAGAGCAGACATTTTTCCAAAATCTTAGTAGGTTTTTCTACAGATTTTTTACATAATGTGACAAAGAGAACTTAATATAGCACTATTATACGAAAAGGAAATAAGAAATAGGATTTTGGGGATTACAGCATTAGACCTAAAAAATATTCCACAAAAAGGACACTCAGATATACACAAAATGCTCGGATTTTCAGTGGGGATTTCAGAAGGGTGTATAATACGAGATAAATCTAATTAGCTTCAAGGAAATGACAATAAGAGATCAGAGGAGCTAAATCTACATGGACTTCAAAGCTTCTCAGCAAAAAAACACAGGAAAAGACTAAAGAAGAAAATTAGCAACTATGATATAGATATCAAAATTCAAACTGGATTCCAGGATAACATTGTTAGGTTCATGATTTGTTGTAAAGTGCATGCAGGGAACAAGGCTTTTTGTTGTAATTAGGTCACATATTTGCTACCTTTCCCCCTCTGCTCTAATGTAACAGGGGTGTGAATTCACCTGATTCTGGTTGCTGTACCTACTTTTTAGCTGTATGCTAGAAATTACTGAATCAAAACTGGAGCTTGGCATTTACAAAACTTAAAAGATCCTGAGGAGCCTAAAGAGCTCAGAGTTTAAACAGTGATATGATGGCAATCCTGCAAACCTGTTAGAGATTAATATTTATGAACTATATGGATCAGGGGAAAATGGAATCTGAAGGACAGTCAATCAGGGAAGGAGTCCATAGAAAAGAGAGAAGGTTATAAAGTGAAGAAAAAATGAAATTCCTTCAAATTCTGCCTGAAGCAAAATATCCTATTAAAATGACTTTAAGATTGTTAACCAATAAAAATAGGTAAAAAGGAGATAGTATAAAATGGGTAAAAAAAGTTTTTTTAGCAAACCTTCAAAATTTAAGAAAAACACAGCTGTTTCATTACAAAAACTATCATGAGGACTGCTCTAGAGCTATTACTTTGTATCATACAATCATTACTGTAGGTCATGCCATCCAATATGAGTCTATAGCCATTCACCAAAATATCACTTTTGTTGTTGTCTTACCAAAATATAAAACTGACCTTTTTTTAAGTTTATAATTCATATGATCTTCAGTTCATGGTAGTTTAGTCCAAGTAGTATCTACAAAAAAAAATATTCATTTGTCTGAATCTGAATTTACACAGAGCACTTAGTTTTAAAGTGATAAATCCTGAAGTAGCGATATGTTAACATCAACACTAGTCAACCCAAATCATGTTTGAAAGTGTTATTGTTTTTTCTTTAGTGATCTGCAGACATTATTAAGTGATATGTATTTTGCATGTACTGTAGCAATCACATGTCCAGCTTTCCAGGAAGCAGTGCACATAAAGGCAACACGAGCTAAGAAAAGGACAGCACAGTGGTGAAAGGCATGGCAAGGTGCAAGGAAAACAGACCCAAAATCCTACAGAGTGACCCTTTCTTCAGCTCCTGGACAGCTGACAGCAGTAATAAGTTAAATATATTCTTGCTACCTGACATCAATCCAACATATTTAATGTACCAGTGTAAACGACAACCTGAAAAAGAAATTATGCCAGATTCTCTTTCACAAAAAAAAACAGATGTAACCAAACACTTGGAATGGAAATTTCCACCCTTCACCAGTGGCATAGAGCAGCATACTGTAACAGCTTAACTTGGATAACATCTCATTTTAGCACCACAAAAGAGAAAACAGTTCATCAGATCTACATAGAAGGATGCACATAATACAGTCTAGTGAATTTAAAACCTCTAAAACCAAAATAAATAAATGTGCAATGACAGTTCATAACTGTCCCAGAAGACCAATTTGGGAACCACAAAATGAATTAAAACCTTCTTTCAGAATGAGAGACAGTTAATCTTATATATATAGAGAGAATACATTTTTACCCCTGCCAAATAAACATTCTCATATAAAGACAGAAAAAGTTTAAACCTCAAATGTATTCTTAATTCTGATGATACAATATTAAATATCAGAAACAGAGAATATTGATTCAGCGTATGAAATATTATATATCCTATAAAGCCATAACATAGTTGTATGGGAGCTCTGTAGAAGTGTCAATCTGCTGAATCCTGTGGAAGTTAAGCGAAACGCTCTCAAATGTGCTATTAGAAGTCTTCAAGCATTAAAAAGCCTCTAAACCACTCAACCAAAACCCAGCCATGCTTGAATAATTATAACAAACACAATAATAAGTGTACAGTCTCTGAGGCCATTTGGCAAACTACAAGATGCTTTGGTATTCTTTGTCTCTGAGTGATAAATCTCAGGTAATGTGTTGTAGGCTAGTTATAGCACACACAAAACAAAGAAATCACAATTTAAGGACATGTTTTCCACACAAGTCCATTAACAAAGAACAGATGGGGCAAGAGGTGATGGACTCTACCTGGGGAAAAAGCAGTTATATGGGGAGAAGCAGCAGTATTAAACATTGAATAAGATACAGAGAGCTTTTTATTGCATCATTTCACATTTTCAGAGCACCACACACCATGAACAAATAAATCTTCACAGTTACCTCCTCAAATTCTTTGGGGGGTTCAATCACTATTTTATAAACACAGAACAGAGATATAATGAGGACAATATCAGTAGCAAGGCTAGAAGTGGGTCTGAAATTGAAAATTTTCAAGGCATCTTACTGAAAGTCAGCCCTTTTCACTGACAATACACTACACTGTGGGGTGTCTAGCTCATAGATATTCTATTGGCTTATTCTGGGTATGTCTTTTGGGACACTAAAAGGTTTACAATAAAAGCAAGTCACTTTACCCTTGTGACTGCATGTTATATTTCATTTTCAGATACTACATTATTTATAATACTAGCCTTAATAAATCATGTATGTCACAAAATACAATGCAACTGAACAGCCGTCTCTTATAGCTTCGGTCAAATGCCCTGGGTCATTAACATCGTGAATGAATTTAGAAGTTACTAAAATCTGCCTTGCATGAAAGATAAAGTCTCGTATCTAATAAACACTAGTTGTGTACATGACTGGAGTGCTACAGAAAGATATATAATCAATCTAGATTCTATAGTTCTTCAGCTCATAGTTCCTCTTGACATTCTGCCAGCTGCTCTGAAGCCACAGAGGTGAATCACAGCTGTCAGTGCAAGAGAAGTCTGAGGAATCCTCTTAGACCAGCTGCCTGCAACACTGCTTAAAAGTTGCTTATAGATTTATACATATGAGACCAGAATTAAAAATAGATTGTTGTCCATTTCAGATATTTCCCACTGCATGAAACTTTACTGTGACTTTCTCTCCCAGTCTATAAGTGTATAGTGTGCAGTATGAGAGAAAACCATAACAATCAATTGTAGAAACCAGAAAATAAGTTTTCATCACTCCTGTCACTAATGTACTTTGTTCTGTAAATGGGAAAATTAACTTGTCCAGCATGAAATCTGCTCCTTGACAAAGCTTTTTATAATTTCTATTAGCAATTATTGTAGTCTGGAATTTCTGATACAGATTAATTACATTTTTTAGAGAAGCCAGCTGCAGATACATAGCCTTCCATGAATGAACACCTCACTGTAAATCTTTAACGTGAGACAACTGTGTTGTTAGTCAGTTTTACATATTAGGTTCTGAATTCTGATATTTCACCCACTTTCACTATTTTTTTGTCTTTTTCAAACTGTGGGTGACACCTAATAAATATCTGATTAGAAATAATCACATGATGGATTATGGGTTGGTTGCAAGACATTCTAGTTTCCTAGTCAATTTCTATCACAGTGTTTCCAGGTCTACAGTAGAGCTTGTAAATAAAATCAGCAAAACAGATACATGGCCTAAGTTAACTGAGAGAAGTTTGAGATATCTATCACTAAGTATTTTACAGTATGTTGATTAGTTTCTTATATTTTATTTTTTATAGAAATATTTAGGGCATTTGAAGAAAATTTTATATATTAGGCTAGTGGCATGGGGACCCAAGTGAAATGGAAAAGACGCAGATAGAAAATTTTGCTCAGATTAATTTGTACAGTGTACAAGTTCAACAGGAAGCTAAGAGCTGGTTAGCACAACATTTAATGGGAGAGTAACAGATCTCATCCTTACACATGATCTTATTCAGGTAATACAGGGAATTCAGTCTGTATCTCCCATGTCCTATAAAGGCTTAGAAGTTATTTTATTTCCCCTCAATAAGATTAATGGAAAGTGTTTCCTACTTAGCTCTATTTGTAGAAGAATAATACTCCTAGATATAAATTAATGCATTAATGGTTTTAATTATAATTCCCAAGCAAACAGTTAGGCCTAATTTGGCTCATTAAATATATCAATTTCAGATTAGTTCAAACCCAACACAGTAAATATTTAATGTGTTCAAACAAAGTTACCACAAAAAACCATGACACTACGATACTATGGACTCAATCCTGCATTATTTTCTGATCTGCATGTCCAAAGCTTCTTAAGTAGAATAACCAAATTTCTATTGATTTCTGTTGGTTTTCAGGCTACCAACAGCAAAATCCTTGTGTTTGATAGCAAGACTATCTTTGTATCTAATCATGTGTTGCTAAAATCTTTGTCATCAATGACATATTTTAGTTGAATTTCATTAATAAATTTTTAAACTTTTTAAAAAAATAAAGTTTAACATTGCTGTTTCACTTTCTCAGACATTATCCTATACAGTCCTTGCAAGCTTTAATCTGGGACATGATATGCCTTTATTTCCACTAACTCTTAGCAACATAATGTTGCTGAAAAGTGACAACAAAGCAAAGAAGGAAGAAAAGAGCAACATGCCCTGAAATATACTTTGTAGAGTTTTAGAATGAGGAAAAGAAGTCAAGTTTCGGCATCACATTAAAATTCAACTAGGAAGTTTTGCAAATCTGAGCTCACTCCTTTCACATACAGTCCAACAGTTTAGCACTTTTCTCCCAGATATTATCATTCATCAGAGCTTTTTCACATACAGAAGTAAGGGATGTATGCCAGTAATGTACTGTATTTTAGACCGATGTGGAAGTTTATGGACTAAGCAAAGTCTGGTGGGAACCTTCCTACTGTATGTGTATTGCATATTACACCCTGAAAATCAAAAATTATTTCTATTTCTTCACATATGTACAGCATTAATAATAGATAATTAATAGGTAGCCAATTTCAAATTAATTTCTGCAGAAAACCAAATAATTACATTAGAAGCAGCCTATGGGAATTTCAGAACATATACAGAGTTCCCTATATCAGTATCAGAGCTTTGCTCTTCAGATTGTTTTTAGTCATCTATTAGGAAAAAAGAAAATGTTATAACATATAGGGCTTAGAACAAACTTTTGGTCTAACTGAAGAATTCCTGCACATGTTTGACAATCACATTCTTACTTTGCATAACATCCAAAACACATATATACTGGCATTGTTTTCTTCGCTCTTTACTGTTGTTTACCTCAAAAGAATAAAAACTTGTTTTCACTATGCATTCTATTCCTTTTCTTTTCTACTTCTTCTCGTTTAATAACCTTTATACAGAATTTCACTACTTCATGGTCATTTGTCTTTGATATTAAAAATCATACACTGATATTTTTACTCTTTTTTATATGTACAAGGTTTTGTATTTTACAATTTATTCTTTGTAATACATCCACAAGAATCAGGACTGAGCCATTTTCACATAAAATTTCTCATACAATTCAAACTGGAAAATATCAATAGTCCTTGTTTATTGTGGGCCTCCATCAACTCTCACAGGAAGTCACACAGAACTGCATGACAGATATGAAATTATGTTGTATCATTAATGACTAACTTACCATAAAAGTCAAAATCCCTCAGCTTCTCAAGACTGCTTTAGTAATTACATTACACTTAATCCTAAAACAGTGATATTCTGCCATTTCCTTCTTTCCTCTACCTCCATTTGGTGGAATATCTCCTACTTAGCAGCAATTTATTGCGAGTGAGACTACAGAGCTTTAAAATTGCTAATGCAAATCAAGTAATTTGATAGCTTCAGTGTGAACAAACACTAATATTTTTTTTCAAATTGCCTAATACATTTTCTTGAATAACTTGCAAACATTTAATACTCACTTCCATCATTAGCATAATATAATCGTAATGTTCCCATTTAATTACAATTTATTTCAATGACTAATCACCAGTTTCATGTTTTAAAATAATGGGAACATTTTATAAACCGCAATGTACTATCTGCCTATCAATTCATTAGTATAAAGACAAGTTGCAAGATACATAGCTAATACTTTTATTAGGTCATTGTCTTTAAAAAATATTTCTTACTTCTTTTGTAACCTCTGTGATGGACTAGAAGAAAGTAAGTCTGCTGCATATCTATGGATGATGCAAAGAGAACTGTGTCCCAAGAATGATTTATCCAAACTACTGCTTTTATTCCAGCTTATGCCACTAACAACCTCAGTTACTGGCATTGACCCAGCGAAGATGAGTCATCTTAAATCTGAAGGACATCAACGGCATTTTTATAGGCATGTTAAAAATAAAGGACAAATACAGGGTTATTTCAATTAAATCTTCTCTACTCTCATTAAATGAGAGAAGAGCAGAATGTAGAACATCATCTAGGAGAAATCAAAGAAAAATATCTGGATCGACCCTCCTATACTTTTCATTCAAGCTGTCACTCCTCTCTCCTCTCAGATGTGTGCATTTATGCTTGTTATTTTCAATAAAGTCTGACTATTTTGTCCAATACTCCCTATGCCTCTGTTTCCACATGCAAGTAAGAAGACACAGAGCATTACACAGGCCAGCAGTTCTTCCCCTACGCCCCATTTCTGCCTTGTCCCTCTCTCTTCCATATGTACATCCTCTTCATCACCACGTCTGTGATGGGGCAGGCACCAAGGAATTCCCAGCAAGTCTCTTGCTAAGAGATAATGCTGTTTGTAGCCTTGTTTTGAAACCCACATGCAAAGTCTATTCATAGCAAAACTTTACCACAGTGACTAAGGAAAGAAAGGGTCACATTTTACCTATTTATCCAAAGATTTACGCATCTGAGAGGGCATGATTTAGCATGATATCACACAGTGGTGACAAAATTCTCTCTCGATAACAGACTCATGTCCAAACCTAAAATCTTACTCAAGCTATTTGCTAAAAGTCACTCTCCTTGAACCGAATACAAGCCCACTTGATTGTTCTTCAAGCAGCTTCCAAAATCTACAGTAAAACAAGGCACATATCTACTATATGTATCTAAACTATTTTCAAATTACCCAAATGTTCATTGGTAATAAAAACTCTCCCTGCTGGTAAATGTGACTACAATGCTCACTCTTTCAGGTCCTTTTTCTATAGAAATGCCTTTCCTACTAAAAATTATTATGAAATTATTAATGGGTGAACAGATGGAAAATTTAAGCAATTTAAATATATGAAATATTTAGGTCCTTAATCATTTTATGCTGTTTTATTGTGAATTGCTCATTTCTAAAACAGAGGCTGTAATATTACAAAACAACTTCTCATAGTGCATTCTCCACTAGGAATCCAGAATATGTCCAAGTTGTAGCCATTAGTATAAGCTCTTTTAATAAATCTGCCAGTTCCATATGGCTTCTGTAGGGGTATAACTGTCTCCACTTGAACATCATGAAAATGCTTTAATCGACTTCAGAAAATCACCATAATATTTTTTCTCTAGGTTCTTCTTATTGGAAGTAAGGTTTTTCCCAACAATCTTTTTTTCTGGACAGGAAATTTCTTCATGGATAATTTCTTTCTAGGATAACACTCCTTATTATATCTGTGTGACATGTAAGTACAAACAGAGCTATTCATCCTGCTATTGATTTTTACTCTGATTCATGAACATAATTTGGTAAGGTTTTTTCCCATGCATATTCATATCCAAGGAAAAGTTGCTTTGCACTTATCACTCACTCTCTCCCCTCCCCCACCCTCTCTTTTGCTATATTATTATTTTAAAAGCAAATTACTAATAGTTCAGTAAATTAAAATAATAGGAATTGAATAAACATGTAAATGAATTGAAAGTACCACAAATAACTGTTAGAAGATAAGATGCCATTCTCCACTTTCAGAGATAGAGAACAAGAAGGAAAGGTAAGCTAAAGCATGATGACAAATGGCTGATGTATTATACAGAGCAAGACACATGATTCCTGCATGTTCTCCAGTCTATTAGCTTCCATTTGCATAGCTTCTGTCAGAGGAAAGTTTCCTGTTTTGATCTGATTGCAGCCAATACAGCTGTTATCTTTCTAATTTTTCAGCCAAACTAGAGTAACAAAGCACTGGACTTGTACAATATTTTAAGCTGGAGGGACGCCTGGATGTTCAATCTCCTGCTCAAAGTAGAGCTAACTTCAAAATTGGATCAGGTTGCTCGAGGTCTTTTCCTGTCAACTTCTGAAGATTTCTAAACAGAGATGTTACAACCTTTCTGCATAAATTATTCTAGTGGTTAACTAGTCTAATTGAAAGAAAAAGGCATGGACCATTCAGCTAAGTTTGGGCATAGTTTCTGAATTCTAATGATAGTGATCAAACAGGGTCTACTTTAACACAGATATTTTGGTGTTTATTATTTTAGTGGGATAAATAAGAGTATAATTATGAAGCCTGTGGAAGCTGAAAATAAAGTGCTGTAGTAGAGAAAATAGTGAGAGAAGGATATAGAAAAGCATACACAGAAGAGAGGAAATAGTGGAACAGGGAAGTAAAACCAACAGAAAACAGAAATACAATTGTTCTGATAGAATAAACATATGCAGAACAATATTTTTACTGAGCAAGAGAAATTAACAGCTGGAATACATAGTTCCTACTCAGCAAAAAAAAAAATATTTTTTTATTTATTGTGGAAACGTCCTAGAGCTTTATTTTATATTCAGGACATTCTGTATATGTTTGCACAACCTTTTGTAATCCACTGTTCAAGTGTGTTTCACTACACTGCGTGTTCTTATTTGAATCTTCTTTCTCACCAATTACAGGTCCTTCCCCTGATGCATGATGTTGCCCTTCCTACTGATCCAATCACAAAGCTCAACTTTTATTTCTATAAAGCTTAATTTTGGATCACATCTTTTTATCATTTGATTCCACTGTTTATCCTTAACCTCCAGGAAGACTTAGCATGGCACAAGGTGAATTTAAATCTATACCCTTTAAAGTTAATTACAGTGTGTGGCAAAGTAGCCAAACAGTGGCTACTCTTTCTGAGTACATATAGTACCTGTCTTAGATGAGTGAGTATCTCTTTTGGTACCTTTGATATTTCTCTGATTTTCCCTTTGCCGGCTGTTCAGTGATGGGAAACTAAACCCGGTTGATCACATTGTCCTTTGTAGTGCCATTGACTCTAATACCTTCCATCTATGTTTTTGCCATATTTGACTTCAAAAGCTAATGACATTATACACATCGAAAACTTCTACAAAGTTTCTCTCATGTCTCTTCCTTGAAAATCAAATCAAACTGTAGGCATTAGTAATATGATTTTGATATATGCTACCTGCAAGAAATGATAGGAGAAAATCACTGCTTTCCTGTAATAGCTTTTTCCTCTTAAGAAAAGCTAGCAGGTCTGTTGTTTAAATGAACATGCTTTCTTCTAAGATTACTGAAATGCCAAACAAAATCTCAAATAAATCTACAGACACCATGACAGGGCTCTGCATCAGTAGAAACACATAGGTTCCAGCCAATATGACTTTTTGTAGAATTTGCCTTTCACTGAGTCACTATGCTCACTGTATTTCCATAGCTACCTCTGCAATCTGTGGTCCTGGCTAGTTTGTCAGAACAAGAAGCAGTGATTTTTCTCCTCCTAATTTCAGACGCAGCCACAACTATAGATACTAAGAGTAGGGCAGAAATAATGAAGAATATAGACATTTAGGTATTTGGACTCCTAGAATTAAAGGATTCATTTGATTTTGGTGAAAAAAAGTTGCTTTTATTTTGCTTATAGTTGTTCCTCTCTCCCTTCTCCTCACAGTCATCTGTCCTCATTTCTAATCTACAACAATGCTGATACAATGGGGAGGAGAGGATTACAACATAAATATTTCACTGAATTTGATAAACTATTCTGGTTGCAAGTGCAAATCACCAGTTTGTTAGTGGTAGCATTTGAGGTGGAATCTCACTACTAAGGGTAGAATATATTTGTCATAACCTACTACTAAGGGTAGAATATATCTGTCATAGAATATATCTGTCAAATACAAGCCAAAGACTGAAGGTTTCTAATATAGCCAGTTCCAGTCACACCACTTTGTTAATATGGAAGGAAAAATTTGAGGAAGGAGGGAAGGATGAAGTCAGAGAAGGAAAAGGGAAGTTAGTGCAAATCTACCTCTTACAAAGCTTTCAGAATCACTGCATGAGAGATGGAGAGCTCTGAAAACCAGTATTATCGACACAGGAATAAACTCACACTGGTAGAAGGGCTATTCACAGAAAGATTCATAATGCTTCTGTCCATTCAGACATGAGGACTACAGAAATCATATAAAGTGCAAAAGAGTACTGGATGTGCCATTTTTCCCACAAAATGTAGAACACAGTGATAACTTCAAATAATCCTGATCAAAAATAACCAGGCAATAACTGAGATCTATAATTGCTTTTATTGGTTATCTTCTAACAATATGAAAGCAGAATTATATCCTGCAGAACAGTCAATGGGCTGAAAGTTTGGTTAGAGACATGCTAGAATGGGTGAAAGGCTGCCCAGCAATGAAATATTGCTTGAAAATAGATTTAGAAAATTAAACAAGAAAAAGTAGAAGTGTGGTCCTAGGATCCAGAAATTTAAATTCTCAAGCCATCAGCACAAAAGTCATGCTTTTTGTCACATGATTCCACTACTGGAAAAAGAAAACCTTTCAGAAATAAAATAATAAAAAAAAAAAAGTTTGAATTCTCAGATATTTACCAAATTACATAGGCAGAAGGTAAAGGAAAATTAATCCCAAGCAGGCAATTTGTTTAAGCTGTGTAGCCTGATGAACTGGCTTTAAAAACAGCAGTAGTCTATTTTGTTCAGTAGAGGAAAAACAAAAGCTTGCAGAAGTTCAGTCAAATTACCTGATTCAAAAGAAGTCCAGTCAAAATACAAAGAATTCGATAATGTTCTATGATCATCAACGGACTGCTTTCTTAAATAAATTGAATATTGTGCTTTGGTAATTAAAATAACTGTTTCTATAGCACAATCTCCTAAGAGCTCATCTGTGCAACACAAATGAAGCTTACTTTCACAAATTTCTGTTGCTCTAACAATTTTGAGAACAAACCAAGAGAGCTCACCTGCCAGGAGGCTTCCATCTCTTAAATTACTGCCAAAGAAAACTAACAGTTACACCTCTGTATTATTCTCATTGACCAAGTCAAGGGCCCTGCTATAAAATGATTAAAGATCATGTACCTTGCTACAGAATGACAATTCTTACAGAATCCAGCTGCATATTGCAGAAAAGTGATGAGTTTTTGCAAGTTACTCCATCTTTGCCAGTGTTAATTTCAGTTGAAGTAGCATTAGACCAACACAGAGGGCTTCTAAAACTCTCACTAAAATTATACATCAGTACCTCATAGTTTATCTTACTCTCTGCTCTGATTAACCCTCCAGAAATCCTGCACTTTGTTTCTGGTTTGTTTTTTTTTTTTTTGTCCACCTTTCCTTTTATGCCCATTCTTGATTTCTGCCAACAGTACATACCTGCTCTGAAACCTGCTCTGAATATTTACATAACTGTCCAAATTGACTCTATTCTCATGAGTTCAACACTATCATAAAATAGTAATGAAACTTGCAATTTATATTCAGACACACAGGCCATACTGAACTGTGTTCCACATCTTTCGTGTATACTAAAAGCAAAGTAGCCAGATGAAACCTGGATTTAAATTGCTCAGCCAACTGCAGCACATGCCTATCCATGGTGAAAACAAAAAGTAGTTGTTTCCAGAAGCTGTTGACACAATGGAAAACAACAATCTTGCCTCCTAGTAACATTCTGAAGAAATAATTCCAACTCTGTGCAAAAAGATTCAATGTTTCTTGGTTTTCATATTATCCATGACAGCTTCCCATACCTTTCTAAAGAATAAAAACTTGGTCATATCACCATCCTCCTTTCAGTCACAGCATTTTCCAAGCCTTAATTCTTCAGAAGTAGCTTTCCCAGAAATGGAAGAACAGCATAAATTCAGGAAAAAAAGTAGAAATTTGGAGCCAGAATAACTAAATGTAATTTTAAAAGCTGGACCTTTTTTAAATAACTAAACTTTAATGGCCCTGTGTAGTGTTCCCAATGTTCATGCTCTGAATTATTATATGAACACATGTAATATCTATCTTGTTATGTTTGTTGGGGCATAGTCTATTTAACATTAAGAAACATTTTATTTTAATTAAACTCACCCTCAGTAATAGATCTTTGATATCATATCTTCCTAACTGTATTTAGAGTCTCTTTCAATAAATCCCTTTAAAAGAAATTAGTGCTCTGATTTGTCATTATAAAGCATATAATACTCTCTGCAAATGGGTGGCTTACTGCCTGGGACCACTCAGAATCAGCCATAGCTTCATACATTTGGTCCTTCTCTAACACGCAGGTAATCGCTGCTCATATCTCATTGTGGAATTGGTCTCAGCCACCAGAATTCACATAACTTTCTCCAAGTTCAACCCCTTTGTCTTCCCAAAGAATAGAAAAGAGTTCCAAATAACACTGGTCACCAGTACCTAAACCTCTTCTGCACCTCATTGGAAAATTCTCTCCAAATACCCTCTTAATTTCAGATATAAAACCAACACAGTGACCAAACATGATTCCTGAATAGACTCAGATGAATTTTAATTACTTCCACCTCCTCCATGTCCAAGCTTGTTTGTTTATCATTGAGGCAGCAGAGTTGAAACTTTTCAGACAAAGACCATGATATATCTCACTTCTACTCTATGGAGTCAATTGTTGCTCAGTAGCAATACATTGCCATCTTCCTCTCCTTCAGGTGGCTACAATCACTATATTTGATCTGCTGCTCATGGCATGTTGGTCATGTTTTCCATCCCATGAATAACTTAGAAGAAAACCACAGTTTCTGGATCCCAGTTAGGCTAAGGCATAAACCAGCAGCTTAACTACGCATCACTGCTAAGATTAGTGTTCTGCAAATGTTCACAGAAACAGCACTTGGCATCTGGGAAACAACTTACATCCAGCATTAAATGCTAGCTGAGAAAACTTTCTGAAATATGGTTTTGGACATAGACATCTACATCCAATAAAAGTTCTACTTTAGCCATTTATATCCTATAGCACAAGTTTGACTTGAAAGACAAGAATAATGTGTTATACACACGGTAATGCATTTGGGACAACATGGCCAGTTACTGGACATGAAACATGCAATGCATAGAAGGCAGTAAAACATGGAACAGGATTTCTACTAACACCAAAGAATAAGATCTTCAAGAATAAGTTTTCTTCATCAGGCTGTAATTGCACAATATGGTAAATAGGACCAAAGTTATATGCATCCCTTTCCTAAAAAGCTTATATATTTACCTTATCCGATAAGTGTGAATGCACACTTTACAATGTAGATGCTAAAACTTCACTGCAAAGAAAATATATTTTAAATTAAATATGACTGTTCAAGCACTGTGTTTAGAATTATGCATATTCACATTTCATTATAATTTGCATATATTTAGCAAATATTTATGAGCTAATTAGCTGCATAACAATGCTGAACATTTTACAGAATTTGCAAGACCACAGAACTGTGAAAATATTGCCTGTTATCAAATAGATCCTTATTAATGGTAAGAAAATGATTTGTTACATATATCTGCTTGGGAAACTTAATATAACACCACCTGTTCATACTTATCTGATTTATACAACACTTCTGGTACCTGGAACTATGAAGTAAAAACAGAGCAGCATCAGACAAAAGTTTATGATTCGTTACAAAAATTCATTTCCTACCAGTGTCTGTCATTCATAAATAATTTGCTAGTTCGGATGTGCTCAATCATGGATCTATTATATGTGCTTTATCCACCCAAGGTATATTGCAAAATACATATATCTAAGAGGATGGTTGCAGAAATTCTCACTCCTTTTTCCTTTGTTTTTAGTTCTTACACATCATTTTCCTGTCATTAGAGAAAAAAAAAATTAAAAATACAAGTAACATGAAAAAACGAGATATTATTATGATCCAAATATGCATTGCTAGGAATAAAAAAAAAATAAATAATGAAAGTGTTAGAAAAAAAATATGGATAATTATATTTACAGAATTAAATTCATCTCTTTATATGTGACACCCTAATTTTCAAGTGGTCTGCCTCATTTTCATTGGAGGGCGGAGGAGTAGATAGAAGGGAGAGGTTCTTGTTTATGTGCTTCACTTTAAATACCATCATCCATGGCCTTTTTAAAAAATATTAATTTTCCTCACAGCATGCTATTTGGTATCCTCATTTATATCCTGACTCTGCAAGTGCATTCATACTCACTTTGCTTTAATCATGTGATGAATGGAATTTATTTTTCTGGGTCTACTTAAGTAGACATAAAAGAATAAATACATCTAAATAAAAGATAAAAGTTTGATTCTTACTAGACTGTCATAAGAAAGCTAATACAAGTCATGGTGCTGAAAAAAATACAATTAACTATTTAATATTAACATGGGCAGAGTTAAGATTCAGAGTTTCATTTTAATGTGTCTTAGTCTTAAAGGAAAACAAATACAATGTTACATCAGAAAAATAAGGGGTAAAAACTCCAGTTATGTAAACAACTAAGAAAATAAGATTTACCATTAAAAAAGAATGGGTACTGGTGCTAGAGCTGATCTCCCACCAAATAACCCATCACCCTCTTCCACTATTTAGATGGAAGATCAAAAGGAATGACATTTCCAGGAAGCTCAGTTAGAGCTTAATGAGTACAATATTCTTATTATTTTATAGTAATATGGTAGCACTTGCACAGTAACACATATCACTTCAGTGTCTTGTGCTTCCTCAGACCTTATTACCTGGTCTGGTCCCTTTCCTTTCTTTACCAAGAACAGGGTGATTTGCACAAATAGCAATAGCAGCCATGCTACTTCCACATTGCAACTAAAGGCTAAGGTCTCAATTACCCAGCAACAGTATAATTCTGCTCCCAGAGTGCAGAAAGCCAGTATCTTGCTTTTCCTGGAACTGCCAGAACAAATGTGTTGCATCCACAATATAAATCTAATTCGTAAATATAAACTCTGGAAACAGCCCTCAGACGAAACATAACTTCATATAAATCCAAAGAATTTTCTTACAGAGGCAAAAATTACCTGTAATTGCCAAACTGGAGTCTGTGATTTATGAAAACCCAATATAATTATATGTATGAGAGTTTTATAACACAGTCTTTGCACATATCAAAATGCAAAGAACTGTCATAGACAATCTTATTAAAATTAATTGGTATCTTGTCTCAAATATGGTAGTTCAGAAGGAAAAGTTCAGGCTTTGTATAAGATGTTTTCAGGTGTTCATACAACATACTATTTTTCATTGTTTTACATAATTCTTAAGTGATTTAAGTAATCAGTTCTACACACTAAAATGCTTGTGAAATCACATGCTACATTATTATTAATGGTGGCTAAAGAGTGATCAGAGGATATCTTACATGGCATAAACAGTGAAGATGTTATCCAACCCAAGGATACTGGAAGAATCTCCAGTTTTAAATGGACTTTACACAGACCAGTTTGCATGAACTATCTTCAAGACTTTACAGATCAGCCATGTTTCCTTCATACACCATACACATGAGAAAAAAGAACAGGGGAAGGAGGAAATAAACCCTTGAATTTGAGCATTTAAGTGAATATGTAAATTATTTCACTGTAAGACAATATAATAAATTGCAGAAGTCTTAACAAAAGTATAAGAAATCAGCTACGTCTGGAGAAATCTACTTTAAATATTATTTTACATCGTAACTGTGATCTCTCATTTGGAAAAACGAACAGACCACCTAGTAAAACATTAATGGGACTATTTTACCACTGATTAAGTATGCTTCCTGATATAAAATGAATTTTGAACTAGATACATAAACCTTAACTGAAAAGCCTGGCAAAGTTCTCAAACAATCTGATGGCTCAGACTTCATATAACGTATTTGGCAGTCTTTCAATTAATCTTGTTTCTTTGTGTGGAGTGACACATTTATCAAAAACAACACATGCATTTTGCATCAGTGCCATAAAAACTGGCTTTCTCTGTTTGTTTTTGCTTCTAAGAAGCTTCAGTACATGCAGAATTAAAAGTTGGGACAATAATCCAAGCATAAACTGTTACGCCTCAGAATGGAAAAGTAAAAAAACAAGTTGATTCTAATAAAAAATGAAAGAAAAAAAAAATTCTTCAGCAGAAATGTTAAGTACTCTCCTTTTTAACTGCACAAGCTGAAACTGCCAACCACGGGAAGAAAAGGATACAGAAGTGCAAAGGCAGAAACCACTGTTCACAGGATCTTCTTCTCTGAGCCAAATATACACATGTTGAAATTTGGATGTTTACACCAGAGATGAACCTGAACTATATTACCTACAAAAACTATTAAAATAAATTACTTTCAATTTTCATCACTGTCTTTAAAAATTATAGGCATCTGGAGAAGTTAAGCCTTCATCCCAATATATCTATAGTTAGTGAATTTCAGTAATGGAGTTCTAGATTGTTCATACACCCAACTAAGTGCTCTTCAGTTTCAGTCCCTGTCTCTGAGCCTCACTACTCCTGACGTGTCAGTTCAGAACAATGATATATTTGCCTGCTTATATAGAATAGAATAGAACAGAAAGAATAGAATAGAATAGAATAGAATAGAATAGAATAGAATAGAATAGAATAGAATAGAATAGAATAGAATAGAATAGAATAGAATAGAATAGAATAGAATAGAATAGAATAGAATAGAATAGAATAGAACTATTTCAATTGGAAAGGACCTACAACATTCATCTTAATTCAACTGCCTGATCATCTCAGGGTTGACCAAGTTAAAGCATGTTATTGAGGGCATTGTCCAAACACCTCTTAATCACTGACCTTTCTGGGAAGCCTTTTCCAGTGTTTGACCACCCTCTCAGTAAAGGAGCAAAAAGGATGCTCATATGTATGTTACTCTTATCATTACAGGAACTTAAAAATCAAAAATAAGATGATGTATCCTGTAGCAAAAAACAATTCATGATTCAAGCCTTTACATCTTCATTATCACAATTACATCACAAATTATATAGAAAATCACAAGAGACAGGGACGTTCAGATAAATTATACTCTCAGTCTGACAGCATATTTTTACAAATAACCATGCATGTTTTTCTAGTTTAATCTCAAACTTCACCAATTAACTCAGTCTTTCTACAAGTTTACTAATAATCAAACTCAATTATAATATATCTAAGGCCTTGAGATCTGTAAGGTTCAACAACCTCTCAGAATTTAGCACACAGTCCATCCAAACTCCTACAACTATCTGTGACATTATAACATCTATGCTGAGAAAGACCATGCTGGTCATAAGCAGAGTTAAGCCAGAAAGTTTTCTGACTTCCTTCAAGGGGTATATAAAACCGCAAAAGCTAGTTCAGGCTTATCTATTCTTTTTTTCTTATTTAAAGAGTAAGTGGTTAACTAAGAAAAAAAAAAAAAAAAAGCTATATGTAATATATGTATAGATATACATAAATAGACATATACATACAAAGTGTTAAAGTAATTTATATTTCAGATAGAGATTCAGCAATTTATGTTACACTTGTACTTGAGAGCACAAACTAAATCAAAATAAACCAGGTTTAAGTATGTGTCCACATAAGACATTACACTAGATTTATACTTTCTGTTTCATATCCTGTATTTAGTTAAAGTATTAATGTTTTATGTTTAAAATAAAAAGGGTAACCAGACATGTGCAAAATACAAAATTTGTAACTAATTCATCATTTGCTGTTCATCCACATCCATGTTGTTCAAACACAGGAGCAACAGAGCTGTCTGGGAGGCTAAAATCACATTGATAAGTGGAATCTTTTCTGTTACAGATAATCCATTCTTTTTCATTGGCTAAATCCCTACTTTACTCTGGGACAGAAGATGACAGAAGTAGCTGAATAAGCAAACAAAAGACTATAAAAAAGGATAAGTCAAGCCTGATGGATGTTCCTCTCTTGTTTAGTAAAGCTTACAGTCAGTAAGCATGCCAGTTCAAAGCCAGTTCATTGAAGGCAACACAACCACCTCAAACACTTGCAACGGAAATGTTCTGATGGGTGCCAGTGCTGACTTAGTTACTTTACACACTTACATGATATAATTAATTTCTTGTGGTGCAAGTCAATGAGGAATCACAATTTTTGCTAACTGACTGTCAGCCTCACATGGAGAGATTTGTGCTAAAGCAGAGATAGGATGCACTGCAAAAAAATGATAGTTCTGTGGAGGTACAAAAAATGAAAGACTGCTTGTGTAAAAATACAGGCAGAATAGTGCATGATTGATTCTGAGTTATTAAGCTTGAAGCAATATAAAAGGTTTCACTTCAAGTGCCACTGATGAATCATGCTGAGTCTGGCCTGGGCTTCCAATCTGCATGCAGGGGAGAGTGTGTGTTCCCTGTTCTGCAGAGTTCTTGTGTTGTTTCAACAGACATCCAGCCTCAGACATGGAGGAAAGACAGAGTAGTGAACCATGTCAGATTTGTATCTCCTGATACCGCACTCATACACCACGTGGCATCTTGAAGCACACAAGGCTTGTTGTTACACAAGAGGTGTCAAAGGACAGGGAAATCAGAACACATACCTGTCTCAGAAATAAGTATCTCATTTCCTCTTGTGTACTTGTGTAACCTGTGATTTTCGTTCAGCATTTCTAGGTATGTGCAGGAAAAAGACATGTTCCGTGTTCTGTATGTATTGGGCTTGAGAGACAAGGTTTTGGTAGCAGGGAGGGGCTACAGAGGTGGCTTCTGTGAGAAGTTGCCAGAAGGTTCCTCTGTGTCCAAGAGAACCAATGACAGCCGGCTCCAAGATGGACCCACCTCTGGCCAAGGCCCATCAGTGACAGTGGTAGCACCTCTGGGATAACATGTTTAAGAAGGGAAAAAACTGCTGCACAACAGCAGCCAGAAAAGAGGAGTGAGAATATGTGAGAGAAGCAACTCTGCAGACACCAAGATCAGTGAAGAAGGAGGAGCAAGCGGTGTTCCAGGTGACAGAGCAGAGACTCCCCTGCAGCCCGTGGTGAAGACCACAGTGAAGCAGGCTGTACCCCTGCAGCCCATGGAGGTCCATGGTGGAGCAGATAACCACCTGCAGCCCGTGGAGGACTCCACGCTGGATCAAGTGGATGCCTGAAGGAGGCTGTGACCCTGTGGGAAGCCCACACTGGAGCAGGCTCCTGGCAAGACCTGTGGACCCATGGAGAGAGGAGCCCATGCTGGAGCAGGTTTGCTGGCAGGACTTGTGACCTTGTGGGGGGACCCACACTGGAGCAGCCTGTTCCTGAGGGACTGCACCCCCAGAAAGGACCCACACTGGAGCAGTTTGTGAAGAACTGCAACCATGTGGGAAGCATTAACGTGGGGGAAGTTCATGGAAGACTGTCTCCTGTGGGAGGGAACCCACACTGGAGCAGGGAAAGAGCGTGAAGAGTCCTGCTCCAGAGGAGGAAGAAACTGCAGAAACAAGGTGTGATGAACTGAAAGTAATCCTCATTTCCCATTCCCCTGCACTGCTCATGAGCAGGAGGTAGAGAAAACTGGGAGTAAAATTAAGACCAGGAAGAAGGGAGGGGTGGGAGCAGGGCTTTTTAAGATTTGTGTTTATTTTTCATTACCCTACTCTGATTTGATTGGTAATAAAATAATTTTCCCCAAGTCGAGTCTGTTTTGTCCATGATGGTCACTAGTCTCTCCCTGTCCTTAGGTCTCTCCCTGTCCTTATCTTGACCCATGAGCCTTTCATTATATTTTCTCTCCTTTGTCCAGAAGAAGGGAGTGATAGAGCAGCTTTGTTGGGCACTTGTCATCCATGTCAACTCATGATAGTCCTTTTAGGAAAAGTAGCAACAGTTGCACAGAATTGGTATACAATGTATTTTCTAGAACACAAGAAAAGAATATAGTCCTTATTCCTGGAAGCATGCAATTAAAGACACTAACCCTGAGGTTAGCTTTATAGAGACGAATCTTAAAAAAAAAGTAGAAACATTATTTGAAGTCAACAGTGCTCCTTGCACCTGTGTAATTCCAGCTATTTGAAAATTGCTGCAGGTTAAAGAGAAAGGCTAGAGAGACTTCAGTAATCACTGAAACATCACAAAAGGGATGATATTTAGACATGTAGCAAGGAACAACAGAGTATGATTTGGATGAGAGAGCAGACTGAGTAAAACATTAGGTGTTAGAAGCCAAAATAATAGTAGAAATAGGGAAATGAATCTGGATGATCCCAAGAAGAAAAGACAGAAGATGAAAGCCCCAGGGCACAGGAGATCATCTTTATAAAGTGAACATGTGAACCAAAACACTGAGATACTGCAGTGCAATGATGTCAGAAGCACAAGGAGAAATGAAAAGCTCAGGTTGACAGATGAAGCTGTAAAATGCTTGGTGGGGGTCTAAGAAGACAGCTACCAGTTTAGGGAGCAGTGGGAACCAGTGATGGAGAAAGACTGCTGGTCACTCTTTGTATAATGAGGCTGCTGTGATAAACTGTGGGAAAGGGAAACTTGCAGGGGAACCTTAGAAGACCACATCAGGTTGTAATATTGTCTCTATTAATTTCTATGATAAAGCAGCAGCAGCAGAGCCAAAACTGCTGAGCAGAAACATGAAGGACAATAACATCTCACTGAATCTGTTATGGATCTAATGGATCGTTTTCTTCACTGAAAGAAGTAGCCTCAGGAAAGAAAGGAGCTGTGAATCATTCTGTGGTTTCTCCCAGTAGCATCTCTCTTGTATCTGCCAAACAGTACAATTCAACATAGTTTTGATTTAGCTTTTCATAACTAATATTTCTTTAAAAATACCCAAATAACATAAAAGGTACAGGACATAGCCATAGTGCAATTAAAAATCACAGCAGAAATCAAAAGAAAGGTTTTGAAATGGAGGGAAAGTCAACCTCCTCCTCTGCTCCCTTCACATGCTGCTTGAAGTTGAAATTCATGAGATGAGTTAATAGATAAACCATTAATTGTAAATATTTACAAAATACAACTTACAGGGTGATGGAACCAAAAGAATATTTTAAAACATACTTTAAAAAGGGATAAGACATTAAATGCTTCTAGTGTCACGACTTTTCTTTTACAATTTCACTCAGAATAGGAAAGGAATGAAGAATAAAACAGAAGAGACAAAAGAGAAGTATGTTTTTCCTCAAAAGGTCATTATGGTATTTTGTTACTTTCTCATACAGAAGCAATTCTCTGAGCAAATAATGAGTTCTTCATGTCAACTCCTTAGCAAATTGAATTAAACTTCCTTCTCTAAATGTGGTTATTCACATTAAGTCAACTCATTAAAAAGGCTGCTGAAGAGTTTCACTAGTAATGAAAACCATTTACAATGCAGTCTGCCAAATAGCTTACATATGCGATCTGGGTTCAGTGCACAGAATACTGCCACAAGCCACCTTAAGTCTAGTGTTTGCATTGCTGTGTTGACATTGAAACCTCCCATTACTAGCTAATGTTCAGTACCTGCTTCACAAAATTATACTTCTTCTATGCACTGTAGCTGAAAGAATTTAATTCTTAATTCATGTAATAATAAATTTATAAACTAACTTTCATAGAGCACAAGCAATATCTAATGCCAGGACACTACAAGAGGGTCACATTTTGTTACAAAAATGTAGGATGTTATTGATCTCAGCTTTGTTCTCAGACAGAATCTTTCCTACTACTGTTCACAGCAGAAGCAAACATACAGCAGCTACTCAGCCACTCAGAGGCTTAAGCAGCATCTGAGGGAGTAACAATCAAGCTGGAAATTAAAGGCCGAGAGAGGATTTGGATCAGGCTTTGTCCAGTGGAGACCAAGACAGTGAAAAGAATACTCAGCAGTGTGGTCTGAAGTCCATGTTTGTCAATTTTGCAGCAGATTGTCCTAATGAATTTGATACAAGGTGAGAAGCAGCTCTACTACAAAATGGAGAGTAAGAAATGCCTTGTTAAATTCCTCCAGAAGGTGAATCCTACAAAAACAAAAGTATTCTGTAACACACCATCAGGATTATACTCAGACTGGAAACCCCAGTACCAGCACATCTAAACAAGCAGGGCATTTACCAGGGATAAACAGACATCTGGGAGATGAAAGCACTTTAGACAACTGCAGCTAGAGTCCAAAACATACAGCCAGGAAAAAAAAATAGGTCTAAAGGAACAGCAGGAGACAACTTGGTAGGAAGGGAGGAACATGTGGATGCAGTGTGTGGAATAATTCACAAGAACTGTAAGGAAGGGTTTTGGTATTGCCACAAAGGGAAGAGACAAAGTACTACAGGGTATTTGGGTTCCAGAGAAATATTCTCATGGTTCCTAATGCAACCTTGCACACTTTATGGTAGATAATCCACTCCTTTGTTTCCATGTACTCTGCATAAACTCAGGTTGGATGAAAATTAGTTTTTCAAGGTGCTGCTCCAGCTGATGCAATCTGTTCTTGTTATTTGTTTCATTTTAGTACAATTGACTACTCTGAATTACTGTTGCTTTTGCTCATGTCAAATTTCTAGTCTTTATTCCAAGAAACTGCTACTTGCTGAACCATGTCTTTAGAAAGATAAAGAGCAACTTTGGTACTTTTCTGTTCCATTGCTGCTGTAATTCATACTATAAACAGAAGCTTGTTGGGGGGAGAGTTGACAAATCATTCTGTCATTTTAATTTTAGTAAGACTTATTATACAAGACCTATTACTGAACACTTCACCCTCCATCTGTGTCTTTTCTGTATTAAATATTGCAAATTTCTCATAGATGTCATATAAAGATGTGCATTAAAATGAACGTTTCTTCCACTTATTGGTGCCTGCACTGGATTGTTTTACCTCCTCCTTACTCACCTCTTTTCAAGATATACATGCCCTAAATCTATCCAACTTTCTCTGCTCTTTTCCACTCCAACAGATTTTTCTCCTGGTCACCAATGAATACATTAAGATTACCTTTTTGGTTTAAATGAATCAGCTGCTTGCTACTGCTATCTGAAGGGGAATGAACAGGGACAAAAATGGTTTGGAATTACTTGTTCTGTTCCGTGACTCTGGACTATTTTACTACAATCATATTTAAGCTAAGAGACACTATCTTTTTGCTTCGTTAAGTTAATGTTTTTCTGCTTCTGCTGTAGGTTTTGATTTCTTTCTTTTTTTTTTTTTTTTTTTATAAAGTTGTTATGACTACCTACATTTAGAAAGTATCATGCTATTTCATTACAGTCTCCTTAAACAACTATTTTTCTAGTAAATAAAGACCATTATCAGAAAAGTTCCTGATATGAACTGCTAGGGTTTTTTCAGGAAATTTCAAATATTATATTAATCTCAAGTGCTTACAATTCTCTTCGTGACTGCACAGTTTCTGTTAGTTTATCCTAGCCATCCATAATAACTAAGTTTTGTTTAGTTTTAAGGAATAGTGTTTATCCTCAAACTTCTACCTATTTTATTGAGGATTCTTTATACAAAGGACCACATAAGGATACCACAGCATCAAAGCATTTTGGACTGTGGCTCCCTCTAGGCATGCCATTTGTTTTGCAATTCAACTGAAAAAGCCATATTTTCTGTTCTTTCCTCCTTAAACTCTCAGGTACTCACAAAAATTTGTTAGAGAATTCTCAGGGTTCAGATGCCTGCAAAAATAAGCTATTTTTATTTATTTTCTTTCTATCTGACAGATGAAAACACAATGCAATGTGGCTACATTCTCATAGATATTCAGTTAAAACTGTTTCCACCAACTTTTTTGAATGAGTAATCAAAGCCAGCTTGAAGCTCACATTTTCCATTGCACAGTGAAAATAACGCATCAGAAATTTCACTACTAGGCCTCAGTAAGACAGAAAAGCAGCAGCCAAGGACAGAGGGAATTGACTTACTATTATTTCAGTAATATACCAAATTTTGAAGTTAAGAAGCAGGAACACCAAAACAGCAACAACGTATGTTGGATGTCCTCTAATTGTTGTTCAGAGGTCAACATTTTTCTGAAGTCCCTGGAGGTGCTCCCCTGCATGTCTCCTCTCTGCCACTCTGCCAGTAAGCGGTTCCCTGTCAGAGCACTGTACAAACAGAGCTAAAAAGAGAAAGAATCAGGAGTGCTCCTGCTGTACAAAGTAAATTAAGTCAAGAGGATATTGATGAGATTACTAATTTATTTAACACATACAATGAATTCAGAATGGGAATAAAACTTCATCTGTCACCATTCATCAGCTACATATTGCCTTGGGCCATGAGCCTGCTGCTAGCCTGTTCTTTCTCCTTGGTTTTGCCCAATTTAGTTTTGTTTTTCTTTTTCTCTCTTGTCTTGTATTTCATTTGTGACTGAACAATTTAAAACATAAATGTTCTGGTTTGTGACAGTCAACAAGCTGTCACCTCACAACCCTTAAAATGACAGACACCAAATTTTTTGAAAGTAGAATCAGGTTTTCTATTCACAGCTCTAAAAGCTCTACACTGTGTAGAAAGAATTCATTTCTGAAAAACAACTGTGAAAAATAGATTTTCACTACCAGCTGGTCTCCTTGATTGCCTCTATAATCCTTCTCATGGAGAGGAGAGCTACATATGTATATACTGAGCTACGACAGATCAGTCACTGCTTATCATAGGATTTTCTCTTTCATCAGGTAAGCCGGAAATAAGTCTGAGGAGGACCATACCAAGAAAGGCAAAACAACAACAAATACCACCCCTAATCCCTACAGCTTTCAATGTCTTTTTTATATACAGAGATCTGCAGAATAAATGGTCATCTGGATATGTAGATCAGTCTTCAGTTACAGGCTTTAAGAGACAAATCATTTAGTTCCCTCAAGGACTGTTGGGGAGCCTCGAATCTTGTTCAGCTTGAGAGTCCTAAAGGACATGCAGTATACAGCTGAAGTGGCAAAAAGCACAGAGGTTTGGCATATTCTAGTGTTGTGGTTTAAACCCAGCCAGCAGCCAAACACCACATGGCCATTCACTCACTCTCCCCCACCTGGAGGATGGGAAAGAGAATTGGAGAGGTAAAGGTAAGGAGGCTTGTTGGTTGAGATAAAAACAAATTAATAATTCAAATAAAATAAAAATAATAATAATTATATTAATGATAGTAATAATATAATATACAAACAAGTGATGCACAATGCCCAGCCCATTCCTGGCCAGTGACCCCAGAGAAGAGAAAAAAAATCCCAAAACTGCAATCCTGAAAGAGGGGGGAGAGGTTCCTGGCCAATCCTCAACTATATACGGAGCAGGACGTTATATGATATGAAATATTTCATCTGCCAATTTGGGTCCATTGCTCTGTCTCTGCTCCCCCCCAGATTCTTATACACCTGCACATGGGAAGGATATGGGAAGTTGAAAAGCTCTTGATTTCTCAGCAATAATTAAAAACATCAGTACATTATCAACATACTTCTCATACCAAATACTATACTGAATCCAAAACACAGCACTAGTCTAGCTACCAAGAAGAAAATTTAGCTCTAGCCCAGCCAAAACCAGGACATCAGGGAAAATAAGAGAAGCCAGCTCAGACACACCTCCTCCTCTCCCAGATTAGATATTACTCCTCAGAGCACTATTACCATACCATGTGGGATTACATTTATGCACAGAAGTTTTGTACTGTCCTAACCTGTTGTCATTACTCCAGTAAGTCAAACTACAGAAGAAAACATTGATCAATAGGTGCCTCTTCCCCAGCTAACAAAGCTTCCTGTTGGATGAAAAAGGGAAATCAAACTTCAGAGAAAAAAGGAAACAAGCTAGATGACTGCAAAATAAAAAATAAAAAAGTAAAATAAAATTTAAAAAAAAAGAGTGTAAAGGAACATAAAGCAGAAAACAGACAGGAAAAATAAATATCAAGCAACTGAATGTGATCATGTCAGGAAGAGCAAGGGAAGACCAGAAGGGATGCTGAGAAGGGGAGGCCTGAGCATCCTGACCCTCTGCCACGGCATGCTCCCTTAACCAGGATCTGAAAGAAATGAGCTTTTTTCCCCTATCTTACTGCTACTAAAAAAGCCTTCAGCAAAACAATGTGAATGTAGTACCACTATTTCTAAAGAAAGCACTTCACTCTGAGAGTTTCTTACATCTTTTTCAGGTGGGATGTTCAGAGCAGTGGGGCCTTTTTGAGTATGGGACTAGAACATGAAAATAGAGCAAATCAATAAGATAAAGATTATTTTTTTTAAGTTTTGTCACAGTAATATTTCAAAATTTTAAAATTCAGCTTAAGTAAAAATTTACCTAAACCACGCTTCTGATGGCATCTGAAAAGCTTTTGAAAATGTTTTTGAAATGCTGAAGCATTTCCTTTTCTTTTGTTAAGCTTTAATATAAGTATCTTTAAACAAAGAGCAATCTCGTGACCTTTATGCCTTCACCCACAGCCTTTAATTTCTATTCAATATATTCAGACAATAATTGGAGTTCTGTTATCCCTACATTCTCAGAAATATTCACCATTTCAATGATGTTGGCTTGTTTGTGGCTTTGTTTGGGTTATTCTGGGACAATTTTATGAGAAAAAGCAACAGATTCCTAGATAAAAACTATACAGTTCTTCTTATTACACAGAATGTATCCACTTTTATCCAAGAGCTCTAATTTTAGTCATTAGCCCTGGGTCTCATATAATATATGACTTGTGAAATCCAGTTAATCCATCTGCTGAACCTGCACAGAAATAGACTGTTTCAGATTATGATTGAGAACATACCACTTTCCTTCTCTGTTAACTGTAGAAAGCCTAATAAATGTAGGCTAGGGAGACTACACTGAGATGCCCACAGTTGTACGATATGCGTATCCTCCTTCTCTACCCATTGAATCCAAACATTAAAACTTTTTTTGTCCATCTCACCAATTTATGCCAGCAATACTCTGGAATAACAAATGTTTTACTATAGAAGTCTCCAACCTTGTAAAGAGATGGATGATTAACCTCACCATTGATACAATCGATAACCAGTGCACCTTCTAAAGACAGGAACACACAGTGCCCCATACAGAGAATTCCTGATCTTGATTTTTGCTTTCAGTATTATATCTCTACTAACACTGTTACCATAGAAAGTTTAACATGGGACTTACTGGCACAATATCTCCACGCAACTGTGTATTGCTGTCGCAATATTATAATTTTGGTAGATTCAGTTATTCTAGAATTGTCACACACCTTTACTCACTCAATTATATATAATTATTGCCTTTGTGATCTCAGATAAGAAACCATGCAGTGCTTGAATACAGTAAATGATTAAAATTTAATTCCTCTCCTTGCTCCCAATATATTAAATATTATTTTGCATTTAACAAGATCTCAGGCTCAGTGACTGCCTCTGTACCTGCTCATGACTGGGAGAACAGATTTCCTGATTGTTTTCTCTCCCAGTACTTCTTACACTGTTGAGGTGGGACCACTTCCAGCTTGACAAAGAGACATCTGCAAGCAAGCATCTGCACAGAGTCCCAGAACAGATGCACTGTTGAATGTAAACTGATACCAAAAATAAATAAATAAATAAATAATAGAAATATTAAACCATCAGATTAAGAACTCTTCCACCTGCCAAGGTTTTGATGTATAAATGGAATGTTTAATGGACTGCACTAATATAATTAATTGATCATTGTTATAAAAGTACACTGACTTTGTAGCTCCATTTTTTAATCTGATTTTTCCTAGTAAATTGGCATCTTCAGCTGACTTTAGCATTCCCACTTGTAATAAGTAGGTTCTTTAGGATTTTAAAGGTAAAGAGCCTAAAGAAAGAGGAATTCTTCATAATCCCATAACCTCCAAATTCTCTTCTTCACTAGAAGTATGATTAGGAGGACAAAAAGGATATGTCACTCTGCTTTTCAGTGCAAGCAGTAGAAAAATTCTAGTAACATATGCAACATTGTAGGCTTCCATTCTGCTCTTAAAACAGTTAATTCAACTAGATCTCATGCATACATTCCCCAAGATAGATTTCCCTCATTAACTTAAATAAAAGCAGACATAAATCTTGACATAATCTTCTCCCTGAACTTTACTGTCTGTAAAGCATATGGAGTCTCTGCCAGAGAGAAACTCAGTCATTTTTACACTACTGGTGTGGATCCAGGGGATTATATCAGTCTGGCTGGCAGGGTGAATCAGCAAAATAACTGTATCTCTCTATCTTTTATTGATTCTTATCAGACTACCGAATTTTTAATAGCCACATAAAAGGTTCACAAGCTGGGCTTTAAATTTATAACTGTAGATAAACAGAATGTCAGTCACCAGTGATGCCAAACCCCACACTTTGCTACAAAAGTGGATACAACGTGATGAACGTCACCAAGATCTAATAGTCTTTCTCCTTCCATTCATACACCTGGATCAGCGGTACTATAGCTGCTGCTGCCAAACCATTGATTTCCTACTGTAGATCCTTGCTCTGATTTGAGTACTTGCACATGTAACTCATTTATCATTTCCCTTTTAATTTCTCTTTCATGCCATTTGTGGCAGGAAGGAAAGTTTCTCCTGTTGAAAATGGGAATGAATTCTGCCTTCCACATGAGTTTGGAGCCAAGGAGGGTAGGCAGGAAAAGGCTGGATTAAGACCTATAATAGTTGAGGAAAGTTGCAACATTTCCTGTAGTCATGAGCTAGTTGCACTAGGTGGGGATGATAGTCAACAGTCCACAAAAGAAGGGCATTTAGGAGCAAGTGAACGGTATGGAAAAACAGAAAAAAGAGTTGAGGGAAAAAAAAAAATAAAATTCAAAGGCATAGAAATACTACCTGGAGAAGAATGGGAAAATGCTCAAAGCAGTGGAGCACTTCAGTAATATGGAAGATTTGGAAGAGAGCCAGAAGGCAGTGTGTGAGCAAGAACATGGGCTGATAGACCCTCAGGGTCAACAACCCTTCACTACCAGTTCCGGTGGACTGCTTTTCCCTTTCTCTGTGATGGGATGGCCATCCTTAATTTCCCACATGTGTAATCATCACACCTGTGAGGACATCTGAAAGTCTTTAGTCTGTGAAATCCTGTAGATATATTTCTAAATTTTTTAAGACCCTAGACAATGATTGAGACCCTTGGGTATTATTACCTTTTAGTTGAAAACACCATCGTGATACTGTTATTTCATATACATAGATAGACAGATAGATGGACAGACAGCTATATCAATCATAGATTACCTTCCATGTCCCCCTAAAATTACACTTTAAGAACACTATAAAATATAGAGTCAGCAGATAGGCAGATTTGTAAAGAAAACAAATTAGACAAATCATTTGTTTATCTCTTCTGTGGCTCAAGAACTGATACATCCTCACTGCTCTAAGTAAAGCATATATAGAAGATATTTTTTAATTTATTTTTTACACCAATCCCTCCGGGCACATGAAGAAGAAACAATGATAAACAATGATTTCTCTTCTTAGTAAGACATAGACATGCAAAAAAACACAGGAAGAAAGTTCCTTTGCAAAAATGTGAAAATTAAAGGGATTTCACAATGTCCTGCTCGAAAATTAATCTTTTGCTTATTTAAACTCATATGGCTACATAAAATTTTTCCTGTCAACCAGACTAGATTTAATAAGTCTAAGATGCTTACAAATTAGACTACTGAAGCCTCAGATTTCTAAGATGCCTCTGACTGTCTTGTCTAACAGTGGCAGTCTGGATAACAGGCTTTGGAACAGCAATGGTTTTAAAAAGAGATTTTTATAGATTTGAGCATTCTGAGGCATCAGAGATCTGGTATAACTCATCCCTGGGAGTTCAAAATTCACAGTACACTATACTGAAGCTGATTAACTCAAAAGTCTGTCATCAGTATCTAAATGGCAAGAAAAGATTAGCACACTAGTATATGAGAAACCCAGATGCCTTTCTGTTCAGGAACCTCGACTGAGACCATAGTCAGAGATCAATATTGTCTGTCAGCATTTACCCCTATTCTGTCAGAGAATAAACCAAAAAATGGGAGAGCAAGCAGGGGTATACCTATCTCCTAGGTAGCTGTACAGTAACCACCTGGTTTACTCAAGAAGAATGATCTGCTTCGAGTTCAGTGTCCCTTTTAATCCAAGAAGTTAGCACTCTCACCTGCATAACAACCCATCTTCATGTTGAACATGGGGACTGAAAGTTACTACTTAGGTAGAACAAAAGAATATTAGTCAATAGACTTATGGTTAAGAAACAGATTCCTCCCATAAGCAGAGGAAGACATGCAACACAGGACTCTCACTTGCTGGGCAAATGACCTAGCCACCATTACATAAAAGGCAGTTGGCATCAAGTGTCACAAATTACTTTTATTTCTTTTTTCTCACTTTTTTTTTTAATAACTAACTTATAACTTCTTATTCTGTTATATCAGCTCTAGGTCCTCTACTCAGGCCAGACCTCTTAAGCAATTTTGACAAGCATAACCCAGGTGATCCTCAAACCAGAACTTTTCTGCATGTGTAGAGCAGAAATAGAGGGAAGGACTTCTCAGGAGAAACTTCATGAGTTTGAAGTGCTCTCTTAGTTGGGTAAGTAGGTCTTTCAGAGCAGTTTAAGACTCAAGTCTTTAAATTCTTCCTGGTTTAGGTGGAAGTTCTTTGTTTCAACTGTTTCCTCATTAACAAAAAGATGTGAATTTCCCTCTCTAGTTTATAACTCCCTGTTGTATTGCAAATTTATATTAAGTATTTATTATACATATTATACACATATATATGCATATACATATTATACACATAAGATATTATATTGTATTGTATACATATTACATATTATGTATATATATGATGGGATTATATTAATATTATTCAAATGGTTATCCTCTGACTATACTCCTTTCATATTGAGATTAAATGGATCAGGGACCAAAAGTGTGAGGATGACATTGATTCAAATTATTTTCCCTCTGACATTTTGCTTTGTAAACACAATAAAAACTTAAGAGGGGAAAAAAATAATATTTCATATACCAAGAAACTAGCTAACTGAAAAACCTCTAACTCTATCAAGTAAAAGCTATTACAACAGTATCCCATACACACATTGTTGTAGATACTTGTTTTCTACAAGTAGTTTATAGATAAGGCACTGTTCTCTAAAGTGAAACAGGACATAACTAGAAGTCAGGGGCAGATTAATGCTAAGAACAGTGATGGAGAAAATACAGTAAAGCTCCCACTGTAAAGGCTTTCTATGTTATTTCTTTTGTCTGTGATTGATTGTTATTCTGTTTCTCAGAATTCAGAACCAGGAAAAGGATAGACTCAGTTGAAATCTTTAGCTTTAGTCTCATGATAGGCTCTTATGCCTTCAGATAAATACTGTAGAATTGAGCTTAAAACATATTTATGCTTTCTTTTCATAATTCCTCATGCTTCCCCATATATTTCACCCCTTGCATAGACACACTGACAACCTTCAGAAATAAAATCACATACAATTTCCTCTGCATCCCTACATCATTCAGTATACAGGGAATGGATGAAAAAACAGCACAAAAATTACAGCTGTATGTTAAGTATGCCTCAAATTTTATTTGATTCTGTAACCAAAGCAGCATTATCTAAAATGCCATATATATGTACATATGTATAGTAATCTACATTTTCTAATAAAAATTCATCTTGAAATAAATGGAATTTTTCCATTTTGGTCATGAACATTCTGCTTCATTTTCTCCACATTTACAGATGAAATCCTTTTTACTTTTAATCAGCCATTGAATTATTGTAATTATAATACTGCATATTTCACATACAATATTGGAACTCTCTGTTCATTTCTTAAAAAGGGCTCCTTGGAGTGATTTATGGAAACTTCTGGAGATAGCTATCATTGGAAAAATAAACTACGCATGAATTAAGAGTGAAAAATAAAAAAGTAACAAAAAGAATAAATTATTTTTTTAATTGCAGCACAGAAACCTAGTTCTTCACAACAGAATTGAAAGAAACTCTAAATCAAGCTATTACCTAAATTTCTGTAGCAGGCCAGCATTTGATTTTTTCTTTTATTTCTCCAAGATTAACTGAAGAAACTTTAAAAAGACGGCTTTCTGAATTAAATATTAAAATGTATAACAATCCAAACTGTATGCAAGAGTTTCACTCACTTTAAAATTCAATTCAGCACCAAAACTACATTGCTAACTTAGTCCATGCTGCGACATGAATTTCAGTTTGCTATGGCATTTAGCTTAGACCATACTGCATTCCTCCATAGCATTCCTTCAAGTTCAGGAAAAAGTCATAGAATCACCACGCTAGGTGGGATGTCAGGTTTGTGACACCAGAGCAAGAGTTATGTGGGATTTTTTATTACTATGATGGGAAATTGGTGAGAGAAGGACTGCCCATGTGGATCTCTGCTGAGGTTGGGAATGAAATATTTTCTATGGCAAACTTCTCTGAACTTGAACAAACCACCTCTTTCTCTTTGTATTGCTTCCACTCTCTAAAAGACAGGGTAAGTGGGCCACAGTATCTCTCAATATTATGAGGATTTTAACTATATCTAACATCATACTCATAGCTCTTTCTAACAACAATAAAAGTGATATTCAGCTTGAAAATAGCGACAGTTGTTTATATCTCACAGAAGGAAGAGCAGCGCCATTGTGAGCTGTTCCGGGCTAAATATTTGTCATCCCCTTTGCACTGCTTTTTACGTTTACTGCAAAGCCTTTCACAACTAAGCAGTTTCAAAAGATTAGCATAAACTGGAAGCAATGACAGGAGGATGCGAGCTGTTGCGATTAATGTGTGGAGAGGCATCATTTTATCTGGTTGCTTCTTACTCCAGGCACCCAACCCCCCTAGCTATCATTACTCTTCCCTTTCTCTCCCTTCCTTTTCTTCCTATTCCCTTCTTTCAACCTCTTTATCACCCGAAACTCTGAAGAAAGTCTTCTTGCTTATATTCTTATTAGATTGGGTCAGGCAACCTTGGCCTCTGCTCTCCTCAGATGCAACTCAAAGCACCGTGCAGACACTCCATCTGCCAGTTAGTGAGCTCCAAGCCTGGAAGCATTGCAGATGCCTCAGCACCATGCCACATTTGTGTTAATTAAACCAAGCACATGCTGATGTGGTTATAATGATTCCAGAGCATGAGAAGTATCTGTGTTTTGCTGTGTAGGTATAGCTGTTCTAGGCTGTTACTCCTCATTGTCATAAATACCTTTGCATTGTACTTTATAAGCCTTCCATTGATTAATTCCTATATCACTCACTTGGTTTTATTTTCTTTTGTAATATCAGTCTTCTCATCTTTTTTTGACTTCACCATTACATTTGCCTTTTCTCTTCTTTTATGACTTGTACCCACAGTCTTCCTTCTCCTGTTTTGGCAACTCTGTTCTACTGACATTTCACTGTTCTGTTCTGTTCTTCTTTCAGCTTTTTTAAAAAATAATTTATTTATTTTATTATTACTATTTTTAAATTTCTCCACACTGTGGCCTTTCTGAGGAGGGGGCTGATTATGGGTGTATGACCCACAAAAGCAACAGTGTTTTTCAAGAGGAGGTCAGCACTTGAGATCTGTAGTACCATTAACCACTGCAACACAGATGAGCTGGCAGCTGTAGGTTTCTTTCTCATATTCTATTTATCAAACTTCCTTCCTGCTTTCCTAGAAAGTAGTCTTAAGGCAATAGCAGGAGAGAGGAAGTCCCAATGCTAGACCTGCCACCTTACAGCATTTGAAGTATTTTTAGGCTGAGAAGACAAAGATTGCTATTCCCTGGTAACTTATGGTATGTCTCTTTCACAGAGAGAAAAAGAAGGCTGCCGGCAGTTAATTCCTGTGTTTGCACCAGCTCTTGGCAGTTCCCTGCTCCCACGGGATGTTAGTTACATGTATCCCTCTCCACACGCTCTCTGGTGACAGAATAACACTGCCAAAAGCACAGCAAGGAAAGCTGTCTCTTAGGCCCTTGTACATCCAGTAACTAAAGGGCTATCTGTGGCTCCTTTTACAGCTGTTGAATTAAGAAATTCAGAGACAACTAATCTGTCCTAGCAATTTCAATTCTACTTTTGGTAAGCTACCCCTACCAAGTTTTCCCTGCACCGTGCATCAGCCAAATACATGAGCAACAGAGAGTATCTTCTGACTCTGCACAGAGATTTGTAATGGAAATGTTAAAGTTGCGAGCAATGGAGACTGCATGGGTGTGGAAGCACCAGAAGGAAAAAGAGAAAGGGATAAAAGGATGGCAAATGTTGATGACACAGTCTGTCATGAAGACCCCAGCATATCTATCTACACATCGTTTCTCAGTAACACCCTGAGTAGGAAAACAGAGGACAGTGTAAAACAAAGGATAGAACAAAGCCATTTGGAGGTGATGACAGGAAGACAGAGAGCTGATCTGAAGCCCTCAGTCATCCAGACAGAGAGGAAAGGCAGTAAATCAGCAGTGCTGCCTAAAGTCACTCACAGGTCAATCAGGATGGAAGCACACAAGACCACAATTACCATCAGATCACAATGCACATCCAGAAATAAGCTCACAGCTGCCAACTATGCTAACCAAATGCTTCCTCCTCGCTTTCTCTTTCTCCAGCCCACTTCACACAAAAGTAGGGCAGTCATCCTCTATAGAGACTACATGACCCAGAGCCTTCAGCCATTTCAAACACATAAAAAAAGTTATTTTAATGAAAACAATGTATCAGAGCATAAATACAGAGACAGAAATTTACACAAAAATACTTCCATATATATAACTGCCACTTAACAAATCTCAGTCCCCTTGGAGCAAATAGCAAAGACAGAATGTTGCTATCTGAAGGAGAACTAACTAGAAAATATGTGTTTTCAAAACAGAAGGTTGCAATGTTAACTGGGACAGCACAATGAGAAAATAAATCCATATTGGAATATAGCTAAAAAAGAAACAGTGTCAAATAAGAAAACTTAGAGAATTTTAAGAGACTTCTATGAGGCATTCATAGAGTTTCTGTAAAATTCAGCATGCAGTCAGTCATTTACACAAATATGCCACAGTGTCAGCAAGAACAAATATGGTTGGCCAAAAACTTCTGGCACAGGTCTTACCCTGCAATGAAAAACTTCTTCAAACTCTTGTTTACGTGGTAGATATCATTCCTCTGTGCAAAGGTTTTGTAGGGTTTTTTTCTTTATCAGCTCCTGTGGCTGATTTCAACAATTCATATCAAACTGAAAGACAGGTTCAAAGTGTCTCCATCAAAGGTCTAAATGCATTATTTTTAAAAGCTTTACAGCAAGTGGTTTAAACCAATGGTCAACAAATCTAATGACAAACCTGTTTAGTAATTAACTCCTCACTTTAGGCAAAACCTGTTTGTTATGTGATGAATTGATGCTAGATAGATACCTGGTGGCAGGGTTCTGAATGGGACTGTTTCACTAATAACACTAATTCTCACACATAGTTGGAGAGTGGGAGGGGGTGGGTGGGGTGTCTTTTTGTACCTACATTTATGTAAACTCCTCAGTTGCTATATAAGTACCAGTATAAGGTCTTGATGCAACTAAAGGAATCTTGCATCACAAAGTACTCTGAGAATGCCTGGGAACCACACTAGCATCCTAAGAAATGCCTGTAAACGTATATCCCCCCAAAAGACCAATTATTCTGCAACTTCAGAATCAAAATTAATTCTCTCACTAGCTGGTTTTGGGGTTAGAACAAAGACCCAAAAATAACACCAGAAGCTTGGAACCAAAAATAAAAGAAAATTAAAAGTATAAAGATGTCATTGTAGGGAAATATGTGAAATAGTAAGAGATGAAGAAGATCTTAATGAGGTGAGTATTTATCAATCCTCTAAAGATGCAGATAAGAGAAATGAAGTCTGGAAAGGACATATAGACAACAGTAACAGAATTATGTAAGGTGAAGGAAAATTTCAAAGTACTGAGGTCTTCTAATTGGATCTGGGAGACCAGAATTAATCTTCCTAAACTACTTCTCTGAGACAAGTTTAAAAAAAAAAAAAAGAAAATAACTAAAGAGATGAAACAGACTAGCAGTCAAATCTTCACTTAAATAATAACAATATGACTCCCCACTAGTAGAAAGACTGAGAAGGTTGTGCATCTTGCACTTTTCCAGGTTAAAACCCATTTACATTTACTGAAGTTTTTGTGACTAGAACCACCTAATAATTATTGAAAACCAATCCTCCCTCTCACTCCCCAATACTCATTTTCCAAACGTATTAGTACCAGCGCAACAACTCTGTAGAGTAAGAGTTCTTACTTATATATGTATTGCTCAAGGGTAAGAAACCTGCTACTCTATGCACTTTGGATGACACCCTGACAATCTGTCGAGGCACTGGTAGAGAAGAGTGCTGCATAGTACAAAGAAAATGTGCTAAATGGGATCCATTCCCTCACAGCATTCAGTACAAGTAAGTTTTACATCCCTTTGGCTTCCCTCCCTTTCTATAATAATACAGACCCTGGCATTTCTGAAGACAACATTTACAACACAAGTGAAAAAGGGCTTCTATTAGCTATTCTACACAGGATTACAGTTACATTATTAAGGTCTTTACATCAATCTACTGGTGAGCAAGTTGCAGCTGTAGGACTGCACACATGGGTGCTTCAGACTTTTCTGAAACTGAAATATATATTCTGGCTCACTATGTATACAATTTTAAAGAGGAAAATGTCCTTAATCCCATTTGCAATAAAGTGTTCCCAAAAGACATGTTATCATTGAAGTGCCAGCTGAATGATGGCCCAAATCTTAGGCTCCTGGGATAATTTGGAGACAGTATTGCTTCTGAAGATTGCAAAGGAGAGAATGTTTTTCTTTTTTTTTTTTTCCTCTCCTGAAGCTGATGAGTGAAAGGGAAGTAGAAAATAAATTAACTAGACTGAGTTCTTATTGACTCATGCCTCACAACTGACCCTAAAATGTGGATAACTCCAGGTGGATTTGGCAGGCTCAGGGTGAAATAATATGAACTGCCTGAATTCATCTAGAAAGAGCATTTTGAAAAATATTGGTTAACAAGAAATCACCTTCAAAGGGAGTTTTCTTATTCACTATCTCTGTAGAGATATAGACATTATTTACCAGTCCAGATGGTAAAGTAATATAAAATCCAAATATCAGGCCGTCACAGCCTGTATCATTACCATGAAAACTGTCCAATACCTTGTAGTTTCTTCCTGTAAGAGAAATACCCAACATTAGCATTTGCAATACTTGCCTAGAACATTATCTCCTGTATAAAACCACCAGATTGACAGAAAAGGCAGTTCTTCAAATTATTTCAGGAATTGTAGACATGTTTGAAATTTTAATATGTACTTACATACATTTTTTATCCTCTATGTAACTCTTTGGTATTTCCCTAGCTTTTTTTAAAAAAAAAAAAAAAAAAAAACTAACAAAAAAACAAAACAAAACAAAAAAAAAAAAAAACAACAAACAAACAAAAAACCAAAAACCTGGTAGTTCTCAGAAATATCATCAGAATCTTCACAAAGGAGCTTTTCTGTTTTGGTTTTATTTTTTTGTTTGAAATCAGCACACTCCAGATCAATTATAATATCAAGGGAATAAGACAGATTAATGCATATAGTCCAATATTTCAGGATTTTTTTCTATCTGTCTAGATATCCCTGAAATTTTAATTTTCATTAGAGACTGATATAGAAGAAATATAACACACACACACACACCCAAAATTATGCAAAACATAGTAGTAACTGTGTTCAATAAGCTTAAGTTCTATTTATTTCTGTATATTTACCTGCCCTAATTCAGGTAGAAATACTCAATATCAGCAACAGATAGCAAAATACAGATGAAAATGTTTTACCAAGTTTTCATGCTAGTCCTTTGCATGGCAGTAATAATGGAGGGAAAAGGTCAAATCCAAATCTAATAAATATTTTTCCATCATCTATTCCACTGAAATTTATCTATCTTTAATATTTAGATAAATTACATAGTTGGTTATCAACTTCTTACCAAATCTCCATGGATTCTTTAATGACATGAGTTATTTGCCTGCATAAATGCTGACTGCAATGGCAACATACCTGCAGTCATCCCACACAAGTCATTCTGTGTTCTGAATTATTGAACATACTGTTCTCGTTACAAAAGTTCTGTCAGTAGTTTTAACTAAACAGAGCTTATCCTGAAAGGTAAAAAGTACATTTAGAGCTGTGAATAAGAAAAAACATGGTAAAGTAGAGCTAGAAGAGGTCTCAGGATCCCCTCTGCTCTCCAGCAGGAAATGAAGCTCACATAGATTATATCTGACCAATATCAAATTTACTGACTCCATCCAGCATGAAAGAGGTTCCACATTCTCTCCTTGTAGGCTACTCCAGTGTTTTACAAGCCTCACCATTTAAAAGTGGTTTCCTCATTTGTTTATAACATCTATATATTATTCCTATTTTCTTGCGGTACTACTGGAGTGTGGTGAAGTAGTTCTCATCTTTTTATTAAGGATTTGTGCATCTTGCAAAAGAGGTCATACTCCTCTTTTAAACTTACCAGAGCTAAATTCATTCACGGTTTTCAATATTTTCCAAACCTGCTGGATTTCTTTTCTTCAGGACATCCTTCACTGTGCTTATACAGTCCTTCAAGGATGATGTTTAAAACTTCACATGCTGTTTAAGTTGAGGGTTTCACCAGTGTCAGAGAATAATAATGAACTCCCACATGTTACAAACAAAAATCCTGCTACTTCGTTTCAGTTTAAGATCTGTGATTTCCCTCCTACTACAAGAAGAAAAAAAGTTTATTTGTCCCTTTTGTTCTTCTAGACATGTGGCTAGCCATCTGTTGCAAGTCCTGGGGTCCTCCATTGCAGTCCCAGTGATCAACCAGTTCATCATTTCTCAAACTTATTCTGGTACTTTCCCATAATATTTAAAATATTCCTGACACAGTGAAATTTGTAGGTGTTCTAAGTATGTGTTCTTTTCTACTAACAAAATTATACTTGAAAACACTAGATAAAGTTGCATAAAGGAACCCTTTGCAGGATCCTGCTGAATGCCCATTCCACTTGAAAGAAAACCACAGAGAGTGGAGTGGGAGGCAGGGGATCAGTCAGTTGTACATATACTGCATAGCAGTTTCACCTGGTCAATATGTCACTAGTTTGTTTGCTTATATCACATAAGATGACATGGAAATTCTTACGACGGTAAAATATCACAGACTGTTCTCCTTTTCTTTATTCACTAGATGATGATTTTCCATTGAAGAAAGTAAACAGATTTGTTTGACACAATTTGTTCTTGTCAAATTCATCTGGTTGCTTTCTTCTTATTTAATTATCCTCTAGGTCTTATAAATTGCTTCATAATTAATTTAGAGATTTTTTTCTTCCCTAGTACTGCATGTTGTGCTCAATTTTTCCTCACCTTTAAACTGCATTTTCTATATACTGTTTGTTCTTCTTCAGTCCCCTAGGATCTCACCTGTCCTCCATAATTTTTCAAAAGTAATTAAAGATTCAAAAAGTGCCTCTTGATTTTTTTTAAGCCCTTGAGAAAAAAGCTTTAGAGTTTGCCAATTAAAAACATCCAAGTTAATGAAAGGCTCTTAAACTTATTAATTCTTTAAAGAAAGAATAGAATATCCTTTCTTTAAAGACTCTCAAACTTATTATTTCTCTGCCTCTATTAAAAATTAATGCATTAGAAACCTAATTACAATATATCTTTACTCTGAATGCCAAACCAAAGGCTTTAATGCTATCATTCATTCTTCCAGTTTGAAGAGTGATGGATACTTTCCTTTATTTCTCCCAATTTTCCATTAATGTATTAGAATCTTTTCATCTTCCTTGCCAATTAGGCATTTTACATGCTAGTTTGCTTTCCTATATTATCTTTTTGTTTATACTATCTGTTTATGGTTGCTTTAGCCATTCTTCTGTCCCTGATGCAAAAAAAAAAATTATCCTTGAGCACATAAAAACTAAGGGAAGTACCTTCTCAATCATTAGGGATTACATCTGAGAAATTATGGAGGGAGGGTGAACTGCCAGGAACTCAAAAAGAGTATACAAAATATGTTGAAAATGCAATCAAGAAATGAGGACCACAGGCAGCACTGTGGAAATATTTAAAAAAAAAAAAAAACAAAAAAAAACAAAAAAAAAAAAACAACAAACAAAAAAAAACCAAAACCCAAACCAATAGCAAAAAACAAGCAACCAAAAACAGAAAACCAAAACAACCCAACAATAAAACCCAACCTCTCCATATGTGTCCTATCCCTTCTTCTGCAATAGCATAACTTGCTACTGTTTTTTTAACATATTCCATTTTCTTATAACATATTTAGAGAAGGTATAAAGAGAGGGCTTTATTACTTAGATGATTTTCCCAAGAGACCCTGTCTGTCATTTCCAAAAGACTTATTTTTCCTAAGTTTATTAACTTTGCTACTTTATTCCTTTTTGTGGGGTTGTGAGTACTATTACTTCACAAACATTTCCAACACATTAATAGGTCACTAACTTTTCTATGTGTTCTTCCTACGGAGTAAGGATAACCTAAAATAGTCACATTCTGTACCTTCTTCACCTTCTGAAGCAAAAGTAAAGCTCTCAGTGTGGCTTTGCAATGCCATTCAGACTTGCTGTGGCCTGTCATGCTGTTTTTCCTCAATAACTGAAGTCTACCATTGTCATGAGCCTCTGTTCTTTGGGTAGCTATTTGAATTTCTCAGAAACAGACATATGACAAATATTCAAACTTCTTGTTCTTATGCTTAATCAGTGACATTGTGTATTTGAATACATTTGAGAAGCAGGGCAAGATCTTGATGAGCCATTGAACACATCAAGTGGAAAAACTTGCAGTTCTAGAATAGCCAGATTTTTCCATCTTACTCATATTGATAGTACTTTTCTCCATAAGTAACTTCACTGATTTAGGTAATTACTCCAGGCTCAAGTATAAATATTGCATGAAAGAAAACTTTGGCTGAAATAATGGGGGTGGGGGTGGAAACAGTCACATAGCGCTTGACTTTACATTTCCTAAACAGTGTTCCCTGTAGCTACACTTGTGTGACTCACAGTTAAACACTGGAAAACCATGTTAATGATTTATTCATGCCAAATGAGGAATTTAAACTGGTTAGATTAAGAATTTTTAGTAAAATACAAATATGGGATGCAAACATATGCAGATAAAACAAACTAAGTTGGATAACTATTGATATGTACATAAAAGTATGCAGCAGCACAGTTAATAAACATGTATAGCATACAAAATTTAATTAACAATTTAATCAGGAAATACCAACATACACTAGAGAATTCAAAGATAGATTTTTCTTCAGTGTGACTTGACTCTCATAAACATAAAATGTAAGAGAACAGAGATCAGTTAGGGACAAGAATGATATATATAATCAGATATATCAGAGACATTTATGTCCTTCACTATCCAATCCTACTAGATTTTTTATACCAAATAGAAAAGAAATAGAACATTCTCAAGAATGGTCATCTAAAATAGCAAATGAATTTTGAAGTGCTCATTTCTCTCCACTTACTATAAAAGGAGTCTGAATTAGTTTTAGTGCAGACATCTACATGGAAGTCCACTAAATTATGATGAAATTAATCCTCTGTAAAGTACTGGCTCTATGGGTGCCCTCATCAAGGCTCACACATAACTGGGGTAATTATTTCAACTGCAAAAGAATAATTTCAGTTTCAGACATGATATAAAACAACACCCAATTAAGTAGAAGTCTCTGTAATCCTAAAGACTCCCAGTGGGTGAGCAGCACTGACATCTGAATCAAAAATGCTGAGCTGGAGATGCCAGTAAAGGCAGCTGATTGAGAATGAGTAAAGAACAGGAGGAAGGTTATTCACCTTGTGATTCATGCAGAACACTTGGTGTGAAGCCGTACCTATGTATCAAGTCTACTTAGGACAGTTTGCAGTTTATAGCAGTTTGTTACCGCAACCAAAGAGGCTGTGCCATCCTTCGGAGTATAAAGACAATATACCTTCACCCTGTGTCCTTTTCCCTATTTTATGTTTCATTGTAATCACCTCGGACTCTACTTCAGCAAGTGTTACCCCTGTAAGAGACATGCCAGGAACTCTGTTAAAGTAGCTTCACTGGGACCCAACCTCCTTGCTACAGAAGCTACAAAGCCCGGGTTTCTACCACAAAGAGACATTAACTGCATAAATGGGATAATTCAATCTACATAAAGTGTAAATTCAGTGCATTCCAAAACTGCATGTGTGCAGATCCAGCTGCACTACACTCGTATCTGAAGCTTTTGCTCACAGAAAGTAGATCTTCTCTGCTGTCAGGGCATGACAACAGCCACCTCCCAGTTGTCTTCTTGCCTGAGGGCCCAGATGACATAGCAAAAAGATAGGATGCATTTTGGTGAATAGTGCTAACAATAACAACCTACCTCTATATGTCACCACTGGCAGAGGAAAACTCCTAGTCAGAAGAAATAAATGCATACATCATATCATCAAGAAGAACCACAGATACATCAGGAACGTTGGAAGCTTACTTGTCAGCCTGCTTCTGAAACTTATCTGGAGAAACATGGAAAAGCAGCAGAAGCAAGATGAGACAAACATTTTGGGCTAGAAATAGCCCATGGACTGATCTCTGGCCCTCCATGTTCTCTACATACAGTAATATTTTAAAGCAACTTTAATATGCTATCTCTTCAAGGTACCCCCAACATATAGCAAACACCTACTACAGGATGCTAATTGGATCCCAGAGGTTAGTAGGGTCAAAGCTATGTGAATAGAGGATTAAACAGACATGATAGCAGAGAGAAACTCTCTACATGAACAGATCACAGAACAAAGGCCTTGTGAATGCATTTCAAACATATTATCTTGGAAACGGTCATATTTTATTAGTGCTTTAACCAGGGCAGAGAATAATACCAGGATGCTTTTACGGCAAATTTAGTTAATCAACAACAGTGTTTTGAAGACTCCTTGAGTTAATTTTCAATTTTTTTCCACCTTGTTGAGATGTTTTTAAGTTATTTTCTTCATTAAACACTGAAATGGAGAACTTTAAAGAAGCAAACAAACAAAACAAGAACAAAACCCCAAATCCACGACATCTAGATTCCAAATTTTTATATGCAGCAAAGAGCTTAACAGAAGATTACCCTTAGTTTGATATTTCAGCTGCTTCGAACTAAAATTAGAGTAATTCACAAGGGCACTTTCCAGGAGTTAGTGTAAATGTTAAAGGAAAGAACACTACAAAGTCTCTGAGGAGTTCTATTTTTTTGTGAACCTAGCTAAGCTATGAAGAACACAAATTGGTGTTTTACTAACAGGTAATATAGGCTGACAACTAAACAGAGGCTTCTCTATAATCATTTAAAAAGTAATGTAATGCCAAGCCAAGCAATATTTGCCTGTATTTTTCCCACCCAATGATACTTATTTCCCTCAAGCTTGCTAGTTTTCTATCTGCCTCTTCTTTTCTATAACCTTTTAAATTTCTTTGGGAACAACAGGTTTGGCAAGCACATATACTTCAAAGTCAGGGCCTACGATCATTTTCTGAGTGCTTATAAATCACCTAGTAAATATCTAGAATGGATTTTCCACTGCCTTGTCAGTCTGACCACAAAAAATGAAAGATGGTTGATTCAGGCAGAAAATTACCATGCCAACAGATGTAGTACATCAGAACCTGAAACTGGTCTGCCTTATATATACAACATATATATATTCACTAATATCGAAGAAAACACTACTCAGTGTCAGGCAGGTATAGATAAGTAAATTGTAACTGAATAATCATATTTCTGTCAAATTCCTCAGTTCTGATCAACTGTAATAGCTGTTACATCTACAGTCAAGGAAGTACTCCAAACAAAAGCAAAAAGTTATGAAAAGACCTATCAGAGTCAAAATTGTCAAATACGGTAAAGGAGAATTACAGAGGCATAAACTACATTTGTATATGTCACTAGGAATAGAGAACGTGTACAGAATGGGATAGTTATTTCTTTCATATTTTGTGTCTTCTTAGTAGTATTTGCTATATTCAGAAGAAGCAACTGTCTCTGAACGTATTTTATTTCAGTAATTGGAGGAGTGTTGAATTTTACACAAAATATAATACATAGATAGTATTTTTTTCAGTAAAGTTTATGAAATAGAAGATCACAGAACCAAAAAAAAGTCTGTGATCAATGCAAAGCTAATGAACCAGTCCTCCAATTTCAAAGGGGAAAAATGAAATAATCATACCCTTGGCAAGAGACATGATTATTACTGGGGTCTAGGATAAAAATAACTAAATCATAAAGATATAGGCTACTAAAAGAACTCAAATTAGTCAAAGGAATAAAAGCAATGTACTGCTAGTGTGAGATAGACTGGTTAGACGATTATGGAAAAGTAACAGTTGTCTAATATGACAGACATGACAGTTTCCAAACTATTTTAAGAGAAAGGAGTGACAAACCAAATAGAGATCAAAGTCAGAAAAAAAAAAATATTATATCTAAAATAAAATACACCAACAACTTTACAGAGAGCCAAGTGTGAAGAAAATTTCATGGGGCAATATAGCGCTTGGGACTTGGAAAAAGTTGTTGTGAAGGACAAGAATAACATAGATTACCTTCTGTAGAATTTGGGGTGGGAGAGAAGAAAAAAACCCATGAGAGCCAAACAAGATCAAACAGGATTATATTCACTAGTAGATTAGAGGAATTTCTATCAGAATTGAACAAATGTTGGGTAGGGGACTGTTTGAACTAGATATCAAAAGTAAATAATCTCCTTATTTTCAGTTCTGGGCAACAGAACTTAGAATAGATGACATTCAGAGCATAAAATAATGAGCTAATCCCCATTAAGAGTACATTCAAATAAGGGACAAGGGAGCAAAATAATTGCATGAGAATTTATAAACATCTTCCATAGGTTAATGAAGTTATTGAAACCTGTTGCATATGACAGAAACAAAGGCCAAGTTAAACCACTTTTTTTTTTTAAGGTCTTAGAACATTTATGGACTAAGTTGATAGACTGATATTTATGACAACCATCAATTTCCACTGATACAATCAAACCGTTACAACTAGATTTCAACATAAGAAAAATAACTTAGTCCATGCTATGCTATAGCATTGTATTTACATTGCATAATGAAGCATAGTGCAGAGATCCTGATTTAGCAGAGTCCAAAGCAGTGTTGTTAGTGATTCAGAGAGACATTTGTAACAACTTCTACTCAATCTAATTATCCCTTTAAGAGACAATAGCACTTGTGACTCTAGGGTGCGCATTTCTGCAACCGGTTTTGGAGTAAACCTGGAATGAAGCATCTTCAACACCTCTGACCCAGAAAATTTGAGTGGTCAAAATTAGAAGATCCCTAGAAAGCATGAAGCTTAAACACTTTTTGCCTGCTACTTTCTGATAATTCAAAGCATTCTTCAAGTGCAGACTACTTTTTGAGCCTCGGCTAAATTCCACCTAGGAGGTATATTAAGAGACTTGCCAGAATAAAACATTTCAACTTTCAAGTGAATTTAAATAGTACAAATTTAAATCCTATAAACTCAAATTTCTGACAACTCTTTCAGAGTAAGAAGAAAAAATAAAACCGAGATCACATAATGCACATTATTGTAGTGCTCTTGCATACACACCAAGCCGACATAAATGCAGTCTTTCAAATTTACTAATAATCAAGAAAATGTACTAATAACAAAACCTGAATTAGGGCAACCCCTAGTATCAATACAGACTGGGGAATGGTGGGATTGAGAGCAGCCCTGCCAAGAAGTACTTGGGGGTATTGGTAAATGAAAAACTGGACATGAGCCAGCCATGCACACTTGCAGCCCAGAAATCCAGCTGTATCCTGGGCTGCATCTAGAGCAGTGTGTCCAGCAGGTCAAGGGAGGGGATTCTTCCCTTGTACTCCACTCTTGTGAGACCCTACCCAGAGTACTGTGTTCAGTTCTGGGGCCCCCAGATTAAGAAAGATGTGGACCTGCTCAAGTGGGCCCACAGGACACCACGAAGATGATCAGGGGGCTGGAGCAGCTCCCCTGTGAGGACAGGATGAGAGAGTTGGGGTTAATCAGCCTAGAGAAAAGAAGTCTCTGGGGAGACCTTTTTGCAGCCTTTTAGTATTTTAAGGGGACCTACAGGAAAGATGGGGACATACATTTTAGCAGGGCCTGTTGGGATAGGACAGGGGGTAATGGTTTTAAACCAAAAGAGGATAGATTTAGACTAGATATAAGAAAGAAGTTTTTTACGATGAGAGTGGTGAAACATTGGAACAGGTTGCCCAGAGAGGTGGTAGATGCCCCATCCCTGGAAACATTCAAGATCAGACTGGACAGGACTCTGAAAAAATTTAATTGAAGATGTCACTGCTCACTACAGGGGGAGTTGGACTATATGACCTTTAAAGGTCCCTTCCAATCCAAATTATTCTGTGATTCTATGACTATATTCTGGTAATAATTAGCATCCTAATTGTTGGTCTTTGCTCAAGTCTCAAATTTGGAAAACTAACTGCCCTCCATAGCTTTTCTCCCACAAGAGCTCCATGGTTCTTCCATACTGATCCACAGGCTAGCAAGAGTTGGTGGATTTTGTGCATGATCCATCCTCTTCCATTTCTTGTTTCTGTGGTTAGAGGCATGGGCCACTATTGCTAGGTTTAGAACAAAGTGGACTGCTTCCAGCTTCTTCCAAAGGCACCCAATGACCAGAGACTAATACAGATCAAACGCTGTATTGTTTCCTTTCTTTCCATTCTCCTTTCTCCCATGCCTGCATGTAGATGACAGCAGGAAAGCTCATCAATAAATAAAATTACAGGACTCCGGTTTTAGCCTTAAAGTTTGGTTGGAATTCAGTTCAACAGATTACCATCTGAACAGACAAGTGTTACTAGGAGAAAACCTCATAAAGATGACTTAATTTCTACTAGTTGGGTTGATTTGGTTTAGCCTCCAAAATATCTTTAGTGAAAAAAGTCTGTGCTGCATCAGATTCTTTTCCTCACAGCAGAGCAGAAATATTTCCTTACTAACCACTATGATCTTGTATGTGGGTAAGAACTAACTCTGGCAATTTCTCTCATTTTACCAGGTATTACAGAGAACAGAACCCAGTCTGAATAGCATAGTGGGCTTTCAAACCCATAACAGCTTATTGAATGTTTTTTTCATTCTAATCACTCTTCTTGACAGGACTGAATGTGCACACCCAAGAGCTGGCATTACCGGCCACTGCATCATCAGCTATTTACACTACAGAGATAAGGTAGGTCTTAAGCACTTAAGGAGAAAACAGCAGAAAACTTACAGGTTCCAGGTGTCAAATTGTAAAGCTAACTATGAAGAATAGTGAGGAATGACAGAACAGAGGTTTATTTGTTTTTTATTGTGTGTTTTTTTTCTAATGGAAAGCTACCTCGCTGATCCTACACCCTGGGTATTATTTTTGTCTGCCTTACCTAGATATGTACCACACCTGAGGGCAAGAAGCAAGATTGGTGAACCACAAATACCTTCCATGTTAACCTCAATGAACCTTTTTCTCATACTCCTCAGAAGGTCTTTTCAGACTTTCTTGAGGCTTAACAGCAAGTACAGGGCACATTGGTGCTTACACTGCTTCAACAGCCAAATGAAGACAAGCTCCATATCCTTTCAGTTGACTCTGAAATGTCACTTCAACACTAGATCAGGGTACTACAGCAGCCTAGGTAGTGGCCCTGTTGGTCTTAGTGACTCGTTGTGTCTCTACACTATATAAATTTCCACCCATGTGAATGGAACTGCCAGCCTCTGTGAAGAAAGCAGTCATCATTCCCGGTTTGCTGTCTGAACGCTCACACACAGACCACACTATTCTTAAACCGTATTTTGGATGACAGGATATAGTCAAGACAAAGGTATCATTTATATTTTTCCTCGTTTGCTGTTCATGAAAACATCCATACGTTAAATTGCTTACATGGCATCCTCCAGAGACATTCAACAACACTGTGCTTTGCTGCTGGGCATGTCAGAGTTTAATGGGGGTATATACTCACTAGCAAAATGGCTACCTACCAAACAACATTAATAAACCTTCAGAGTTTCGATTAGAAATCACACTTCTCTTACAAAAAAAACATACTTCAAAGCCTTAGTTGCCAGGTAAAATTCTTACACGTTGTAAAATCAACAATGAGCTTTGCAACATGGTAATAGAGTTTGTTTGTTTTCTTCCTCCTGTGATCCACTCTTCATAAATTGCTTGGCACTCTAAAGAGACAATCGCAGTAGCAACAGTACTTATTTTTGCCCACTGGAACAAAACAACAACAGAAACACATTTTGTTTTGTTCTTATTCTGGAAGCAATTCATTCTTCTACCAAAAATTCACAGCTGAATTTCTCTCTTTTATTCATAACACCATCAAATGGCAGAAAATAGCATGGTTTCATGAAACTTAATAAATTTTGTATCAGGCTCCTGATACAAAATTTGCCAAAACATGAGAAAGTTGTGGACAATCCTCTGATTCAAGTCTAACATAGACGTCTGTATATCTTTTGTAGCAGTTTGAATGTGCTCCAGTAATATACCACCAGTTTAACGTATTAAACATGAATAGGCCAGTTTGTATATAACATGTTAATAACAGGAAAAAGCAAGGGAGATTTTTGCACATTAAGGAAACCTAAGTAAAATATAATAAAATAGCTAGCAGCTTTGAACATGTTTGGTGATTTCCTTAAAATATGCAAAGTTACTTGCAATTTCTGTATCAATAACCTTTCAGCCATGCAAATAACCCTGTACCATCCTCCCTTAGGGCCATGGTTTCTCCAAGCATAATCCTCCCCCTAAGATCAAACCCACGCACCTTACTATTTGTTTTAAACTGTACTTTGACATATGATCTATTTTTAATCTAGATTTGTACAGAATGCAGCACAATAGCTTTCACAATTGACAAATTTTCCAAGATACCACTAGAATAAAACACTTATAAGACGACTTCTGATTATACCAGTGTATCAACAGGTATTCTTACCCTGTGCCTTGATAATATTGGTCCCAATGTATTAATTGACCAATTAAAAGCATCAGTCATTAGGGTAAAAAAGAAGCCTTTAATTACATCAAGGCCTCTTTATGAACTGCACCATCACTTTTCAGTTATTCTCTGTAGGAGACCAATTGTCTCACACATTTCTCCATCCATCACAAAATACTCCTTTCCCCATCTGTCCTTCTTTCTCCACAGTATTCCAAGAAATGAAAAAAAAACTGAATACAGCAAACACTTTCCTTTCTTTAAATAACTCATATTGTATTTTACATATCCTTTTTTTGAATAATACTACATAAAAATAACTTTCACCATGGAAAGACTGACCACAAGCGGATGATGAAAGTGTATTTAACATCCTTGGCATGAAAAAGCTAATCTATCTAGGCAAAAGTAGCTGGTCATACTCCCTTTCCAAGTAAATAGAGACACGTATCTGCAGGGGCTATCCTGTGTCTAAAAGATGTTAGATAAAACCCGCACCAGTGCCCTTCTATTCCCCAACTGCTGTAGAGCAAACCTGGGCAGCATGCTTAGACTATCTTTTAGGTTGAAAATTTTAGATATCCAGACTGCATATTCCCACATTTTGTGATGCCATCTTCTTCATGTGTCTTCATTCTATGTTCAAGATCCAGCCCTATCTCCAATAATCTAAATTATCCCCAAACTATCATTTAGTGATAGCAAAACTGGAGATTTTCAGCAACCCACCTTCCTCTCCCAAAGTGTCAGTGAAGAGATTTGAAAGATAAACTGCTCAGTTAAATCATCTCCAATAGATATAAATATGTTTAACATTTTGTTTCCTGATGAAGCAGAATATTAATTTAAATTAACGAAGAAATATTCATGTAAATATGCTGAATATTATTTGAAATACAAACTAGAAAAATAACATTCTGATTTTACTTTTTAAAGTGTTATTGTAAAATACATTTCTAGAAATAAAGGTTGATAGAGTCCAAATCACTGGCAAAAAGTTACTAGGAGTTCACTGTCTGTGTCCCTAAACTGTTCCCCCTCACACTTGCTCAAATAAAGAGTGGAACTGAATGGAGAAATTTTTCTCTGTCACCCTTCAACTTACTAGGACTTAAGACTGGTATCTCAGAATACTAAACCCCTCTATGACTTTATTACCTAGATTAAAGTTTTCAAGGAGCATTTTACCCTCTTCAGAAAAAATGAATCTCTTAACCAAATGTGCATCTTTTGGCATCCCGTAAGAGTTTCCTTCTTTTCCAGTATTTCTATTTATTAACTTCTGAATCTTGTCCATCAAGTCTTGCATTATGGTCCCCACAGCTTTCACGGCTTATTAGAAATGCTCCTGGTTCTGGTTCAAAAAAAGCACTGCAAAGGTGTGTGTTTCTGACCACTTCTGTGTTGTTGATATTTGCAAGGACACTGCCATTTTTTTTAAGAAGTCATTGATGTTTAGGCTGCAACTGACCAATTCTCCTTTTAGAGCATATTCATCTCCAAAACAAATGCATAGAAAAAAAAAATAAAGATTTGTTTGGGTGTTTCTTGCTACTAACAAGGTGAAAGCAGCCACTGTTTGTCATGAAGAAATATATCATATACTGCAAGAAGTCCACTGGAAAGAAAATTATAAACTCTGGTTTAAAATTAACATGAAATCTCTGTAAGATCACTGCAGCATAATATATGGGTTTATGAGATCCCAAGATACATCTATAAAGAATGAGTCTGGGAAAAAAAAACAAACAAACAAACAAACAAAAAAAAAACCAAAACAAAAAACAAACACACAAAAAAAACCCAAACACAACAAAGAAAACATATATAACTCATTTTCTTTCCTGCTCTGAATATCCATAAATAGGTAGAGAATACTTAAATCTATTGTTTCTTTAAATCTCTGTGTATGCAAAGATATACACAGATACACAACCACCTTTTTTCTTCTCAACTCCCCACCCCACCCCCCCCCCCCCCAAAAAAAATAAAAATACAAACAACCAAAACCAGAAGTGAATCTTAGACCACTTGAGAGACCAGGAAATGAAAACAACATTTATTTTATAACATATTTATAGTATACAAATAATCTGGGAGCACAGCCCAGGTAAAGCCTGTGAAAGAGTTAATTACACACTGTTAGCAAGCAGTCTCAGCTGTATAGTAAAACGCTTCAAATATTGGGAAAATTTAACAAGAAGACAGAAATCAATAGGTTTCCTCAGAGACTAGAAAAAACACTTAGGGGGATGAGCTGTTAAGATTTTGTCCATGAATTCCCACTGTTATTCTCTCCATATTCTCATTTTCTTTCCCCTTCTTTCTCTCACTAGAGGATTATCTATATTGTTCTCATTCCTGTGTGGACCTTGTACCTTCATGTGAAACAGGAAGATATGGTTCTTACTGCTGCACCAAGCAATACCTCAATTCAGGCTTCCTTACTAGCTCAAATGTTAAGACAGATCTATCAACATGTGTGCCAAGGTTAATGAGCCTACACTTTAACAGCTCTGGACCCAGTCATGGTTTGAGTGTCAGTGCAAAAGGCATGCAAAGACCAAAGAGGAGTCCTGACTGTAAATGAAACCAGTGTTCCCCAAGTCATGTGCTTCTCTCATCTTTCTAGACAAGGTATGGTTCCTACACACAGGATTTATTTATTTTAAAGATAAAAATAAATTTAAAAAAAAGAAATGTACCAATACTGACTCTTATTTACAGTACATCATAAATCATTCTGCTGTCAGCATTTCACATAGTAAGAAGAAAGCACTGAACTACTCAATGTGTATCAAAAACCTTCCTGTCTCTGGTGCTCAATTGTCATTGTTATTGTGAAGTCAGGGCAAGTCCCTGAAACAGACCTTTTAACAGAAAATGCTTTACTGGAAATTTACTTTTCCACTAGCTGCCACAAAGCATCAGATGATGGTTCTGAGTGCTCACAAGACAACTATAACATGGCTGTTTCAAAAGAACATTTTTAACCATGGAGCAATCAAAAAAGTGTGTCATTTTAGGATAATGCATACCTGAGAAAGCTTTTCTGAGGGTATCTTGTGAAAACCTGTGGAACCTGCAAGGATATCATTGGTGTCTGCCTGCACTTAGTTTCCAGCCTTTCTCACAAGGACCTTTGTTCCTATGTGAAACTGTCTTCTATTAAATTAACTGCTATGTTTCTGCTCCCATTTTAACCAATCTAACAGTTGTCTTAGTGACAGCAAAATGAAATACTGAAAGTCCATATGGTTACATAATTCATTTTGGCTTTTTTTATTTCGTTACAATCATGGATATTTTTCAGAAGTTTTTGTATGAATGAAACAGATATAAAATTCTAATTTGATTTGGTTTATGATAATAGCATATAAATTAATCATAGGGCAGAACTAACTTCCTTTAATTAAAACTTAAATGCAGCAGAGGTTAATCTAAACATCCTTGCCTCTTTTACAATGATAGTTTTCTGAACTACTAAAAGACAGCCATATACAGAGATCAGAATCACAAAGCTAAATGCTTGGGTTTAATGTGACAACCACTTCTTGCTCTCAGCTCTCTTGCATCAAGTGGTTTGTTGCTATTTTATTGTGCTTGCTCTTGGACAAACCATTGTTAAAGACACTTTTAGGGCTAAGTACAATAACACTCAGTTTGACTGCTGCTGGGATTGAATTATGAACATCCCAGGACACACACTGTTTAACAGAAAGGTTAATCTGCTATTTTGAATAGAATAGGATGGCAGAAATAGGTCAGAGGGAAAGAAGGCAGTCAGGAAGGCAGGTGAGAAGTAGCATGGTGGAAAGACATATAGGAAAAGAGAAAATAAGTTAACTTTGTAAGAACTTGAAAAAGATTGAACAGCAAACACTTTATTCACTTGAAAGCTCTGAATTCAGTTCTCTTTTAGTTCCACCCACTCTGCCATAATATTCTCTGTCTGACAATAAAATGACTGTCACACCTCCGTGCCAAGACTTGAAAAAGTCTAAAGGAGAGAAGTCACATTTTAGCAAAGAATTTTTGTCAGAGCCAGGGTATCCTTGGGCAAATCCTAATACAGCATTTTTAAACCCCTGAAAAAGAGAATCTAAACCCAATAAACCCACCATCCCTGTTTTGATTCAAACCAACCAACCAAGAAAACAAAACCACTCAGTCACCAGCTAAAGACTCCAAACAAGAAATGTAAGTGCATTGTAGTGACAACTAGCTAGAATATGAAGGGTAACATAAAAAAGATAGCAAACAGTTCTGAAAGTTCATCAGCTCCTCATAACCATTTAAACATTTATCATCACACTCCATTACAATAACAGAGCCACATTAATGTTGACTTATTCAGAGTTATCAAAGTACATGAAAAATTAAAAATAAAAATTTACTGACAAATTATATAACCCCATTGTTTACTTCAGGTATCTATTTCAGAGTAAGGAATAGTGTCATCACTCCCTCTAAAAAGAAAAATTCTACAAATATAGACCCTCAAAATTCAAACATACTAAATTATACTATATATTCCTGATATTTAAAAAAATCCTGGGGGGTGGGGGGGAACAGGCAACTCTATTCCAGCATACACTGTTAAACTACATAACATTTCCTTACAAGAAACGAATTTCTCCTTGCAAGCTTGCTCAAAAGTACCACTATTCTAACATTCTAGTTCATTTAGGAATGAGATTGGGTAAGTATGCTTTAGGTATTTGTCTTGAAATTGGAGATTATTAAGTGTACTGCACTGACAACTGTGAGAAAAACAGCCCTTCATGTAAAACAGTGAATCTGTAGAGAAATATTTCACCCCTGATATCAGAAATTATAAACTGAGAGTTATTTCTCATTATGTGAAGGAGCCATGAAGGCTGTGATCTGGATGTTAAGCAGTGCCAAACGCAGTCTTTTCCTCCTGAAGGACTTCCATTGAATGAAACTACAAAATCCTTTCACATAATTTCCTTAAAAGTATTTATTAACCTTGTGCCAAGGGGTACCGATATGCAAGAGGTACCAATATCCAAGAGGTAAGTGGTTACATACACCAATATCAAGCTGTGTACATTCAATCCCCAGTACATGATGAACAAGCCATTCCTTGAGATTGCTATTGACAAATCATTTAAAAAGGAAGGGTGATAGATCACACTTCCATAATTATAGAGACACCTGACTTCAATCAATAGTAGGCAAATTTTATCCAGACTAATGCTGAAGTTGCTATTCAATCATAAGAGCTGTCATTTCACTTGAAAATTACTATGGATTCCATGATAAATGAAACATCATGTGAAAGATCCATTAAACTTGACAAATTCATGAGGAGTGCTAATAAAACAACATAAATCAATATATGATATTTATCAGTTTGACAAAAATCATTTGATAGAGTGTGCAGAAAAGTCTCATGAACACTCATGACTTGATGTGTTTTGTTCTTAAAAACATAGTCATATAACACCTCATCCTCACTGTGTTATGTACAAAAAGATAATCTTTGAGAAATAAATATAAATGACATGGCCTACCCTCAGCAATGTCAGGTATGTCTATGTCTATGCTCTATCTTTTCAGTTTTGGCAAATAACAGGGCAATCAGACCTCAGTGCATCTGCTGTCTATGATTCAGATGGCAGACTATATGAACTTTGCAAAGGGTAAGTCAAAGCCAAACACTACAGCATCTATTAACAATGTTTTGCTGATGACTGTGGAGTACAAATAGCTTATGCGTAGACAGTGTCCCCTTAATCATTCCTCTGAAAGTGCAAAGCACTGAGCAATTTATGGGCCAAATCGTGACTGGTTTGTAAGTAGCATGGGGGCAAGAAAGCCCCAAAGGTTAAATAATCCAGCTTTACTTCCAGTTTTGTGATCTTGAATATAGTCAGGAGCCATAAGTAATGTTCTAGGTATTAAAGTGAAAACTGATCAGAATCCAAAGATTTTATGCAAATAACATCCCACATCAGTGCCCCCTTTCTCTTCCTACCAGTGTCCCAAGCTACAGTAAAACTTTGGGTCGCTGATTTAAACAGACAAATGTGCATATAGAGGTCCTCTTCTACCTGAAAATAAAAGGAGGGAAGTTTAGACCAGTGCTCGGATGAACAGCTCCATCGTTGGTCCTGATAACCACTGAGACATCTCATACACTGGGATACTAGAAGCTCCAGCATAATGCAGTGTTTTGCATACAGTGAGTGCTCGTGACTCAGCTGCTGTGGTCAGTGGTCTACTTCTGCAGAGCGACAAAAATGTGAAGGACAATCACTGCTGTTGCTGTCATCAGTTTTTCTCCTTCCTCTTCAGGATGTAGAATGACCTACACCACTTCATATAATAATATGATGCAGCTGGATTAAAAGGGTCTCATAAAGGTTGTGTGCACATGTAATATATGCACCTGATGGTTTGATATAAATAGCATGATTGTCTGATGAAGTTTCATGTACCTAGCCCAGGAGCTACAGTATTTTAGCACTTAAGTTTAGTAGCTCCACAGCCATACTCACCCCAGTGCCACCATAACCACACAGCAGCACTTGTGTTATGTAGTTTAGAAACAAGATTATGTAGCCCTGCCCATACAGGAAATATAACAAAACTGTAGTGTGCAAGGTACATTTCAAATTACTAGAAAAGTCTTTTTTTTAATGATTATTCTAGAGCACTGGCAGAAGGGCATTCAGTATTAAAGAGTTTTTCCTGGGGCAAATAGACCTCTCTCTAGAGCTGTAAGACACTAGGCTCAGTTAGACAATAACCAGGTCACTCAAACATCAGAAAAACTATTTCTCAATTATGACCTTTATTCTCACCTAAAGTCAGATAAGTGATCTTTTGAAAAAAACAGTCTCTCTTGACTATCCCTCCACTCAGGAAATCCCCAATACCATAGCTTTGGTGCAGAGAAAAGATTGCAACATTGCAATGTTGAGAGAAAAACAACATTGTTCCATATAAGCTTCCTGAAGTTCTCTATGTCAGATTTGTGTGAGGATGCTACCAGAAAAATCTTAAAATCACTTTAAAGACATGCTCATATACATTTGAATTTTTCATAAAATCACAGAGTATTTCAATGGTTGATAAATAAATATGCACAGTTACTTTGAAGAACTATTAAATAAAATGGAATAGTTTTCATTATGTAAAAAGTGACTGCGAGACTGGAATCCAAGACCAAATATGAGATCATCATTCTGATATAGACAGCATGAGAAACAGGTCTTTTTGATATACATACAAATAGGCTGAACCAAAAGAGTACTAAGAAACTGCAAACAAGATTGGACAGATGTGAGGTGGGGAATCAGTGAAAGCTGTGCCATTGATATCTTTGCATTCAGGATTTTTCCCAGAAAATTTATGGAGGAAAAACTTTTTCTCAGAAGAAATGCATATGCAAAAAGTAAATGAAAACAAAACAAACAAACAAACAAAAAAAAGCAGGGGAAGATCATAAAAATAGATGGCTTATTATCAGTTTGGAATTAGGGCATCAGCTATAGCAGTTGCAGGTAATGTTATTGAAAGTTTTCTTGTATTTACATTAATTTCTGATCTTCAACTCTTTAGCAGAGGCAACATTTGACTGAAAGTTTATAATTTACCTGAGCTTCCTACTTTGCCTGATCTATTAAACTTTGATCTAGTAAACAAAAAGGCAAAAGATGAGGAAAACCCCCTTGCATTTAGCTGTGTGTGGATTTGTCAAACACTCAGAAAGGGGACTATCCTGTTCTGGCTGGTTTTCTCCCTCATTAGTTCATTTAGATCTCTGTCAGTACAAAACTGTGTCAGAACAAATGAGGAACTTCTAGACTAAATTTTTAAAACACTAAGCTTTATCATTTGAAAATAATAAAAATAACAAAAAAATTTTAGAGGTAGGAAGGATAGGATAGAGGGGTAAGAGAAGGAAATCTCTTTTCTAAAAACCTGAATTATCCTGGATTTTTGTAAAACCTCATTATTTAATAGGGCAAAACAACTTTTTAAAACTAAATTCCAAATTATTTTAATCCAAGCCAATAATTTTTCTTCCATTATTTTCAAATGTATGACTTGAAATAGCATAACTTTTTATTCTAAAACAATCACTAGAATTATTTTCTTATTTCAAAGCAAAAATATGAAACTTTTAAAACTTGTTCTAAAACAAGCATGTGTTCTAAAACAAGCATTTCTTAAATCTAACTCTTCCTGTAATGTTTTAGAATTGATGAGTCAGCATTGTCTAAAACACGCATAGCAAAATGTCTTGCCATCTCCAGTTGATAATAAAGGTTGCTTCTTAAGAAACCAATGGACTGACTGACTAATGACTAGAGAAATTCTTCTGCTATTTGTGCCTTTGAAAAAAATGTTCCTCATGATAAAATGTGTGTGGTCAAAGTGCAGTAAAAATTCAATTTGCCCCTCACTTCAATCTGCATGCAGTCAAAAACTGACTGGAACGGGAAGAACCTCTTACATCACTAAGTGATCTGTATGTACTTCTTTAACTGTCCTATAGTGAAGGGGGCAAAAATTATGGCTTGCTTCCATTTGTCAAGTATATTGATTCCCAAATGTTCAAGCAAGAATTATGTTTTACAGATTCAGTTTTTTCTCTTCAAACTCGAAATGTCTTAAATTGACCTGATCTTCTAAAACTCCTGCTTTTTTAAAACACATCAGAAAAGAAAAACTGCTAGATGCATGGAAGGAACCTTGGGTGCTACACTGGAAACAGTTGAATTTTGAAAGTAACCAAAGCCTAAACAGAAAACCCACAGACAGGCAACAGATTAACAACCAAAGACAATTTTGGTAGTAGTGAGCAATTCTGTTTCCTTTCTTTCTTCAGTGTCAGTCCTCCACAGAACAGTTACTTTCAGTTCCATGAGTCTGTGAAAGACTTTCAGAATTGGGCTTGGAGAAAAAAGGGGAAAATAAAAGTACAACTACATCACTTAAACTGATAGATACATTAAAAAGCAACATTGTCAGGTGTTTTCATTTTTATAATGGAAAAAATTAAAAGTTCGGAAATATCTGAAAAAGGAAAATAGTTTGACTAGAGTCAAAGCTATTTTAGTTTCAACATTGAGGAAAAGTGGTTTAAAGCTTTTATCATAGTTCTCAATACAATATTTCTCTCACAAGTCTTGGGTCTTCTCATGGGATATGAATCAGAGTAAGTATTACTGCTGAAATTCAAAGTTCTTTACCCTTGAAATTCATTGGCCTTGAAATGGGTGATATCAATCAAGACCTACGTGCTCCTGTATTAAAGCAGTAGGAACTTTTAACTCCCTCTCTCCTTTTAGATTACACCTTAAATATCCTATCTGTATTATATTTAAATACAAGTCTTAGAAGAAAGAAGCATCATCAGTTCACCAATAGCCTGTTAGGCACCACATTGTATTTCACATCTTATAACTTGCACTGTCATCTCAAACCCAGCCCCAGTTCAGCAAGACCTCTGAAGCACGACAGCATTTCTGGAAACTGAACGTAAGCACATGCTGCTTTGCTGAACTTAAAACCTGCAAATTGATCCAAAGCACAAGAAGCAGTAAATAGAGGGGTTTTAGCTGTCCACCAGCCCAAAGGTTCATAGTTTCACTGAGCCACAGCACATACCCTTTTTCAAAATTCTCAATATTTCTGAACTAAAAACTGACAGTATTAATCTCTGCACATTGTTGCTTAGCAAATGATTAAGTGAATATCTGAGGGAAGAAATTTTTTCTTTCTGCTGGATGACTTCTTTTAATATTTCCTCTCTTCTTCACTTTTTTTCTTTACCAAGTGTAAATTGGAGAAAGCTATGAAAGAAGAAAATAAAACACTATTAAACTACCGGTGAGTCTCCAAGATCATAGGTAAGCCTTTTGTACAAGTTAAAGATACCCAACTGATTTTTTAACAAGAAATATATGTGAAAGAAGTCACTCAAAAATAATCTGATTTTACTTAAAGCTTTGCAAGATCATCCATTGTGTATTTTTACCACACAGTTGGAAAATATCCTGTTCTTGAATATTGCAGAGCAAATACTTTACTGACTGAACGGTCAGCAGATCATGATCACAGTTCAAGCAGACACAATTAAAACATTCATACTGACATACCCTGCCACCTTCTCCAAATCCACATCACAGGAAGCTGAACTCCCTTGCCAAAATGTTGCTTTTTGTCAATAGGACGAGGTTCCTTTAGAGCAAGATGTTTTATCTGTCATTTGCAAATCATGACAGTATTCACCTTCTGCAGAAGAGTCTATCAACAAAAGAGTTAATCTGTAGTTTAGATCACAAAAAAAAAAAAAAAAAAAAAAAAGAAAAAACAACTTCAAAGTTTTGAAGTTTTTATCTGGAGAAAGCATATCAAACTTTGTTCAACCTTAGGAAGATGGGAAATTAAATTAGGGATAAATTTGTTATTTGGAACTCAAGCTAAATATTTTGGGTTTGAAAATTATACAGACCTTCAGTTCATAGATTAATGGTTGACTTGTGTCTCATCAGCATGTTTCTCCTCAGAACTTCTTTCCCATGGCTTCCTCAGACAGCCAGGCCAGAATGTTCTTTTACTAAAAATGATATATTACATGTCAGTCTAAATATCCTAGTAAGAGCTTCTGTTGGAAGAATTTCCAGCAATATCTGCAGTTCTTCCATCTTCTCATAGTCATTAATTGCTCATGACTTTCCAGTTCTCAAAGTTCCCTAGAAAGTGTAATATCAGCACATCTTGACCATGAACTTGAACTGCATTGCAAGACAAGAAGGTTGTTGGTTGTTTATCATTATTTGAGTAACTTCAGAGTGTGAACTAGGGATTGAATTTCACGTATTTGTTACCTCTTCTGCTATTTTGACATACAAAAAAAAATATTTATTGCAGTATTAAGAAAAAAAATAATAATAATTAAAACCACAAAGTAAAACAGAAGAGTATTCCAGCTTGCAGCCCCTGGTTCAGCACTGGTTTACTGCCAATAAGAAGAAAATGTTTTAAATAGACTTTGCAATTAGCTCTCCTAAAATTTAAAAATATTTCAGGAAAATGTATCAAACACAGGAACCCCAACTTTCAGGCAGAGGAAACCTGCTATAAACAACATTCTGTTGGGAAAAACAATTTTCCAGTAAAGTTCGTGGCCTGTAATATAAGCTTCTATTGGTTCATTCTTTCATACAAAAAGTGCATAACTGTATTAGACAAAGGAATAATTGATATAAAATAAACTAAGCAGTAAGCAAAATCAGATCTGAAGTCTCTAATGTTCAATAGGCCAACCCAGAAACAACCATTCTGCCTAAGGAGACCTATTTGAAAATTCCTGATCGTGTGGGGTGAGGTTTACTATCCCAGACTACTTTTATCATCTCCCCCTTTCCTGTGCAATTACCACGTAAGAAGTGCTGAGGATTCTGTGCTGACTGAAAACTAAGTGTAAAAAAAACAATTATTCTGTGAAGGGAAGAGAAAGTGTTGCTATAGCAAAAATCTATTCAAAACTGTTTCTTTCTGATAGTACTTGATACAGATTCAGATTCGATACTTGGATGAAGGAAAGTCTTTCTCTGAGCTACTATACCTTTTTACTTAAATTAATATGTTAACCAAAAAAATCACTTTTCTGGTTAATTTGCACCTCTCAAAAATTATCAATTCTTCTTTTCTATAAATTTTTTCCTATGATGAACCTTGTTTAAGAGCTTAAAAAAACATTTAGAGACAATAGCTACTAAAGATTCTTAAACGATGATACTTCATAACCGTAAATCTCTTCACATCAATTGTTCCTTTCAGATGGATAATATTCTGTCTGCGAGTACAAGCCTCTGCAGTATTTTAACATTTGTGATACAAGGTTTAAAAATTACTGCACTCTTCATAACTGCAAAACTCATATTTTAATTAGACAATTCTGCTTGTATGTCTCCCTCACAGTATTTAGTTAAAACAAGACAAGAAAAAGACCTTACACACAACCACCACCCATGCTAATGACATATTTCGGTTAGTTAATGTTGAGGTGTTTTGGGTAACAAAATGCCTCATTTTCACTATAAACACCACTGAAGCTTTCACACTACAACTCCTGGTATATTTGGCATAAATCATTTAAAAAGAAAATGCTACATTTACAGCACCTAGTGGGATTTTTTTAAACTTCATAGTAAAAACACATTTGCACAATGTACTTCCTATATGGAGCAACGCTCTTCTGATAAACCCTTTTTACAGAAGGGTCTTGAACAAAATCAGTGTAGAATATAGAATGCACCTCATAGCATTTTACGTAGAGATATTTCTAAGCTAAGCACTTCTTTCCAGTGTCTTTGTCCCCAAAATCATCACTTCATATTATTACTTTTTATCACAAAACTGAACCAAATTCAGGATATGTGATGTTAATAATAGAGGTCAAACATCTCATCACAAGGCTGTGTTTACAAAAGGCTAACAGGCATGATTTAGAGGGCAAATTAATGAATGGTGTGAAAGCTTTCATCTACAAGGGACTCTGATCAATAAGTGCTTTTTGCTTCTTTAAGGTCTGAAAATTTCTCTGTAGCAAATTTGAAAGATTTGCCAGTTGGCAGGTTTGCAGCTTAAACTTCTTTATTTCACTTTTAATATACTTTATTTAATTTAAATTTAATTCACTTTAAATTTAACTCTAACTTTTTTAGCAAAAATCCATTTTAAGGTGAAATGAACAGCTGCATGTAGCTAAAGTGGAATCAAGTTTTGAGAGGAACAGGCATATTAGCATCCCAACAATGTGCAGTATGTAAGTATTTAATGTGTAAACTTTACAAAGACATCAAAGAAATTCAAACATCTATATGACCAATGTGTCTTCCTCTCTGAAGCCTACTCAAAAATACTCTAATTTCACACTGAAATGTCTCTGAGTCCTTTTTTGAACTCTGGAAATACTGAGCCAATACAAAACATCAGTGTCTTGGCACAATATTTATTACCACACAGACAGACAGATATATAGATATTTAAAAATGATAAATAAAGATGTGAATAAAAGCATCTCCTGATAACATTCTATTCACGTTAGCCAATGGTCAAGCCACATTTACATAAACAAAGTATTTCCAGAATTATTTGTGTACTTTCTCTGACTGAAACTAACCCAAACTCTTACCTTTGCTTCTAAAGTATTTCTAGAGGCCTGCTGACTGTCTTTGATCTTCTCTAGCTTTGCAAATATTGACAATTATTTTCTCCTTAACTATCCAACCAAATCAGAACTCCAAAATGCAAACACTAGCCTATTCCATAACAGTTCTTCACAGATGGTGCTACAGTGTCTCTAGGGACCAGCAGCACATTTATTCTCATTACTCTAGCATGCATACCCCCCTGTGGTTGACCAAGGAAACTGGAACTTTTCCAGCTAGCTTCCCACAATGTAAGCTCTATACAGAGTGGACAAGTCAACAGTGTCCAAGATTGCAAAAGAACCACACCTTTTAAAGGGGGGAAGAGAGCAGAGAACGGTGCATTTTATGGAAATTACACCCAGAAGTCTTCAGAGCAATTGGCTTAAAATGATTAAGAAAGTTAATGGAGTAGAATATCTACAGGGATTTCATCCTGCTTATCAGCAGAGACAGTATTGTCACTTTGGGATTAAATCCTAATAATGCGTAAATACACAGAGCACATTAACCAGGTATCTAATTATCGCTAGCTAGAGAAAACTGCCTTTTGTAGAGTGACAAACATTCAAAAGCTGAATAGGATGGCTATTAGTGATTTGAAAGACAACGAGCAAATTTGAAAGCTGCATGCTGTAGCCATGTAGACATAGCATCTGTTTAGCCTAAGTAACACAACAGTAGAAGCTTGTGCGATAAGGCGAGAAAAATCCATTCTGTAGGCCTAGACCTATTTTGAGGAAGTTATTGTACAATGTCCAAGGATAGCAAGTTCACAGCTTTACACTTACTTTCCTTACAGTACAAAAATAAACATAACAATAATTCATTAGACAGAGTGATTAGAGGGGAGTGAGAGCAGGCCCTGCCTGAGCTGGCGGGTTTGACTACATGAGCCAGAAAAAGGACTGTAAAGAAGAGCTAGAGAGGACTAAAGTTATTTGCCAAAATTCAGGTAACAGACTTCAAAGAAAACATGAAAAATACACAAGCATTTTCTTTTATCTGTTTGCAGCCAAAGCCAGTAAAATACCTTCCCCATCATTACCACTCATATATTTTCTATAAGCCAAATTTCATAAGCGAATTTATCAGGCTGGTAGATTCACCTAAACAGCTCTGAAACCAGCTATTGATCCCAGGTTTTTAAGTGAAGCACTTCTAGCTTGCTCTGACATATGACTGAATGTAGCCAAGGAAATCTTGACAAGAAATTATAGTTTTTGGTAGGTAACAGGTTCTATCTGGGAATAAAGTCAAACATAACAGAGGGTTTTAAAGGGAATAAAAGAATGTGTTCAACGTAATTATGCTCCTGTGCCAAGACCCCCAAAAAGAGCATTTTTTAAATACAAGAAAAAGGATTTTTCAAATATATGAATGTTTTTATCCTTCCTGCCTCTCCTTCCTTTTCAGAGAAATCCCTAATACAAAGAAGTTAGAAAAGAGATACTGGCTAACACTGACCGCTGGCTTTTACCAGACAAGTTAGCTATCTCTTCCTTCTTCCAAAGGAAGAAAGCATATTGTTCATATTATTGATTGGATGATCTTTATAATCTCTTATAGACTTGAAGTCTACATAATTACAGAAAATTTAAAAACACCAACATGAATGTAGTAAGAATATAGACAGAATGGAAGAGACAATCCTGAATAAATGTAATGATTCCTTTGTAAAGGTCTGTTACTCGAAGATTATTTAGTGTAATATCCTATGAGTGTATCATTTAATCTTTAATTCTTTCCTAGCATTAAGCCCATGCAAAAGTGGTAGCTAATTTATTAATTTTACACAGGAATCAGAATACAAATTGGGACACTAAATATTACATATTTTTGTTTGTCTGTTTCTCTGCTTTACCTTGTTCTTTCATGATGTTGGGAAAAGGAGATACATGAGTATGGACTTCAAGAAATGTACTTTTTGCAATTCCAGAAACCAAGAAAAATTCAAGATTATATAACAGTTTGATGAAGAGGCTAAGAAACTTCTGAGATTGTTTTACAAAATGTACTGACTAAGATTAAGCTGAATTAAAGATTCAAAAGTCTTCCTTTTCCTTAGTGTTTTTCTAAATAGGCTTCCTCGTGTTTGAAGTTGGGGCCATTCAGGATCTAGCCATAGCCAGTTCTGTTGACAAACATTTTACATTGCTGGGACTGTGTCTCTAAACTCTCTTGTCAAAAAAAAAAAAAAGATTCTTAGTGAATACCAGACATAATTTAACTCATAATTGGAAATGGTTATATAAAAGGAAAAGATGTCAAGACCATGCAGCAGCACATTCACTGCAGTTTAGTAGTAGTTATATCTTTCTATCAAAGTCAAGTAAACAATATATCATCTTGCTCAATAAGGAGTTTTCTGCTCAACCCTAAGTACACTCGGACCCTACACACTCAGATAGCATTGGGTGCAGTGTTGTTGCATCCCTGTTTGGAAGCTGTAAAAGAATTATGTGATATAAACTGCAGCTCTGGGTTGCTACTCAGTATTCAGAGATGCTCATGTATTTCATGAGAGAGAAGGAAAAAACAAAAAGAAAAGCAAAACAACACAGTAACAGAACAAGAGAAAGTCCTTTAGTTTGGACACATAAATTAGTGCACATCCAGATGAGAAGCAGAAAGGTGTTGCTGTTTCAGCTGTAACAGAACAGAGAATGAAATGCAAAACAGTAAGTGGAGTTTGCTGAGTCTAAGAAAGCAAGAAGTCTACGGCCAGGTCTACTATTATAGTGTTAAGGATCACAAACTTGCAATTCATTCAGTGATCCCTTCTTAATTTCTATCCATGAAAATTCTGTGGTTTTAACTAGGTTTATTCCCAGATTAATACAGTACACAATAAACATTGCAAAAATGTTAGTTAACTACCTTTTTACATAATACAGCTTCTCCTTGTTCCTTCCTCCCTAATCAGTGATAGTAACAAAATCTGCAAATAAGGACAAAGGAATCAATTCAGAGAATGAAAATAAAATCATTAACAATTTTTAAAAAATTATTATTCTGAACATCTGAACTCATTTTTTTCAGATGTTTGATGTTAAAACTACAGTTTAAGTAATACTGAATCAGATGTTAGAAAGTCATGCCAATCTGCAAAAGAAAATTAAAAAATAAATCTAAAGCAATTTTAGAGGCTTTAGATTTTAGGATTAGAAGTAAGCCCCGATATATATGGAGGAAAAACAGAAGGATTATTTCTCAATAAAAATCAATCTCTGGCAAAATAAATAACACTTATGGCCACATTTTCTACATCTTCCTCTAAATATTAAACCTTTTCATATGAGAATCAATAAGAAACACAAAAGAAACTTTTTCAAGACTATTAAAAAATATAAAAGAAAAAGAAATAAACTAAACATACAAGCACAGTTTCATTAAGGCTCGAATCCTTACATTCTACATAGAAAGATTTCTAAAAAAGAGTTAGATAAAAGATTAAATAAGAGATTTAGATAGAAGGTAGGTTATGTACTCAAATTATGACTTGTGAAATCCATTCCTATAGTCTTCTCAGGATCAAGGGCAGATAAGTTCATTAAAAAAAAAAAAAAAAAAGAAACCCAACCAACCAACCAGAAAAACTCTAGCAAACTGCAAGTAGCTGCAAGTTGCTTGCAGGGTAAGGTTTTTAGGGATAGGACAGTTACCTAAACACAGATTTCTTAGCACAAGAACACAAGCAAACCCAAGACACCATGTGCCCTGTGCTCCACCACTGCACATTGTAATTGCTAGCCACAGAAACAGCACAAACTATTGAAGGGAATTTAGGAATTCTACAGGAGTATTTGTTTCTTAACACAATTTCTTAACACATTTGTGTCTTCAACACAAAATGTAGCAAGACATCCTGATGTACCAGCTTCTTAAAATTGTAAATGTCAAAAGAAAGGATAGCAGGAGCAGAAAGCCAAGAACGGGGGAACAGTTTAGGGAAAGGTCTTATCCATCAGGAACTCCCCCATCCATTGTCCCTTCAGCTCAGCCATTGTGATTTTGGATGGCCTGACCAACAACAGCAACATTAGACTATCAGACAAAAAGATATTCTGATTACACAAGAAGAATCAAGACCCATAAATCCATTTAATTTTTATGAAAAGTTTTCTTTCACCTGTATACTCATCCAGCAAATACCTTGTGCTACTGTGTACAGTCAAAAAGTCCATGATCAGCCAGATATTTTTCTGTATCTCAGATAAATTCAACAAAGACTAAACTTTAAAAAAAGTTGGTTTGATATCTTGATGCACTGTTTACCTAGATTCTGCTCATGAATGTCCCTCTCTGTTTGCACGTTTTCCTTCTTTTGCCAAACACATAGCAATATTCACAAGAGATGCTCTTCAACTAATTAATAACAGAAATTCAATTACATTTTTGAACTCATAAAAATGTTAGTTAAAATTAGGGATAGCTGAGGGGGTGTGCATGTGATCAGCTGTACTGGAAAGAGGTAATTAGTACCAGTTATTCAAGTACATTAAGAAAGTTCTCCATATGCTTAGTTTGACCTTTTTGACCAACAACAGACACACAGAAAGCCAGAAGCTCAGTGGTCAGCTACGTAGCAGTTGTTAAAGGATCAGATGTCAAAATCCACTGATTATGCCAATCTGGGAAAGTTAAATGGTGTGCCCCACAAGAATGAAGTGTTGAAATAGGAACTGACAGCAGGGATACAGTGCAGCATGTGGCTTAAACTTGGAAGTTAGAACTGTAACTTGCCAGCTGGTACACCAGCCTTCCATGCCTTTGGATGGCTCCTCTGTACTCTCTTGACTTCACAACAGGTTAGGAATATAGTCCTGTTTCAGGAGAGACTGAAAGCTTCTCCAAAGGCTTTTTGAGTATTTAGTAAAGGGGAAATTTTTAATATAAATTATTACTAATAACAAAAAAAAAAAAAAAAAAAAAAAAAGGAAGAAATTTGAAGTTGATTGTGGAGTGGGAAATGAGAATTAAAGGTAGTCAAGCTCACTGTTGTAAGAAGTATGCTGGGCAGCTTTATCAACAGATTCACACTCACTGCTTGCAGATATTGCTAGCACTTTGCTTCTGTTGGTGATGGTCTGTTGTGAATGCACGGATTTCTGGCTGTCTTTTAGCAAATGGTAAGGCACCTCAGACAAAAAGTGACTGTTCTGTAAGATCGTCTTTTAGCATTATAGCTTCTGGTATGTTTTTGTTAAGTATATTGAGGATCATTATAGATTGTTACATTTCTATTTAAGGCAGTAAAATAAAAGTTTGTTTATATATTAAAAACAAACAAACAAACAAGCAACAAACAAACAAGCAACAAAACAAAACATAAAGAACTTTAATAAAAGGAAGCAAAAGTATCAGAAGATTACTTCAGTAATCATAGAGTTGCTCTGCAGAATATTTGATTTTGACACATTACTATGTCTCTCATTTTATGGAATCAGGTTCCAATGTTAATCTAATTTTAACACAAACAAAGAAATCCTGTTGCCTAAACACCTTATATTCTTTCCCTAAGACACAGCATTCCCTAAATGCAGTGATATTTCATTTATTGTGGAGGCAATACCACCATTATCTGTATCAGTCCAAATCAGTCTCCAATAATCTCTCCTGCTACTATCAAAATACAGTTATATTTTTCAAGAAACACAAACAAGGAAAGGGAAATTAAAGTACATTCCCTATTGAAGCAACATTCCAGCATAAGCGAACAAACAAAAAGGTAATTCCAGGATATGGGTAACATATATTGTAAAAAACATTCAAGGCTGTAGTTTCAGGAGCATTTTAAACCTATTTGAGTTCTGACAAATATATAAGTCCCACTGACTCACCTCTGCTTTTCCCCCCAGATTTATTCTCCATCCTCTGTGCCTTATACCATCTATAGGTCAGATAACACATTCAGCTGACCAAAACCCAACATTTTTTCTGTTACTGTCAAACTGCTTCTTGTATTCCTTGATCTAATTCTCTACAACCTGATGAAGAGAAAAGTGATAGAAATGGCAACACTATCTTTTTGGATTCTGACCAAACTTTTATTTACCTTAAGCATTCAGAAGACTTCAGCCTTATAATATAAATCTCAGAAATGCTGATTTTTTTCCATCTCAATTAGTTTCAAACTTGTTTGTGCATGTGTACTGAGACTATGGTACAACATACATTGCAGACATACTTCATAAGATTGTGCAACCATTTACTGATTTACAAATCTACCTATTTACAATAGTTCAGGTAAATAATAATTTGGCCCATGATGAGTCTATTGACATCCTTTATAATTATATGTGAAACTACAGCTAAAAACAGTGGGAAGATATATAGAGAGAAATAGGGAGCCTAAAGATTTTAGACAGTGAGTTATCCATCTGTGTAAATATTTTTGTAGGGAATCCACAGCAGTCCTCATTCTCTAAACGCTTTATGTGGAAGTGGAAAAAATGGGAGACACATCACAGATCATAATCTTCCAATGCATTTATGAACTGAATCTGGAAGAGCTAAGGTGTCTTTTTATTTTTTCAATCTTCCAGAGGCAGAGCTAAAAAAGCATTGTTCACATTAAAGCAAATTAATCAAATTTCTACATTAAAAACAGTATATAATTCTTTTTTTCGTGCTTGTGAAAAATTTCCCAGAAAAAAATGGAAAAGGAAAGGTTAAAAAAAAAAAAAAAAACATAAAACTGTAACTCAAGTAGGGAAACATCTTCTTAGATTTAACAGAAAACTGGTTTTGATGAAAAATTACAACCAACTGTAAAAATGGTGTAAAATAATTCACTAATATAAAATCTAGAAAGAAAGCACTGTTTAGACAAACCTAGAATAAAAGTTCACTTGAAATTCTTTCTGAAAGTGCAACTTAATATAAAGTTTTTAATATCAGTCTAGCTTTGGCAGCAGTCAAATACTTTTCAAAATTTGACACATTTATGTCAAAAGAAATTAAATTATTTTTGCTACTGGTCGGTCCATTCTTGTCAAAATCCAACTAACTTTCCATTTGTTTTCATTCTTGGAACATCATTCCTGCAGTTGTCAGCAAAGATAGAGCTGGATGGAAAGAATGAGGTTACTGGAGGACAAAGTATACCTTTAAAAAGAAAAAAAAAAAAAAGTACATACACACACAGAGAAATTTAAACTTTTAAATGTTCACAAAAAGTTACATAACACTGTAAAAAATAATTGTCTTCAAGAAAAATATTTAGGAGTTTTGACTGAAATCTCTACTAAAATAAATCAATGATTAAAAGAATAGCATAAACTAATGATGCATCAAAACCTATAGGAATTTTCTTGACTTGTCAGAACCAGATGTTGTATTGCCTAAAAAATCTTCTTGTCTCTTGAGTTTGCCAAGAGAACTATGTCAGGAAAAAAATTGACATATTTTTTTTAATTTTACTCACTCCAAATAGAGCTACCAGTGCCTCCACTAAAAAGTTGCTAGCAGATAGTACTCTGTTAGCACAGCAATAGACAATTCTGTGGATGGAGGCACAGTAAGATTTAATCTTAACAACTGACATGTAATTGGAGTCTCCTGCAGGCAAATTATTAATGAAAACGTGCACTAAATGTATTATTACTGAATGTACACCACTACTGAAAATAGCTAAAAACTTGCCATATGCAAACCCAGTTCTTTGGTAGCACTAAAGACATAGGATAATGGAAACTATTTTCATGTTGTATAAGCCCCTTTAGCAACTTCGACAAGCTCTTATTCAGAACACATTAGCCACTGTAAATACATATAAGAAAAGAGGACTTCTTAATTACTATTAACTAGATTGCTTTCACAAACTTTTAAAAGCAATGAGATACAGTTTTCATTAAAAATATCTCATTCCACAAACCATAAGCCTTGTGCTTCTGTCTGAGATAAGCCAACAAAAGATTTCAGATTTTTTTAAAAGTCCCCTGCCTGTTGACAGTGTTGCTTTGAAACATATCTGAGATAGGTATAACTTTGAGATAGAAACATTGAAAATTTTATGATATGAAAAATGGTGAAAAAAGTATGTAGATAATTCTGTAAAGGGCAATTATCAAAAATAATGTTAACACATGCTACACAAATCTTAAATAGTTTGTATGACTCATGTTTATACCAAATACTTCCTTTAATTTCCCGTGTACTTTGATCACAGCATTATTATCTGATAAAATTCATCATGGAACAGTGATCTTGCTCTGCAAATACAATACTAAAAGGAAAGCAAGAAGTTACTACATTCAGCAACTCAGAACTGTGAAGTGGCCAGCTTCCATAAGATGATAATACTACATAGATATTTTTCTTGGCTTTTTGCAGGAAATAACAGAGGTGGAATCCTGTATTTTAAGATATAGCAACACTGTATTTAAGGAACAACAAGGTAAGAAGCAAAAGAGAACTTCAAAAGAAGTGGCTGGATGTTTGAAAGAAAGTATTCTGGCATCTGGTCACCAGCAGGTTCAATAGGATTCAGCAGCAAGCCCTGGCAGTCCAGAGGGCAAAATGCACCGTGGGGTACATCAGGCCATTTTGACCCGCCAGTCAAAAGAGGTGATTATCCCACTGTGTTCAGTGTTGGTGTGGCCTCACCTGGAGTACTGTTCACAGTTCTGGGCCCCACAATTTAAGAAGGACATGAAGACCCTTGAATGTGTCCACAGGAGGGCAACAAAGCTGGTGTGAAAGGGCTTAGAAGGCATGTCCTGTGGCAAGTGGCTAAGGACTTTGTGCTCTTCTGGTTTGGAGAGAGAAGGCTGAGGGGCGAGCTCATTGCTCTCTACAGCTTCCTGAGGATGTGTGAGAATGGTTCAAAGCTCTGTCAGAGGAGGTTCAGACTTGACATTAGGAAACATTTCTACACTGAGGAGGTAGTCAAACACTGGAATAGGCTTCCTAGAGAGGTGGTCGATGTCTCAAGGCACTCTGTTTAAGGAGTGTTTGAACAAAGACCTTAAAAACATGCTTTGAATTTTGGTCAGTCCTGAAGTGGTCAGGCAGTTGAACTAGATGATTGTTGTAGGTCCCTTCCAACTGAACTATTCTCTTCTATTCTATTCTAAAATCTAGCAGCACTGATTAATAAAAGACCAAGCAAAGGATGACATATGAATAGGCTTCTTCAGTTCAGCAACAGAAACTGGTTACTATCTTAGTATGGAATTTGTATGAGTGCCTGGAAGGTAACCTCCACCAGCTATGTTTAAAAACTATACCTCATTGTGAAAACACAAATATGCTTTGTTAATTCTGTGGATGACACCAGACTGGGAGAACAGTTGATACATTGGAGGTCAGGGTCTTTATTCAGGGGGACAGTGATAAGCTGGAAATACAGGCCTATAAAAACCTCGAAGTTCAACAAATCCCTGCACTTGGGATTAAAGAACCCCAAGCAACAGTACAATGTGGGTGGTGGCTAGGCAGTATCTCTGAGGAAGGGGGGAAAAAAAAGGGAGAGAGAGAGAAAAAAAGTGAGGGTCTCTGGACAGCAACACCTTTTCAATCTTTCAACAATGGAGACTAAGTACTTACTGGGCTGAATTAGCAAGAACATAGTTGACTGGGTAAAGGAAATTACTGTTTTCTTCCTCATATCACTTCTGAAGCCACATCTGGAGTAGTGTGTCAGTTGCTTAGAAGGCTGTTGCATGCAACTATCTGGTGAGATTAACCTCAAGGAGATAAGACTAAGTGGGGAAACAGTTGTGGCCTTCAGCTACCTAACTGTTTATTAGAGAGTTTGCTTCTAATAATTCATGATCAGATACACACAACAATAGGACAAGATGTGTTAAACAGGTGTTACAACAAGGAAAATTTCAACTAGGTTTCAACTAGCAAACAAATTTTAGAATATAACAGACTCTTTCAGTTGGAAGGGACCTACAATGATCATCTAGTCCAATTGCCTGACCAGTGCAGGACTAAGCAAAAGTTAAAGCATGGTATTAGGGGCATTTTCAGAGTGCGTGGTTATGGAAACATCATCCTCAGGGATTTTCTGAAGAAGGGGTTGGGGGAGAAGTCATCCATTTTTTGAAGGATTGATTAATTTTGAAGTTGTCCTGATTTGAAGTAAAAGCTGAACTAGACCTTCAAAGATCCCTTGTAATTTAAATGATTCTATAATTCTGTAAAACTCGAGATACGCATATCCTAATTCTTCAAATAAAAGATAGTTCTATATGTCCTATTGGCCACAATTTTGTCCAGGCTATCAGCAGGTTGTTTTTAAATAACTGACTTGCTTCTGTAGATCATTCCACACATTAATAAAATCTACAGTTACAATCCTCTTCATAATGGTCAGCCTAAATGCAACTTTAACATCATCTATAGAACCCAGGCAAAACAAAAGATACTAATATTTCAATATTTTTAGAAATTTATTGATCCCTGAAATATCATGTAACAAATCTAATGTCTTTAATACTTTCTTCAGGCAAGAAAATCTTCATCTTCTAAACATATATTCATTTGTTGTGCCCATATGCTACAACTGTATCAGTGATTAAAATCTTATGGTTTCCTCATGACAAGACAGACATCATTGTCATAATTTCTTACATAATTATTTTTTTTTCCTTTCTTATTCAATACTATCACATTTCAACTAAAATTGTTAGACTACTACTGCCTGTTAAAGGGTTTGAGTTTTTTCCCTTTTATTTTTTTTCATAAATCTGTGTGTTAGATTATGAATTATTATGCCACAGGTGCAATAGGCTACATTTTTCCATGTTAAATCTCATTGGTTTCCTGCCTACACTCCAGATCTCACAAGACTCCCATTAGTTCTGTTTGCATCACTGTTTATCTTGGTTTTCTCTGTTTAATATGAATGATAAACATAATTACTTATTTCATGCCATTTTCTAAACCATTAGAAAGGATTTTAATTTTTTTTAAATTTAGAAACAACCCATCCCATGAAAGAAACTACTTTGCTTTTTAAACACATTGACAACAATATTTTAAGTGACCTTGTAGTACCTGGCCTTTTTTAGCAGCCCAGAACTTCTGTGGAATCATACACATAGTTGTATTCAGGCCCTTTCCCTAGAACATCGCATTTAATTCTGTCATACTAGACTGAAAAGGTGCATGCCTAACCTGGGGTCTTCAAATGGCCAAATATCCCCACAGTAGGATTCTACTATAGAGAGCTTTTTCTTGAAATACATACCCTGTTTCAGAGTTTCTCACAGGTATGTTAAATCAGAATACCTTCACTTTGAATCATAACAGCTTCCAATTAACTGCTTCATACTTGACTGGCCAGAACCCCCCAGCCCTCCCCCCCATTCACACTCTGTATGGCTGATCTATTTCTGAGCCTTTAAAAAGATCACTGGATCCCCAATCAGGCTGGGTCTTTTTCCCCCGAAAGGGCCAGCAATTTCATAATATGAAATCATCTCAAACAGGCTAAAGGAAACAGAAACTTAAGAGTTCAGACCTGTGTCATTTTATTTGGCACACCAAATTATTATACATCAGTTACCCTAGATTAAATGCAACAAGATATAATACAAAATGACTGAAGCACTCCACAGCAAACTGCAACACAACGTGACATGATGGTGAGAATCATTTCTTCACAAAACTAATCTTTGGAGAGATATAAACAGCCTCCTAGCTGCAAAGGTTTCAAGTTTGTTACCTACTGCTGTTTTCTGAGCATGATAAATAGCTTGTTGTGCACAAGATTGAGATATAATTCTACTTCCAATGGCAAAACGTAGGCATTCTTATCCTTCTAGCATATATCTGGCCTCCACACATTGCTGTTTAACATATCCACTAAATCCTAAGAGGTCTGAGCTGAGAGCATGCTAGGTAAACAAACAGATACAATTCTTTCCCAAAGGGACAATCAAGGAAATTATTGCAAAGTATCTTCAGTTCCAGTGACTTGCTGTATGCTAACAATCCTTTAATTCCCTCTCACACCTCCTTGCTTTCAATGCTGTATTAAGATCTTACATTTGGATCAGTTAAAGAAATTCAGCAGAGGTGAGCTATTAAAATGGAACAGAGGACATCTAGCTAAAGCAAAAGCAAGAATCTGCTTTGCTTTTCTTTATAAAGAAAATGGATGATTCTCAAAACAAGCAAATGATTAAAAGTGTGGGGTAGAAAAGTGTAATTATTCATTAATATCTTCACCACATGTTCAAGATCTTTGCTAAATATTAAGTTCTATGACTGAAACCAATGCAAGTATCCAGTGGTGACAACGTAACTTCAAAACAAATAGGAGATAAGCAAATATAATCCTTCTAAGCATTATCAGAAGCTGCAAAGTTGAATTGATTTAGTTAGTCTGATCAAGTATCAGAAGCAGAGGAAGAAGGTGTTAGATTCTTATAACAATACCAAAAAACCCCCTTCTGCCTTATAACAGCTCTTTCATGCTTTCTAATCGGGAACAGATCTCTAGCTACAAATCATAGACTACCACATCAGGGCTCAAGAACAGCACACAAAGTACCTAAAATGAAGCCTAACCAGAGTTTGCCTGTATAAATCTGAGAAAATTATGTGCCCTCCTTTGACATGTGTCTAAGAGATCTTCTGAAGCTGCTTTATTTCCTGATAAAGGGTCACTCAAAGAGCCACTAGTGTCTCGTCCTGAAAGTGCTGTCACCTTGCCAGAGGGACATACACCAGAGGGACATACATCTCAGTGTTTGCTTCCCATCCACTGCCAGGAGGAATTCATAAACTGTGTGATAACACTGCAAAATTCCCCATCTGCACATGCACTAAGAGTGGGCTTAACAGCTCTGTGTTCAGCAGCATCAGCTGCTTTTATCTGCAAGACCAAAAGGAAGGGGAGCCTTTTTCCCAAAAGCCCAGAAATCTAAGCAGTTCCTCAGAGTGCAGGTTCTGTGGCAGTCCCAGCTTTGAAAGAAGAGTTTAAGTCACATCTTTCATTTGCAAGATGAAGCCATAACAATTAGGCTTTATTCCAAAGCATTTGCTTTCTCACAGATTTGTCTGCATCTATAAAGAAAATCCAGCCCTTTTATTTTTTTTTTTTTTTTTTTTTTTTTTTGGCATAGTCAAAGGAATTGGGAAGATAACGAATTTGGATGAAAAATAAAGCAACAATTGTCCTTTCTCAAAAAAAATCATAACTAGGCATGTCAAGGGAAAGTAGAAAAAGTCAAAACAGCCCGTTTATTGAAATAACTTCTCTCTAGTCTACTAAGCTTCAACTACGTATCTATAAAAACACTGTTACAAAAGTCACCAGCATAACTTCAATGACAGCACTGCTATCTGCAAAGGCCAGTGTGAACTATGCTTAAGCTCTTTTGGTGTCTCATTAAACCCCACCTTCTAAATACAATACATTTTTTATCAACAAGTTAGCCTTGTAGCATTAATTCAAACATTTTAAATCATGAAAGTTAGAAGAAGCGGTATAAGAGCATTCTACTGATTCAGGGCTTCAGTTTCTTTTTCTTCTTCTTTTTAAAACAGTAGGTCACTTGCAGTGCTCACATATAGAATTTGCACAGCAGAGAGAGAAGGCACATATAAGGGGTCCCCTAAACTCGGATTTTCCTTTGATCCATTTGCTAGGGTGGTCTTACTGAGTACATGCATCTGAAGGCTGACACACTTCATAATTTATAAAACAAACTCCTAAATCACAACCATATCCAAGATTTTACATTGAATCCTGGTAGTTTTTATATAAATGTTTTATAGAGATATATAAAATGGACTTTTAACCAACAGTGAAATGAATTATCATTGCATTTAGCACAAGAGAAAAAAAAAATATACCCATTGACAATCATTCACATAGCTCCAAAAGTCACCACATTTTTAAACATTCATTTTTTTTATAAAGACAATACTGTTACCAAGTATCATTTTTTGGTTGGCTAATTTACTAATGCAAAACATTGCAAAAACTCTCAGGGAATTATTTTTAATGTAGAGCACAAATTAAAGCTGGGGCAAGGGAGAAGATGGAGTCTATTAAACTGTGATAGCAAGTAGGGATCGAGGACTTTATCTTTCTTCCAAAAATAAATAAATGAACAAATAAAAATAATTCTGTGGATTTTGCTGACATCTCAGAGAGTACAGTGTTACTAGGCTCAGAGAAAAAGATTTCTGATTAATTCAAAAAAAGTATTCTCCTATGCAGTAATTTGAGTTTACCAGCTATACAGTATACAAGTAGGATCCTTCCCTCTAACACTCATCCTATTTTTAGAGTATCAATAAATTTTGCTCTTGCATGATCCATGCATCTTAATAGAGCCACCTTAGGAATTAGACAGGTAATAGAAAAAAAAGCATAAGGCTCCTAATAAGAACATACCAGGAGGTGTGGGAGTAGGAACCCTGAGAATATGGATCAGATTGTGTAGGAAGCCTACTGTTTTTCTCTGTCTCTTCTTTTGCAGAAACCCGCCTGTGACAGGCCATCTCCTCCTCCTCCTCCTCCTCTCCCACACCTGGCAGACAGGAAGGATGCAAAGAACAAAATGCTGCTGTTAGTATCCTTAATGCCACTGTTTCATCAGATGCAGATACATGTGCTCACATTACTCAGTTTACCTACTGAAACACAGCATCAGGAAGAACCAATAGATTTGGATCCTTGTAAGTCATTTCCAGACAGTGAAAGAAGACTAAATCAAGGCAGCTCAAAGGAAAAAGTGTCTTAATTGAATAACTTTGTTGAAAAAATTCCTTCTAAAGCTTGTACTATACTCTCTTTCTAAAGCTTGTACAATACTCTCAGTAGCATTTTTCCTAATCTATAATTTCACTTTAGGTTATTTAAAAAGATACTCTTACATTGGTTTCACTTTAAAGGGCAAGGACACACACACAAAAATAAGTTGTGCAAGCTTTTCTATTTTTTTTTTTTTTAATAGAACAGTGCATGATATTTTCTTAGGTTTGAGGTTTTTTATTACTATTATTTTACTTTACAGAGCTTGCTATAAAATGAGCGTGGAAATGGAGCTTACTGTTTTCTTCTGCGTTTTTTTCTTGGCAGGATACATTTTGTAATGAATTCCAAGGATAAGCCACTCTGAGAAGATAAACCAGGAAAAAAAGTAACTGTGCAAGAAAATTTGAATAGTCTTATGCTGGCATAACTCCCTGAGCTGACTTATTATGGAATCAGACAAGAATCTGCATTTGCACAATAGCTGTATTAGGAGGGCAGTAAGGTAAGACCACCTCCTTCAGAAGTCACAAGGAGTCTCACTGGCTTGACTGTGTTGCAAAACCACAACATCCAGCCACATCTACTCTAAATAAGAAGCTGGGAAGGAAGCACATGAGCCATCTCCCCACACAAATAAAAGTGCAGAGAAGATGGAGTCTGGTATCCAGTAAGACTTGCCTTGACCAAGCTGTACTCAGACCTGAGAGCTCAAAAGCATTTCTAGTTTCACCAGCCTAGATGTAATAACAGCAAAAAGTAACTTTTTGTCCTCTGTGTCTCAAAACAAATCCCAGCTTTACATCAGGAACATAGGTACCCTGTACAATTTGCAATAGCTTCATTTAAACAACAACAAAAAAGTACTCATCAAAATGTAATAAATTGTGGAAATAACAGTATCTACTTCTTAATATAGACTTTTCATCTGTAAATACTATCTTTAGAAGGTAATGTACTGATGTGTAAATTATGTCCTAATAAATTTAAAAAAAAAAAATATGGCATAGACTGGATAGGTGAGGACCCCTCAGCAAATCTTTCAGTGGCTTAGATAAGCTGCAGGTGCACATTTACCAGTCCCAGTCCAGAACTTTATCAAGAAAGCACACTTTCTTGGTGGGAGTTAGAAAATTAAGACTGACATCAAGAAACATGTTCTTTTAGGCCCAAATTGCAACAGTATTTGTGAAGGCTGAAGGATTTTGTGTTTTCCAGCTTCTTCTCTGGCATTACCTATTCTTCTTGTATTTGATTTCTCTTGTCCAAGTAATCAGCAGATTTTCTACACTAAGCCCTCACAATAAGAAGCTTTCTTATTGTTCCTGTAGCTTTATAACTGTACACTGGTCATCAGTAACAGAATTACTTCTCTCTCTCTGATGGCACAGGATGCTAACATGAGGCAAAAGCATATTACCATTACAACATGCACACTGTCTATTTACATACAAAGAGAGGGGAGGAGGGAGAGTAAAAGAGAGGAAGAGCAAGACATAGATCTTCAGGAACTTACCAACTTGGTTTCATGAGTGCTGGTAATTACAACTACTGAAATTCTCCAAGGAACTGAACAGAAATTGTACATTATTTTTCTTCTTATAAAGCAATGCTTTTTGGACCCCCCTCCCCTTTATGCTATCATTCAAGTAAATCTTCTTATGCTATCATCCAAGTAAATCTTCTTGATGAAATAAAATTATCCTCTTACTTTGTATCCAGTAAAAGAAAACAGAAAATAAACAGTACTTGTCCCTGTTACAGTAAGTGGCATTACACAAGCTTTACTCTACTACTTTTAGTAGAACTGTACTGTTTTCTACCTGTGTTTTTGTTTGTATAGTCAAATCTAACACAAATTCTTCTGCAGATTTTCAAGGGCAATTTTAATTTAAAAAACTGAAGGAATAATTACCTCATAAAACATTTTTCTCTAGTACCTTCCATTTAACAACTGGCATCTCCCAGCCATGAAAAAAATTTAAGCAAACACTGAACATTTTATTTCCCAGTTTCAGAGAAGTAAAAGAAAAACAAAAGATATATTTAGTAAATAATTCTTAACAGGAACTAGCATTCAGACAAAAATGCTTACTACACAAAATCTTAACCTGACTGAAACTTATTTTCCCTGCTTCTGCAGTGAAAATCCACAACATGCAACAAAAGCTTATTTACTACAGAAAAATATATTTTTTGAGAATTTTTTTAAATACAAAGATTTAATCACATCATCTATTCTAATTCTTCCTCAAGTGTTACTCACCAGTGACTGCTATGATCTCTGAACATCAAATTAGTAGTCTGTATACAAGGTAACTTTCTTGCTGAATGAAGCCATGCTTCTCACCTGTCATTCAAAGGAACCCACTATAAAGCAACTTCCCAGTTTAGCTGGATTAGCCTGCAAAAATATTGCTCAACACATCCTTTTCAGCCTTCCTGTTTCATTAGCAAATTCAAAACTAAGTAGGTTCATTTTAAAGAGGAAACCTCTCACAAGTATCTACTGGCTAAGAAAACAAATGACCCAGAGGCCCAATATAAGGAATCAGTAACAATGTAGACATTGATACTGAAAGACTGGATTAACTGAATTATTTTCTCTGTATTTACTAAATACAGAGATTGATATATGCCACAGATGCATATTCCTAGGGAAAATGTGAAATGTCAAGGCTTTACCACTTCACCAGAGCAGATAATTAAGTAATTAGAACAATTAAATGTTGACAGAGCACCAGCAACCCCCAGGTGAATTACAACTCTGAATTATGAAAGCATTAGCATGGGAAGAGGGAAGACTTTGGCATCTGTGTAAAACAGCTTAAATGCAGTTGTAGGACTGGTTTTACAATTTATATACTTATCTTCCACATGTGCTCAGCAGTCCACAACTTTTATTGTCAAACTGCTTATTCAGATGCCTGGGGGGAACTCATCTAGGTACATTTTCTCTCTGAAATCCCAGTGAATTAGAAAGCAGGGAGTCATCCATACTCTCACCCTTTTATACTGCATGAAGGGTCTGAAATAGTATAAAAGTTCCCTAAAAGATCTGTGTCCACCTGAGTAAAACACATCCTTTGGCCCAGGCACCTGGGAAAGCTGATGTTCAAGGAGCCCTTTGCAAGAAACATACATGGGACATCAACGGCTAAATTATGTCTGAGGCCTTTAACCTCCACCACATCCTATGTCGAGGACTGTGCACTTCAGTAACTGCTCTGACTGTGTTCATGCAGAAGCACCCGATTTGCTAAATAAGGAATATGAGCAGTATAGCCATCACAGAACGGAGTTCAGGATAAGCTTCCTCTCTTACTGTTAGGGCAGGCTTGATTTACTTAGGGTTTTTCTGGGGGGGTGGGGTGTTGGGTTTGCAACACATTGAACTGCCTGCTGTGATGAACCAGCTCCAGGTAGAATGAGCTGGGTCTGGGGAAGGGATGTATTATCTGGATGGACAGCAGGGACAGCAGTGTAGATACAGGCTCAGAGTACAGCAGAGATGGGTAACACATAATTCCCAGCAACTGTCAGCTGTGGAGGCTGCAATTACCAGATTTGCTGCAAGCAAAAGTGTGTGAATGTGTTCTAGGCTGCAATCCTTTCTAAGTGGAAAGTTGCTTTAAAAATGAAGAGAGAGTAGGGAAAATGTTGTGAGAGATATCTATGGATATGCACCAAAAAGTCAATACAAAAAATCTCACATATAGGAGATTTCACACTTGTTTCTCAAAAGCACATTTCATACTCTTATGTTCTGAAATTGTTAGTAACACATCATTTCATTGTCTTTGCAAAATGGGAGGACCCTAGAGAAAAGAAGATTACAGTCTATTAACTACTTGTTTCTAAAATGAATTAAACAATTTTGATAATAAAAATATAGTAAGAAGGTAATTTGACAAATAATTGAAATATGAAATCTGCTATTTAAAACCTAATTATAGTTATTATATGAATTATGTAAAATCAATATTTTAAAGTGGAGATTTACTTAAAGCTGAATTTCTAGGATTGTACAGCTTCAAGCCAAACCACATATCAATATGATTTAACATAATTTAATTAATTAAAAAATAATTAAATTAGCTGATGACCCAAAATGGGTAGAAGGTATCAAAGACTATATGGTAAGGAACAAACCTTTCAGAAAAGTTTCTGTAGATTATCCATGTGGGTGGATAAGTAAGTCTCAGAGTTCAGAGTACAGAACAGAGTAGTGTTGATGTAATGAACAGAAGTAGGTGGATGGTTCCAGTTCGAATCAGAACATCTCCCACTTTGTCAAGGCTGCTGAAAATGATTCATTCTATGCTACATCATTTTACATGCCATGGCCATTCAGTAGGTTTTCCTTCCTACTTGTCAAACCCATGCACGTATTCAGAGGAGGTGGCAAAGAAAATGCTCTTTTGGTTATACTCCAGCACCCTTTACTTCTGTTAAAAAAAAAAAAAAAAAAAAAAAAAAAAAAAAAAAAACACCCCAAAACCCCAAAACAAAACAAAGCAAAAAAACCCAAACCAAAAAAACCCAAAACAAGACAAAAACTAAGAAAATCCCACCAAAACTCTATAAGTTTGGAAACAAGGAAGAATGGGGAAATGTAAGCCTAAATGAAAGTCATACAGATGGAGGGGGAAATACAAAACTAAAATATGAAATGTGTGATTGGGAAAAATAGACTTAGAGGGAATGTGGAAAAAAATTCAAAGAAGGAAACTCTGAAAAGCAATATTATTGAGAGCACTTACCTTGCATTTACATATCAGGTCTCAATTAATATCTATGTTATATAGCTGCATTAATACCCTAGTGAACATTCCTCCAGAGGATGAACTCACTGGACAAGAGACCAGCATCCATTCCTCAGGAATAGCTAGAAGAAATAAAAAAACAACAACCCCCCACAATTACCCCACAGAATCTATGCAGCTCCTGAAAAGACAAGTTTTCTCACTGAAAAACAGCACCAAATCAATTAATGTTATTATTTTGTTTAGTAAAGTGTCTAGAAATAGGAGTCTTCAAATAGTCATATTACTACTTTACTAACAATAACATTAATGCTTCAACACAGATCTTTAGTTTAAAAGGAAGTAGAAAATAGATGGAAAATAAAAGCTGGTAATTCACAGCTCTACAAAAGATAGTCTTCTGAACTTACAGTGACCACTGACAGTACTGAAGCATGGCCCAGTTGCGACTGAACTGATAATATTTTGCCTCTCATTATGTTTAAACACATACTGAAATTGATTTTCACTGAACAAGAAGCACAAACATATGTTTATTTCTGAGCACATGCTCTGCTAAAGGCAGCAGAACAAAAGCCCATGTCCTATGTAATAAAGGAGGTTAAGTAGGGTTAAGTGATTTTTTAGATCAGTATCTTCCAGCATCATATCTGTCAAATGACTTATGAGTTTGATTACTACTTTTCAGATGCACCCTGCATTGCTAACAAAGTTATCTTAAGTTTGATGCATAAGGCTAGTGGTGCTTTCTTTTAGAATAATTGAAAATATTATTTTTCAGAAAAGTTTCTTATCTGTTAATATTTTGCTGGCTTACAAACTAAACAGAAAGAACACACACTTTTTAATTGGAGCTAAGAACTAAACCCATGTCTAACGGCTATAGAGAATGCCCAGTGATAATGGGAAATTAAATGGAAACCTAAGGATTAAATCTAGTCCATTTGGCAGATATTGTATAACATGATGCATTGCATATGGGGACTAGGTGAATGAACAGGAGCACTCTGAACTTCTGGCCATTTAGTGAGTCACACAAAAATCTGACTCATAATTCATAATTAAATCTTTACACATTATGACAATTGAAGAATCAGTACCAAGAGCTGATACTTGAATTTGGGGGCTGGAGGGGGAGTGTGTGTAAGGAAGGAGACATGGAAAGACATAAAGAGAGACTTAGAGAAGAAATTAAGATGGATATATAGATGGATATATAGATGGATAAATAGAGCAATAAATAAAGTTCAACTATAAATATATTTACCAACACTGAAAGTTATAAAGAAGAGAATAGTTTACCAGTTCAAAATTTAAGCAGATACCGTTCCCCATATTACAGCTTTGAGAAAACTAGAGTGGCTGAAGATTAACAGCAATCCCTATAGTCTTCTAACAGAGATCAAGTCTTCTGTTCATTGCAGCAAGAAAGTCATGTCATTACTTATTGGAATAAAATTTTGTGGCTGTACATCAAGTCCTTTGCAATTAAAAAAAAAAATACCAGCACTCTGATAAATGTGCAGGAATATGCATCTCCTCTTTTCACAATCCCACTAAACTACATAGCAAAAAAACAACATGTACACCATTTTAATGGCCAGATATAACAAAAGAAAATTTGCAGTTTAATTTTCCTCCTCTTTGCTCAATACTGTTAATACATGTGAGCTGCTCCTTAGTGTTTTATAAATGAAAATGTAGCCTCTTTTTCTGTTCATGCATATGATTGCAGTGTATGTCTAATTTTCACATTTGTGGAGTCCTCACACCTACTACAGCCAATAAAATTCCAATCAACAGGCCAATTTTATAGATGGGTCTAAATTTAGTTACCAAATAGAAGATTAAAAAATTCACAATCAGTCTAAAACATGTGGATTCTACATCACTCCTCCAGTCTTTCTTTTTCTCCCCAACTCTATAAACATTTTGCACAAATCAAATTAACAGATGTGAGTTTAGTTATTTACTTAACATGTATCCTTACAGAAATCTCCCTTTTAAGGGTTGATCTGAGCATCCTGAAAGCTCACATAAAGCTTCCTAGCAAGGGTCCTGTATGTTTGACTAGCAATTTTTTCAGACTATCATTCATGTCTTCTTAACTTTCTGAAAAGTCTACTTTGTGGGGTACTTAGTAAGAAATAGATAGAATTATGAAATTCTACCAATAGACAGAAGAGAAAGCTAATCACTTAAAGTATGATCCTTTATAAAAAAAATTTAATTTTACACTCTTCAGGTGAAAGGTCACTTTCTACCACAAAGCTGAATACTTTGTGCATTTTTGAGCTTTCATCAGGGCAGATTCAAACCTCTGGAATTAAATCTGAAAAAAACTAAGAACTTTTGAAAATTTAGTTGTCTTTTAAACGCAAAGTTTCTTCTTGATGTGTCCTCCCTGACAGACACAGCAGGGCATTCATTTTCTGAAGGACTTGTATCAAAATGAAACCTACTACAAATAAAATTCTCCTTCCATGAAGAACATAAGAAAAGTGTAAACAACATAGGACAGACAGAAGCTGCATTCATAATGTACTACTGGAAGGAATTTGCATACTCTGGAGGAACATATAAGGATGTATACTGGGGGGCAGGGAGCAGGTAACAACCCTGGGCGTGGGTACATTTGTTTTATACATATATACTCACAACAAATAAATAAATAAGACCCAAATGACCTCTCCAGTCATCATGTATCCTTTTAGCCAGTGCTGGCTCTGATGACTTTTAGCTGGTGATAATCTCAACAAAAAGATTTACAATAGCAAATGCATACATATATATATATATATATATAATGTGCACGTGGACAATTTTAATTTGAAAGAACAGAGGGTGAGCACTTTGTGTAAAATGCCATTAGAGCTATCTTGTTCACCTCCAGTGGAAAGAATCTAAGCCATATCAAGTGCTAACATAAACTGTGAAGGAAAAAAACAGAGGCTCATCTTTAGGCAGAACTTTGTTACAAAGGTGCGGGGGGGGAAAAATCAATAAAACTTAAGTTAAAAGAAAAAGAGATTGTGTCAAATTAGCATACTACTGAAAAAGACATTATTTCCCAGGTTTTCCTTTAACGAAGACAACCACTTACAGCACTAAGTTCTCCTCTGTGAAAGCAGATGTATTACTAACACTAGAAATAAAACATAGACATTAAGAGAAGACTATTACTAAACATGAAACCCATAGAATATTAAGGAAGATGTAAAATTATTTTCCCAGAAATGGTTGCATTCTTTAAGGAAAGGCAAACCTAAACAACCACAAATCCAAAATCCTAAAAGTCTTGCAAAGAGAACTGTCTTTGATTTTCCTTATTTAAGCGTGAGTAATATCTCCTCTCCCTGCAGCTAAGTCTCGAACTGTAAAACTGCTAGGGAGCTCTTATCATGGGTATGCTGGAGATCCATTCCCACCAAAACTTCATAACCCTTGGTAAAATCCTTGAGACTTTTTTCCCCCTCTCACATTAAGCAAGGATGGCATTTGTACTAGCAAGCCTGGCAGCCTAGGACTCAAGTAGGAAAAGCATACTGTGCCTGCACTGTGGCCCTCAATAGGGAGTTCTCTGGCTGCCCAAGTGTTCACAGAGAGGAGCAGGCGACAACTCTGGATGAGCACAAGTAGGGGAGCTTAAGAGAAAATGAAAAGGTGATTCACAAGATAACAGCCAACTTTTCTGCTTCCAATGAGTACCAAATAAACATTTCAATCTTGTTCATATTATTTTGACAATGAATAACCTGTACTGTTCTTACCGTGTATGATGTTGTCCTCTTAAAACTCTGTTGCACATGACTGCTACAAAATTTTCTGTTGAGATGCCCAGCAGCTAAAAAGCATTACAGACACCACTGATTGAAAGGATCCTTCATGGCTAGGAAGGATGTAGGGCAATAGGAACTTAACAAAAGGTTTCCACTTCATTTCCCATCATTGTTGAGTCAAATTGCACTTAATAGAAAAAAAAGTAATTTCTTAGTAGTGTCTTCTTGTGTTAAACATAATAGAGGCAACTCTGTTGCCAGTCTCAAACACTCTGCTGGCAGACTCAGCCTAAAAAGGATACAGCAGGAAGAGGAAGGACTCGGGAGGTGCAGCCATGTTTATGCAATTTTTGTGCTGTGGATTAAACAGATTTGCCTGATATATGTTTTAGAAGTGTTGCTTTTTGTTCCAAAACACTAAAGAAACAGAAGTTGCCAAAAATTTTATTTACCATTTGCACAAATCTAAAAAGTTCCTCTTTCCTTTCTGAGAGCAGCTATTACCAGCTTTTTTGAAGCAGTGCAAGCATTTTTTATATAAAACTAGACCTTACAACCATTCAAAAATGACAGATACTATCTAAAACATTTTCACTTTCATTAAGTTTTATTCATGTAGAAAATAAATAACCAGACTTTCAATGTATAGAAATCCATTGGGTTGTCCAGGATCTTTTATAAAGAGATTTTCTGGTTGGCTAGCAACTCCCTTAGAAACTGTCCTTTTTTACAGTGCAAAATGAGATGCAATAAACCAAGCACTCAAGATAACATCTACCTACCTCAGCAGGATAAGGACAATAACAAATACAGCTTTCATTATGATTGCAGGCTATTTTTCTCCGAAGGACCCTCTCTCACTCAGAGTATAAGTACATTGTAAGAATAAGTAAGGATCACACAAAAAGCTTCCATCGTTACAGCTTCCATTCCTTTGTAAGAGTTAGAAAGTGTAAAAGTAAACAAGGAGAAACTGGAAGAATTAACGTACTGTTCCTGTAACTTCGTGCCCTCTGGACAAGTAGATCCCATCCTAGTATCTGCCAAAAAGATCCAGGGTGGTGCTGAGCAAATCGCTTAAGCTGATTTCATATTTCATTAGTGGCAATTCCATTAGTGGTAATTAATCATGCACTCTTCACACAATTGTAATATTCACAGCTGACCCATCTCAAAGAAGCCATCCACAGTAGAGCATACTGTTGGCTGATTTTGTGTGTGGAGAGTACACAGCATTGAGAGTTGCTATGTTTTGGAACAGAGGATCAGGCTGCTCTGGTTGGACACTTTCAACAGCACAGCTTTGAAAACATCATTATCCATGCTACTGTGCTCAGCCTCACACAAGAGACACCTGAACTAGTTCTCCCACCTGATGGGAGAAGTAGTACATTGTGGTCCTCAAAGCAATCTCATTGTCACAGAAGACTCAGCTTCATCACCAGCATCAGGCAGTAGAAGAAAAGATATGACTAAATGTAGAGTCTAGAAACACTCAAGACTCTTCTATGTTTATCACAGGGGTTGGGGTCCCGAAGCCACCGTCTGCCTACATGTACATACCATCAGCCAAGGCAACAACAGTACCAGGTCAAGCATGAACCTTCAGTTCTGGTGGAGACTGGGAGTCAAAAGGATAGTAAGAGATTCTTCATTATTTTGACATATATTATCAGCAAACATTACTGATAGAAAATAATATTTTACTCACTTGTTTACCACTAAGAAAACAAGTCAAGTATCTTGATGATACAAGAAGACCAAGCTATAAAGAGAATTCATCAAAGCGAGAGATGAGGATTTGGGATTCATCAATACCCTCTGATCAGCATTTTCTATCTTGGCAGTAGCTGAGTCCAAACATTGGCTGATTCTCCTTTTTTTATAGAAAGCACCTGTCCTATGTTAAAAATTTCAGTTCTTGGGACTTTTGGATGAGATAGCTGAAACTAGCTCTCTTAGTTAGTAACTAGGCAAGATTAAAAGTGCTGAAAAGAAGCCTTTCTTAACTCTAATATATGTTCTGCATGCTAATGAAGAGTCTGTGTGCTCTTTAGTACTCATAGTGCTTCCTGTTCACCTTGTTATCCTCGACTGCTGCAGAGAGCTATGAAGAAACAAACCACCATTTCAAAATCATAATTCAAAACCGAGAAAGGTGAAAATTCAAAAGACTAATTCAAAACACAACAACACAGGTAAGAACATAACAACATGGCATCTACATGAGGTTACATAACGTACTAGGATGTTTAAACAGCACCGTATGCCTATGCACACTCCTAATTGTTGAAACATGTCTCAACAGCTTATGGAAACAACTGGCCTTTAAGCTCAGTGATGCCTATAAACACAGCTCCTTCCATGCTGCATTTATTCTTGTGATGAGGTTGGAAGAGATACAGGTAAATAAATCTAACTGCCCACCTTTCTTGACAGGTAGAGAACCCCACTCCCACCATTACTTATCCTGAAACCACTCCATGAGTCTGTACAACACTCCAATGTAACAGGAAGTTTACACAAGGGGTAAGGAAAAAAAAAAGTTTTCTACATAACAAACTGAATTGACTCATGAAACACCCTAACAAGTGAAAAGAAAGAAAATAAAAAAAACAGTGCATCTTAGATTCTTGTGGAACTGCAGTCTTAGTTTCCATGAATCTCAGTTCCTTCTCAGTAAAACAGGAATATTCATAACATTGTACCTCAGTGGAGTTTGTTGGAAATGTATTCAAATAAATGCCTCAGAAGCACTGAGAAAAGCATGACACACTATAACAAGTGCTGCAGTAAAGTCCATGAGGAAATTAATAATTCCAGCTTCAGTGCTTTTTCTTATAATTTGAAATAAATAAAATATAACGCCAAATACTGAATGAAGAAGATAAAAGTGAAAAATTAAATAGCTGGTCATGAATGGTGAACACTATTCATCCTGTATGCTAAATAACACACTGGTCCTATTAAACAAACAAACAAACAAAACTCAAAACCCAGATAAGACTATTTAATTAAACCTTATATTAAAACCCAATTTTACTCACCATTTTTCTGAAGGAAATATGAAAAGACAATAGTAGATAAATTCTGCAAATGATGCCTAAGTTCACTGTGTAACTAATAATGTTGATAACACTGTAGCTGGTGGTACTCAAACTGACCAGCCTGGACACCCTGTAAAACAGGCTCACCTGAACAATGTGTGCTTCAGAACTCCCAAAATACAAAGCCAGGCACTGTGAAATGAACAATAAGTTACAGTTATACAGTACAGCTGTAGAGATCTACAGTACAGAGATAATACAAAAGAGTGGTAGACAATGAGATCAGATTGAGGCATGATGCTACAAAACCAATGGAAAACAAGCCCCCAGTATAAGGCTGTAGCTAAGAGGCTAAACATGAGGTTCTGGTGTATAAATGAGGGGAATGTTACATAGAACAAGGAGATTACATTGCATAGCATTAAGGTATTACTGACCTGGTGTTTATCTGTCTCTGAAGTTCAGCAATAGAGACTAAATTTCATGGGTCCACTCCAGCAAGAGTTTTTATGAGATTCTGAAGCCAAGCACCCTCCTCTTTGTCAAAGAAACCGGTGGTCCCATGTATAAGGTTTCTGCTTATCAGCTGTGAGTGCAATCAGAAGATCAACTCAGCCTGTTTAGTTACTGTTGATACTTTGCTTGAGTTTGATTAGCTGGTTAACAGAAAGAAAATTTAGTATGTATAAACAGAGAAAATCAGTTGTGAAACTAAAAAAAAAAAAACATATGGAAAGTGCTAATTAAAGTATTTTGATCTTTAGATGTAAATACACTCTGCCATGTGTACAACTGCAACAGGAATGTTAGAACCTGACAGGGTCTAAAGTAAATCAACACTGACAGATAGTAGGGAAGTGTGCAGGCAAAGAGGTGGCTGAAGAGCTTCTTCTCACATGCTCTCAAGGTTTTCATTTGCAAGGTCTGGAAATTTTTGTTTCTGGATGCATATTTCTAATAATATACCCTTTGGGCTTTCTCTTTTTTTTCCCTGGCCAATGTCAATGATATTCCCTTATTTTTCTTGTTGACCAAAACTTAGAAATAATTTTTTTGTGGAAGTCTATGCTGACTTGCATGGAAATAAGACTTCTTTTGTTTACATTTTGGGCATACAAAGATAAAAATATTTCTCAGTTTGTATAAATCTCTACCATGTGCCATTAGAAGGACATTGTATATTTTCGTTCCAAATATATCAACAGAGCCAAATCAAGGATGAATTTCACTGCAGATGAACCTAAGACAGATAAATTATTAATTGAAAAAGAATAGAGAACTAGAGAAAAAGTGGTTGAACCAATTACAAAAAATTAAGCTCATGTCAATTGCTAAAATATTTTAGAATGTCACAGTAAAGGTTGGCAAGGTATAGCAACTCTTTAATGAGCTGAGATAGCTCAGCTGACAAAATAAAAGAAAATAAAATTCAGTCCATTAAAACCCAATATCAATATTATGCTAGAAATCATGATTTTACAGGCAGGCAATTTTTCTTCTTTTTTTTTTTTTTTTTCTACAGAAGATAAGCAGTCATCAGGTAAGAATGTTGACCTGGACTGAAATTCTCACTCAAAGACATTCTCTCTATGGAAAGAATTATCTGTCAAACGAATGAGAAAAAGATGTATTTTGCCATTAGAATCTGTGTGTTTCAGAAGCAGATGAAATATTTGAGTTGGACAATTTAGCTCCTTGAATCAGTCTGAGCCTTATTGAACTGAAAAAATCTTATTTTGGGATGTGCGTTTTCTGGTGGTGTGCTGACCTACATGTTATTTTTCACTTTTTACAGCCCAGATGATTTTATTAGAAGTATTAAGCCCTGAGAAAAGTTCTAATGACTGTATCAGCTTGAAATATCTTGTTCATTGTTATTTTTTTCTTTCATAGCAAAAGCACAAGTTTTTAAAAATAAACCAAATTAACAGCTTATTGAAACTCTTGAGGAACTCGGACAAGCAGAGTATCATGGTTACAGTAGTATTATTATGTAAAAAGACTAAGAGAGGGTTAATCTAATGTACATACTAATAAAGGGGTCAAGCTCTAAATTCAGCAAAGAACTTAAGCGTACCTTACAATTTAGTTCTAAATGTCATCCCATCACCAAAAAGTCTTTAGAAGCTGTAGAGAAATCAGACTGAGTTAAATGATTCAGGCAGAGCAAGTGACTGGACAAATCAAATCAAATGAAGACACTGTGTCTGACAAGGCAACAGTACATAGAAAAATGTGTTGCACACAGAGCAGTACATATACCAGCAAACCATAGGTGCATTTTCAAATACACACACTAATATCTTTCTGGAAACAGGGTGAACGGAAGGACACCAGCACACTCTCATTTTCATAGTCTGACATGGAAGTTCTGCTGTCATCACTATATCTATGTGCATAAAATACATAAAATATATATGAAACAAGCAGTTGTCAATTATAAAATTAAATGACATCTTGTACATTACAAGAACAGGAATCACTGAGACCCTTTTGTCTCCTGGCCTGAGCTACACCCAGGACCCTCCTGAGGTCAGTAAGCTAACTCGATGCAAACAGGATTGTACCAAAAATGTCTTATTTGCAGAGAACATAGAGAAAGCCTTGTTTCCTTGAGCAATGAAAGACCTAGGAAATAACCCTACTTTGCATTTTTAAATATGTCTTTCAGCCAGAACTGCTCTCTCCATCACCCACAACTGCTCCTTTCTGTCCTGCTACATTGTGTGTGAGATTTCTTCTCAGACATTCACCAGCTGCCCCAGCAGTTCAACCTCTGTTGCAACATATGTTTGGAAGATCCTATTGGGGAGGTGTGGAAGGGGGATGGAAGACATTGCTCAGGGGGTCAGGGCGATGATGGCCTTAGAGCCAGGACATGGCCAACAATGAGAGCCAGGCACAGTGGGGCACGTGATTGATCTGATATGTCCCTTACACAAGTCAAAAAAACAGGCACTTCAGAAAATGCTTTATTTGTTTATTCATTTTAAAAGATACCTGCCTTGTAGATAATACCTTGGTCATGCAAATACTTAGCCAGGAATAATAAAGTCTAATTTTCATGTCCTGTTCATCTACCATCTCTCAGAAGGAAGTCACCAGCCACCAGGTGATCAGTTTAAGCTAGGTGAATTCACTTTCCATTTTGAACCGTGCCTTTTGCAGAGAAAGGAGAAAAAAAAAAATAAAAAAATGAGGCCTAACAGAAAGAAAGTAGGAGGAGTTATCTTCATCCAAGAATTCATGTTCTGGGACACCAAATGGGACACCAATGTAGGATAAGGAAATCAAGACTCTGGTTCATGTTTACGGGACACTCTCCAGGTTCTCAATGGCCACTGAACCTCAAATCCATAAATGGTTGTGAAAGAAAGACTGGAAGACAAGATTACCCTCCCTCACCACACAGAAAGTACCAAAAGTAAAGGTCCTAGTTGCTGGACTACACAGCTTTCTTACTCTCCTCCACTCTTCACTTACTGCAGAATATTTGATAAAACACGTTACGTGGCAGAACTGTTGTATTGCCTACCTCTGTCTTGATGGAAAGAAGGAAGATCTACTCCATTCTTTCAAAACAAATGTCAACGTGCATCTGTCTTAGGAAGGTTTTTAGTCTCCATATGTGGAAGCATATAAGTATCTGACACCTGGAGAGGAGTAAGGTTTGAGGCATACTCTTGTGCTTTGTTTTTACTCTGGATTTTTTGCCCAACATGCAGGATTTTCTACTTGGTTTTCTGAGCTATTCAAATACCACAGTGCTGCTTGTGAGTCTTGGGCTCCTGACTTTGGATTCTGTTCTTCCTTTGCCTTTCAAGAAACAGTATCTTAAGGGTGGACAATGTTTAACTCATTGGTATTTTAGGCCATTTTTAAAGTTCTAGTTCCTAACATAGTGTCATGGTTTGAGCTCAGAGGGCAACTGAGCACCATACAGCCACTCACACCTCCCTTCCCTCCCAACGTTGAGAATGAAGAGATAAGCTAGACTTGGGATTTGAGATAGAACTGGGAGGGGAAAATCACCCTTTATGGTCATGAGCAAAGGCAGACTCATTAGGGGAAGAAAAAAAAAGAACATACATTTATTACAGACACTAACAACAACACTTAACAGAGTAGGACAGTGAGAGAATTGCCACATCTTGAGAAAACTTTTCCCCCACCCCTCCCTTCTTCCCGGGCTCAGCTCTGCTCCCGATATCTCTACCTCCTCCCCACAGAAGCTCAGGGGCAGGGAATTGGGGGTGCAGTCAGTGCCGCCGCTTCTTCCATCTTCAGTGGGGGGAGCTTCTGAAACTTATTCCCCTGCTCCAGCATGGTCCCTCTCACAGGAGACAGTCCTCCACAAACTTTCTCCGACATGAGTCCCTCCCACAGGCTGCAGCCCTTCCTGAAGTGCTTCAGCGTGGGACACCCCCACATGCTGCAATCCTCCCAGCATTGAACTACAACATCAGGGGCTACATTTTCCCACAAGACCCCGGCCTTCTTTGGGCACAGCACCTTGATCAGCCATACAAAATGAAACACAGGCCATAAATCAATGTCTGCTCCACCATAGATCTTCATGGGTGGCAGGGGGGGATGCCCTGCCATCTCACCACAGGATACAGGGGGGTCTCTGCTCCAGCACACCTCCCCCCTCCTTTCTTCCTCCGTTCCTCCACTGACCTTGGTGTTCATGCAGCTGCTGCAACTCCTCCTCACCACGTCCCTTCTTAAACATGTTATCTCAGAGGTGCAGCTGATGGGCTCCACCTTGGTGCAGAGGTGGGGCTGACTTGGATCCAGGGGACCTTCGAGAAGCTTCTCACAGGGGGCCACCCATGTAGCATGTAGCCCCCTCCCCTGCTACCAGAAAAAAAAAACACCACTCACTCAAACCCAGGACACATAGTAAAGAGTAACTTCTGTTTTCTCCAAATCTCTCATTTCTCATTTATTTTGTATTCCCATCAGCTTTAGCAAGGTCTTAAGACTATGTGTAGATGGAAGTCACTCACATTTTCTGACATAATGAAGTACATTAGCTGTCTTCACCATGCAAAGGATTGAAACGTACATCAGTAGTAAAATGAAAGTAAGAACTGACAAAACTAGACAACCAATACAGTGCAAATAATATCCATGATAATTTTGCCTTTCTGGAGATTCTGATACATTTTTCTAGCAAAAAAAAAGTCAAAGTGAATTTAATAAAATATCTGAATGGACTATTTACTGTATATACAGTATTCACCATGCAATATCCAGCTAAACAGTGAAGCAAAAGAACTGTCCTATTTTCTTTAAATCTCCATTTGTAAACAACTGATGCTACCTGACTAAATCCAGCTTTTCAAACAGTATCAAATCTGTCCTGCATGAGATATGTTAACCTGCCAAAACAGTCTCCATTATCTATAAGTTGAGCTATAAACTGATCATCAATACAATCATATTGATGACTGTATTGTTAGGAAAAGGCAATTGTCAAATATTCACTCTGCAAGAGAATATGAAATTAATGGTGGGAATCTGCAACATTCTCTGTTTGCAAAACAGCTGTTCATGTATTTGTAAACAACGTTTTCCACTTTCTGTTTCTTCCTTCTATTTTAGCTCTAATATCTTATTTGTAGATGTCCTGGGTTTGAGTGTTAGGTTTTTGGTAGCAGGGGAGGGGTCTAGAAGGGTGGCACCCTGTGAGAAGCTTCTCGAAGGTCCTCTAGCTCCAAGTCAGCTCCACCTCTGCACCAAAACTGGGCCAATCAGCTGTGCCTCTGCGATAATGTATTTAAGAAGGGACGTGGTGAGGAGGAGTTGGCGTTGTGAGGAGGAGTTGCAGCAGTTGCATGAACACCAAGGTCAGTGGAGGAATGGAGGAAGAAAGGAGGGGGGAGGTGTGCCAGAGCAGAGATCTCCCTGTATCTTGTGGTGAGATGGCAGGGCGGCCCCCCCCCACCCATGAAGATCTACGGTGGAGCAGACATTGATTTATGGCCTGTGTTTTTTTTTACCTGGATGATCAAGGTGCTGTGCCCGAAGAAGGCCGAGGTCTTGTAGGAAAAGGTAGCCCCGCTGTTGTAGTTCAGCACTGGGAGGATTTCAGCATGTGGGGGTGTCCCATGCCAGAGCAGCTCGGGAAGGGCTGCAGCCGTGGGAGGGACTCCCATTGGAAAAATTTGGTGACCCACGACGGAGCAGTGTGGGGAATGCTGCAGCCTGTGGGAGGGACTCACGTCGGAGAAAGTTTGTGGAGGACTGTATCCGGTGAGAGGGAGACCACGATGGTGCAGGGGGAAGAAGTTCCAGAAGCTCCCCGCACTGAAGATGGAGAAAGTGGCAGCACTGACTGCACCCCCCATTCCCTGCCCCTGCGCCACTGGGGGAGGAGGTAGAGATATCGGGAGCAGAGCTGAGCCCGGGAAGAAGGGAGGGGTGGGGGGAAGGTGTTCTCAAGATGTGGCAATGCTTCTCACTGTCCTACTCTGTTAAGTGTTGTTGTTAGTGTCTGTAATAAATGTATGTTCTTTTTTTTTCTTCCCCTAACGAGTCTGCCTTTGCTCATGACCATAAAGGGTGATTTTCCCCTCCCAGTTCTATCTCAAACCCCAAGCCTGGCTCATCTGTCCCTTCTCATTGCTGGAAGAGAAGGGGGAGGGAGTGGCTGTGTGGTGTTTGGCTGCCAACCAGGCTCAAACCACGATAGTAGAATAACTAGAGACATCAAGAAGATTGTGTTTTTATTTCCATGACAAACATAACTCAGAGGGGAGTAATAAATCTAATTTAATTTACTTTAACATACAAATTGAACTACTGCCTGAATAGTTCATGATTAGACCTTCATTTATATCCATTCTTTCCTTCATCTGCTTATAAAACTAGTCAGATTTGCAACTACTAAAATTATCATAGCTCACAGCACCCACAGTGCCATCACACTACCAGCAAGAGAGGCTTTGCCAGCATTAAGATGTGAACACTGACTGCGAAAAAACAGAGATTCTAGGTTGTGGCACTACTATTGCCTCCCTCCATCACAGGTAGCTGAGCTGTATCTTTTCTGATGTGCTAAGCAGCCCCCAGTATGTCTATGAAGCTGAGATAGTCCAGTTGCCTGTCTGCTAAAACACTCCTGGGGGCTTCCACATGCCAGTGGGATGGTTATTTTCAAGCTGCATGTGAAAAGCAAACTAGCACAGCTAATATTTCTGACCCATTCTCACAATATCCTTTAAACCACAGAGTTCATCCTAAACTTGATATTACTATTTTCTCAGATACAAACAACTCCTAGGTATATAAAAAGAAATTACATCAGAAGGCTACAAATCATTTTCTTTTCCTGAAAAAGAAAGGACGAGGGGTAAGAAAATGCAGTAGGAAAGAGAAAACTATTTATGTTCATTTTGTTAAAAGGAAAAAATTGCATTTCAACCTGATTGACATATCAGCCTCAGAAACTGACTAACAGACTGCAACCAAACTATATCAATTTATGAAATCAGAATCCAGTGAATTTCTAAGTGGATTTCTGACAGGTGTGAAACTGACACCTTAACTGCATGCATTTATTTTGTGCAAGATAGGACACTGATGTAAACATAAGATACAGATATTAATATGAAGGAAACTGAAAAAGTTAGAATGTCAGAAATGTACTGAGAATATAGTCAAGTGAAATTTCACTGGAAAATTAAAGTCTACACAAAATTATCTGGGTAGTGAAAGAAGAAATGCTGGGAAGACATAGCATTGACAGTAATTTACACATGTTTAATACTCAACTTAATGAGGAAGCTAGAGGAAGGAAAAGCAGGTATAGACTGTTATCTAAAAGACATTGCACATCAGAATGAAAGGGAAGAAGGGTCTTTTAACAGCTAGCAATAAATACTGCACAAGAAGATGATGCAATCAAGTCAGTTTAGAAAAGAGTAACACATTATTACTAGTAGAGAGGAATGTCTCCTGCTGTTAAACTGTTACTTTTCCTTACTTCATCACCCATCAAACCTGCTGACACCCTGTTGAACATTACTTCTTGAAAGACAGCTGTAACCTGGTTGGGAAAAGCTCCTGTTTTCATACCTCATCAGGGATGCACCAGCAAGGGAGACCCAGATTGGCCAGTTAATATCCCAGTGGTGAGCAAAGTCCTTAGATATTCATTGCCATGTATAATGCAAAGACTTTGAACTAGAGGGAAACAAAAAGAAATAGCAAAGATCCAAATCAACAGAAACATTAAGATAAGTGCTTGTTTTTAAGGTGTAATGATCAAGGAGAAAATCACTTGCTTCCAATTACAGGAACATAAGTTAGAGAATCAAATAAATTTCCTAGATCACAGGTAATTAAAAGTAGTTTGATTAGAGAAGAAAAGGGATACAATATGTGCTTTGTAGTAGCACAGTATAAATTTCAGAACTGTTCATGGTATGTTCCCTGAGGAAAACAATCCAATCAGAAAATTCAATCTTGGAAAGATGTAGGTGTAGTCTGAACAGCTTTTCTGTTTCTAAATTGTATAGTTCACAATTATACAAACTCTGTTTTAATTACATTCTTTCTCAGATGTTTTGTAATATAAAGGCAGACATCTCTGGTTATCTTTAGAGTAGATACGAGTACTGTGCACAATAGGCAACTTCTTTAATTAGATCCTTCTCTGTTTAATGTGTGGATAATTCTAGGAATGGTTCTGTGACCTTCTGATTCTGAGAAAAATAAAAGACTCAATTTTTAAAGCTTTTACTTTGGCAAATTATGTTTTGTGTAATTTCTATCAGGATGTTTGTGTGCCACTGAGAAAGAAGATACTAACAACAAAGAGGAGAAACACGGGCAGTAGTGCATCTTCCCATCAACTCCCGGCTAGTCATGACAGCTTTTGCTATGATGAAAAATGTAATTGGATATGTAGATAATACTGGATTTCTTGTTTTGATATTACATTCTTTATTTGTTCAGTCAGGTGAACTGAAGCCAAGATGATACAAAATGACTGACCTGGAGAGTTCAAATTTATCTGGTTCTTTCAGAGTCCTGATTTCTCTCAAATATCTGCAAGAAATAGAGGGAGCAGAGAAGGAAAGTAAAACAATGTTATTTGACAAAAGCCAGTCCCTGGGTCAGAGAATGCTTTTTTAAAAGGCAGTATCATTATATTTCATATAGGATGTAATAAGAAAAGTAATTTCTATAGGCACTTTCAGGGATTCAGGTTGAGTTTTGTAATTCCCACTGATGTCAATGGAAGTCATGCCAGTAAAGCCCAATTATGTGCACTGGAAAACAGGAAATAAAAGCATAAAACCAAGTTGAATGAGAATGAAACAAAGCATCCACTGTGAATTCCAGATCTAAGAAAACCAAAATACTTAGTGTTGCATCTGTGACCCAAGGGACATGCAAACCGTGACCCCTACCACACCCCCATGTCCAAAACTCTAATCCATGGAAGACACTAAAAGAGAAATTTTTTATGAAGAGAAGGGTGTAAAAAGGAAGGTTAGACCCTCCTGTGGAAAAGAGGAGGTTAAAGAAGCAGGTGGGTTTTTCTGCATCAGACCTGACTAAGATTGCAAAATAACTTCATACAGTTGATTCTCTTATGCTCTACCACTACAGAGGAGTCTGAGTAAGGAAAGAAGAGCTTTAAAACAGCTCTATTCTACATTCGGTAGGCCTGTTCAGGACTCAGCATGCTCCTACTGTAAAAACAATGGCTTCCAGCTTTCCATGCCATGATTTCCACCATTATCTGACACCTGACCTTCCCTGGGTCATGTGCTGCTGCCAATTTTCTTTCAATGTTTCAGGCACTCATTGAATATACTGCCCATTGCCAAGTTGATTCAATTAACTAAAGCAGCAGAAAACTCGTTTGCCCAAAGGAAAAGGAAACTGTGTCTTACCAGGACAGAAAACTGAACTTGTTTCAGAGAAATGAGTTAATGAGTTATCACTGGGGAGGGAGTGTTATTGCCCCTTTTGGCAGCAAAGAGGCATTAGCTTAGCTCAGCTGTACATACCTTCAGCTAGCAGTGAACACACCAGCAGGACCCCTTGCAGCGAATGTGTTTTCTAAGGGCCTTTTCATTCTTCTTAAAGAACCTTTACATAGAGAAATAAAAAAAGCAGTAAATCAAATCAAGCCCAAAGAGATTCTAGAAGTTCTAATCAAAACACAGTTACAAAGGCAATCATTGCTGCTGTCCCCAGATGGGCAAGAGCTTGCTTTCAGTTTATGTTCTTGTCCTTGATTTGTAAAACAGGAAAATGCACTGGCTACTACCTTGCATTTAGCTCAGAACAACACACTAGGAGCTTGGTGGAGCACAGATACTGAAACAAGAACCAAACTATCTACCTACTTATCTTATACAGTTAAGCTTCCTCTTTATAATGATCAGGGACACCAGCTCTGTGTTTCACCCTCTACCCTGAGTGAGCTCTGCAGTACCCAGTGAGATAGGTGTTTCTTATGTATTAAGCCCTAGATATTTTAAAGCAAAATTCCTCAAAACTGTTCAGGTTCAAAACAGGAGAAATGATACTTTATAACTTGTAACTAAGAAAAGATTTTTCCTAAGAACTGTGCAAGTAATCTGGAGCTCTATGAATATAAATGTTATAATTCAAAGTAATTAATCGATCAGAGAGATACTTATAAGCGAATATTATCAAAACATACACAGGAACACAATCAGAACACTTGCTGAAATACAGATAAAGAAACACATATATGTAGAATTTGAAGATAAAAAATGTCATTCCAAGTAACTCACCTGAATGAGTTGAAACCCAGCACCCAACATGTCTACATATTCATATACGTCAGTGGGGCAGTATTTCATTCTGTATCAATAGCAAAGCACACAGCACTTACCTGAACGTAGTACCAGTTGCACAGTTGCCATTTTCTTGTGTGTTTCTATTTCATGAAACTGCTTGCCTCCATTCCTGTTCATGACAGAACTTAAGCATGTACACAGAGCTTATCAAATGCTAAAATGTTTTCTTGAATTGAAAGCTAGAAGCATTTTCCTGTCATTTGGTTAAAATCATTACAGACAATTAAGCAAGATTTCAGCACAAAATATACATACATAAACATTTAATATATTTAAAAACTTTACACATCTCTTTGAAGTAACACCTATAGATACTAAAAGCCATGCACACATGCAGCCAAGTAGAGAACACACAAACTTAAACCACTGGACAAGGGAGTGGAATCACCTAAGAAAGATGCAATAAGAATTATCCTGCCATTGCTCCTCTTAAAAGTTGTGCTCCAAATGGCCTGTGGCAGCTGCAGGGAGGTAATCATATTATTCAATCTAAAATAAGGTGCTCCTGCTATGGTGAGAAACCCTTTGTGTGAGAAATGTGTATATGGAAATGGGACATAAAATGCAGAATGGCCTTGGAAAGTACAAGCAGAGTTACACATTACCACAAGGGAAATGGCCCAGATGGCCGGGACTTTAGATCCTGCAGTATTCAAATGTTGCTCCCCACTATTGCTCCTCATGCAGCACTATCGGTGCCAAGGTCAGATCAAGTCCTGGACAAAAGACATCCATTTGAAGGACAAGATGAAAATTTTGCCAGTGGATAGAGAAAAACACATGCTGTAGCACTTCAGGCCTTGTGAAGTTTACTGTGGTTGAACCACCCTCCAAATCCAGAGTTTAGAAGTGCTCCTGGATTCCTCTCCCACACTAAGCTAACACATCCCCAGGCTATGCTTTCTCCTATAGTTGACTGGCTGAAAAATCCATTCTGCACTAACTTACCAGTCTTTAACCATGTGATGACAGAAGTGCTTTTCCTGCTCAATTTTGATTAAGAATCAATATCACAGATGGCTGGAGTCTTTTATCTACAGCACTTTTAGCCTACTGTCGCAAAGAGGTATGGAGACAGTAAGGAAAGGTGTTGCAGGGAAAGGTGTCAATTCCAAGGTAAGACAGCGAAGGACTGGATTCCATCCTTGCATGTATGATGGAGCAAATAGAGAGGTCATTCATTCTGGGTTTTTCCCACATGGTCAGGAACACCCTATTATTTTATGCATGTCCATGTTGAAGCATTAAGATGTGATTAGTTGCTTAATACCCCAAAGTATGAACTGAATAAAATCAGGGTAAGAAATTAAAAGTGGGATACATCTGACCTAAGCTTTGGATGCCCCTTTTTGTAAAGAAATGTCATCATTGTGGGTTTGTGTGCATCAGCCTAGATGAGAGCCTTGGTTTGCATTCCAGCTTCACTGCTTTAAGGGCTGTGAAGTTTCCAAGACACTGGGTCTTGACAACCTGTAGTTAACAGAGGAAAGCCATCCCACTGCCACAGTCACTTATGTGAAGGGGGTTAAGAAAAAGTGTTTTAGGGAGCTGATACTTATTGCTAGTGAGTTCTTAGTTGTTGCTTTTCAGCTCCCTCTTCCTTCACACTATGCCTCTGGGCAATAGCAGGCTCAGTTGACAGTCATACACAATTGCTGCCTTCCCCCCAGCCTCCAGCACTTCAAAGCTGCATATTGGAACAAAAGATTAGTATAGAAAGATACATATACTTTTATGGGTATGTATTTTTATATTGGTGACACCAATCCTTTTAAACATTCAGAACAGTACTCCTGAAGTCCCATTTCAGCTGCTGATTGCATATTCATGATCATAAATATATTCATTATGGTTTTAGTTGTAGCATGTTCCTCAAAGTTTTAAAATGTTTTGTTATAAATCCACTTACACTATACTATAGATAATTTACATAATTTGCCTTTTTGCAAATTTATAAGAGGTGTTACTGTGAAAAGTAAGATCATTGAACAGACCACTGTCCCTGACCTTTTTACCTTTAAGACCACTTTTATCTTTCCACATAGCTTTTAATTTAATATCAGAAACAATAAAATAAATATGCAGCTGCCATAGTCTGGATAAGGCAATGTTTTTCTGATCCTTAAAGTCATAGATTCTTTGATAGGTTGATGTTTCAATCAAAAAGGTTTTTTTCTCCATGCTGGCCTGAGAAGATTATTTTATACAGAACTGAACAGACAACAGATCTTGTCTTTATCCTCCTGGACTTTTCTTACACAGCCTCCAAAATTCTGATCTAAAGTTCCATTCAAATACTGGAGGTGTTACAGATACAGTGGCACATGCTGCTGAATTGCACTTCATAAATGTTTTATTTGTTGATCTTCATACCCACTTCACTTTTGGCTGCATATGTCTCAGGATTAGTCAGGTTATGTTAAGTAATTGCAGATGTGGAAACAATCGATTTTCTACTAAGACAGGAAAGTCCTGTGATGATGGTGTATGAACGTGATCAGGAAATGTACTTCAACAGGCAACAACGGTATAGATTTTCAGTCAATTAAAGTCTAAGCTCTTGAAAGATAAGCTCAGAAAGCTGCTTAAAGATGGGTACTTGCTTTAGCATTTTCCTACATGAGGCTTCATATCAGTTCCCCTCATCTGCTAAATGCAGGTGACGTGATTTCTTTACAGTTACGAGGGCAATTTTTTGAAGTCTAGCTCTTCTTTATACGGTCTTTTCATATTTCATTAACAAAGTTGAGGTTATATGGGTTATTTCCCTGCCCTTTAAGACTACTGCACCCCATCTGCATTCAGAAGATTGTCACTATATAGATAACTGGATTCTAACAAATATGGTCTCATAATTTCTTCATAATCCAAAACATACAGTCTCCATTTCCAAGAAGGAACATGAGTCTTCAGACTATTAGACCAATGCCTTTTGAAAAGCTATGAGTAGGTGCTTCAGTGCTCTTTTAAGGCTCACTTTTTATTCTCATACTACCTCATAGTTTCCTCTAAAGTTCTTAATATCCTCATATTCTATTAGACTCTGTAGGAGAATTTTAGCACTGAAATGCTTGGATGTGACATGTTCTTACAACAGATATGAATCTAGAATGCATTTGGACTAGCACCTTTTCCACATCTACAAATATGAGTTCACATATACAGATACATAGAGTTTACAGATATGACAAAGGTATGCATATGCATAATACACATACACAAATTATGTTATTGTCCCAGTGGGTGAGAAGCAAGGAGGTAGCTTCATTTCAGATTTTGACATCAGTTGGAATTGTAAGGAAAATCTGTAACAGTGCAGGTGATTCATTCCTTTCCAGCTTACATACTCATTGTGAACTAAGGAGACCTTCAACTATTAAAACATGACCAAGCAAAACATCACAGGTTTAATCTTACATTTTAAAAATCCCAGCAACGTTATCTAAAGATAAGCATTCAAAAATGTACTTCCCAAGTATTTCTTCTCTTTATTGAGGGACATTATAAACATACACAGTTTCTGTAGCAGATTCACATCTGGGCTATCCGTGTATATCCATCCCTTCTATTCATTATGCTGTCCATTAATCTATAGCAAAGGAACATCAGAGAAGGACCCGGACCATCAAGCTCAGTCCTCCAAAATCACATGCATGGAACTGATTTTTAGTATTGAGATGCTACAGAGAACCTGTTTGATCTCCATAACACTTTCCATCACCCAAAACCAAATATAAAATCGATAATAGGCCACAAACAGACATTTGCTATAGGAATATGCCAGGAAAGATCACAGGCACCGTTGTGTCTTCCACCCCTGCAGCAGAACAAGCAAAACTATATCCAATTCTGAAGCTAGTCAAGGAAAACTCTATTAATCCATATTAAGACTAATCATGTCTTACAACAAGATTTGGTTTGCTAAAGAAAGACATCACTCACACTAAGTACTTGCTGCATAAGCTTGTACCTTACAGACCATCCATGGTAAGCTGCCATAAAGAAGGAGTTCGAACGCTCTTCCTTCCTATCTCATTTCTCCTTTACTGTTTAAAGACCACATTCCCTAGATGTTGGACATCTTTCTTTCAATATTTGATTGAATTTACTGATTATTGTGCTACTACTCATAAGAAATCCACCTGCATGTTTTGCACTATCACGGTTATTCCTATATTTTGTGTGCAAAAGACTGAAAAAAGCTAAATCATTCCTCAGGCCCTGATATCTGAGGTTGAACAATAGCTGTTTAAACAACACACAGTACATCTCTGCACACGAATCTAGTCTGAGCTAAAGAAAATCTCTAGAACAAACTGCAATTGCAGAGAGAACCAGTTATGCATGACATCATCATCCATAAATAAGTCTCTGAGAAGGTAACATCAGTTTACATCATCTAACAGACTCTTACTGTATAGCACAATTCTAGAGTGATGTAACAAAACTTGCCATTGTCTGCTCTACTTCAAGTAGAAAAGTCTACTTTGCTCAAACTTTAATTGTTTTTTGATCTGTGAACTTTCCGATTTTCTCTGCTGTGGAAATATGGATCAGTCTGGACATTTATAAGGAAGGAGAGATACACATGCGTCATAAAATTAGCTCATATCTGACAGCCCGACACAGATATTATGGCTTATATTAAAAAAACAGTATATCAAAGAAAATGATGTGTCACCAATGATGTATAACAGAAAATTATGAAATGCTTGAATTCAAGCAGCAAGAGAATGCTGCTTGCCATAGGTCCTAGACAACACAGCTGCTTCACCTCTGTCCTTTAACTTCATTTTTTTATATTTCATGCTAGCACTGTTTTGGGCTATTCCATAATCCAAGTCCTGTAGTTTTAGATCCAGAAATGTGTACAGTCACTATGAGGAAAGTTGGATTTTATCATGACATTATATGAGACACAAAGTGATATGTCGTAAGTGATAAAAGAGAAACATCACAAACACGATGTACAGAAAGGTTTATTCTCCCTTACAGATACAGAGCTCCTGCGTGTCTCATTACTGGTGAGGGATTAAAGTACACTATCTTCCAAAAAATGCCAGATGAAGTAATGGTGCCACTGTGCAATAAAAAAAAATATATTGCCCGAAACAGTAATAGTTTCTCCATTTAACTGGTTTTCTCTATACCATTTCTAGTAAAAAATAAATATTGGAATATTATATAAACTGTATCAGTCCAATAAAAATTTATTCTTTAAAAGTATATATACTAAGAAGTGAAGAACATCTTTATTTATTTTAAGTTGTTGCAGAATCAGTCTCTACCAAACACAGAATACACTATATTAAATGAATTTTAGGATGTTAGGTGGACTTGATATTGAAAGGGAAAGAAAATGCCTTACTAAAAATTTACCATGCTTTGTTTTCACTTAGCAATATAAGTATAGCCATCTTGCTAAATTGATATATAGAGAGAATATTCCAATAATATTTACCTGTAATACTACTGCATTGAAATCAGAACTATGATGAATAAAGATGGACCAAAATCATCGAAGTAACGATTGGAGTTATGAATGCCACACTAAAATTAAAAAAAAAAAAAAAAAAAAAAAAAAAACAAACAAGCCCAAACAAACAAACAAAAAACACTAACCATACTGTTAGTATCTTGTATATGTCTTATTTTCCAGGATAAAGGGAAACATTGTGGCACAGCTCACTTGAGCTACTAAATCCAATGACAGTGGTTGAATCCTGCCATGCTGACTTTTATTGCAACATAAAGTAACCAAATGTTCTTCACACCTTGCTCTAAAAAACTAGTTAAATAAGGAAGACAAAAATTGTCTCAAAAGTCAGTCTTCCTTGCCTTCTCTCATATTCCAGAAACTTCAGGTAAAACTGTGGCTTTGAAACTGTTGCCTAAGTATGGTCTACGTAATCATACAGAGAAACACCAAGCCAGTCCTGTTACCGTCCTTCTTTAGTATTGTTATTTCAGGAATGCTTTGCAATATGTTGATGATCCTCGAATTTTTTTCTGTCCTGCAAAATGCATCCTCTTTTTCATGTAGTCGATTAGAGCTTCCCATTCATAGGGGACATAAATAAAGAAGAAATAAAGACCACCAACTAGACCAGCCAAATTCCACTTTCCTAAATCCAACAAACAGTATACTCCAGAATTATCTGGCTAACATCCCTGATATAAAAATAGAACTTTATTATCTGGTGTTGCCCATATAAATTTATTTTTAAATTGCTAATTTAGAGAGATCTGCTTCAACACACTAAAATACTTATATAGGATGAGCCTATTCCAAAGCACATGAAGCTCATTTCACTGGAAAAAGGAGAACCTTTATATCCATCTTACACTCAAATTCTGTCTTTTCTCACCATCTCGTTCACTCTTTTCATGTTTTGCCTCTTCTGTTCAGATTCTTCATCTGTTCTCCCTAATCATTAGAGTATTAAGACATTCCCTGGTTATAAAGAAATTCTGTAGGGCAGAATCTAGAGATTAAAATGAGGCAGAAATGCTCTTGCATATCCTATGAGAGCCTTCAGTTAACAAAAGAATAGGCATTATTTATTAACTTATGTCTTCCTACAAGATTCTTTTCTGGAACAGTCAGAAAAGACAAGCCAGAGAAGCCCCAAATTACAGATGTCCTCCAGGGACAAAGGGAATAGTTTTCAGCCTTGTGTTCTCACACTGTTTTTCAATGGTAAACTGAACTGAACTTCCCTATCACAGTGTTGACCTTGCCCTGTGGAAGGATATGCATTTATATCAATAGTGCTAGGTAAGAACATGGCCACTGAAGAGGACACCATTTTACCACAAATGAGTCTGAATTTCTTTTTCCACAAGTGAAAAGAGCTGCATAACACTTTTCTGTACACTTGGAACTCATTGTCTCTCATATGTTGATACACAGGGTAGGAAGGAAAAAAGTTAAAAGGTTGGTTTTTCTCAGTATAAGTAACCAGAAACCACAATATCAGGATGCAGCAAGGAGTCTAGTCAGCAAAAGAGAGAGCTGCTGGTAGCAGCTCAGATATCATACATGTTACTGACACAGGCATCAAAGAAAGCCCAATAGAAAGCAGAAAGCTGAGATAAACTTTTTTTTTTTCCTTCCAGAGTGAAGTTTAAGTGATAACAAAACAAAACCAACAAGCAAAGAAACAGCATTTATTCACATGGGAAACTATTGGAGCGGCCTTACAGCCCATTCTTGCTGAATCAAGTCCGGCACCAAGAGTTGGATCTGACCATCAATTCTGAAAGCCCTCTCTATATGCAGAACTTCCACGCGTATCAAAACACAGTTTGAAAAGAGACACGAGGTTCAAAGAACAAGTCTTGAGACTGCCTTGTTGATAAAATAACCCGCTTCAGAAAAGCCAAGTGGAATTCCTTGGTTACATGGGTTTTTCACAAACAGGATGTTGCTCAGATGCCGCTAAATAGTAATGTTGCAATTCATCAATTAAAAGGAGTTGGTGCCGTCAACCTGAGTGTTATTTTGAGATGCATGAGCAGCCTCTCTCATCTAGTTGATTACTGAAGCTGACGTTTTTGCCACCATATTGACTCTCCTGTTCCAGCATTTCAGTCTTAAGTGAATATTGAGTCATTTCTCAGGAACTGCAAGAAATGGCTAAGCAGATGCGCTCAGTCAGCCTTGTCAGCTTTTCCCTTGTGCAAATCCAAATGTATCAAAGTTTGATTAGCACTGTAGAGAAAAAAGACCATCTGCTAACAAACCAAATGCGTGTCCCATTGCAAAAAAAAAGGAGGAAAGAGCTGTTAGATACCTGCACTGCTGAAATAGAAAAAGAGCAGGAAGATGTTGTTTCTCTCAAACAAATACATGCCCAAAATAATATAGTAAGCTGTGAAACCAACATAGCAAAAGTGAAATCACACAATCAGAGCATTTTTTTTTTACATTCCATTTTTGCAATATGTAAAAATACAGCAAGAACTGCTGTTGCATCCTGTTTTCAAATCAGATTAAGAAAATCCATTATTCACTGGATAAAATGATCATGATTATTTTTTGCAGTTAATCCTAAACAATTTAGATTAAATTCCTAAGCCTGTGTCTGCTCAAATTCCTGTGGAAAGACTTTTGGAACGCTTTATAACCATATGGTTAAGTGGATGATGTAAGGTCACATTCAGTAGAATTGTTCAATGAAGGATAAAAAAGTGTTTTTACAACTCTTGGTGGTTTTAAATGTTGGTTTGAGGTGGGCAGGAAAAAGAAAAAGAGGTCCTCACATCAAGTTTGTTTCTGTTTATCCAGCAGCTATTGCTCCAGAAGGATTGTTAGCAAAACACAGAAGTTGGAGTGATATTTCATTCATGCCTGCAATATCTACTACTTCATGAAATAAATGACCCTGAGAAATGTCAGTTTATACATTTTAAAACAAGTTTTAATTTAGGTCTGTTGTCACAGTACAGAGCAATATCATAATTAATGATGTAAAACTGGTAGCTAAGATGTCATTACACATGGGAATGTCACAATGAATCAAGTTAAACTAGCTACTAAAAAAATTCAGCACTGGAATATTAGTTTTTATATGTGCAGTATATCAAATGAATCTTTGACAAGCTACAAAAAAGGGTATGGATTAAATATGATATGGGATGAGCAGATTTGGTACAAAGCTGGCCCAGAATCTCAAAATGCCAGCAAATCAAGGCCTGTGGGTAAGTCAGACTATTTATTTGCCAAGCTGACCTACTTCTATTACACTTATCATTCTTCTGAATACCATTTACAAGAGTCTTTCTGCCAAAGCAAAAGACAATGTCAATTCATCAGAGCTCTGATGTCATTTCTAAGAAGGCTGCATACCTCCTGAAGATGTGTTTACAAACATTTCTAGGAAGTGCTCCAAGCTGCTCAAAACATATTTACCCCATTACCAGATAGCTTTTTCTAAATCAAATTAGCATTTGTACCAGGTTAAAAAATATTTTCATTTGTTATTTTTCATTACAGAAATACATTTCTTATCAGCATAAATTACTTCTCATTTCAATATTCATGAGCAATACAAAGTTTTAAGAGAGCATAACATAATTGAAACTGTGTAATAGATTGGAAGTATAGGATCAGCTGGAGCCACATAATCTATTCCCCTTGTGACCTTGTGCTTGGGGTTTCTATGGGTAGGTACAAGGTGTTTGGGCATAGCTAGCCAAAAAAAATCCCAGTCTGAGGGGCAGAGGTGGAATTTACACTTGGAATCTGAGCTGTTGTTTTTACAAAAAATATTCATGGCTTACTATTATTCCACCATATTCAGAATATTTTCACTCAAACAGTACACATTATTCATTGACTGACTGGAACAGAACAAAGTAATTTAAAAACAAACAACTATAAAACCTCCAAGTTTTACTTATTGTCTATGCATTATCTTATGGCAGGAGACAATTACCTATCTGTTACTAGCATGTTCTGATGCATAGCCCTTTTCATTTCAACAAATGAGGACATGTAAGAGCTATTGCTGCTCTTGTACACATCGGTGGTTTTTTGATCCATTTTGTAGATGGATTTTTTTTCCCTTTAATAATCCTCCTTTACTAATCTTCTCTTGTTTAAACTTGATTTGTACTTCTGAATCTAATTTCTCCCCTTAACTAAGGACTGTAATCCCATGTACAGTTTCACTAGCCACTCATGCTTAATAGTTTTGCAACATCAGATGCTGCATCTACTGGAAGGTCTGACTGCAACCTAGGGGTGTACCCAGGTTCATTTTGAACTGGTTTGTTCAGACAATAACTTAATTGAAGATTCAGCCCCACGGGCTTTCTCCTGTCTCTCCCCTCATATATCCAAACATTTCCATAAACTTATATTTAGAACCCCACCCAGCTACCACTGCAATCACCAGCCCCTTTAATCAGAAAAAGCAATTGGCTGCAAAGCGATGTGTACAACAGTCACATCTCCACTGTAGTATAGATTCACCTTTGGGTAGTATAAGTATTTAAACTGGATGTTTTGGGAGGACTCTTATGGGGAGTGCTTTCTCTGCCTCTCTCTTTACAACTAGACATTTCACTTTCCTCTCATATAATCCTGGCTATCTGCATCTTACACCCAGAGTCTACCTAATGAGGTCTTTTGTACATGCATTCAGCCAGGCGTATCTGCAATGAACATCTATACATCACTTGCTGAGGCCTTCTGGCTCAGAAAATATCTGAGAGAGAGTCCAACAGCTCCATATCAGCCTTTCCTACCTTGATACAAAGTTCAACTCCCCATTTAGTAATGTAATCATGGCTTTGTGTGGAATATTTGTACAAAAAATCATATTAATGAAATGTACAACACTACTGAGTGCTGGTATGCAACTAACTGTACAAATAGATGCCCTTTTTTTGTTTAAGTATATTTGCAGCAATAACTCCATTTTGTTGTACACATTGGTCTTATTTTGTTATTGTCATAAGGACTTCAACCTAGGCGCTGCTCATGCAGTCCTGTAGACTGTTGAGAAGGGAGGAGAAATGAGAATTTCCTACTCTTTTTCTTCTAGTTATCTTTCAATATTTTCATGAGCGTTTACAGATGTTACTGTTAGATAAGGTAAGAATGGTTGTGTGCATGCTTAAAAAAAGCATTTCATGCTGTGCATGCTGTCTCATGTCACCAGTTACCTAACTTGTACCCACTCATATTCCAGGGGTGTTTTATCTTGTTATTTCTTTCTTTAAGTTAAAATCACCTCGCCTCTGACTTCAGGATACTAGCACCAAGGGAGAGATGTAAAAAAAGGCAAGAAGATGGGATAGAGCAACACATGACTAGTATTGTTTGTAGAAAAGTCCTGGTGGGTTACTCTTACTTTGCTCTTACTACTACAAATATAGGAAATGTACATTTGTAGAAAAAGGACATTACCCAAAGTGCAAGGCATACCCCCTGAGTTCATAGATAGGAACTCATACCCCACAGCCCTTGTTCCTTAAGGATGTAAGGACAGGATGAAGCCATTACTTGATTCTTACTTCCCTCCTCTATAACCTTTTAATGTAGCAGGGCGGAAGGGTTGGGGATGAGTGGCAAGAGGAATGTGCCTTGATTTGCACTACAAGTTTTCAATACTTAAGGCAGTGCTTGGCAAACACTGGCCAGGCAGGCTTTTAGGGTAGCTACTAATTCTGTACCTAAAATCTCTCACTATAGGGCAAGAAAATGCAATCTGAACTCTCTTTACTACATGACTGAAGGCAGAAAAAAAACAACCTCACTGCTCACTGCAATAAAGACAGCACAAAGAGTCTCACAAATTCAGCAAAGTTTCTAGGGCACGCCAGGGATAACAGATCATAAAAACGTGCTATGTATTATGCAGCATGCCTTTTCCTCAAGTATCTTACAATTGTCAGATCTATCAAAGGGTAAACTGAGGGTCATTTGGTTCAAGTGACTAGTTGAAAATTGAGGCAGGTCACCTTGACTATCTGAAGGCGTTTATCGTAAAACACTGGCAGCACAATTTTGAAGATGGGAGAGGGAAAGGAAGTGAACAAATTCCCTTTGAAATTAAATGTTATTGAATTCAAATAGCCAAGAGAACATGGTCAGTGTACAGAGGTCAACATTCTGCCAACCACTGCAAACTGAAAAAGGCTCAGATATCAAATCATTCCCTTTGTATGTCAAGGTGCAGAAAGCATGACGAAATATTTAATAGCTACAATATAAATAAGGGTTAAAATAATATTGTCTCAAAATCTCAACTATGTCAAAGTGCAGCTGCTAGCCAAAAAAGGCAAGTTTGAATAACACCCTAAAAAACAAAAACAAAACAGCAAATCATGTCTGGAGATAAAGCCAGCACTTACTGGAGTGTGTGACAGGTATATTATTACTGTTCGTAAACAGTTCTGTAGCCCCAGCACCATAGTAGGTAGTTTACAGACAGACTGAATAACAAGATCTGTGTTGTGAAGAGCCTCTCAGCTGACAGTTATACAAACGGGGACAAGGAAGTGGAATAACAAGGAGGTGTGAGGATACACATTAAGTACCATTTCAAGAAACAGGAGAAGCCCAAATATCAGTACACTGCTGCTGGAAGAAAAAGTCCTTCTTTACCTCCTCCCTATAGTTTTTGCCTCCCATCTTTACACCCAAACACACTTCCCACATCAAATTCTCTTCTCCCTCCCAGAATCACAAGATGGCTGGAAGGGACTTGTGGAGGTCATCTGGTTCAACCCCTAAACTTCCCTCACCTCCTTCCTCTGAGACAATTTGACTTACTAAAATGTCTGAAAACTACTAGAACACCCCTGAACTGTTTGTTACTGTCTTAATGAGTTATATCAGGTCCCAGAAGGGACCACTGAGGTCAGATCTTGTGTAAGGGCATGACCCCACAACTGGGAGAGAAGAAAGAGGAGCAAGACTCCTCCTTATGAAGGCAGCAAGTTGTTACTTGAGTTCAGCTGTACACACAGTCATCCTATTCTCTGATCCACGCCTTATGGAATATTGGTACATTATTTTTCATTTTAGATTTTTTTTTGTTGCCAGTAAACTAGCTGAGTAGGTGCAGGGAAGTAGCACAATATGTCTCTCTCTGAAAGTATACTTTCAGGAGCATTTTTATTCGACTTTGCCTTACGAAATCTTCTCTTGCAAGGGAAACATCTCAGCCACATTTAGTGAGGCTGCCAAGAGGACTGCAAATGAGAGGTTGAAGAGCCATGAGATTTGTCCCCCTAAATCTCATAGATATTTTCATAAATGCTGTTGTAGGATTCTTGAGGTTATTTTCCTCTAGTACACATTTTTACATCTAAGCTCACTGCTCTTTGAGTGACCTCGGTAGAGCCACTTCAAGGTATTTACCCTGATGTTGTGCTTCTGATGTAGCCAAACCATGAGGGATTTCACTGGGAGTCAAGCCAAAGTAGGTGTTACAACATTTGATACCTCTTGACTTCACTGTCTTCTGTGAGGATTTCTTTCCTTTTGATTCATTTACTTTATAGATGTGTGGCTGTTTGGTGGGTTGTTGTTTTGATCAATTCCCACTACCATCTTCCTTTTTCCATAAGCAAAACATATTCTAAAGGAAGTGGTATTTTAGGCAAGTAAATTTAATTCTGCCTTGCCCCTGATTCAACATTTATTTTCCCCTTCTTTTAAGAGCATAACACTGGGTGCTCAATTCCACTTTCAAGCCAATCTCAGACAAGTACCAGTTCTCACCTTTTTCCAGACAGGTGGCCAGTTGAGAGATTTTTCAGCAATAGTGCTCAACTCATTTAGACTTCCTTTCAAGAGAAAGTGATTTCTAGGAGGGGACTCAACTTCTATGACCTCCCACTGCACTGTATGACGCTGCTAATCACTCCATCAGCAGTCCCTGAAAAGCAATTTTACATAATCTTCACTAGACTAAAGGAATTACAAGTTTTCTGCCTGTTAGTCTACTTCTGCAATTAAGCTACAATATCACTTACATTCTAACCAAGTATTTGCATCTGCCTTTATCTACATATACATATGTATGTGTATATATATATGTTTCAATGTGCATATGGACTGAAGAGACAATTCAGTTAATAGACTATGGTGCCAGCCTCAGAAGTTTATCCAAAGAATATTAAAATATCCAAGCCATCTAATAATATATAACAGGAACATCAAATATAAGTTGAGCATATTCACACTTTATTCAGTATGTCATATACATTAATCTATAATAATCCTAAAAGCACAAGCTAAGAATGACAGTAGTGACATGGATGGATAGTGCACTGACCTTTGACTCCTGCTTTGACAGGTCCCAATTATAAGCTGCGTCCTGTAAGTTCTGGAGGCTCCAGCTGCAGCTGTTCAAAGCGTATGGCTCCTTCTCTTGAAACTACCACCAATCCCTTGCAGAAGTAGCAGGAGGGATCACACTGATGCTTCAGTTGCTTCCCGCATGTAGAGCACATTGTCACCTGATATGAGGTCAGCACAATCATGAAACCACTGCAGGCTCTAAATTGGAGCACCTGAAAATGGTGCATATTACTTCAGCTTCTCCTGCCAGAAAGATGGTATCTCTTAGTTGAGTGCAGTTTCTCTTAAACCACCACAGCTAAACTTCTCCAACTGCAGGAAAATTGACTGCAGTTTTTGGTGGTGTTACTTTACAGTGGGTCACTGGTGATACTCAGGTCTGTCAAATACATATTTTCAATTATCAGTGGATTCCACAGAATATTTTAATGATAACATATATGACAACTATGCTGTATTTGGGGATACTTTTCCTTTTGAAATCAAGCATGGGGAAGTCGTTTCTGTCAGAAGAGCTCAGGGGTCAAATAGTATCATCCATTTCTCAAAAGCTTTGCATATCCCTCTCCTGTGTGCATTACCCTTTAACAGAGCTGAGCAGAATCTTACAGGCAGCTGTCAGGGCTAAAGCTGGGGTTGCCTGAGAGAAGGTGCAGATTAACTGAAGAAGTGGTGGATGTCAGGTGTAGTCTGTGAAAGAAAAAGCAAGAGACTGAGGAAGAAATAAGAAAGCATCAATGAGAATAAGCATAAGTCAACATGAAAGAACAACAAACTGTCAAAGCATGATTTTTTGATTGTGAATGCTAGTATTTTCACTAGCTTCACTGCAATAAGTCATGAATGGCAAGCAAGGATGGTTCCCTCTCAGATACTGGCACCTAATTAAATTCAGAAATACAGATCACTGCTACAGCAAAGAAAGCAAACTCACCCTCAGGCTAAGAATTACATTCATACTCCAGCCACCTCCTTTCACAAGGGAGAAAAAATGGTGTCTGTCCTGAGTTCAAGCATCTGACAGCCACACTTAGATGCTCACGGGAAATTCATGGTGCAGTTAAAACTGCAAAGGAAATATGGGAATTATCACACAGTTTTGGACTGGCAGTGGTGAGGGCAGTGGCAGCTCAGGTAAATGTCCACTCTGGCATTTCACAAACCTAGCAGAGAAAGGCAAGGGTGAGAGAGCCTTTCACCTTTTTGGAAACGCATAACTAGAGAAGGGGTTACTACTCAGGAGAAAGCAATAAAAAAATGTTTGTAATGTGTGATGGTAATTGAAGAGCTACTGCTTAATCCTGTTCACAGGTTTAGTAGCTTCTAAGGGAATTTAAATAAGTTAGTGAGGTTTAATATTCCTCTGAGAGATGAGTCCATGTATAACCTTGTATTTCATAATTAAAAATCTCTTTGATCTGTGGGACCCACAAAATTGATTATAGTAAATTACAATCTGAACAACCAACCACTTGATGCTATGAATAATGCAGGAAAACTTCAAGACCAGATGTAGTATGTCTGGATAGTCTACTGAGGATGTGGGGCAATGGAGGTCTTAGTTGCATAAATGAGAAGTACATGTTATTGAAGAACAGGAATAACATCATCATCTGCTACCCCTTACTCCTCATTAGCACTATCCAGAGAGTAGCAAAATGTGAGTAATTTTAGCAATAACGTGAATGGTATAACAATAATAAAAGAACCATTAATCCCTGAACTAGGTTAAATGTCTAAAGAAAAAAAAAATGCCAGAGAATAGAGACAAAAAATCCACAAAAAGAGTTGGGGAAAAAGGAGATTACATAGGTAAAATGAACTGGCCTTATTGTGGGTAAGAAGCATCAACTGAGTCAAAGGAAGGTCAACACAAATAACATAATAGCTCAACCTAGGACAAATTGACATGAGCTATTTTTACTTCAGTAACAAATTATATTAATTTATTTAGATTAAATATTGGATATGTTAACTCAGTAACTGAGCTAAACATAAACAAATATAGATGTGTACAAGTCAAAAGAATATTAATATTTAAATGTAAAAACCTTGAATCTCTACCTTGGTCACCTGCATCACCCCTCTTCCAGAAATCAATCCGTTTTTCCCATGAAACAATATTTTAATGTAGCAAGCAGGAATTTTGGCATTAAGGTCATAAAGTCAAAAATGAACAAAGGGAAACAAAGTTGGGGAATACAGAAAAGGGAGTTTCAAATGCAACAGCAATATGAAAGTTTTTAAAATCAAGAACATCTCAATACTACGCCATGTTAAGAAAAGCATTAATTTCTACATCTCAGGCCATTCTGAACTCTACCAAGACGATATTGTTCTCCATATTTAAACCATAATGGTACAGAAAATACCATATTTTTAGCCCTTTGCCTGTTATTGAGCCATCGCAAACCAGAGAGCTATGCCATAATTTGCTATATATGGGGAAATGATGAAATAAAATTATTTAATTCAGCACTCTTTCCATTCCTAGGTATCCATCCTATGAACCCCTGTGGAGAGCGTATGCTACAAATCCAAGCTTTTCATAAAAACATGTATAGATAATCAAGACAAGGTGTGAAAAAAATTATACATGGGAGTGACATCTTTATCAGCTTCAATTGATTTTGTTTCTTAAACAGGTTCTATTTAAGGATGTGTCTTTGTTTATCCCCAGCCCACAACTAAGCACCACACAGCTGCTCACTCATTCCCCTGCAGAATGGAATGAGAGAAGAGAATTGGAAGAGTAAAAGTGAGAAAACACGTGGGTCGAGACAAAACCAGTTTAATAATTGAAATAAAAAATAAATCATTAATAGTAATGATGATGATGACGACGACGACGATGATGATGATGATGATGATAATAATAACAATAATAATAAAAAGGAAAATAACAGAGAAATAAAACCCAACACAGACAAGCAGTGGCCCCTCCAACCAACCTCCTCCCTAGTTTTCCTTCTGAGCACAACATTATATGGTATGGGATATCCCCTTGGTCAGTTGGGGTCAGCTGTCCCAGCTGTGTCTCCTCCCAACTTCTTGTCCCCCTCCAGCCTCCTCACTGCTGGGGTGGTGTGAGAAGCAAAAAAGGCCTCGGCTCTGTGTAAGCGCTGCTCAGCAGTAACTAAAACATCACTGAATTATCAACACTGTTTCCAGCACAAATCCAAAACACAGTCTCACATACTAGCTACTATGAAGAAAATAAACTCTATCACAGCCAAAACTAGCACAAAAGTGCTACTCTACAAAGGTGAAATCCTGAAATATAAGCTATTTGATATTAGACCTAGCTCCTAAATAGAAAGCTTGATGAAGCACCTTGTTTGTAAGTGACGTGAAACCATCAGCTTTTGGAATATAGTTTAATTTTTGTCAGCAGCTGTATGTTGACTGATTTTAAGTTGTAATAGATTTTTCAGTAAGTTACTTTTATGGAAATTCAATTGAGTTTTCCCTATTTTTTTAGCACAAAGAGTATCATAAAGTTTGGTGTGGTTTTCTTTTTTTTTTTTCATTTACATAGCATCACGCACTTGTGTAACTACTTAAATAACTTCTGGAAGGTTTCAATTTCATAACTTCCAACACATGTTCCAAAATATGTACTTACATTTGGATAATACAAATCATCCTATTTAATTCCATTAATTGGACCAAGGGCACATTTTTATTTCAGTGTAACTAGTAATAGTAAAATAGGCAGGAGACATATGCCAAACTTAACAAATGAGACTAAGATGAGAATTCACATCCATGTTTTCTTCAGTAGGATTTTATACTTGGATAACTATGTTCAACTGGCTCTCTCAAAGGAAACATATCCTTTTGCAGTGAAGACATATAACTTTTATTAAGCAGTTCAACTTGCAAAAAAATGTCATAATCTCTACAACATCTTATACTTAATGACTCAGAAATCTCTTTCTGTACATCTCATTTTAGTGTTGATTCTAAAAATAATGACAGATAAAAATCTTTCAGAGCTCTCCAATATTCCTTCCCCCTTCCTCAACCAAGCTTGTAATTTATTTTTTTTTATTTCTGATGACTCAGCTCTATACATTAAATACATTTCATAAAATAATAATAGCTGTAAAAATAAAAATCACTTACTGAAGGCAGTATCACTTTTTAGAGACTAAATTTCTGTTACAGACAAAAGGCATCCTTTGCCTTTCTCCAAAATCACAGAAAGTCATGAGATAGGTGTTAAATAAAACTGGTAGTCACAAAACATCTGGTTTAACCAAAACCACCACACACCATTCTCTACCTGGTGTCCTATCCTGCGACCATGTAATCAGCACTGAAGCCAGCAATACTTTCTAACAAGGATACTAGTATGTACTACAGGTAATTTTGGACAGGTCTGGTAAATCATATCCTGTATTTGCCAATTACAGGAATATTCAGTATACATGACTAGAATTTTCCATCATGGGGTGGAGCAAGTTCAAACTTCTACTGTAGCCCTGCATTTTCTTTTAAGCATCTATTGCAGTCATTTGATTGTTACATGCACAGCACACAGTCAAATAAATAAGGAGAGCATTAAGCAAAAGCCAGATAAGAGGTGATTGCTAAGAGCTGTGAAATAATGATAATGCTTTCCATTTTTCATTGATGTACTCAGCAGCATACCTGCAATAACTGAAGTAGCAGATAATCCCCCTATCTTCTTGTCAAACCCTAATGATACCAATTATTGTCAGAGGGTTGCACTTTTAGTCTTACAAATAACATCCACAGATTTCAATTTTTCCCTCTTAAGAATGCTGAAAATAGTGGTTTATCTTTTGCATTTTTGTTGTCATTGCAAATCTATGTATGCCCATACTATATCAATGTGATAGCTTTTCTAATCGGATCTATTTGTGGGAGGAGAAAGGATCAGTAACAGAGAGAGACACGGAGAGATACATTTTCAGAGGTGAGCAAGGAAAAATGCTGAAGCTGAATTTTCATCAGTATGACAGGAGCTCTGCATGTAATTTCCATGAATATGAAAAACAGATGAACATTCAACTAAATCAGATGCTGTAATTTTCTTTTTCTTAACTAGTCCCAAAACATCCATTCAGAATATTTAACTAAATCTCTGAAAATGCACAAATTGTTTGTGAAGATCAATAGAGAAACTGAGTTACAGTCCATGATGGGCAGCACACAGTCATCCACACAGTCAGATGTCAAGCTCTTCATAGCCTACAGGCCTACTTTCATTCACTACCATGACAGTGAAAATTGTAGTAACTTTGCCATAAATAGAGCTAATATTCTGGCTTATTACATCAGATGTTGTATGAAGACTAATATCCAACTATACAAAATGTCTTTGACTCCTCATCTTATTTTAATCGAGTAGAAAAACATTAATGGCCTTTTCTTCACATATGGATCTATAGGAAATAGGGGTGTTTGGTAAGGAACTACAGAAATTATTTAGCCCATGACTCAGTAACTGTACCACTCATGGATCTGGACATCTACCTGTCCTTTTAAAAAAAAAAAAAAGTGGTATGTCATGTTTTGCCTAGCACTAGTACAGAAATATACTGATACTAGAAGTTGGCAAAAAAACCCAAACCACTCTCCCCTTCCCCAGAAAAAAAAAAAAAAAAATAGTATGGGGCAGGACAGTGAATTTGTCAAAAGTACAGTCAACTTGAAACGGCTCATTATTTTACCCCAGATACATCAGAAGATTCAGGCTAGGAAAAAAAAAATGTAGCTTTTAGCATTGTTTTGCCAAATGAAATAGCAATTAATGGCTCAGAAATTATAGCTCTACATCAGGCTATGGGAGACCAAGATCCTATTTATGGCTCAGCCTGAAGGATGAAGGATTTAAAGCTCATCCTTTCCACTGCTCAAGAGAGTATCTTGACCACTGGCTAAGGGGGGATGAGTTCAATCTCTTCCTGTGAAATCTATTCAATTTTGTAAAAGCTCCAAGTTCAGTGGCAGCAAGGATAGTGTCCAAGTGTCACAGTTTCCCAAGAAGTGTCTTACTGAGATATTATTCACTATCAGCACCTGTCAGATTGCATAACACAAATTTTCACTATAAAGGCCCATGGTTTTCGGTCTATCTTCTTTAAAAAACAGGATTTTAATTAAGTCTTATAAAGTTAAATAAGAATGAATTGATTGAAGTCAAATTGTCTCCCTTTTTCCCACCAAAATACATAAAAAAAAAAAAATTTCAAAACCTATCTATTGTCTACCATAGTGTGTACAAACAAGGTCATTTTCAAAATTTGTGTATTTTTCAAACATGCTTTCAGCACAGTTTGGGGGGGGGGATGTGGGGGTGTGTGACTGAAAAAATCAGCAGCACCTAGAAAGGTTAGTCACAAGTCATTAACAAGTATTTATTTTTGGTTGAGGTGTTTCCAGCACATAGGCTTTTTAAGGTCAGTATGAACATAAAGCCCATGTTTAGTTGATAATAACATTTCCATGAGTGTGTCATTCAGTTCTCCTGAGTGACTTCTCACAGATCCAGGGGGATACGTTAAAATTCTTGCCTCACTGCCTTTAGTTCTGCTTCATGCTAAATTGATCCCACACTGCAACATTCCTGCCAATAGCACTTTTCCTTATGACAAACACCTCTAAACTTAAGAGATAAACTCTCTGGTTGCTGGTGTGGTGCTCCCTGAATTTCTGTTTCAGATAAGAAACTTCTGAATCAGCAAGAGATTTTATATGTAACTACGGGAGTCAAGTTTCAGGGTAATATCTATATTCCCTTTCACAGAATTACTTTTTATTGCTTTGATTCTTGTAGTTTGTATCTCCTACTAAAGATGTGGATTGCCTAAGATTTAAGTTCTCAGAGAAACTCCAGATTATTTTTTAACTTCAAGTATTTCCATTGTTGAACTTCTGAGAAAAAAAAAAAAAAAAAAAAAAGTCATACAGGTACAACAAGGGGAAAGCGCCAAGTCCTGTACCTGGGGAGGAACAATCCCAGGCACCAGTACATGTTGGGGGCCGCCCAGCTGGAAAGCGGCTTTGAAGAAAACAACCTGGGGGCTCTGGTGGACAGCAAGTTGAATACGAGCCAGCAACGTGCCTTTGCAAGAAAGAAGTTTAATGGTATCCTGGGCTGCATTAAGGGCACTGGTGTCCATAGAGGGAGGGAGGTGATCCTTCACCTCTATTCAGCACTGTTGAGGACACACCTAGAGCACTGTGTTCAGTTCTGGGCTCCCCACTACAAGAGAGACATGGACATACTGGAGAGAGTCTAGGGCCACAAACATGATTAAATGCCTGGAGCATCTCACGTACGAGGCAGTTGAGAGAACTGGGACAGTTTAGCCTAGAGAAAAGAAGGCTCGGGAGGGGTCTTATTAGTGTATGTAGATACCTGAAAGGAGAGTGCAAAGAGGATGGAGTCCAGAGGCAATGGGCACAAACTGAGACACAGGAGGTTCCCTCTGAACATTAGGAAAAAATTTTTCAGTGAGTGTGACTGAGCACTGGCACGGGTTGCCCGGCATGGTTGTGGAGTCTCCATCCTTGGAGATATTCAAAAGCTATCTGGACATAATCCAGGGGAACCAACTGCAGGTGTCCCTGCTTGAGAAAAGGGATTGGGTCAGATGACATCCAGAGGTCCCTTCCAGCCTCAATCATTCTATGACTCTGTGTAAAATCTCTCAAGAAATGGGTCTAGAGGAATAGCCGCTGAGGCTCTGTCTTCTCCCCTTTGGTCAGATGGAGCAGCAAACTGGCATGAGGAAGAGGTTTTGAGCCATGGGAGGTGCAGGAGATCTTGTAGAACTAAGACCCATGTCTGTTATATTGCAGTTATCTATAGAACAACATATTCAGATATCCCTTTCTTTTGAAATTCGTTCAAGAGAATGAAAATAATGTTATAATGGAAAAGCTGCTACATTCTTAATCATTCCATCAGAATGAGTTTGCCACAAACACTCCATAATTGAATTATTCTAATGAATAACTATAACAATGCAAATCCAGATACTTTCTCCTTATTAAAGAATTCTGATTATCATCATTATCTCATATGAATTCTGGACAGATAAAAGAAATAGAATATGCAAATTAATTACTTGCTTTCCCTTTCCGAAATTAACTTTTCATGATTTAAATGTTTCGAAAACGCACTTATTATATATCTTGTCTTAAAATAATGTTTTCAGTAAAATTCAAGCTCCACAGAAACCATTAGAAACTCCTCCTTTAATTTCAGTCAAATATAATTCTAAAAATTAGCTCCTTCCTCTTTTCTTACAGAGCATTACTTTTAGAAAATAGTTTCATTAGCAAGACGAGCATCTCTAACAGCCTCACAGGAAATGCATACTTGAGAAAAAAATAACAAAAATCTGTGTAAAAGGAAGACACATTTAGGGCTTGACAGTACCTTTTCACATACAGAATTGTACTAAAATTGAAAGAAATGTTTCCTTTTACTATTTTCACGATAAAAAATAAATCTTTGGAAGTAGACAGCAAGTTACTGCACACGTAACAACTGTAAGTAAGATTTCTGCTTGGAATGTTTCACCTGTTGTTTCTCTTCATATGGATGTTCACATCTTACGTGTAAAATAACATTAACACCTGGAGCATTGTGTCATCTTACCAAGGAATCTGCATATTTTTTGTTCTGATAAAAAAATCACCTATGTCTTTTTTTTTTTTTTTTTTTTTTTTTTTTCTTTTGAAGGAGCTCACTATAAGAGATTAATGAGCTGGCAGGAAAAAAAAAAATCAATAAATCAAATGGTGACATTTAAACTTCAAATTTTTCAGGTCTCACTGTCTCACTGTTGTAATATACATGGTACCTTGCTTCTACCCAACATCCTAGCACTAATCTACTAGTTAAAGATATGATATCAGAGAGTTTATCTAAATGGAACTGCTAAATTAATATTCAACAGATATTCTACCAAAAAGACCCTTTACACCTTTGGGAATTTCTAGCAAAGTCCTAGCAAAGTCAATGGAAAGACACAGAGGTTTCTGAAAATTGCCATAGGATAGTCTAGTCCACTTCAGTTACATGTTTGTACGTCTCATTGAATATACAGACTTGACCAGCTGAGATGTTTCTCACTAGCTGAACTCAAGATAGTAAGATCTCTCTCACACCTGACTGCTGGATGCAAACAGGCAGTGGTAAACTCCCTCCCAATATCCATAAGCTTGTAAAGAAGGAAGGAAGCCTGACATGACACAGAACATCAACCAGCACAAAAATTATTTCCACCCTGTCTCTATCATCACCTCACAAATCAGCAATTTACCACTTATTCTTGCTCTGCTCCCATCTCTTCAAGGCATTTGTCTTCTATTATGAATACCCAGACATTCTATTCTCCAAAGCTCCAAATTTCACCTATGCCAAAATCAGCTTAGTGTGAGAGTTTGGTTTCCAGGATCTTAGTCCTACTTGGCAACTGGCTCGAGCACTGATATTTAAGGATCCCACTGAAAATGCTATTGAATCCATTAATGTTGCAGAAACAAAAAACCCTACTGAAGGTATCTTCCCATTAATGAATAGCATACAATTCATTCCCCTGCTCTTCGTAACGTAGGATACAGGCAGCCATCATAATTGAATAGTTAATACTGTCACATATGTTTTCAGAGGTATTTCCCTTCTTGTATTTTACAGAGTTATAAAAAGAAAGGGGAAGGGATCTCTCTCCTCCCATCATTCCTATCCCAAGAGGAAAAGTATACAACTTTGAAAAGAAGAGATTAATTTGAGACGTAAAGAGTGTCCATATTTGTTTAAACCAGGCTACTCAATCCCACAGTGTTGCTGGGGAGTTGCAGCCACTGTCTGAAAATTGATCTCTAGACCTTTATTCAAGGAACAGCAGTATACAGAAAAGCCTGAGAAAAATCCCCAGGGTGACTAAGTTCTTCAATGTCTTGCTCCTTTTCCTGTAACTCCAGAAGATTCCTGATGGAAATCACGATAACTAACACTGGTACAAAAAGGTCACAATTATTTTCCTCCTTTTTGTGCACATTTATTCTGAATCTGAGAATTTCTTCCTCCTGTGGCAACTTTCCACAGAACTAGGTCCTTTCAAGTTCAGCAATGGGCAGGAGAAAAATCAAGAAGAATGAGGGCCCATTCTACTTTATTTAATTGCTTATGTGGTTTATTTTGGGTGCAGGGGAAGTGAAGAGATAAAGCGTTTACTTTAATCAAGTGAATTACCTTCATAACCTGAAATTATCAGATTACTTCCCTTATGATTAAGGCAAAACTATTGTCAGTATCACTACTAATAGGTTTTAAACTGTTCTTGAAAATGTTTCTAAACTAAATGTAGGACTAATGCTTGAACTCCAGGCTTTATCCCAGCAAAATTTGTAAGTCACTGCTATCTCACTTAAATTAGATCTATGACTGGGTTTTTCCTCAGCTGAATCAGGTGGTCATCAGATTCTTCTTTTAAACAGTGATATGTATGAGATTTAATATAAATCTTTGTTTTCTTTGTTGCTTTGCTCTGTAAAATCAAACTGTGAGAACAGAGAATGAGCTGGAACACAAAAAGAGGCTTGTGTTTGTGCTGAACATGTTACCAATAAAGAAAACAGAACCTCTCAATTAGACAAGGACCTGTCTTGCTTAGAGGACACCCCAGAAAGAAACATAGTACCTAAAAAAAGCTAATTGAAGAGGCTTTTACAGACTCTACGTGAAACACGTGCTCCTCACTGCTAGAAGTGAGAACTATTACTATAGTAGTAGTTAGTAATTCAAGCAAAACTGGGGTAAACCATGTTAAACCCATGGATTGCTTACCACAGTGGCCACCTCATCTGTGTTCCCATAAGCTCATTTGCTGAGGGACTGATGATTTCCCTCTTGCACTGCCCACAGACGTACTGAACAGCTCAGGTAACTGACAAGGATGTACGATCATGCGTGTCTGACAGTCCAAACAGTGTACTGGTGGGAACCAGCTGCTGCTGAGACGTATTATCCCCAGGTTTTCTCCTCTTCTGATGTTCTGCCACCAACTTGGCAAAAAAAAAAAAAAAAAAAAAAAAAACAACCAACAAACAGGTCTGATACATTTTGCTGTCATCGCTTCTTAAGCAAAGTTGTGTAAAGTGTGCCACACAGATCAAGACAGCAGAGAAGAGATATAATTAATTAATCTCTTGACAAATCAAAGAGGATATTTGTGAAATGTACACACATGGAGAACCCATCACAAGAAAAGCAGATCCAAGAGTTTCAAAAGAAAAAGGACAGGCCAGGGCTAAGAGGGATGATTAGTTCAAGAAATATTAAATTTTAAGAACACATGGACATCCAAATTTACAATCTTAATTTCAAGAGAGATGAACCAACAGATTTAAATGCATGAATGGAATTTTAGATCATCCTAATTTGATCATGTCACATGTCTTTTTAATCAGAACTGATAAAGAAATCCCTCTTCATCTTAACATTGATTAGGCTAACAAATATTTTTATACTATTTATTTTTTATTAATTGATTTAAAATTGAACATTTTCCTTATTTACTGCTTTGTCAGAATCACATCCCAGATAATTTTTTACACAGCTTTATGATGGCTGCTGAGAGTTTCTGCCTGCAATTCAAAGTCTCAAGAGGTGTTACACTTTCAGAAAAGAATCATTATAATTAGTAACTATAGGTTGTTAGAAACAAATATGATAGGTACCAAATTAAAATGTTTAGGCAAACCACATCTACTTATCAGTGCAAGTTCAATTGCAACAACCACTGATCCGTGTTACAGCTGATTTGTAACACAATTCAGTGTATTCAAAATATAAAATGCTAGTTTTTGCCCAAGCTGCTAATGCCTCAGAAGTAAAAATGCTTACCTGTGTAAATATAGAAAAATAAATTGCTGAGTTTAAAATATCTTATCTGAGCTCTACAACCTCGGCAATTCTAAAACAAGCTGGCCCCCTCTTACATCTCTACACAGTTTTCAACTACCATAAGTGTTAGGCCAAGTTTTTTAAAATTTCTCCAAGGAACAGAAATTCTATCAAAAGACAAGACTTTCAGCCAAAAGTTTCAAATGTATGCATTTTATTGCCTATTATACCCCTAAATAAATGTCAAAATTTTAATTTTTGTTTGGTTTTACTTAGTTTGGTTTTTTTACTGTTAGAAAGGTACTTAAAGCTGAAATCAAGACATTAATTTCCTGTAGCAGTGAGGCTTCAAACGATAATGCTTTATAAATGACTTTGACACCAATAAAATGCTTTTTCCCATAACTAATTTCCCTCAAGATTAATATTTCCACTTGTGGCTCACCATCCTTAACCACCCTAACACTTTTGTGCCAACCTCCTAGTATAATCACTGGATATCAGTATTACTAGGAATGTTTTCATGTCTATTAAGCCCTAAAATCCTTTTGTCTATTAATGCAAACTACTGTAGTTGTGTACAAAATAATTCCACAAAGGAGTTTTTATTGCAATGCCAAAAGGAAAAGATCTCTGTAAGTGGACAGTTTGGGACATGTCCACTAGTAAATTTTATTCCTCTTGCCACATTTATATTTCTTAAAAACTCTTTATGTCTCTTGATACCCAAATCAGATCATTTAGAATATTACCCAATGCCCTGCATGGTCCTTGATGCTACAGACTGAAAATTATACTTAATATCAATATTTTAACATCCTTTTCCTACAGATCTTATGTTTCTAAATATAATATCCTATGTTTTCTCTGTAAAAAAATATCAAAAATAATGACAGCATTAATGAGATTTCCCTCACACAAGAAATAATCAGGATTTGAATTTTCCATTTTCATAACACATTTCACCAGTATCTAAAAAATAATACGGTAACAGCAGGAGGCTTACCTGGCTCACAGGTTTTGTCATTCAGCTAGTACAAAAAACTACAAATACTCTTAATATGAAAAATAAAAAATGAAAAATTAGAAGAGAATGCTTTGAATCCCAATCCTATAGTCTGTTCCAGCCCCTGCAAGAAACATGTATGCTCATGGTTATCAATCATGTGAGTAGCAAAGAAATTAATTTTAATATATTTGTTCTTATACCTGGCTGCAGTGAGTTTGATTTTGTATTTGTTTTTTCATCTGATTTGTAAAATGAGAAAATGAGATTTTTTTTTTTTTCTTCTAGATAAGGAACATGATTCTTGGATCAATTAGCTGTATTAACACAACGTAATAAAGGGCATAAGACTTGAGCTAGCCAATAGTTCCTATTTGTCTAAATCAGGTAGAGGAATGCTACTACCTGTGGAGAAAGCTGAAGTGTTCCTGAATAAAAGGGACACCCAGTGCAAGGTCTCATGCCTTCTGAAGTGGAAAGTTCTCAGGAAGGGAATCCACACAGCAGCTCCATGAAGCTCTGTTAATGAAGGTGACCTGCAGTCTTTGAAACCTTCGTTGCTATAAAGTGTCCTGATTATTCCTTTGTTCTGCTAAACTATTTATGCAATAAATACTTGCGCTGTCTGATAGCTCTGTTTCTTACAACATACAAAAGCCATATTTGACTACCTCTCTCTGTAGAACCATTACTGTTTCTGATTCTCCATTCAAGTAAGAGATGTATGTTTTATTTTACAAGACTGCTTACAGTAAGCTTTCAAACAAGTGAGTTCTAGTAATAAAAAGATTGGAAATGTCTAGTAACTTCTATCTGCTTTAATCTCAGCATGATCTATCTTACCTGCCTGTGATTACAATCCTTTCTGATTGGTCACCTACTTGATTTCAGTGATTTCTTAAATCACTAGAGCTGAAAAAAATACTTCCATCTAGAAACACTGATGTATAGATCATTTACAGATAATCTATCATGCTTTCATTTTTCTGATGAAGACATCAAAAATATAGATACTTTTTCATACACGTTGAAAAGTTCTTAACAAGAACAAGCCCTAATACTCTTTAAAACGTCACAAAAGTCTCTGGTTGCCTGCAGGAGCTCTTGCATTCTATCTGGCATATTATCTCAAAGTGGAAAAACAAAATTAAAAGTACCAACATTGAGTAAAACCTAAACATCACTCATCAACTGTCTCTATCATTTGGGCTAAGAAGCAAATAAGACTCTCTAAACACCAGCTGGAGACTAATTTATAGCTATCAGCACTTCACTGTTGGTAGACAAATAGTTGTTATTTGTTGATATGAAACTATTAAAATATTACAGCATAACCATACTTTAAATTCACAATTCTAAAAGAGCATGCCATTATGCTCAGACATAAGAAAACATTAACATACTAACAAGGCAGCAAGAATACTACAGGGAAAATAAATTTTGAGTTAGTTATCAGCTTCATAAAGTACATGAAAGAGTACAGATAGAATGGCTGTTCCTGTCAGTGCATTTGCATGGCCCCATTTGTTACTATTCTCATAGCCTTTCTTACTATATATTTTATTTAGTCATTAGCCTACATTAGAGATCAACAGTCAAGGTACAACATGAATCCACAAGTTTATCTATCTGGTGATACAAGAATTATATAAACTAGTGCCTTGGTAGATGAATAAACTGGAGTTTAGAGTGGGGTTTGACATATGTGTAGTCTTGCTCTAGGGCTAATCTTAAATCTTGTAACTGCTTAAAATATTGTGTGTGGTTTTAATAGAAAAGAGCTGCTTTTACTCTTTAAAAGCTGACAGCTCAAAAAGGTTCTTGGTTATCTTCTGAAATATCTAAACAGTGACAGAATATGAAAGTTCCCTTTATATATCTCCTACGTGACACTTAGTATGAATTCTATTCAGATAACATCCTTGTTGCCAGTCAAAGAGAAAAAGAAAAAAAAAAAAAGTATCCACACGTCTATACCCAGTAAATTTAAGCTAAAGCCTCCACAAAAATCAGTAAGCAGCTTCTTTATATTCCTTAAATATTATGGTGAAGGGAAAAAAAAAAAAAAACACAAAAACCCAAACACACACGCACAAAAAAAAACAACCAACCAAACAAAAAACAATAATAATAAACTAAATATTACAAGCTAAAATGTTCATCTAAATATGTATTTCAAGAGCTTACACTAATTCAGATCAGCAACATATATACTGTCCTTAAATACAGCCTAATTATAAAACATTGCTGCATTCCTAGCTTCCTATTACTGCCTGGACAATACTGTTTGGAAAATCATCTACTGGACAATATCTTCTTTACTGCAGACTGATCTGGCAGTTTACGACTATGCTTTGCTGAGGTTCTTTTTTAAGACCTCTTCCTTTTTTAAATAGTAAGAGTTCTTCTGCATGCCTCAATTTACAGTATATTATTCTGAAGATGTCAAAATATGAGAAACGTACATTTTTATGTCTTTCAGTCTCACCTTAGAAATCATAGTGACAAACTTTCAAAAATAATAACACAGCATTTCATCCAACTGAGTTATTGTTGGCTTACCCATTTTATATGTGCATCTATTTTATATCTGCTTAAACAGATCTTTAAAAGGCAGCTGCTCTCTGCCTTCACAATTCAAGATTAGTCATTAAAAGACAGTGCATATTATTAGCTTGTATACAGAAAAAAAATATAAGCTAGAAAACAGTTCTCTTTTGCAATTCACTTTGGCATTTGATACTGTGTTTTGATCTTGAAAACAGAGAGTTACTGTAGTCCCATCACATATTTTTTTTCTCCTCACTCTTTCTCTAAAACCAAAGCCAAAAGTACAATCCTTCACCAAGGGAGGCATCAAGACTACCTCTACATGAACTCTGCCATATGGTATATTTATCATTTCTACCTGCTTAAAAATCTAACACCAAAAAATGGAAGATTTCATCACTGATTGAGGAAACCTGTCCTGTGGTCTCTCCTTATAAGCACTTTTTGTTCTATTTTTGTTATTTCCCATGGAGAAATTATTCCACAATGGTGTTGGTGTAACTCAGTAATTTCATTTTCAAGAAAATACATCTCCAAGTACAACAGCAAACTACGCATTATTATTAACTGCAAATTTGGTTTTAGGTATCTTAAGCAATTTCACATAAAAATTGGTTCCAGCACATATCTACCCTGGCCCTTCCTCCAAACTCTCATAATATTACAAGAAAAGTTAGATCCATTTCAAAGTGAGAATAACATTGTTTTTAGTCCTAGGTCCTTTCTTATCAATCCTACATGCTCAAATCTTTATGAGAAAATAATAGAAACTTAATGGAGGAGAATTTTATCAAAACTATAGATTTCAAGATTTTCCTCCAAGTTTTACAAAATCTTAAAACCTCTTTGCAGATCGCCCCCCTTAAATGGACAATTCTTACATTAATAATAACCCAAGACATGCAAATCATTATTAACCCAGCATACAAAATTTTTGTTTTAATACACAGTTACTTTCTTTTCCCCTGTGATTGCTCCCCTCTGAACCCTGGACTACAGCTGGGACAAGTTCCTCTTACACACAGAAAGACCAGAAAAAATTCTGAATTGCTAGAGCTAGGCTTTAGGGTATGTTCAGGAGAATGTTTGTGCTAAGGCACACATTCGTTTCACACACAATTTCCTCCAGGTGAAGCAGGACCCAGCTTTGCTTTAGAATCCATGTTGCAGTAGCAGAGTACCACATTGCTAAGGCTATAAAAGAAATGGAGAATGCTAGCCTATCATTAAAGCAGTTTCTTAGCTTCTGAATCAAAACATCTAGTACTTTTGGAGCATTGACTGGCTTGACCCTCTCTGCCCAAACACCTGGTTGTAATGTGAGAAAAAAAAAAAAAACACAAAAAAAAAAAAAAAAAAAAAAAACAAACAAAAACCCACACAAATCTTTAAAACGTATGCTTGAATTTCTAGTTTAAAATAAACAAGTTTTAATATCAGATTGGAAACATTTATACTTCTAAGTCCCCATCTCTAGAAACCACGTCTATTTTTTTCTTTTCAACTGATAATCAAATAGGAAATTTCATATTAAGCCTGAGCATTAGAAATTCTCTTGCTATTTTACCAGGTGTCTTTTACCTAGGGATGACAGCTGAGATGAGCCCTTGGAGGCCTAGAGGGAAAAAGCACCAGAATCCAAATGAAAGCTCCAGCCAGCTTGCTTGAAATCTGAGCACTCCAACCTACTGAGTACCTAAAATGTATTGGAATTAAAGCTTCCACAAAATTCTTAACCAGAATAATATATAAGAACCAAAATATATTTACTTTTCACAACAGATTAAATTATAATATTCTGTTAAGAGTATTTTTTTTTTCAGCCAGTGAAATGTTCAAGGTTTATTGACAGCTGCACTGAATCAGGACAATAAAAAATGCTATAACCATATGAGGTCTTGAACTAGATATAATGAGTTATTTTAAATGCACACTGGAACTGGAAAACAAGGGTTTCAACTATTTTTGGTATGCATTTGAGATAACCTTTATTGTTCCACCTCCTCAATATTATTGTCCTTCTCATGGTAATGCAAAATGCCTTATCTTATTATTAGCACTTCTGGACAGAGAAATATTTTATCTTTAAGGCCAGAATCTGACAAAAATACTCAAATAATAAATACAGATTGCCTCTGCCCCTAATATATGTATTAGATTGTAAAATAGCCATTTCTGTCAGGCTGTCTGAAAATATTTGGGTCAAGTACATTGTGGCAAACTAGGAAATAAATTCTCCTCTTTCCCTGTTGTAGCAGAAAGGTGAAAGTTATATTGCTACTTTTTGCCCTGCAACAGGACTCTTTTCCTGTCAATCCAGCGTAAACTTCAGCAAAAAATAAAATGTAACTACACATTCAAAGGAAGGGAAAGCCAAGGACAGATTTGTTTTGTATCACTTAATACATGACATGAATAATTGAGTGAGATTTTTTTCTCTTCAGTTTCTATGCATAAATCCCATCATTCAGAGTGAAAACACTAGCCCCACTCAAAGTGTTTACAGATGTTGTTAGAAACCATAAAGTCAAAATCACATGCTTGAAAATCTATTTTGGAAATAGTGAACTTCTGAAGAGCATATATTAGTTACACAGCTTGCCTTGGCAGGACTAGAAGTTTTATCTTTCTCTATTAAGAATAACTAACTTTTTTTCTTTGGTCTAAATCTTGCTTTAATTTTTTCATTAATTAGTAATGATATATAACACTGATGCACCAAAGCTGTTTTGTGAAACATTATCGAAAAAAATTAAGGAACTGCAACACAGCATTTTAGCTGCATGAAAAGATATACTATAAAAAACAATTCTGAAATACATTCACATGATTCAGAAATGAACAATTAACATCTTGTGAATGAATGATTTACAAAGCTTATTACAGATACATTTGATAAAGTGCATTTACACCTAGCTAATCAGAAAGCTATTGCTTAAAGCAGTCCCAAGATGCTGATTGCTATCAACACGTTAATACTAAATACATGTTAATACTAAATAGCTAGGCAGTTTTACTCATAGCTGGAGTTTTGTACATCAGGCAAGAAAAGCTTTTTAATAAAGCAGCCCTGTCTGACTCTGAATGGCCCTAAACGCTATCCAAAATGACATCTCAACCTTCATTACATTAAGAAAATACAGCAACTCACACGTAGAACATTGAGGTCTGACATCTTAATGCAACTGATTCCTGCAGAGCGCTACGGCTGGGGCTCCAGGGAGTGAATTGCCCCATTGTTGGCACTGAATTGCTTGTGGGACTGGCACCGCGCTGGCCAGCTGGCGACACAGGAGCTGGACCAGGGCCCACAGGATGCTCCTGGCTGACAATTCCCTCGAGGATGCTGCCTGCAAAGCCAAGCCAGGCGAAAGGGGCTGTGACCACTGCCTGGACCCCCAGCCAGGGGCACGGCAGGGATTTGGCAGCAGTCGCTGCTGCCACCAGCTCCCTCCATTGCAACCCCCTTGGCAGTAGCAGTCCACCTCAGTGTGCCAGCCAGAGCACGCAGTGACAATCTCTAGCAGTGGCAAGAGGGCCCGTAGAGAGGAAAAGGAAAGAGGAGCCCTAGTGAAGTGGTTCTAACACCTGTAGCAAACCAGGCTGCAACATGGGACAGTAAGGTCAAGCATATTTCATGGATGAAGTCCCTATCTTCCCTCAGTTCCAAGAAAAACATCAATGTAAAACAGACTTAAAAGGCTGTACATGAAGACTGGTCTCTCCTGTAAAATTTACTCATCATTCCTCATTCCTGAGGGTATTTGTATTTCTGCAGAAAAAGGGAGAAAAAGATCATTTTTTTCATCAGTCGGTGAAAGAGACCATTTGATACACTTACATTTCTACATGAAAATGACCTTTTTTAATCCAATTTCACCCCCCTGGAATCCCAGCAACTAACTCAAAGCAGGGACAAAGCATAACTACTAGAAAAAATGTATTTAGAGTTCACCTGAAAGGGGAAAGAGGCCAAGGAGTGGGACCAAATCCTGACAGCCTCTTACCTTGCAGAAGTCTGAGGCACTCTTCCTGCCCTGGCATCTCAGTCCTGAGCCACCACCTGGGGCTGACAAGCCCTCTTTTCCCTCTCAGTTCCACATAATTCAAGGCTTTTTTACTTAACAGTTTGCTGTTTTCAAGCCCAGGATAAGCAATAACCAGTGAATCTCAGAAGGTGTCAAGGTTTAATTCAGAGAAACATCTGAAGGGCCTTATATCCCTTCAAACTTAATGAGCTGAACACCTGATAGGAATCAGGTCTCTGTTGACATTTCCACTAACTTGTTTTTAAAAAGGATTGAAATATTACACCAGCCTCTCCTGTTACTTCAATATTTCTTTATATTTGCCTATGAAAAATCAGACATAATAGATTGTAGTCAGGAAATAACAGAGAATTAAATTAGAGAAACACAATTTAAAGTTACCTGAAGTTTCAAACAAAAAAAATTCAAAGGGTATCTGGTTGGTGTTACATGGTTTCCAATCTTGTCATTTTTTTCCCAAACATTTTAAGTAAGACTGAAGAAGCAGCCTGACATTCTATCATAACAATATCACATCTTTGGCAAAGTGTAAGCTTTTCTTCAGTATTGTTTTACTTGAAATTTACTTGTTTGGGCTACTGAATCAAGCTAAATCTGAATTATTATCCTTGGATAATGTAATCCTTGTCTACAAAGTCTATTTACTTTCCATAGGTCATGGCCTGATACATAAACTTTGCTTTAGTCTCAGTGTGGACATAATACAAGATGGGCAGACATGTCATTAATTTTCTATATGCAGCCTTGAAATTCAGTCACAGATGAGTTTTTTAAAAATAGCAAAGCTGATGGCATCATTCTGTTCAAATATACATGTAAGTTTTTTAGAACAACCTTTCTTAATGAACGTTTTCTTGAATGTTAATTTTAGGTCTTTGCAAAGTGTCAGCCTGTGTGATTTCCAAGCTATGTCATAGGACTACTCATTACTGACATACCTGCATCCTTGATAATTCTACCCCCACGGGGTTAACTTCTTTTTAATAACCAGTTTAATTCCTATTCTCCATGCAGTGGCTGTCCTCTGCAGCCATGGTGCTACGTCACTCTATGACACAGTTAAGGTAAAAATGCATTCTGGAACAGATTGTTCCCTGCTGTAATTCCTTTGAAGCCAACTCATTTTCATCAAGGGTGAACTCAGATCACGGTCTTTTAAATTGAACTCCTCAGTACTTATTGAAGGTAATCCAAAGAATGACTTGTTGTTTCAAAAAAATTCTCATGAAACTTTTTCAGGTACTACTGTGTACTAGTTCAAGGCAAGATTATTTTTTTTTATTAGTCTAATCTAAAACGTACAATAGCTTCTGAACTTTCCAAGACACAATTATGTTTTAAGCACCTGAAGTGAAAAGGTCATAGCAAAGATATTCTGAGTGGATTTAGTAAACTGATAATAGGTTTAGGTCTCCAGTCCTTAAGTAGGGCTTGTATTTGGTTACTTACCCCTAGTTTCTAGAGCACAGAAATATTTACAAATGTTACTTCATCAGATGTTAAATCAATTATCCTTACTTTTCTCTTAAGCATAACATCTTTTCCCATTCCCTTTCATTTTGCCTTGTGTTGCTCAATGTTTTTGACCTCTGAATACAGACGTCAGGAGCTATTCCAATTGTATTTGAATACTTTGTGGTTTGGAGGTTCTTTCTCCATGTCTTAACCTGTCTTTAACAAGGCTGGGAGGTTGCATTAATCTCAGGAATATAGCTAAACTTTTGTGAGTTTCACATCAAATATAATGCCAAGAACAGAGAAACAGTATTTATGTAATACCAAAAATGAACAACGCCAATCTGTTTGAATTGGAAGGGGCAACAGGTAACCCCATAAAATTAAAATCAGCCCACAATACATTTGATATTTCAAGGAACCAAAAGAGACTACAGTCACACATACTGTATTATGTTAACAGATATCAGATGATTTCTTTTCCCCCCACAGAATATTAAAATTATAGTACAAGTGGCAAAACAAAAAAGGTCTAGCGTGATATTGTCAAAATGATTTATATGGTTGGGGTGGCTTTTTGTCTTCAAAGCCAGATGTTTTATGCCCAGTAAGGGAGAAATTTATTTTTAAATGTTCTATTTAATGTTGGTCCAGCTTCATCTTGTGTACTGTGTGCAGCTATGGGCCCTGCAAATAAAAAAGCATGTTAAGGTATTTGAATGCATCCAGAGGAGGTCAACAAAGCTCGTGAAAGGCCTGGAAGGCATGTCCAGGTGGGCCAAGGACACTGACCTCATCTGGTTTGGAGAAAAGGAGTCTGAGGGGCAACCTCATTGCTCTCTGCAGCTTCCTGAGGAGAAGAAGTGGAGAAAGAGGTGCTCAGCTCTTCTCCCTGGGATCCAGTGACAAGACATGTGGGAATGATTCAAAACTTTGTCAGAGGAGGTTCAGAATTGACATTAGGAAACATTTCTTCACCGAGGAGGTGGTATAACACTGGAGCAGGCTTCCCAGACAGGCTTGGGGCATCAACCACCTTTCTGTATGTAAGGAGCATTTGGACAATGCCCTTAATAACAACCTTTAACTTTTGGTGAGCCCTGACATGGTCTGGGAGTTGAACTAGATGATCACTGTAGGTCCCTTCCAACTGAAACTTTTTTTTATTTTAAATCTTAAAAATTTCAAAAATTCATAGAACAAGACAGCTGTCTTCTGCTAACCTACATTCAAAGAGAGTTTTGCTGTCAGTTAAAGGTGTAGCACTTGACCCATTTTTATGAAGCAAAGAACAATACAGTCCCCTCCTCACCCATTAAAATAGCAAGATCTGAACACTGTCTTTTCTCCTCAGTCATTCATCCAAACATGTTGCCACATTGGTTCTGCCAAACTTGTCTCTCCCTTTCTTGTACTGTTCCCAATGCAGTTTGTCCCAGGAGATAGGGACAAGCTTCAGAATAGTGGCACGGGTCTGGCAGAGGAGTGGGAGACTAAGAGGTAAATTTCCTTTTATTCTCTCAGTTAAATCTACTTCTTAGTCATGTTGCAAAGGGTGTGAATCAGTTGTAAACAAAAAAGGTCCTTACACCCTGGAAAAATCTAGGTGATATCCACCTTTTCCCAACACTGATGATTATCAACAGTAAGCACCCAAGTATAAAAACTGAGCAAATATATAACAATACTCTTCCTGAATATTTTCCCAGCCCTTGACTTCAGAAGGAATTTATGTGGAAATTCAGATTCTATCCAGTGAGATAGTGCATCCCACTTCCTTCTAAAAAAAAAAAAAAAAGGTACAAAAGAAACTGAATTGCAACAGTTGTTGGTCCCCAGAATAGGTAACTGTGTTGATGGGGTAAAAATATGTAATGGTCAATGTACCATCTATACTGTACATTCTCTAACCATTTTTACCATCAGGCATGTAGGTCTGAGATGTCAATATCTCATGTTCACATAAAGACAGGAACCCAACAGAATTGCATATCCATTGTGATAATTGATTGCTTTATTTATAATTTCTTTAATTCAGTGGAGAAAAATGTACTTTTTGATGCACTTGACCCAGGCTAAGCTAATAAAACAATGCATGTTTTCTCCTTGTTTTCCCACAAGAATTCACCATAATAGAAAACACTCTACAATTAGTAATAGATTAGGTATCTCATTATTTGGTGCAACCTTAAAACCGCAGGCTTTCCAGACAGACGTATTCTTCCCTGATATAAAATTGTATGCATCTTCAAAACTCGGCTTGAATTTTGTACTAAGGTTGCGTAAGTAATTAAGCATCATATTTCTTAACAAGGCTATCACTTCTATGTATAAATGAAACATTGGGACTTGGTGTGCATAGCATTATTTGGACACATGCCAAAGATCCTGATTGCAGCTGATTAATTGCTGTACGATTTTAGATACTACAGCATCCGTTTTTAATTTTGTTACTTGTCTGCTGTGTCATAATCACTCACGGAAACAGAAGCTACAATTAAAACTTCTGCAATATGTGAAGAGTGGCAAGAACATGATTAACGTGCGTGTAACAGACCTAGACTAGGTCAGCCTTTGGCCTATGTGTTTCCTGAATTCAACTGATCTTCGTCAAGGCTTCACTGCATTCCTCTAACAACATCTAAATGTAGTCACCTGTGACACAGAATGACCTCACTCCCCCAGAAACAGAAACAAAAGGAAGGAATTAAAAGTTAAAGTTGCTAGAAATCAAGACAATGAAAATGCAAAAATCCTGACAATGTCACTGCCTTGTGATGTAATCATTGCACTGCATACTTTTATACTTTTTCAGAGACCCAGTCTACTAGGAGTTTAGTAACTGTATAAGAACATCAATCATCATTGATTTCTACAGTCTCTACCTTCATAGCTGAAAAAAACAGTTCAAATTACTACAGGAGTATAGTTCAAGAGGTGAAAGCCATGATGCATATTACTCTAAAAAGTAATTTAAGATTTTCAGAACAATCTTGTGACTTGAGGATTCACCATTTTCAAATTCTCCAAAGATGCCATATTACAAATAAAACCTTTAGTTTGCTTCCTAGACACAAGTTTATTTCCTCCCACCTGCAGCTACCAGATATGAAGAAGATCCATCCTTTCCCCCTTAAACACATCAGCTTTCCAGCCACACTTTACCCCACGCACCAGATTATGTGCCCAGCTTCCTTTCTGCATATTTCTTTCAGGGCACTACCACTCCTGAATGGCCAAGAGAGACAGTCTATGGAGACAGGAAGGCCAGATTCCTTATGTGATTCATGTTTACATGATAACTGATACTGTACCCTCACACTCTCCAAGTTATGGAGCTGAGGCACAACAAGAAATTACCTCAGCCCAAAAGGAGTTTGTTTCAGAAAAAAAAAAAAAAAAAAAAAAAAAACACAAAACTATAACACCATAAATTGCTATAATTTGCTACAATCGGTACTTTAATCAGAATAGGTCTTGGAACCTTTATTCACAAGACACTCTAATTAGATCAATTTAGAACATAATTGCTATAAATCTATCAAATTATTATCTCAGAAATAGGTTTAGCAGACAGTTCAGTTTTAGAATAAGTAGAATTAACCTGATAGTGGGTTTTGTAGGTGCAGTAAGTACAAAAAAAATCGTAATAGGATCTAATTTAAAAAGTTAACTTTTATCATGGCAAAACAATAAATATGTGACTAAATTCTTCCTGATTAAATTCTGAGAAGGTGGTTATGAAATAATCTGCAGGTATTTTTATGCAAAATATCCTGCTGATCTTGTTCAGGACAGAGGTCAATAGGAGAATAGGGGTAGAACTGAATTTCTCAGAAGGAATTCAACCTCTAGTAGAAGTTAGAACTTAAAATGAGAACATTGCTGCTGATAGATGCCTTCCATTTATCCTGTTTTATCTCAGCTTTCAGAACCTGTTCTTTTTTATTGGCTTTGGGATGTTGCAGCAATGGAAGAGTAATTATTCTTCTTATTTTAGTTAGAAAATAAGATATTATGTGTTCAGTTTATGTTCCTCATGTAGTGTTAGCTGACTAATTATCACTTCCAAATGTGGTAGTGGTTGACATTAAAAACTTTTGACAATGGAAATTTTCTCTTCGAAGCCTAGTGAAGAATAGTAACCATACAGTACTAGAGTTTAGCTTTTGGCACATACAGTTTTTCATGTTGGTCTCTTTTCTGCTATTTTAAGTCTTTTTCGGCAAGAACAAATCTGATCTCTTGAGGGGTATTACCATCTGCTTTTCTGCTAAAGTAATGAAGTAATGGTGATCATCCAAAAAGAAAATTAACAATTTCTTCCCAAACCATATTTCTAGCATTAATGTCTAGGCATGGAACTGCAGAACTGCTGGTACTGAGATCTCATTTTCATAAGCACTAACTTCTATAATTCTTGTTGATATGTAGCAACTATGCCCATCAACAACTTTTTGGTATACTTCCTATCCAGTTCATTACCAGGGACAAGACATGATAATCTTTCTTTCTTAAAAAAATAAGTTATTTCCTTTTTTAAGATATGAAAATGAAAATGTGGGAAATCCAATGGTAATCCTGAATTCTATATAAGAATATATTACAGTCAGTTCAATGACAATCACTGAAATTTTTCCCATTGATACCTGAGTACATGAGGTGGCCTTACTATTTGATTATCAAATAATTTCTTGGTGAAAGATTCTTACGGCTTTTCCAGTTTTATTTTGTAAACAACCGAATAAAAAAATGCAGGGTGACACTTTATTTTTTTTTTTAACCTAAGTATCAAATAGCTGAATCAGAACAGGATTCCAGAAAATTAGAAAATTATTACTTGTGGAAATAGGATACCACCACCACCAAATCAGAAGTTCATTATGTGAACTTTAATACTAGAAATATTATTCTGGAAGATGTTTGGTTTGTTTTGTTGCTTGTTTTGGTTTTGTTTTTTTTTTTTTTGTGATAAACATTGTGTAAGTATATATACTGTATAAATTAGGACTTGTAGAGATGCATTATTTTCAAAGTGAAGAATGACAAAAAAAAAAAAGGCACTTCAATTTCTCTTAAAACCAGGTTTTCTGATATGCATGTTTTGTTGTGTTTGTTTGTCACCAGTTCACTCAGAGACCTTTGGTGTCTGTCTTCTATTTCAATTGGCAATTAACTGTATACCTGGAAACTTAATGGCTTAGGGATTTTTTCTTCTCCAGACTTTGTGATTGATCAGGGTCAATGCCATAGTCAAGACTGAGTCTTTTGGTAATATTTTCCTTGTGTAACTTTTTCTGCTGTTTCAATTAGGCATGCAATCCTTGGAGAAAGAGTCACCTTCAGGCAAGTGTGGAATGAGCAGAACAAACTATCCTCAAGGTATACGTTTAAGTGTTGTTACAGGGGTGAATTGTGGCATGTTCTGGTGTTCTTCTGTTGTCAAAAAAAATATTAAGGAGACAGTTTCTGGAACTGACACCTTCTTAAGGAGAGATTGAGGTGTTCATTCTTCATCTTTGAAGGAATTGTGACTTTAATGTTTCAAAAATGGATGTGCTCTTCCAGCATTTTCAGTGGATCTGAACCTATGGGCTTCTCTCAATAATGATGATAAACACTGTCCTCCAGCTTCTTCCGAGAGCAAAGTTATAACTATATATTTCACAGCAATATCAGATAACACGTGGAAAAAAAAAAAAAAAAAGGTGGGTGTTTAAAGGCCTTTATTTACTCTAGTTTTTAAGAAAGAGATCAAGAGATCCCCAAATTACATGAGAACTGTTAAAAATCAGTAATTTTTTAAGTTTTGGAAACACAATGGGGTTTCTTGTTGTTTTAGAGTGACAGCTAAAAAGACAAGGTGATGTGCCCATGGTATGTTTAAGAGGAACTGTTTGGCAGGAGGTGGATCAGGAAAGAGGAATGGTAGTAGATGTGATAGCACTCTGAAGTGGATTATCTTCCCACGATTGCTGTGGTGCTTCACTTTGCCAGGGACTTAACTCTGCAAGGTGCTTGGAGTTTGGGGGACTGATTCGGCAAAATACTCTAACATCAGATATGTCCCTAAATATATCCACACAAAATATCTTAGCACAATATTACACACACCTTTAAACCAGCTTAATTGTCAGGAGCTGTCTACAAAAATCATATTGTTGCACATCACCTCAGTACAGAAAAGCACCAGACTATAATCTTATGACACCTCCCCCAACATTCAGAAATACACTCTGCAAGGCAAATTAGCCTGAACTATTCGACACTACCACTGATAATTCCACCACAATGCGATAAAGTATTTATGTACTGTACTCTCACTTCCACTATAAGCAAGACATGAGGTAATATCCCTCATAAAGTCAACTAGTTAGGGAAAAAACAAACAAACAAACAAACAAACAAACAATAAAACACACACACACAAACCCCAGAAAAACTTGCATATGTGCAAACTACGACTTTGCCTCATCTAGATGTTTGGATCTTTACACCACAACCACATTCATGCTCCAGTGTAAGGATGCCTGTAGGCACATTAACTATGCCCCTGGGCACTTCAGTATCACTGACCAGTAAAACTGACCAAACTGCATCTTCAGCCACTCAACAGAGGATGAAGGTGCCAATGCAGATGCTCTGAATGCTGACAATATATAGTGTTGATGATATATACAAACTCAAAAAAAGGAAAATATTTTGTGTTTTCTGTGTGAACAGTCACATAACAAAGCTACTCTGGTGATTGTACATGGCTCAGTATTTAGCTGGACAGAAGACTGTTGCTTTTATTCAAACATCAAAATCCTTACTATCCACTGCTGACATTTCATCTGCCACTATATAAGAGCATTGTGTGTAAATTAGAGGATATACGTTCAACTGCAAATGGAGAGACAGAAGATTAATTCATGGTGTTTAAAGGTTTCAGACAGAACCAGGCTAGTAAGTTAGCTATCTGTAATGAGGTAACTGAAGCTTATGTTTTTCTGAAGAATAAGCAGAACTGGAAAACAATTTCAATGTTTCTCTCTCTTTCCTTCATCTTTTGTCATAAGGAAATAAATAAAATTCCTTCATTTTTCCCCCTGTATTTCACTGAGGAATTGATGAAATAGAACAGAACAAATATAGAGAAAAATCTGATACAAAATAAACCACTTTGACCAGGAAGGATGCAAGAAAGAGACTACAGTATGAGACACTGGTAACAGGATCCTGGGACATGTTCCCTCTTAAAGCTTACCAAAAGACATTCAGGGTTTTGACCTCTTGTTGAAAACTGAATGATTTCTTATCAGAAAGCATAAATAGAAATGAAATACCTTTAATGATTTTTACATTTCCCTTTCCACAATTCTTCAGTAATTACCATTCTAACTCTAAAAGATAGGGCTTTTAGATCATAACTTGAGCAGTTCTTTCATTGGCTGAAGAGATAATGCACCAAGCACTTATACAAGAATCTGCTGTTGGAAAATCTAAACTGTAGTACCTGAGAGTCTAAGAGCAGCAAAATTGCTGTGCATTAGTCATTGCCAGATCCACAGTCAGTACTCAAGATTTGGTGACAGGCACTCCTTATTACTATATTATCAATACAGCCCTCCAAAATTATCTCTCCATCCACTGAACCATTTAGTTCTGAGAAACAGGAAAGACAAGGAACAGTTTATAATCTTCTGTCATTCACATTATCCTATTTTACTGAAGAACCACTTTAAAGAAACATCAATAAACTTAAATGTATCCCTAAAGAAGGAATTACTTAAATCTCACTGGATTTCTCAGTATTGTATCTTTTTCCACAGTGAAAAATGTCTTAATTGTGCAAAACTGTAAGGCCTGACTGATTTTGGCACTGGAGCTGCGTTTGGCGATCCTCATGGTACATCTTTACTTAATTCCAGAGGTATAATTTCAGTTAATATGGGTGTATATTACCTTGGTATCTGTTTGAAAGGTCAGCTTGAGTTTCACAACACCAGCAAAATTTGTCAAGAGGCCTTAGTCAAAATGTCTCCCACAGACCACAATGCTCACAGTGCTAGCAGTACCAAATTATGTCATTTGAAGCCAACCAAGATATACAAATATGAGCTCCAGCCACACCTTAGAACCTGAGCAGTGATGGGTTATTCATCCTCAAAACAACCATCAGGAGTGCCTCTATTTTGTGTCTTATTACATTAACTTCTGTACACTAACTTCTATACACTGTAGTTTCAGCTAGGGAGTAATCTGAAATAAGAAAATAACATTTGAACATTTCTTCATATGATCTCCGAATGATGGACTTTACACCAGGAGATCTTTCAAGAAGTTTTGTATTTCAAGTATAAGAAAAATATAGGAAAACAATGACAGTACATCTCAAATAATGCAAAGCATTATCATTTTTATTTTGTTAGACTAACACATGCAGCAATTTCTAATATCAAACTACTCAGCACATACTACACAAATTTCATTACTGTTGTTTTCACTCAGTATTTAAAAAAACAAACAAACAAACAAACAAACAAGTTCACATGTTACAGGTCTACGTGGGACTAAGAAAGAAAATAGAAAGAAAGCTCACAACAGTTTATGAAGCAGATTTCTAAAAGAGGTCATGCCAGCTTTATTCATCTTGCAGCATCAATGGTAGTAGACCTCGAGGCAGCCAACACAGGTATATGTTTTTCAGAGTCGCGTTCTATACATTTTTCTCTAGAGTATAGCTTCTAAGAAGCTCTACTAACAGATAACAGTTCAGAGATGAATTTGCCTCCAGTGAAAGCAGTAATCTGAATACTGTGGACGTACAGTACATTACAGTATATTAAAAATTTGGTTTTATTTCTTTTCACTTAAGAAACATGATATATTTTAGAAAGCCAAAGTTCATCTCTACAGTTTACCATTTTTTTAAAACACAAGATTACAGAGAAGAAAGAAAATCATTTTGGTGTCCTCACACTATGGTGCATTAACAGTGAACATAGATATTCCTAGTCAGCAATAAGTTTGCAACACCAGTTTGGAAACAAGGAGACATGCTCCTTTTTAAGTAGAACTGAAGTACTAACTGGAACAAAATATCACTTTGCTTGAAGAAAATAATAGGTTGAAGTTGCATTACTTTTTGAATCACCAGCCAGACCCACCCGAATGAAAAGGGTGAGTTTTAGACCCCAATTGATTTCCGGGCGCTATGTTGAAAAGAAAGTATATGAACATAGTCCACCCACAGTGCACTTAAAGTAATTCAGAACTAACAGGCAGTAAAAGAAATATTATTCCTCTTCTCATTTAGACGAACAAGAATAGCTGTATGCAATTTTATTTCTGAATTTGGTAAGTGAAAAATGACTCATTTTATTAGACAAAGACCATTTAAAATGTTAAAGAAGCCTGTTGCTATAATTTGCATATTTTGAAAATGAAATTAGTTCATCACAGAACATTTATATATAGGATTATGAGATACATGAAAGCCTGTAGATATAAAAAATGGTTTACATCATATTGCTTTTCATTTCTGTGTTATGTTAATGGCCTTAAAAAATACACAATAAAAATATTATGTAGCTGTTCATATATCATTTGACATTCTGGACTATCAAGGTAGGTATGATTGGAAAACCAAAATCAAATTGTTCTACTTACACACAGCAATAAAGCAAAAAGGAACAGACTAAGAGGGAGAACCTGTTTTGAAATGTATGTCTCTTCCCTGCATTTAAAAATGGATGTGCCCATCAAAACTGCAGCTGCAAACCAGCTTATCACACATGTGACTCACAATGTTTATAAACAAATGACCTTGTAGCTCTGTTGCATTTCTAGTTCTGTGCCCCAAATCAGGCAGGTGATGAAGATTTTACAGGTTGAGAGGTTGTCCTCAAATGCACATACAATTATGTCTCTCACATACACAAAAAATTTTAATCAATGTATGTTGGTAGAGCTTTATAGCTGCCTTTCCTCTATCATTTTTCCCACCTGTGCCATTAAAAAAGACTGAGTGTTGTGGAGGCAAGATATGGTTACATACCCAAGCAGGAAATAATTCAGTCAGGCTGCTTGGATAAAAGTCAATATGTATACAAGGTAAAATCTCAAGATAGGTTTAAAAAAAACACGTTGACACCATTAGAAATTCACAATAGAATTACCACTTTGCTACGTATAGTCAAAATATGAATCACAGAAACATAGAAAGGTTTGGGTTGGAAGGGACCTTAAAGATCATCTAGTTCCACCCCCCCTGCCCCAGGCAGGGCCCCCTTCCCCCAGCCCAGGGGGCTCCCAGCCCCGTCCAACCTGGCCTTGAACCCTTCCAGGGAGGGGGCAGCCACAGCTGCTCTGGGCACCCTGGGCCAGCGCCTCACCACCCGCACAATAGAGAGCTTCTTCCTCATATCTTATCTAAATCTACCCTCCTTCAGTTTAAACCTGTTACCCCTTGTCCTATCACTACACTCCCTGATAAAGAGTCTCTCTCCACCTTTCCTGTAGGACCCCTTTAAGCCCTGGGAGGCCACTCGAAGGTCTCCCCGGAGCCTTCTCTTCTCCAGGCTGAACCCCCCCAACTCTCTCAGCCTGGCCTCACAGGGGAGCTGCTCCAGCCCCATGATCATCTTCGTGGCCTCCTCTGGACCCACTTGAGCAGATCCATCTCCTTACACTGGGGGTCCTGGAGCTGAATATCCTCTATGTTGACAGTTGCTTAATATTAAAAGTTTAACTTAAGAGGAATGCTGGGGCGGGGGTGGGGGGAAACACCTTTAGGAGACTGAGTAGGAGTCAGAGAAGATGATTTAGTTTTTAAGTCACTGTGCTAGAATTTAGGACACATAGTTCAACCAAGTTCACCGCAGACTTGTTTGTATAATTTTTAAACCCTCTAATTGCATCTCTCCATAATCCCTTCCTTCCTACAGTTTATTAAGATATGAACTCTCTGGGGGAAGGAGCAAGATTTTTATGTGTATGAAGGCTGCATCTAGCTCACAGAGCCTTGCAATGGCCTCTTACACCTGAAAAACAAACAATAGGGTTGTACGACCTTTGTGCTTCCCCCATCACTCACACCTGAGAGGAGCCCCCAGTGAACATCTGCAAAGCAAATTGATTATTCTTCTCCCCAAACTTTCCTTCCTTCAGATGCCTACAAATAAACTCGATAGCAGCTAGAAGTGGTGTGCTCAGAAACCAGTGTTACTCCAATCAGTATCATCTCATGTTTTATTTTACTCTCCCCATTTTCCCTGTGCTTTTAGGAATGGACATTTTCTCTTTGTCTTGTGTTTTTACACCATCTACAACAAAGGGAGTCCTGATCCATGACATGGGATTATGGCACTCCTGTGTTACCAAAATCCCCACTTCCAGTACTCTGCCCTGACAGCCCCTGGGGACCCCTTGCTCCTCTCAGCCCCAACAGAGACCCCAGCCCATGTAGCGCCCTGACTGATTTTGGTGCATCATTTTTACTGATTTGAAAAATAACAGTAGAGTGGAATCCTGTTTAAACCACCTAGCTTTTATAATTTTATAGTAACATCATTTTACATTTTATATAAGACTGGTAATAATAAGCACTGCAACCAGAAGTCTTGGGCTACAAACTATCTGATAGCTTTATTTCTCTGAATTTTTTCTTGGTCTGGTCTGTATTTCTATCAAGTCCGTCACTGAAACTTAACGTATGGCTATCTCCACTTCTTACCAGGGTGTGGGAGTGAGAGGGGGAATTGTCATCAAAAGTGTTACAATAGTTTTTCATCTCTTTTAATTTAATATTTCTTTTTAAGTAAAAATCTTTTCAATATTATTTAACCTAGCTGAAAAAATGTTACAAGTGCAAAAGCAGCAGGGGAGAAAATGAGCACATCTAGAAATAAGAAAAGGTGAATTTGAACAAAAACAGCCTTATGAACAAAGTCTGGAATGAAATTAATTCATTTTTTGAAGCAAGCTCACTTCACCTTTTTCATTACAACGTAATTATCATTTTAAATCATTACAACGTAATTAATCATTTTCACAGAATATTAATATCTCTCATAGCTTTTTTTGTTTCCTACATAATGCAGCATTCTAAACTTTAATTATGAAAAAAGGAAATTAGTGTTAATAACTTTATAATGCTAATAAGTGAAGTTATTAACAGTACAATGTAGAATTAAAGAATAAACTTGTCACAAACAAACCTGTAATCAATTTTTCTTTTTTTTTTCTTTTGTTTGGGAAAAATTGCATGTATTATACTAGGCCAATAGCCCAAATGTTTTTAAAAGTCTATGAAGGAAAGAGCAGAACTGCAATGCCCTGAGAGCCAGGCCAGCGTTTCCTGATATCTTGCTGATCTCAGTAACTTTGGGAACATGCTTGGCCTATCTAAGAAGTTGGAGAACAGCTAATGAATCAATGTGAGGTCCAATTTTCATATGGGCCCAGAGTGTAATTTCACATATGATCTCTTACATCCACTTCATGACATATAAAAATGTGAAAATCTGTACACTGGCATACAGAGTGGGTTGGAGTTCTGTATCTAACATGCACAATAATCAAAATGTTAAAGGTTCTGTTCAGAAAAATTATCTCCTTATGACATTTACAGAAAGTGCAGCAGATCTGAAAATAGTCACATCCAAATTTGGAGCACAAATGTTTGGTGGTTTAGGTTCTGTCAGTACAATTTCCATTTTGAAGGCTGGAAATGGAGAGAGGGGTTGTGATTGGCACCAGTTATTTGAGCAGTATAACAAATAATTCTGATTTTTAATTCCAGTTCAGTAGATAATAACAACTTGCCTTGAAACATCATGCAAGGATTGCAGATGAGCAGCAGATAATGAAAGATCCTGTTTACGGAAGCTAAAATATGTTAATTTTGAGGAAGTGATCATTACCTTCAGTTGAGAAGCAGTGGAGTAGTCTCTTACTTTTCGTGATAGCTCAGAGAACCACCTTGTGATGTTAGAGATTCAGTTTTGCACCAGAGCAGCCCAAGAAAAAAATTATGCTTTCAGTTACACCAAGAAGAGATCTGAATGGAGGTTTCCCACTGCTCAACATGAGTAACTATCAAGACTCCCTTTTTCTCTCTTTCACATCAGCAAGCCCTGATTTAGGGAAAAAGTCTGAAAGGTTGGAATTATTAAAAAAAAAAAAAAAAAAAAGTGTATTGCAGAGCAAAGCTTAGAGAAACCATGCAAGTTGCTCTGTAAATGCATAGCCATATTTTATACAGCCTTGCTCTGGGTATTTGAATGTTGTCAAGGTCAGCTCCAGGCACAGATGAAGTCACTAGCTAAGGTGGGATACTGCAGAAGGCATCCAGAGAGCCATGAATACTCTGTCATGTCAGTCTGTGCCAGTTCCCCAACATGCCAAGCTTGCTATTGCAGTTGTCAAACAGAGAGATAGAAGGTCTTTCTTTTGGGAAAATAAAATAAAAAGAAAAATTTCCACTTCTTTCTTGTTCATCACCTTGACAGTATGTTTACATCAGAAGACAAAGTGGAAAGGCAAAATATGTGCTATTCACAATTAAATATCCAAAAGCTTACAAATTACCATATCGAATTCTGGATATCCAAAATAGAGTCCCAAACTACTGTCAGCACTTACCAGTTAGGAAGATGTTAAAATATGTGACTTGATAATAAAAAATGACATATATGCATGAGTCCAAGATACAGGGCATAAATAATTTATATATATATATTTTTTTTTTTTTTTTTTAATATAGGCAAGATGCTTTTGAACCTCTAAGTTCTGTGGAAAATTCTCCATCAAATGGCATCTCATTTTGGATTAAACCTACCTTTATTAAATCAAGTTCTGTTAAGCATAAATTGTTCACTATTGACCCAATTATCTAACCTGTGTGTGTACTTACCTGCTCACATGTACTCTGGAAAATGCTATAATTACCCCAATGAATCACAAATTGAATTTTCATTTTACCTTGCAAGTACCAGAAAGCAGTGGATAGAACATGACTTGATTATATAAATGTTACCTTATTCCCAGAAATGACGACAGAGATGGTAAAAAGTGTTGTTAAATATAGCTCTAAATGAGCCTCTCTGCTCAGCAGATAGAGAGAAAACCAAAATCAGAAAAACACAGTGAAAGAAAATAACAAAAGAGGAAAGACCTGAAAAAAAATCACAGTAGTCTGATGTAAAAACTGGAAGACAAAAAAACACCAATATACTGAAATTAAAAGCCTTCATAGGAAAAATTTTAAAGTGGGAAGAGAGAAAACATATTACATAATATAATATGCAAAAGGCAGGAAACACAAAGATTTTCCTCCAGTTTTCCAACATATTGAAAGTCACTTATTTCCACACAGGCTACACATACGAAGTCACTGAAAAGCCCCAGCTATTTCTCTCAGTATTCATTGTAATTTCCACTCAGCAGATTACCTCCAGATCCTTTTTCTGAGGAACACTTATTTCAAATGTCCTGTGACTGGAGGATACAAACTTTTTTCCTACAGATACGTAATGCCATGGCAAAGTCCAGCTATGTTTTGCCTTCTGACAACTCTTCAAATCATAGAAACCAGAAGGTGAGAAAGACATGGGAACATTCGCAAAGCTATTGACAACTAGATGAGAGTGTCCTTGAGTTCTGCACAGTAGGACCCAACAGATAACACCAGCTTTGTTATGCTTTGGTTTACTTTGGCTTTTCTTTTTTGAAAGAAATGTTAGAAAATATTTCCTATATTTGCTTACAGATTGATCAGTGAACTTCCAGCTACAGCAGCTACGTCTCCACAGAGTGACATCATGATTCATGAAGACATCTTTATTTAGAAAAATGTTTAAGAAAATACTTCATGGGAATTTTCTTGGGAGGTAAATATAGGCTGTCTGAAACAGCTACTGAAGATCATGATAACTTCTAATCCACCTGAGGGTTATTAGGTTACCAATATTTTTTTTTTTTAAAATTTAAATTCACATCTTCTTTCTAGATCTTTAAAATATCTAGAAAAATAATATATATTTGGATATAATTTAAGTTCCAATGCATGGGACTGAATATGAAGTTCTGTTTCTCTCTTTTTAAATATTGATTCTCTCTTTTCAAATCTTGATTAGAAGTTATTAGGAAGTAGGAGGGTTTGTTGGTTTGGGTTTATTTTTTATTTCTTTATAATTTTAGGGGAAGAAGGTACTATTTTTCCTGGGACAAATGCTAGTCTAACTTTGATAAGAACACATGAGAACAAATGCAAAACCAGTTTCTAAAATTTAAAAAGACCAGAGCAGCAACTAACACAGCTTTTTCAAGAATAAAGCTTGTTAAACCCATCTAAATGACTTTATGGCAGAGTAACAGGCCTTACAAACAGAGGAGATGTAGGTGTCATACAGTTCTCCCTGCAGCCCTGTTTCATGTGACATTTTCAAATCAAGCTAGAGGAAATAAGTTTATCTGAAACTGCTGTTAGGTGGTTGCAAAAGAAACAAAAACATTACTTACAGAATATCAGTGGTTCACAATAAAACTGCGCTGAAGTATGTATTAGGTTACAGTGGTCTCTCCAGAATCTAGCACTATTCAGTACTGTCAGCAGATTGTGGTAAAGGTAATAAACTTATGGTATTGGAAGAAGATATGAAGATGGAACAGACTTCAAATACACTGAGGGAAAGATTATAACTCCAAACAAATTACAAAAATTACCTAAAAAAAAATCAGGAAAACAAAAAAACATTAAAGTTGCATGTTTACAGGAATAATCCAGCTCACACAGAGAACGGCAAAACTGACTTTAAAATTTAGTCTATAGTGAATCATGACCTGAAAACAGTCGACATAGTGCTGTAAAAAAAACTGCAAAACACCATGCACTATGCATAAACTGAAGCATAACAGACAAGTAATGCATCTTCTTCAGCCAATACTGTTATGATTTCAATCATAAAATCTTGCTCTGAGGAACCACAGTTCAGGAAGGGGCAAATCAACTGCAAACAATCCAGAGAACGATGAGAGATCTCAGAAATCTATTCTATGAGAAAAGGCTACTAGGAAGGCTGAAGAGAAATATGATTACTGTCCTCCAATGCATAAGTGAATGTTACAAAGAGGAAATAAATTATGTAGAAATAATGGGGTGAAATTGCAGCAAGAAATATCTAAATCAGACATTTAGGAAAACTTTCAAATGGTGAAGAAGGTGGAACACAAAAACATATCCTCTGAGGAGATGTCTTCCATCACTGAAGGCTTTTAAGGATTCAATAAACAAGCACCTGTCAAAATTTTTATTTATTTATATGTGCTTGTTCCACCATGAAAGATTATCCAGGGAAATGGGAAGAAAGGGAAGAACATGAAAGAAACAGGAAGCATACAACAGAATTTATTAATTATTTATATAAAACTACTAATTTTCAACATTCATATAAATACAAAAGTTTAAAAAAATTATTGAAAATTATTTCCTTGTTCATTAGCACTACTACAAAATTTCCCCTCCCTCCCCGCCCTAGAAGAGACAGAATGGGTTTGTATCTTAGTTTCATAAGAGGTAGCCATGTCCTTTAGTGATAATCATCACCTGCATCTTGGAAGCAATTCACTGTCTTCACTTCCTTTCTTTGTTATTGGACCAAACAGCATTATGCTCCAAATATATTCTACATTCCATGGTCATAAACATGGATTTATATAATAAAAAGCTCTAGATTATTCTTGCTTTAGAGAGTTCTTCAAATCTATAGCAGAAATATTCCCTGTTTTTGTGTAGAGCAGACGTTGTCCATGTTTGACCAAAAACAGTGCTTGACCAGTTCAACTCAGTAAAGGAAACAAAACAGATCAATTTCTAGTCGTTTTCCTCAAGACACTATGAAGTAATTAAAGCACAAATGGCTCTGATTCTGAATTCTCAAATATCCCACATCTAAGAGATAATTAAGACATCAAACCTAAGTATTGCTAACAAAAACTTAACATCTACTAAGCCATTCAAGAAACTGTGTACACTCTAATGTGCAAAAAAGCTTTGCCACTTTGCAATGCTTTTAAAGCATAGGTCACAATGCCATCGTACTCTGCAGAGGTATGTTTTCCACAAAGAAAAGAGCATTATGGCCAGATAAAAATACCTACAACCCTCACTAACCTTTTGAAGTACACCTAAATGACAGCTATGCTACTTAAATATATATATTTATTTTTAAAGGTGTTAACTACCATTGTGGAAAGGCTTGATTGTTAGGAACACAGCAGTCACATCTTACATCTCTGCACTAGTAAGTGCAAACAACTTATTCCTGCAGAACACCCCTTGGACACATTATTACTAACACTGTCTTTACACAAGTGCTCAGCCTACTTAGCTAAATGGACTGCATGTGAAAAGGTAACAGTGTTCTGTCTGTAGAATCCATTCCAAATAAAGAGGTACATTACATACTTTCTATGAGCATTTTGGCTGTGATACATTAGCAGAGCAGGACATCCCCTCTAGTCACTACAGGTAAGGACAGAGTGCAGACATTTTCATTGTATTGGACACTGAGAGAGAAATTAAAAAAAAAACAAACAAAAAAACAACACATGGCTTTTGAAAAACCTTGTCCAACCTCTTTCAATATTGCACCTTTGGTTTATGAAATTTAGAGGTGAAAAATTTTTACTCCTAAAGTAATCATTTTACATGTTATTTCAAATGGAATCTAGGACCATACTATCTATGAATGTGGCATAAGTAAAATAGGAAAACTGGTATAAACAACTCTATATTATCAGTGTACTTTATTCTATATTAAGAAAATAATTTAGGCCTTAATTGTAGTATAAACTTGTCAAAGCCTTTACACATTAACAATGATCTGCCTTAAAAATCAGTTATGCACTTTCATATCCATCCCAGACTCATTCAAGAAAGGACACCATATGTGTTTTCCAAAGTAGACTATAACTGTATGTTCTAAGACTTTTCCACAGATATATAAAATCTTATTCCTTTCCTACCTTCACTTACAAGTGTCTCCTGAAAACTGATAAGATGTTCTATATTGGGATTCTTCCCATCCTACTCTACAAATATGTATTCTACAGTTGAAGTAAGGTCACATTTCTGTAAGGAAAACAGTTTTGATTGTATGCGTTAGAAAAATCCAACACTTGCTAAATGCAAAACAGACCTAAAACCCAACAGTGTCTTGTACTTTATGAACAAGAGGAGGAAAAACAATTTTTCTGGTTGCTTAAAAGCATTTATCCACAAACTATAACAGAAAATATAAGCTAAATGTTAAAAGAAATGTAGATTAATCAGCTTTTTATTCAATGGTGAGAACAATTCATATCAAAATCTGAAACTAATTAGATTTGAAAGACAGCCAAATGTTCTAGTTTTCTTTCAAAATCTGGAGAGTTTTTCCTTAAGGTCAAAACCAATGAAACATTTCTTCATCATCTGATGCTAATTAATGGCATTGTATTGACCTCAGTGAGCACAGATGTTTTGCAAGGTGCTTCCTGTTAAAAGCTATTGATAGTCTAAATACTTCATAGTAACTAGCTCTGTCTTCTTCCTCCTTGCATTTCCCATACCCTGAACTAATTACAACTAGGAAGAATTACTAGTAATTTAATGAAAAAGGCAATAATCTTCACACTTACTGAAATTGTTTTGACTTGGCACAACACTTCTGTTTCTCAAGCTAATCTGTAAATTAAACAATAAAGAGCACTAGATGTAAAAAAGGTTAAAATGTGAAAGCCAGAGTAAAGACAATCAGTGAAGATGCAATCATTCACAGGAATGCAGAATGGCTGTGTGAAGTCAAAATGAACTTATTAATTAGGCAGTGATATTCATTTAACAGCTCAGAAAAAGCAACGTTTTGCTAAATTGAGATATTACTTTGTTGCTAATACGTAAGCAGGCATTTGAACAGACAGCGAGCATCATGTCCTTCCTGGAACTTAGAATTACATAATGAAATATTCCTATTTGCACACATTCCCAGCAACAGCCCGCACCCTAAACCTAGGCTGTTGTACATGGGCATGCACACCCATCAGTTTTGAGAAAATAAGCCAAGAGGTTAATACTCAGTCTTATGTTCTGTGTCTGTGACAAATTAATAAGTTACAGAGGGTTCAAGCTGATGCATTTTTAGAGCAAACCAAAAAGTACACAAGACCCTCCAGCAGTCAGTAGTCACACAACCCTGACATAACCTGAAAAATCAGGTCTTCGATCACATTCTCTCATAATTTGTGATGATGTGCAATGCACAACAGCCCCAGCAAAAGTGGCTGGACTCCACTTTAGTGAGAACAGAAAAGCATTCAGAATCTCAGTATAGTAAATCACTGCTTTCTATCAATTAAAAACATAAAATCTGACATACAGTTACAATCTTCCAAATTTCCTGTCCCTAAATCTCTGTTGTTTTCCCCCATCAGTTGGAATTCACTGCTACCAAGTACTCACTGTGTGGAGATGCAGAAATGGTTCTGTAGCCACACTTGGAGATGTATCTGGAAAAGGAGGAATGTATAACCTTGTGGTGATCCTACCAAGGGCACTGACATCTGTAATCCCACACCTCTATCTGTGACCATCTTCCCCATTTTCCTGCCAGTTAGAGTCTTGCAGAACAAGTGATGGAGTGAAGGGAGCACATCTCTTCCAATAAGAAGTTTAGCACCTTGCTTAAGACTACTTTTACCAGCAACATTGACTCAGAACTGGTCTTTATCCAGAAGCAGCTGAGGTACAAATATGTTTTCGCTTGTTGACTTTGCAGTGATAGCAATAACTTCAATCAGAAAAATAATAACCATGCATTGGTGAGGACAATGAAGTCTTAAGCTGCTGCAGCTGTTTCCTAAAGCATTGCAAACAGAATCCTAACTGAACTTCCAGGCTATATCTAGCCTATTAAGTTAAAACTGCCAGGAACATGCCAGACCTTGAAACTAGCTGACAAGGATGAGCTTGCATTTGTGCTGGTAAAATATTTTAGCCTCTGACCCAAACTGGATACAACCTGTTGGGATTTGGATCTGACACATTTTTACCTCTAGTTATGCCCGGGTACTGTTTCAGAGTGATGCACTCTAGTGCCTGGCAACTTTCCTAGGGAATACATTAAAAGTACAGCTGCAAATATAGAATCCTTTTAGATACTGTCAAAATCCATGTTACAGATGCATGGCTTGGTGTTCAGACTGTGCCAGGTGGTGAGTGCCATGTTCTTTTCCTCACACCATTAAGGTGTCAAGGTACAAAAAATGTATCATAATAACCTATCTTTTTGGATAGGATATGTGAATGTACCATAAGATCATATCTTCTTGGTCCTTTTCATCCTTAAACTCATAAGAGTTCATCAGAACTATAACACCAAATTTTCATTCAACATCCTAAACTGGCAAATCTTAGTTTGCTTACTCTGAAGACTGACACTTCAAAACATCAGACTTTCCTTATGTACTTTTTTCCCTAGGTCAATTTTATTTATACTTTTAAGAATACTTGGATCAAGTGGCATCATATAAAGCAAACCAGACAGATAAACCAAAACCAGGTCAAAGGACTAATACTATTTTCCCCTCAGTGGATCTATAGCAAAACATAGCCACATGGTCTCACAGAATGCTTCCTGGAATCTAATAAAAGAAGTGCTGAAAATGCCACAAAAAAAAATAAGAGATACTGGAAACTTCCAGAGGGACATATTAATGAGTTTTCTAACTTGACTATAGTTAATTTTTTTTGGTTTTCCAAATTACATTTTGATCCCCAACTAGAATGAATCTGAAGCTGGTGCACTGTGTCTGTACTTATTTCACTCTTCAGCTTGTGAACAGTTTATTGAAAACCACTTGTATTTATGCCAACATTGTTTTAAAATTATAGCCATCTTTGGCAGCCAGGCAGCTGAACCAGATGCTTCAATGCAATTTCTGGAAACTGAAAATAAAAATACAACAATTCAGAATCCTGGTAGGGAAGGACTAGTACTAAAATATGCCATATCTGATCTGTAGGACATACAGCACAAGAAGACTCCAGGTCTGGAGGAGCTCAGGCATAGGAGCATGGAACTACTTCAGCACATGATGAGCGTGGTGGCATTTTTAGTTCCCAAACAAGTTTCATAAACAGTGCTGAGCTCCTAGCCTCTCGAGCTAGATTGCTGGCAGTCTCTAAGTTATCTAACATTAAGCCTATCTTGGGCATATATAGATTGCACTGAAGCTATGATACTTTTTTCCACAGAATAAGTATTATTGTGTTCTATCATAACTGTGCTTGTCTAGTGCTTTTTTCTTGCCTCATAAGGGGTTTGGGTTTCTTTTGTAGCTGCTCTGTAGCACAAGGAATTGTACTGCTGCACTCACTATGATAACATACTCCTGTGTATGTTACACAAAATGTTTAACAAGGTACAGTGTATTATAATGTTTCTGCATTTTATTTTCTACACATGCTTTCTGTACCTCAAGTATAGCAAAGTATTCTATATTGGATAGAAGGCAACTGCTGTTGTGTGGACTCTTTTTCACATAGGCTTTACCTTTTTCATTCCCACCAGAGCAGAATAAATCATTGGTACCGTTGCTTCTTTTTGCTACCAAAAGAGGTGTTCAGAAGTTTTGTGATACTAATGCTGTTCTCCTTGCTCCAAAGACTGAGCCTAGCAGGTTAACTTCATTTTGGAGGAAAAAGACTGGGAACATTTCAGTATAACTAGTTTCCTTTATATATCTATTTACTACCCATGGAACAGAAATTATCATACTGCTTTCTTTAGCCCACTCCACCCTGAGATCTTTACCAAAGAGAAGGATCAGGAAGAAATACTTTTCGACATTCATATTGAAGCGTGACAATTCAATAAATACTTCTAAACCATCTTTCCCATTAATGCCACCACCACAAAGACACAGTGTTTGAGTTTCCAGCACTAAGGGGGTGAGGTTAGCTTTAATATTTTGAAACATGAAAGTAATTCCTTTTTAAAAATTTCCACACAGTGATACTCAGCCAAATATTAAACCATTCTACTATTGTAAAGATATGCATCTTAGATGAAATCATCACTGACATTCTTACCCTAACCATAGGCCCATGTTTTCACTTAAATTGTAACAAATTAAATAGGACTCTTCATTATGCAGCATAAATTAGATATCTCCAGAGTATGGAACAAACTTGGGATGTATCACACAGGTTTGGTCTAGGGAGAGGTGTTAGGTTTTCTTTAACCCAGGATCATATCAGTGGTCCTATTTACCAGTGGAGTCCACACACAGCTGCATCTGAACACCTGAAAGGATAAGGAACCACAGCAAGGGAACAAGCCTCTGGGAAAAGAGGAAGATTTTACAGATGAAAACCAGCTTACCATGAGACTATGCCCTGACACTGGGCTCAGGGTTTTGTGTTATTTCCTCCCTTTTGACTTAGAGACAACTTGTTAAAAACATCTATACAAAAGATTTATCTTTTTGCAATAAACTAAAATAAAATGCGATTCCTTCTCTAGACTTCAGAATATTTTAGCACCCACTAAACATTAAACAAGCTCCCATCAGTCAGTGGAAACTTTCTTAGTAATGCTGATGAGCTTTGTATCAAAACCAATAAAGGTTCCTGTCATTATCACCTGTTATCACCTTATATTCAGAGCTACATTTATAATATTCACACATTTATAATACATGTATAAATAGCTGCTAGAGTTGATTATGATCAATATCACCTTTACAGAATGGTAAGAAATATGATTTGATTAGTTTAGTGGGCCATTTTTGTTCCTTTTTTTATCTTTTTTTTTTTTTTTGGTCATTCATTTAATCAAAGACATACAATTAAAAATTATATAGTACTACTAAGGTTTCTGTAGAATATCAAGTTTTAGAATATCATGTTTTCCACTGGCGCTGCCAGAAAAGGGTATTGATTTCACCATGTCTTGTTTCTATCTAGACTCTCAGCAACAGGTAGTAATTTCATCCATTGCTGCCTGGACCTGAAAAACGAGCTTTTCAAAAACTGAACTTCTGTTGGAGACAGAACAGAAGAATTAGCAATTCACATTCAGTGAATTAGCAGTGCACCTTCAGTGCAAATGTTGCCTCTCCGGAGAATACTACATCTATGTCCTTAGCATAACTAGACAGAAAAGTAAGCATCCAGCAGAAGACATTTTTGCAAAGGCATTGGCTACCAAAATCTGCATCAAACTCAGCTTAAATCGTTGTTTTAGTGGTGCAGAACTCTGTTTTTTTTTTTTATTTATTTTATTTTATTATTATTTTAATAAAAACTTATCAATGAAGAATAAAGTGCAGGATGTCAAACAATGCTGTCAGATATTAGATATCAAATAAGGATTTTTTTTTTTCCACCTCTGAGGGACCACAGCCATAAGCAACCCACACTGGGACAGGGACATGAGGACCAGGGGACTGCAGCCAGAGGCGATGCACACCAGGGCAGAGGAACAACAAAGAGTAAGTGTTATACAGGGTCCCCAGCCTCCTGCACTGCCTCACCCAAGGGACTGGGAGGCACTGTGTAACACCCAGTAAAAGGGGAGGTGAGACCACAATGGGGCAGGAGAGGTGTTAGAATGAAATTGAGCTGGGGGAAAGGGTGTTTCTTTCCCAAGGTGTTTATTTTCTGTCTCATAACATGAATCAGTGACTGAAAGTTTGCATTAATTTGTAGTAGTTCACAAGATTAAGTAAAATTCCAAGCTGAGATACTTTTGCTTGCAACAGTAGGTAATATAGATACCCTGCCTATATCTACTTATCAGCTAAATACCAATCCTGTATGACTTTTAGAGCCTGAGGCAAGTTTTTAATGCATTTCCTGCCCATTTCCTATTACCAACTGAGAGGCACTCAGCAGCTGTTCTCATTCCACTCAAAAGAAAAAGACCCTGAAGTACCAAATTTGGGCTAGGTGTAAGGAGCTAGCTGTAGAGAGCAGGGCTTTTCCTGTCCTGGTGTAGTCAGGTTGCCAGAACAAGCTCCAGCTGCTTTTCTGCCATAACATTCTCCTTGTTATTAGAGATCTCTTAAATTATGACTTCTATCACCTGACTGTATAGAGAAAAGAAAGACACCTCAGAAATCTGAAAATGGATGCAAGCAATAAACTGCCACTTTTGACATGCTATTTTGCCTACGAATACAGAACTAAAGTAGTACATATAAATTCTAAGTGGGAAAGAAACTATCAATCTTACTTCACCAGTATTTTGGGATAAGGACTGTTCCATACAATCCTCAAGTCACTAATACCACAGTCCTTTGATTTTGTATTTTTTTTCAATCTTATAATATCAGTTTATGTGTGAATGCTCATTTGTTTGAAATATATTAAATTACAACATACAAAGATAATAGCAGAAGGCAGCTCTCAGAGAACTACATGAGAAAAAATACATCATCACACCTCTCAGAAATTGCATTTTCACTTGCTTTTCTGGGCTTCAATTTTTGTCATGTATTTGGGTATAGAAATATGGGATTATAACCATAATATGAAAATAATGAAAACAGCTGAAACTTGAAAGCATTATATGGTTAACTGTCAGTAAGAATGAAAACCTGCTTTATTTTCTTTCATATGTAATTTTGTGTTCAGAAATCAAGTTGCATAATTTACTAGTAGAACGATCATTAGAGATTTAAGGGGACTCTGTAGTGCAGTTGCATATTTGTTGTGTGTACATTTTGCTGTCAGCCTATAAGTACCTCTAACTGAAGCAATATACAGCTATCAAATGCCTTTGTGGACCTAGACATATACTCGTGAGAGCCGGTAACCACTGACATGAAAGAAAATCCCACTTTTAGAGGAACTTCTTCCACTTTTCATACTAAACATACCCTAACCATATGCCTGTTAGGAAGACAGGTACTGCATATTCATGTCATGACCACATTCACTGGAGACTTCCACTCTGAGTGGTATTCACTTTATTCTGCCTCCTGAAAGTTCAGGATCTGATCAAGATGTGTTTACTATGAGCAGTATAGATGTATGGTGAGTACTCAGAAACTACCACTTACTCTGAGCCACTGGGAACCTGATCAAATTCAGCGTAAAAATTTGCAACTATTATGTATTAGACCTGCATTTGGATTAAGTCTGTACCATTCCCAAAGGTTCATTATTGGGTTTACTTTCATTTTAGAACCAGCTCCTTCCTCTCCCATGGTGGTACCTAAGACGTGTTCATAAAAGAAACAGTCTGACATGTCAAATAGGGAAAATGAAACCTCACTCACATATGTGAGGATCTCTGATAATGAATTAATTCTACATAAAAATAATAACTAAAAGTGAGCTACAGCCACTACCATACAAATGGGATTTTGTCTACTTCCTTTACAAAACCCAGATTTAATCCATTCCCTCTTACCTCCTCTCCTCCCAACTCTTTAGAAAGTATTTAATATTACAGCATATATAGTCTAAGGAATCTTTGTTATATGAAAAATCTAAATCATATACTAGGTAAAATTCAGAAGCAAAGTTAAAATAACAGGCCAGGGTAGATGAAGAAATTGTAATGGAAACTCAGAACTGTAAAAATTGGAGTCTTTTCATCTTGGATGCAGGAATTATGATTCTATTATATTTGTCATAGGCAGGAGGGGAGGGGGAGGTAAAGTACTTTGATACTAGCTAAATTTAGTGCCAGATTCAAAAGCTGTGAAGATAATACTGCTGCATTTGAAAAAATGAAAACTTCAGTTTCATACCCCACAATACTGATGTTCAATGTTACAGCCAACTCAACTTTGAATATATTTTTATCCACATCATACCTTATTATTTCCTTGCCAGTGTTGCTCTTTTTTTTAATTAAGGAAAAAAAATAGTCTTCAACTGGTGACTTCAACTATAAAAGTAACTCTGCTTATCTCATCTTTTTAAAGCTTACTATTAAAATTAGAAGACCAAATTGTAAAAATAAAACTTTAAAAAAAAGTGAAAGACACTTAATTTTTTTAAGACAAACATTGGTAAAGATGGCCTGGGAGAAATTTTGCATTGGGAGAATGTTTTGGAACCTTTTGGGGGTTTATTAGAAACATTAGGGACAGGGTTACAATAGACAGGAAGAGAAAGCCAGGATCCCCAGCTGCAGCAGCCCCAGCATGGGCCTGCCAAAACCCAGTGTAAGCTGCAAAAGCTTCTTTTTCCAGCAGAAAATTTGTGGTTGCTGTCAAGATAGACAAGAAGAAAAAGGTTAGATCTGCAGGAGCAGTGGGGCTGGGAAGCAGCTGCCCAGGCACAGCACAGGCTGCAAAGGGACCTGTCCTGGGAGAAAGTTTGCATCAGGGCCATGCCTCCAGGGACCTGCAGATTTTTTAGGATTATTTTTAGAATGTGGGTTAAAGCAAAGATAAAGCCTAGATCCTCCTGTGAGTCGAGTTATCAGCTGCCTGTCCTCTTAGGTGTATGCTTCTACTGCTTCTGAGCTGGGGAAGTTTTTATTCACTTACTGAAGTTTGGGGGGGGGGGGTGTTTGAGGTTTTTTTAAGGTAAGGTTGTTCTCATGTTTCATCAGGTCAAGTTCAGCTACATCAGCTGTATTCTCAGGATAGCTCAGTCATCACTATGTTGGTGAACTCCACCTCTCCCTCTGATACCCTTTCATACTACTGTTCATCTGTCAACAAAAAAAAAGGCCACTGGTCATTTGACTTAATATTCAACCATTTATTTTGCATTTTTAGCATTTTAACTCATTGTCTGTGGTCATTCTGTTCTATAAATTTTGTCCTATGAGAGAAACAGAAATGTGGTGAAGAAGCCTTATTTGTGTTTTGTGGTTAAATTCTCGTTTTACTTACAGTGTCATCAATCTGCTATGTTAAGTGAAACAGTGAAGTTATACAGTGACTAATGGGTGAAAACTATTCCATGTCTCCTGAATCATAGCAAATGACAAGGTGTTTCCAATAGTTCTTAAATCAACTGGCCCCTGTCCTGAGAGGCATCTTAATCTTTATCATTATCACACTATCTACTAATTGGTTCAGTACCATTAAGAAACGGCACTACTGGAAGATCTCCAGGTATTATGAACCTAAGAGCAATCATGCCTGTTACAGCCTGGCTCTGTGATTTCCTTTTTGCCTCTTCCCAGGGTTCACCTTGCACCGAGCTGGATGCTACACAAGCAATTCCTTCACCGTAACCATGGGAACCAAACGCAGAGCATCATCTGGGATGCAGAGGCTTGACCAATGTTTTTAACTTACTGTGACACTTTGTTTTAAGGATCCAGGCTAGTTAGTGTAAAGGTTTTTACAGATTAGTGGTTTCCCTACCTGAAAAACACAGTGAAGGTCAGCTGTTGAAAATACTAATTCTGTATTTCAAGCAGAGATTTATAGTTCTGCGTAGAAAACTGTCCTTTTCAGTAAATAACTGCAGCAATAAGAAAATAAAACCATCTATCATGAACACATGAATTCTTAGCAATCCCCTGACCAATTTAAGCGATGTGCCCATAAAACTGGAAATCTCAAGTTCTCTTTCTGTGTAACCCACTGGCTGTTAATCTTGTTCAAGTCAGTCAAACCACCTGTGTCTCAGTCTCTGTGTATTAACCTACATCAAGTATGTAAATACCTGGTTGCTGAGCCATCTAATTTATTCAAGCTCATTAAACAGATTTCCCAGACAGAGGTAGTACAGAAAACCTTAATATTAAAAGTGACGATTGGTCATAGTGAGAGAGCATGGCCAAGACAAATTGAACATAAGAAAACTGTAACCTACAAAGCCTCCTGAGTAGAGACAACTGAACTGGATATTGAAGAAAAATACAGTCTCATCTAAAATTTCTTCCATATTCTTTGCTTTGTTTGGACCGTAAATATTCCAAGCACAGTTTCTTCTTCCATTTGAGCTTTCAGGTGCTAGAATGGAAAAAATGTTTGATTTATATTTTTTTTCCCTTAAAAGAAGTTTTGTTTATGTTCCATTTTTTTGAGAAAGACTCAGGACTACTGACTAGGCTGAATTTTAGTGGGTAACACATTCCTAACACGATAATTTACTTTCCTCTTTGTTTGAAGCAGAAAATAAATTATCATCCCTCTCTCCATCTGCCATGTCCTTCCCTCACTAATAAAAAAATTACTCTCAGATCTGCACACAGAGCCACTCAGTATATACACCCAGTGATGCCAATACTGATTAAAGTGGTAGTCTAAAGCTCAGATGGAAATATGTCTTTTTAATAACATCCCAAGTGCACAGAAATTCATATTTTAACTGAGAGGTTTATTTTAATAGGAGCATAACAACTTATCTGCCCACTCTGCTTTCTCACCCTTTCAACCTTCATGCTGTACAAATTTCTACTGTGTTCATCTTTAAACCTTACAGCTGTCCTCTACTCGTTATCTGTAACAGTAATCCCAGATTTTTTTTTGCCTCAAACAATACTGCAGCATCGCACTAGGACATAACAGCAAGTTTAATGGATCCCTGACTCTTCAAATCTACTGGCTAGATACACAGAGCACTCACTGTCAAGTAAAAATAGCACCTGCAATGACCCAGTCTAAAGGAATCTTATTATAATTTTTACTGCCTAAGGCTCTAGTAATAGTCATCTGTCACTCTGTGAACAAGCATTACATAGATGTTTTCACCAACACACGAGCAGAACATACCAAGTGAAGTCAGAAGTCAATTAGGCAAATTTCAAGTTTATCTGCACAATGCTTTTCTGTTTTTCAATTAATGCTTAACTTAGGAAACATGATGTGTAGGCATCTTTACAGTAATATAAAGTATTCTCTTGCTTTCACCATAAACCATAAATTTATTCAGAACTGTGCTAATTCCTACTACTATGTAAAAAAAGTAAAGCAAAAATTTTTATATAGCATTAGATCACTGTATATTGCATGGCTTTTTATAAGTGTTGATGCTGTTACAATGTCAAGGCTAATTTCTTATAGGTCAGTAGCCATCAAGCCTGTATTTATTTTGATTCTAATGTTGCCTTCTAATCAAGAAGCCAAACTGAGGTTCTCAGGAAAAATTTCAGACATCAGGCAGCAAGTATTTAAAATTAAATTGATGTGGTAAAAATACAAGCTCTTCAATGACAGCATTTACCCTAGAGGAGGATCTATATTTGAGCCTGTTACCATCCAACAACTCAGACAGCATCTCAGAGATGAAGGGCTTTTTACTTTCCTAAACTAAAAACCACTGAATAACATCCTTATCCAAATGCTGAGATTGAGTAAACAGAAAGAACAAAAATATCAAATACTCTGTTTCCGAAAGAGGACATCATCTTATTTCTACCATATTTGTAAGGCGTTTGGCACACTATTGCTTTTTGGTTGTTTGAATCTTTCTCCATCCTCAATCATTACCCACTCCACCACACATATACTCTGGCAGAGCCATCTTTACAAGCAGATATAGCTGATAAAACATTCTTCCCAGTGCTGAAATAAAGATTACTAAAATCATAAGCACTACTGTAGAATAAGCAAATGTATGTGATAACGGAGGGCCTAAAGAATTTGCTGTAGAGTCCCTTAAAGTAAAAAATCCTCATTTAATTGAAAAATCTTTCCTGAATTCATCCCTGTGTTACCTATTCCAGTATCTCAGATCTATGGATAAGGAACAGAACACACTTTTATAACTACAAGGTAATAAGTGAGATATCAGTTGATTGTATCTTCTAGAATTGTAGAAGAAAGAAAGAAAGAAAAAAAAAATGAAAAGTACTTCTCCGACTCAGATTCCAAAAGCAGAATCCCCCCTCTGGCCCCCACACCTCTGCCTACATTCCAGAGAGACATACTACAGAACATACATTACAGGATGATGTACCACAGCCTCCTGTGCAGTCCTTATCTCTGGCTAATTATTTCAACCAACATAAAGGCAACCACGTCATATGCTTTAGGTTTTTTCTCCAGAAGAAAACCAACCAGACAAGAAGCCATACTGCTTTTCCACAAATCCTCCAGTGTGGAGGCCACAAGTACATACCTGTTTGAAGGCAGACCTGGACAGGGGTAGCTGTCAGGAAGCAATGCTGACACACCCTGTGATGACAGAGCATCAAGGTCACAAAGCTGATCTACTTCTTTATTTGTTATTATTCAGTACTGTTATTATCCCAATACTATTACCAACCTTTTCTGCTACTCAGACACCTATCCTTTGTTTTGTATTTTCTGATTCACACAGACCTGATCAAATATTTTTCTTTCCAAAGAGGAATTCTCAGAGCATCTTTGCCACAGATCATACACGTCAAGTCTGGCCATTCAAGGACAGGCTTTCACGATCTTTGGGTCCAAAGCAGCTCACGAGAACTACAGATTATGCAGTATGAACTACATAACAAGTCTATGCAGAAAATACAGCCAGGTTCTTTTGGATTATTTTTTCCATACCCACCAGTGAAAAAATAGACACTTGACTGCAACAGAATTTATGTGTTCTCTGTGTGCTTTTCTTCTTCTGTCACAAACTACTTATACTCCACATGTTTCTTCTGTTCACAGGAATTCATCTCCAAGAAAGACACAGAAAGACCCAGGAGAACAGTTTGTAGGCTGAATGCAAAGTCAGCAACAAAAGATCTGATCACAGAGCAGTGTTTTTAGAGAATAATATTTATCCCATTCATCTTTTGTTTATTATCATCATTTAAGCCATTCTATTTTGTGAGCTATTCTCCAAAGGAACCATTTTCTTCCACACAGGACTGCGTATTCAACTTCTGCCTTTGTCATCGTGTGGATGCATTCTCTTCCATATGTTAAGTTCTATCACCTGTTATCATCAGCAGTTTCAAATAATTCCCATTTGAAAACTATAGTTTCATTATATATAAGCTCTAAATTTATTAGCTTATCATGAATGTCACTAGAAAAGAATGTTTTTAAAATAAAAGAGGTAAAAACAATATAAATGTAATTAAAACAGCCCATCCATCATTTAATCTTTGTGATAAAATACTGACTTAAAATGCCAATAATTTTTTTTTTTACTGTCTTATCTATATACTCAAGTTGAATTCTAAGATTCCTCCACTGTTATGGATTCACATAAAGGTGCATGCAGACATTTAAATCTTCCCTGTATACAAACTTTGAACACCAGAATATGCATGCTTAGTTGCAAAAACAAGTCATGCCAACAGACGCACTGCTAATTGTTGGCTTGATTTGATGAATAATGAGCTGGCATCAGGACATTAGAATCTCAAGCAACAGAGAAGCTTATTCAGAAGCACATAATTTCCATGTTATTAATGAGAAACAAATATCAGATATGTTACAGAGGAGGGGGATAACTGGAGGCTTTTTCTTTCCTATATCAGACAACTAAAAAGTCCTATAACTGTCACCAAATAAAAAAAAAAAATTTAAAAACCCCAACAAACACAGAAAAACAAAAGGTTTTTTCCTTATTTGAACATACTGCTTTGGGGTTGGTTTGTTTCTGGGTTTTGTTTTTTTTTTTTTTTTTTCCTGAAAGATGATGCACAGTAATAATACTTGCATGGATTTTCTCCCAGGAATCAGAAGGGAGCCCAAATATTCATCATGGATCAGAATCACAGGCATACTGTGAAACATACCTCTTATAACATTTCGTTGTGATACAAACCCAGTCTCATCTTCAAAAATGGTTTACACTAAATCTTCGTGTTCATGTCTCTTTCTATTTATTTTCATAATAACATATGCAAACTACTATACAGATAATACATACAAAGTAACCATTTGCATGGAATTATTCTGGAAGTATGTGAAAAACAAAGTGAGTATTTTCAGGTGAATTATGTATTTAAAATCAATACAATTCATTCATTTTTTTCACAGGCTTGAAATTCCTTTCGCTTATGACAAGTGTCTGATGATCAACAGACTATATTCAAATTTTTCATTTCAACCCAACTGAGCTAAAAGATTCATAAAATTTCATTTAGTAACCCAGCTTTCAGTTGCTTTCATAAGTGGTATGTAAGGATTAGATTTTAATAGACCTCCACTGACACCTTTGACAAAGTCATTCAGCACTTAAGCGTCAAAGTTTATTTTGAGTGTCCGATATCCCCCAAAGTATGGGAGAACTTTTGAAATCTGGCATGTATGACAGCATATTAATAACACTTCAGGTATATTTGTTCCAAATTCTATTAAATACCAGAGATGTTTTTCTTCTCTAAGGTTATGCAGCACTGACAACCCAGAGAATGAATGCTGAGTTTCTAAATGTAACACACAATTCAGTCACTGGTCCAGTGTCATAGCATACCTGTTTCAACAAATGGAACAAAAGTATTCACTCACTTCCTTCCAAACCTATAAAGACACAAAGTAAAAGAAGTATTACAAATTAATCCACTTAAATGCTTGGTGCTTCTGGAAGGTTAGACTTGCAAGTAGAAGTAGCATTATGTGTTTGGCTAGGTTTTGTTAGGCTGTTTTTAAAAATTAGGTAGCATATTTGGAAGGGGCTGACAAACTTTTGGACACAGGAGCTCTCCAAGCCTGAAACAGGAGCAGCAAAATCCAAAACCAGATACAACTTGAGCATAATTCCTCATAGTTTCAGCTGAGTCACAGTTAAACCACCTTAGAGAAAAGCAAGTTGGACACAGTGGATAAGAAGAATGTTAACACAGAGAGGTCATGGTAACTCCTAGAAGGCATGCTCCATCGGACACACAAAAGGCAATAAGTGAAGAAGCTTATACTGTGGCACAAAATTTAAGGTCCAGAAGAATCATGAATTTCATGTCCCAGGCTTGGTTTTGGATGGTTTTCAACACTTGATTATCAAGAACAAAAGACCACAGATCTGTTCTGCAAAACATTCTCCCTTTGGTAACTATTATTGTTTGCTTCTTATTGCATATGAGGGTTTACTCTTATGCCAAATTGTTCTTCAGATCCCTCTACATTTTTCTGAAATTATGAAAACCACTGTAATTCTAGGACAAGAAAATATTAGATTCAGTGACTGATTCAGAGTAACCTCTGGAAAATACTTTCCAGTGTTGGTCTAATAGCTGTAATGTTCATCACTTCTCTTTAAGGTTGTAAAATATATTTCCAAAAATCCTAATTTTCTGCTTCATTCACATGAAAATATCTTTGGCATTTATGAAAAATAAAATTATTTTCCTTAAATTATGGAGCTGTTCTAAATACCCTTTTAAGAACAAAGACCTTGCCCAGATAATCAAAAACAACTAAAAAATTGCTATTTAATAGGCAAGAGCTAAATTTTATCACTATGTTTTAGGTCCACAGCCAGAGACTTTTGTGGAATATGGCCTATGTTCTTTGCTTCTTATTAACACTAAAACTATCTAGAACAATTTGATAATTAGCAGGAAATGCCACTTTGTCTTCCAACAGGACAGACAGACTCTTTCTTTTCCCTTCCCCAGAAAGAAATGAAAGGAAAGGGGAATTTTGACTTCATGGACAGCTTCACAAAAGAAAAGAGCAGAAGGAAATATCGATAAAGAGATGGATAAAAAGAGGGGAAAAGACAGGAAGTTTTCCAAATTCAGTGTTCCAATCACCTTCCTCTCAAAGGGTACCTCAGGTTAAAACCTTGGTATCTGGCCTCATATCAAATATATCAGCAGTTCAACTTGGTAAAGATTCATGGTGTCAGATCCATTTCTATAACAAACAAATCTTGCCCAAGTTGTGTGCTTAGCTCACATACTGCATAATACTTTTAATTTCCACATAACAGTGATCTCTTTGTTCTATCCCTTCTTGCACTGACAAATTTCACAGCAAGGAAAAATATGTTTGCAGTACAGATTGGAATGACATCATTATAATCCTCTAACATGCCAGGAGATGTGGGACATTTTAGGTCTAAAGAAGTCAAAGAAAATTAACAGAAGAGAAGTAGTAGTTCTAAAGGAAGATACCATTGGTCAGCATATGACTTGTTTTATTTGCTTGTTTTGAACTTTTCACTGCTTACCAAACAGAAACGTGGGGTTTTGTTTTCCAAAGGAGAAAATATATTTGTATGAAAATTAAACTGCAACCTTTTAGCAGATGTCATGTTTGATATACCCTGGTCATAAGGACAACAAAGTAAATGACTGTATATAAACAGTCCTCACATTGCTAAGAGTCTGCAGAAAAATGTGCACACACAAAATGATTCAGCAGATTCATTGCCAGGTCGTTAAATGGCTTTACATAATTTAATGAAATTTAAATACAGTAAAAGGGTAAAGCTTTGTTGCCCAAACTCTCATTTCAGTATTTTCTCTTTCATGAAGTAAGCAGAAAGAACCAAAAGAGAGCAGCTTTAATTAGCTTTGTTCTAATCAGATTTAGAAATTAGACAAATAGATGGTTCAGAATATATCTATTTCGTTCAGAATAAAAATAATTCCTAAGAGAATCTGAGATTGCAGCATTTCCTGTAACATAAGTAATGAGGTCTGTGTGGGAGGAGGCCTTATATCAAAATAATTTGGTAAAGATTATCATAACAGGGGTGTTTAGGGGTTTAAATTTTTCTCATATCCCATATCTTTTTTTTGTCTTTTTTTTTCCTTCACATTTGAGAGAGTCAAGTGATGCAGATCTCCTATCAAACAGTGCCAAAGAAATTTGCTTCTCTTGAAAAACAATATTTGCATAAGCCCATTTATGCAGCTGAGCTTCTCTCCCCAAGTAACTCTTCAGGTCCATGTTGTATTGCCTTATTAATGGGAAAGCTGAATAATGTTAGGCAAACCTGGGGCAGGAAAACACATTATGATATCAAATTTAAAGCCCTAAGTAGCATACAGCTCTAATTCTGGTTCAGAGTTACCTGAAAGTAGTAAACGGGTCCATGTTTACTCCTATTTTATGAATAGAAGCAACTGCTCTTCTGATCTCAGTACAAGGAAAAGACATGGACAACTTTGGAAATTTTCTCAGTGTAAACTGCTCATAGTTCAAGGTGGGTGTTCCCAGCTACATTTGCACCATATGTTCCCTATTCAGGTGCACCAGCACCCCATCAAACATTTTGAAGCATACCTCCGCGGTGCCTCTCCTCAGAATTAACTCAGGCTGAAACTGTTGGCCACGTTATGCTGGTTGTAGCTGCTACAGGAGGTAAGCAGCTGAGGAGTGTACAGAAGCAGGGAGTGCGGTGCCCCTGGGGGCTTTAGCCCGGGTTTAACATTACTGAAACAATTCAACTCACTTTTATTGAATTAGAATTATCAGTATTAATTTTAGCTAATGAACTTAGGTATTTCCTGTCCTGAGATTTTCAAGGCTCCACACAGCTCTGCTCCTATCTCAGTTGTTAAACTCTTAAAGGTCATAGATTAATATATAGTGGCTTTTGCAGCCAGTACTTTTAATATTTTTTCTGTACAAACAGTGATTAACAAGACTTATCATACAAGTCTTGATCAAGAAAAGCACTTAAGCACATGCATAATTTCAATTTCTTGAGCTGAACATTCAATCTGACAAGACCAGGCGCGCGCTTGAAGTTAAAGGCATGTTCCACTGCTTTGCTATTTATAAGTGAGAATGTTTACTACTATACAAGGAGAAGCACAACCCAGTGAAACATATTTCTGCTTTGGGTAAAAAAATAATGTTCTCAGATTTAATCCTTGGAGTATGCATGAATTTACTTACAGTTTTAACATCTTCCCTGAAGATGTTCTTCAGGACAGGTCTTATTCTCAACTGCACTGAGAAAAATCAAGTCAAAGATTTCTTTAGGCAGCTCTTCATAGTAATTTCTTTATATTTAAGTATACAGGACCCAGCAGATTCACTTAAATCTAATGTCTTCTCCATTATCCTAAAATACACTAACCTCACTCTTCTGCCTCTCCATTTCAGCAGCAATTTTGTTCCACAACTCATTATGCTAATAAAGGGGAAAACTTGATTAACCTAGAAGAATTTAGACTTATCAATCACCTCAGCTCAATGTAAACTGGTATTGAAATGAAAATGCTTGAAAAACTCTACCACATCAGAGGCTTACCAAAAGCAGCACTTAGAGAGAAAACCACATTTTGATAACAGAAGTAAAATATAGGTAGTTTACAAAACATCTCACCGTTAAAGTGTATTTGTCTGCTTGATGCTTTACTAAATCAAAACTCTTCTTGTGAAAAAGCTACTCTTAGAGAGGGTTTTTATGCCAGGGACATTATGTAAACAGCCAACCAATTCTTTTCAGTAAAGATTGGTATTTATTAGGAAGGCCTATTTATGAAATTCGAGAGATTAGACAGATACCTTGTGCCTGCAATTAAAAAAACTCTCAAACAGAAAAATGCCCCTGGAATTGATATTACAGGCTAGAACAGAACATTGAAAAATACCATAAAGAAACAGTAAAGTGATAATGACTTCCTGATTAAGTGCTTGACAACCTGTCCAACTATAACAAGCACCAAATACCACACAATTTCACAGATTGGTAACTTGAATCTCCACCTAAACAGATAATTTTGAAATATCTGCAAACAACCTGACACATCTGGGAATGTTTTTGCCCATCTCCAGTTTGTTCATCCCCGGCATGCATTACAGATCCTGGCTAATAAAGGAAATATTATTTTAATAATCTTATTACAATGAAAACATTGCAGCTCTAAACTGGACAATGTCAACTCAACAAGACAAAAAGTGTCTGTAACATTTGTGTGCTTTCTAGGAATAACGAACTAAGATCTCAAGCCACTACCTCAATAGAGTAATAAATAGCAATAAGAAGTGGCAGTATAAGCTTCATTCTGCATGACTGTACCAGTGTGTCATAGCCCTGTTCTGTAAATAGTCACCTCTTGCAATGCACGGATCACTCAGTTTTCTGCACTGTTCTTTCTGTGGTCACTGTACTGACCACGGTAACAAAACTAGAAACATGCTGAATTTCCTAAACTGGAAACATGCTGACCAACAGCTGATTTCACACAGGTCACTGTAAACTTTATGCTCACCAGCTTTAGAGAAAACATGAGAAGGCAGGACACAGAGCAGGGGCTAGAGACAGAGCTCCAGGAGTTTCATCCAGTCATTACCAGCTCTGGGAAGAACATGCCAACACCAGCCAGCACCAGCATCCTCACGTGCCCCTCTCCCTCACACAGCCCACACCATGAGAACAGAGAGGTAAGGGAGGAGACAGGAGACAAGTGCAGTAGCCAAGCTTCCACAGAAGTAAAATATATCCAGTTTTAGTCCTCACACCTAGCTGAACACTCTAGAAAATTCACCAAACTGTAAGGGTTGCTGGCTGACTGGGATGTTGTTTTTAAAAATAATTAAAAAAAAAAAAATATTGCTCAAGGTGTTTTAAGATTATTCTTGTTTTCTCCATTCCCCTCCCTGACAAATTTCACCATTTTGTGAGAGAGTATGCACTCAGAGAAACTGCAAGGTGTCTATTTTATTTGCTTTGGGGTTTTCCATTTGAAGTATATAAAAACCTCACGAAAAAAAAATTATCACTTTGTCTCTCTAACATACAGTTTTTAAAGTGATTACAGAGACAGAGAAAAATCTATGGAAAAAAAAATGTAGAAAATTATATACTTTGAGCTAAAAATAGAAAATACTCAGCTGTATACTTTTAAGTCATTGTACTTTAAAAGTGTCATTCTAATTACCTGAGTTTTGGGGATTGTGCCAATACTACCTGGAAAAAGCACTCTTATCTAGCCATCAGATGCAAAACAGAAAAACAAATTGCAAGAATTATTGAGCTTTTGGAGTTTGGAATGATTGAGACCTAGTTAAAGAAACATATGCTACTTTGATAACATAGCAGCCTCTACTCCATGTACTCAAGGATATACTATAAAACAAGACTTGAAACAACACACCGAAAAATTAAATACGGTGTCCCTGTATCCTGTCTGGTAAGGCTCCTATACTCCATGTTATGGCTCATGGAAGTTTCAGGCTTTCTTGTCACCTACAGAAAAAAGAATGATACCTGATACATCATAAAGACAGAGCAACATGGAAAAATGATAGCAGATCCATTGTAAAGCCTTCAGTATATAGTTAGCATATCTAAGTACTTTTAACAAATACGAACCATCACAGTAAGCTTAGCAGTTTTTCAGCACTTGTCATACAGTCATGGTGTTTTTTGATCTGATCAGAGCCTTAAAGCCCAATTAATTCCCTTTATGGTCAAGCCGCAGCCTCACCACCACCATTTTAACTGCTTGGATCCAGGCCAGACTGCTTGACTGGAAGGAGCATTAATCAACAAAGTCTTGAAATGGGAAGGGGTATAAAGTATTGCTATGCTTAACTTAGAAAACCTGCTCTTCTAACAGATCCACAAATCTCATTTTAGTATCATTACATGCATGCAGAGTAATTATGTTAATTCTGCTAATTAGTCAGTATGGGTAAAACTGTGGCCAAGCTCCAGTTTCCCAGCCCTTTCCCTATTATAAGCCGCTAGAAACCAGAAAAGGACTCCACAACTCTTGGTAAAATTTGTTCCTATTTGGATTCAATCCAAGCCATTCTACACAATGCCATTAAAGCACAGCAAACAAGGCTAGGCATTAATGCATAACTGAAGTAGGCTTTATGCTGTCAACATGGATCAGATTCAGACTGGCTCCATTCCAGAATTATGCTTTTAAAAACTTATTTAGTAACAAATTACATAGAAGATAAACAAGCAATTAACCAATCTCACAAGAAGCTAACAATCAAAGTACTCTGTACTGAAGTATTAAACATATTAGGTTGTTGCCTTCACCTATCACTTGGTTCCACAGTACCAATGCTATGTGACTTTCAGTCAGAGCAAAGTCATAGTTAATTGACACAAGTGCATGCCACCATTTCTTAATTTTAAATTCCATGTTTAAAGTACACAACATGATGAAAGTAAGATGGAATACAGATCAAGAAATAGACACTTACATATTCTAAATGTACGTTGTCATTTTCAGAGTGCTCAGAAGGTAGGTCCACAAACACGCTTTTCACAAGTCTGAACACATATCCAAACTGAGTGGATTTACAGCTATATGATATGAGTGACTTCTAGTGTTACTACCTGTATCTGTCAACGTCATGCAGGTACTAGTTTTCATTACTTCAAAATTAGGCCAAACCCCAACTGCTTTATTCATATAGTTACGTTAAAATCAAATAAGAGATGAGGCAGCTCTGAGGTCACTCACATCTCTGCACACTTTAAATTTTCATTAGATCAGACAGATAGACTGGAGCCTAGTTTTTTGTTTCCGCTGAAGTTTAGGAATGAAATAGGCAGAGTTTAAGACAGTCACTTCTTAGTATGCTCAGGAACAGGGTTTTATATACCCAAGGTGACTGAGAAACTCTGAAGCAATTGTTCGAAGTCCTTACTTTGCGTGTTTTTAAGGTTAGCAAGAATCCAGCTAGGAAAGGTAATGACAGACAAGGGTCTAAGTGACACAGTTCTGTCTGTACATCCACATAAGAAATATTTCATGACTTTGGGCTCAGCTGTTTCAGGTTAAGATTAACAGGTAACTGCCCTACTCAGAAAATACATTTGTCGTATGGCGTCCAGGAGGTGATGCATTATATATCTCTGACATTTCCTTACAAAGGATTAGCTATCTTAGCCTATATCCCTTCAATGCATTTTTGTACATCTACCTCCTTCTACTGGACATCTCACTTCCTCCTTTCCACAGCTGTGCTATGACTGAATATAATCTTTTTCAAAAATCCCTCATGCATCACTTCCAGATGTGAGCTTGTCTTCTCCTCCTGTTTCAAAGTCATATGGCATTAAGCTATCTGAATTATTCCGATACATCTTTACTTGCCTCTTTGATCAAGATGTTGCTCACAGGTGCATGTTATTATAGCTCTCAACTATCAATTTATCATCAAATTTCTACAGCTCTACTTATATTTTTTTTAAACAATGACTGGTTACCCATGTCCTTTGGTACATTAACATGACATTGTTTCTATTCCTCCTATGCAGTGTATGTGTGTAATTATTAGTTACAGTTACTGAGGGTGCAGTTACTATAGGTACTGGTATGAAAGATGCAATGCCTATGGGCAGAACCCTATTCAAGGAGTGTCCAACCGCCAAGTGAGCAAATGCTGCTGTCAGAGAATAACCAAGATATATTCACCCGTGGCAGTTCCTCTGACTCTGCCCTGACAAGGCACACCCCTCCAAGCGTATTTTCTTCCCACTTTACTTATTCATGCTATTCCAATTTCTGAAATAACACCAATGGAGAACACCAGGGATGAAAAAAAAAAAAAAAAAAAAAAAAAAAAGCATGGTAGTCTCAAACCACTAAGGAAATTAATTTAACTTTGTTTCAATTGAATGTTGTATGTACTTAATTTGGGAGGGGAAGAATTTACTACAAGGTTAGAATAATAACAGTCGGAATGAGACATAGAAAGTAACAAATGGCTCTTACAATCAGGCTTCACTTTAAACACTTCAGTTTTGCATTCTCATTCTGGAGAAGCTTTGGTGAAAAGATTTGAAACAGCTTCAAGGCACAGAGAAAGTGATTTTCAGATCCAGCTTGCAGGACTTGTGGAAAGAAAAGGACAACACATGGATGTAAATATGTATACCACTGTAGTAGAAGTGAGAAATTCCTAAAAAACCTTGATCCTGGAAGTAAGTGGATCAGTACTCCTCCTATCTGTAACTATCATACTTTGATACAGTGTTCCCAGCATCTTCTTTTAAGCTAAGGTCTCTGTCCGTCCATCCATCTGTCCACCCATCCGTCCACCCATCCATCCATCCATCCAGTATCTGGTCTTTAGAGGCTCTCTGAGGTATTTTGACAGAGTCCTGTCTGGAAAACCTGGAAAAAACACCATCCTACACTGAACAAAGAAAACAGAATTTGGAAAGAATGGATGAATCTGTTACTGCACCAACACATTGCCTGGTTTTCACACAAAAATAATTCCTTTCAACTCTCATCTGACATTGCATGTTACAGACACCAGTGTCAGCAGTGGACTCAAACCTGCTCTATATGTGCTTCACATCAAAAGACAGCAACAACCGTCACTCTGCATATAAACAGCTGTCACTCTACCAGTGGCTCACATATTTGTCACTCAGTAGCTAAATGTGATACTAGAAAAAATTTGCTGGAAGGTAATTAAGTTCAGCAGGTTTGGAGATGACCAAAGTGATTGTTGTACTCAGCACAAACATACATCAGAGACAACGTATACACACACCTGCCTGGGACCACCTTCTAAGACATCTTCTTCCACAGAGATGGTCTAAGAGCTCCAGTCCTGAAAACAATTAGCAGAAAGGTGGAGCCACAAGGAAAGTCTGGATACAGTGTTGTTTCTTTGAGTCTTTCCTTTCAGCGCATCACATAGTTTCCTGCAAGTCAGCTGTCAGATCTCTCTCCTTATCTGACAGCCACTCTGGATGGAGACATTTGTCTGTCTTCTTTGTTGAAGGTCTGATCCAAGGTGACCTCATCTTCCTGCCGAAATCTCTCAGTTCAGACAGAGACAACCTGTTGTGGGCACAATTAACCCCCACTGACTGTACCTTTGACCCATGCACCTCCTGTGTCCTGAGGAGGAGCCTAACAGTGCCTTATGCAAATCTGTTTCTCTCCTCTTATTAAGTGGCACAGAACACTTGGCCAACTTGCAGTGTATGAAATTGAGACCTGCTGAACATACTCACAAATACTGGTACATCAGCTCCCCATCTTCAGAATGGAAGGCAGGTAAGGGCACGCAGGCTGTAGGAAAGCACAGTTCACCAGAATCATCAGCAAATCCTTGACTATCCATAGGGTTTTAATTTCCTGCAGAGGAATGGTTGCTGTAAACAGGTGTTCTGACATCAGTCTAACTTACTAACAGGGGGCTGTTCTTGTCATTACCAAGTACATAACAGAATAACACAATCTATTTTTGCAGAACAGTTTCAAAGATGAAAAGCCTGCTCTTCTATCCTTGCAGTTGTATATCATTAGATTCTGCAATACAGTGGTCATATTTCTACTGCTCCCAAATTGGAGTGATAGAAATTTTTCAAAAATATGTCAAAATATTTTTCCTTAATGCTTTTCCATGCATCTGTTTGGCCATCTTTCAAACAGCTCTACCACATTACACTATACAAACAGAACTAAGACATGGACCCTATCCTGCAACCCTTACTTGCTTGTATAATTCCTCAAACTACCTCACTACAGAAACTGAATCTCTCCTACTACCAACCGCATCTGCTCTCCTAGATTCGCCATGCTGTTATGTGCTCATACATTGCCTTGGTTATTGATGACTCCTGTTGTTCCTTAAGCATCATTCAAATAGGAAAAATACATATTTACATAATAAACACATGTAAATGAGCAAATATACATATGTTAATACTTGTACCAAATTCTGTACACACTCTTACCAATATCAAGAACTGAATCCTTACAGCTGACTGCATTTCATCTTAAACATCGTTAGTATATGTTACCTGTTGATTACCCTGACAATCTCCTCTAAAGACAAAGGAACGCATTTTCTTTCTTTATTTAGTCTCACAGGAATGAAATACTCAACATGTTAGGCCTCTTCCCTTTGGCAGTTATCACCACTCCTTGTTGTGAGAGCATAGCTAACTTTAAAAGTGCTCTCACCACAACAATTGAGTGAAAGTGCCTTTTGCTGATTAGGGAAGGGATGGAATACATTGCACAGCCAGAGTTAACCATTACACAGAATTTCACCCACATAATTAATACCTATTTATTTTGGACATTGCTTTTTCATAAAATTACAAAAAAAAAATATTTCTAAAGTTTTAGATACTCCTTTCACCAAAACAGGAATCCTAGAAAAACTAAATTTATATGCAGATGGATTGAATAAACAAGCCTGTATAAAATCAGTAGAGGAAAAGCATTTTGTAGGAGAGAAATATCAGTTGGTCATTGTCATGATTTGAGCCTCGTCGGCAGCCAAACACCATGCAGACGCTCACTCCTCCCTTCTCTTCCAGTGATGAGAAGGAACAAATGAGCCAGGTTTGGGATTCAAGATAGCACCAGGAGGGACAGATCATCCATTATGGTCATGGGCAAAAGGCAGACTCATTAGGGGAAGAAAAAAAGAACATCGATTTATTACAGACACTAACAACAACACTTAACAGAGTAGGACAGTGAAAAGCATTACCACATCTTGAGAACATCTTCCCCCCACTCCCCACCTCCCCAGCCCAACTGCCGCAACTCCTTCTCACCACGTCCCTTCTTAAATACCTTAACACAGAGGTGCAGCCAATTGTTTCAGTTTCAGTGCAGAGGTGGAGCTGACTTGGAGCTGGGGGAGCTTCGAGAAGCTTCTCACATGGGGCCACTCCTGTAGCCCCCTCCACTGCTACCCAAAAACCCCACCACTCACTCAAACCCAGGACAGTCATAGGACATGGGAATAGGGACGTATATTCATCTGGGTTTTGTCAATTGCACAGACTACTTTCTATAAAACTACTGTGTCTTTGCACAGAGATGAGCATGTATATGGAAATGACACTGTTTCTTAAACACATGAATTTTACATTCAGATACCTATTTGCATAGTTAGAGGTCACACCACATGAGTTTGGCAAAGCAACAGTATTCCTCTAGCTTGCCTTTTACTACCTTTGAACTGGCAAACAGATAAGCAGAGTTGTTCAACTTCTACTAATTTACTGTAGAAAGTACCTTCCCTCTCCTGCTCTGCTACACTTATGCTCAGAAGTTGCTCTCAGATATTAACAAATTTGGGCTGGGTTTTTTTTAAAGCAATAAGTTTTTTTATACTTACAAATCCCCATATTTCCAAACAATGTATTTTTAAAACATATGGTGTACACACAGTAAAAAGAAACAAATAATTCTGACAAATGTTTTTTGAATTCTAGAACATTAAAATGAGATTTAATGCAGTGTCACTCTACTGTAAGAAAATATAGAATAAAACATGACAGCCTTTTAAAATATTTGAAAAATTTATTATATGTATTGCATGTTCAGACCTTACTGGTTTTCATAACCTATGGATTTTCAGAACTGCTAGGGGCCTGCAGAGAAAATGTTCAAGTGGCAGGCCAGTTTCTTTGGAAAGGGCCTTCCTCAGTACATGAGTCGAAAAGCTGTTATTGCTGATAAGAGGTAGCCTGGTCTATCAAACCTTCTAGCAAGCAAAGACAAGCCTTTCCCTTCCTCCTGTCATCCAGAAGTTTAAAATCCTTTGATCTCAAAGCTGGGAAGATGTTTACTACCCTTCCCAGGCAGGTTATTTCTCCCCAGACTCTTTCCTACGCCATAAGTGAAGTGGTGCCTATGACCAGCTACTGCCCCAGAGGTTGACCACCGAAGCTGAGACCACAGACCTCAGCCACCTTCTGAATCTCTCCTGCTCCAAATTGCATCTGCTCTCCTAGAGTGACCATGCTGCTCATGACCTCACATGTTGCCCCAGTTCTTACTGCTGTTGCTTCTTAGGTGTCACTACCTCCTTTCCCCTTCTTTATCACCACAACTCCCAAGCTCCAAGACCCCAATTTTCCAGATGACTTTTGAGGATGCAAGGGGACAACAGTGGAATATTCTTATCTCCAGTCCTTCTATTGCACTCCCTCCCTTATCTCGTGCCTGGTTGATGGGAATGTTCCTCTGCATCTTCCCCTGCACTAGTACCTCACCTGCTGATAGGAAAAAATTAGTTTTGAGTACAGGTTTCAGTATGAGTAAGATCAGTGTTTAACAGGGTTATTTTTCCTAGTTTTAGTGACATTGCCAATATCAAAGACTAAAATTAAAAAAGAGACAAATACCAACTGATTCTGAGACAAGTTCTCTTTCGCTTCATGCACACACTCACTTTTGCATTTTTTTATAGGCTGAAACAAGTTTTTGAAATAGGCTTTGTGGGTGATAGGAGAAAGTATCTATTGACTCCACTGCAACTACAAAAAAAATTTATATTTACATGAACTGATAAAAATCAACACCACTGCAATTAGCAAAAAAATGTAGACACTCCTTATGGCAATTAAAAGGTCACTATTTGGATATCATTAGAATTATCATCAGGTGAAGCCACCCTGCTGGGACTATGATTAAAGAAATACTACCTACCCAGCACCTTTCATCCTGAGAAATGCCAACTCTTTAATACTATTAACAGAAACTAAATTATAATGACAAGACTATACTCACATCCAACACTCACCACTGTTGGATGATGCTCTGTGAAAAAGAGAGGATCAAGCATGTAACAATACATGGTAACTTCACTGGTGTGCTTGAGGTAAAGAATAATTCAGTAAAGGACCTAGAAAAGCAGCAACATAACTCCTCATACTGGAAATTAAGTAAGATACGAGGACCGGCACCTTATTTTCAGCAGGTTTTCAATAGACTCTGAAAGGCTTTGAAGTATTACAAATACTGTTTTGTGGACTGAAAATTAAGCTTTCTGAACTTCTTACCATCTCATCCCTTATCACTCAAAAAAGGAACCAGGTGTTTCAAATGTGATTGCTCAAAGATAATTGCCTCTGTTTATATTTAGAATTGTGAAAATCAAATGGTCTAAATCCCATGAAAAGTGGTTTGTTCGTTTTTTAATCTAGTAATCTAACAATTTGGACAAAAGTGTATTTCAATTTAGAACTCTAAATGTGAAGACCTGGTTCTCAGAATTAATATACAGCTGTCACTGAAGTAAAATCCTAGTGTACAGGGTCATGGAGCAGAGGGCAGTGTGTCCCATTATAGTAAGTTACCAAACTTGGCTTCCTCTTACTTCAGAGTGAACTAAACACATCATTCATCTTTAAAACAAAGTAAGTTCAGAAAAGCGGGGGCGTGGGGGTGGAAACAAACTCCACAGTTCTTTCCTCATGACATATCTTGGAAGAGTGTTTCAATTTCAGCAGAGAAGATGGTTTTATTCTCTGAAAAGATGACTTCCAACTTCTGAATTACCAATACCATCAATACACAGCTCTCATTGGGTAACATCAACTCAAGAAGAAATTGAGTTTTAATTTATCATTTGCTACAGTCCTGAAGATTTGTTAGAAGATGATGCCTTTTCTATACAAACCTGCATTACATACGAATAACATGATACTTAAACACAATTTTAATACAAATAAAATAAATAAATAATCTAACCAATACCCTCCAGAACACCTTTGAGATCTGTCTCTCTAAAATGCTGGAAGAGCCTCAAGGGTATTCTAAATCATTGCATTTAAGGTAATCCCTCTTACATGGTTCTGCTCTGTTCTACAACAGTCTTAACAGTTTCCATGGGAGCACCCAGGGGGTAGAATTGCCTTGGGCATATCAAAACATGCTTCTCCATCAGTGTTGCAGAGGACAGTCACTTGCTATTGGTATTACATATTTCTTTGCTAAATTTGAATAATCAGTATGGAATTGCTGAGCTTAAGATAGAAGAGTTATTATAAAGGTGTTCAACTTCCTAGAAAGTTGTCTAGAAGTGTCTTGCTGGTTTCAACTGAAGTACTAGTGATTTTTAGATTATATTAATTAAATCAGAAAAATAACTAGCCAGAAGATCCATTATTTCTAACCCAAAGCCACATATGAAACTGCTGTTTAAAAGTAATGGACTTTATTTCACCAATTAGGTAACATTCTACCTGACAGTATATTCACACAACAATTGTGCAAGTCATCTACTTGTCTTCCAGAAACTGTCACAATAACTACTGCAACAGAAAGCCTTATTGATAGATATTAATAAAATAAAGCATGCACACGGTACGTACAGGACTAAATCCTACATCTTTGTAGCTGCAAGGTTTATGTTTTATTTCACGTAATGGTGTAATAGTCCTGTTCCAACAGCCTTCCTTTCTATTCAAGTCTAAATTATGTGATTCAGATTTTTACAGTAAAATACAAACTGCAGAACAGACTGTCTGAAAGCTTAATATGCAAGGCTCCGTTTGATGCATGTGTTCTTTCTCAAAAAATAAGAGAATAACACATGCTCATACACTGATGAGAATCTTATCAAGAAGCTACCATAAAAACTTTTATTCCAAGCTTTACCTACAAAGAACAGTATAGATCAGCTTTTCTCAAGCTGGAGATCAAAATAGTCTACAGTCACACAATCATTCTGTTTTACCACTTTTGCTATAACACAATTGGATTCTTTGGAAATCCCCCTATAGAAACAGAATCATACATGCAAATTAAACACAAAGAGTTTCATTGTTCAGTTAAAAAAAAAAAAAATCTAATCTAAAACTCAGATTTAACTATGCACGTGTGTGTATGAATGTATTAAACAACTCAGATAAAATTCTGACATCAGTAATGGCCACATCCATGCTATTTTTTCAGATCTACTTGAAACTATACTTCAGACGGTATATTTATATTATTCCGAACTAGTTCCAGTAACTCAGTTTCATGCAAACACATCCAGCTGAAAACTCACCTTTGAAAATATGCCAGAAATTTATAGGTTTAAAGGGATAAGCACAATTAAAAGACCTAATAAAAAGCTAACAAGGTAGGAAGATTTTAACATGTTCCATTTGCTAGATGCTACTTCTGTATTTGCAGCAGAAAAATCTTTACTTGGAAGTCAAGCGAACTTCAGAGAAGAAGAGGTATATTCTCACACTTTACTGATTAGTTATTTAAAATGTTAATGCAGTGCTGTGTGCCAGCTTGGTTCTACATTTTTTTATTAATGGTATTGACAAGAAAAACTGTCCCTAGCTGTGCAACTTCAGAGGCAGTTCTATGAACTTTCATTTTAGTGGTGGTTTATGACCTTGGCCAGTTCAAAAGATGCAGTTTATAGAAGTCATCAGTCACCTCTAAAAACGGTAACGGCTCATGTCTCCATGCAAACACCAAGTTAAAAAGCAACAAACTTCATTAATAGCTTTGTAGTCTGAGACCAAACTTTGATTTATGCTGTCCATCTCACTGATTTTAGTCTTATCGAAACTCAGTTTGTAGGGCCTGGCACATATGCATTATTGTATATTGGCACTGGTGGTGGTTTTTGATAGAGATGTGGCTACATGAGGATATGGGGAAAAGGATTAATGACAGCAGAGAACAAGAGTTTTAAAGAATCAGATAGGAAATTGTTATAAAATCTCCTTTGGATATTTTTATAAAGTCAGCTTCAATCCAAGTCAAGTTTAAAAGCAAAAGATACAGTTCAAAGTAACAAAGCTTTTAAAATCCAAATACTGTCTTGGTGGTGCTACATTATCTTTCTGCATGCAATTTATTAAGTGTTTAAATAAAAAAGATGTAAAGAAAGATTTTTACTTTACCAATTATTTCCAAGAAGATTTAAAAGGCTTATAGAGAAAATCTTGTAACACACAAAGGTTATTGCTACACTACTAAATATAACAGGCCAAGGACTCCTCTTGCCTTAGGAACCAAGCAGCGCAGCACATATCAGTTTATACCTAGATGGCTACACTACCCTCCACTCAAAATATGCCATAATAGCCGCAGCCCAGCTTCCCACTGGGAATAACCCTCTCAAGAACCGTGCCCAGGCAGCAGCTGGAAGAGTGCTAGTTGGCAGGAACCAAACAACATGCTGATGAACAGCATAAATTCTGGTCCTCAAAGGTCATTCTTTTCTTTACCAGCAATGACATAATTAAAGATTCTTTGCACCATTCAGTATTAATGCAAGACTCCAAATAACGCTAATACAATCAATTCAATGAGTCGAGAACAGCGTCTATTACCAGCTTATTCATCTATTTTCTTGAAGCTAGTTGATGTTTAAAAAAAATACACCAAATTACATTTTACTAGTTTTAGTAGATGTTCTTTTGGCACAGCAAAAATCCAGATGATGATATATTTTAATTTTTAAATCTACTTATTTTATGGAGTCTTTCAACCTTTTTCACCTTTAATTGGTCATTCTTTATTATGGTCTCCAGATTGATTTTTTTTAAATTCATAATTAGCACAGAATAAATGCTTCATAAGTGAATAGAATTTCAGTGAGAATTAAGATTTCCTTCAGTGGGAGAGATTTTAGGAGGAGCAGTGATTGGCATTGCATTATTTCTGACAGTTTCCTGCACTAAACCTAGAACACTGCCATAGCCAAAGCATTCACCTAATTATGGAATTAAGCAGAGGGTGGTAAAGGGACACGAGAGGTGAAAAACCAAAAGCTGCCAAATTCTTCATAATAGCAAAATTTCGGCCAACAACATGCTTTTGCCATCCTCCATTAAGATGAGTTTGATGCCTTATTGCTGAGTATTCACATTTAAATTGGCAGGCAGAGGAAATCAATAAAAGGTAAATCAGTGGTGGACAAGCTAAATATTTTCTTTTTTCTTTTTCCCATGAAGAGCAGCCATTTGAAAATACTAAGCAGCACCAGCAGCAGCAATTTTTAGCATGTCACAACAAGGTCAATACTCTACTAAGTTTACAATTCTTTGGGTAATAGATGAGACATGCTGAAGCAGCTTTTGGTTCATTTGGTATTACCCTCATTGTGGCTTTAGCTGGCACAGGGGATCAATATTTCTGAACATACACTACTCCTGAACAGACAGAAGGACATATTGTTTATTTGGCTGCCTAGTGATTTCTGACACAGGAAGGATCCTATCAATTATATTATGGTATGAAAATCAGTGCTAAATAAAAGGACTCCTAACAGAACACTGCTATATGGTTAATCAAGATCTGATTATTCAGGACCAATCAAAATATTAAACCTATCAAATAATATTTAATCTGAGGCTGAATCTATAGCAATCTCTGGGGTTTTTAACCTTGCAAGACTACTTGTCACAGACTCTAAATATTCATTCTATGAAGTGGTGCAGGATTCCCCAGAATCTACTTGATTTCAGTTGCCAACAGTTAAAGCCTTTGGCAAAAATTATCCATTCAAGCAAATACAACAGCTAGGCAGGAGATGGAATTAAATTCGTTCTTGCCCAGTGTGTCCATTATTGTCCAGAAGCTTTTACAAGCACCATTACCCTAGACTCTTTAAAAACTGTCTGTAATGCAAGGTTAAATCTCTCAACTGCATTAAATCTCAATTCAAACCACCTCAATGTTATTACATATGCATCACTATTACAGACACTCATTTCTGCATCTATAGTTAAATCTAAATTTTGGTTTTATAGCAAATATCAAGTGCAGAACTTTGTTCTGAGCCCCAAAATCTGGATTCTTCCACTCAGTCAGGACCAGCCACAACAATTTATTCAAATTAAAGGGAGTTTTGCAAATACATGCTTTTCCCTATTGCCCTATTCATTGCAATAAAACCATGTTCACCCACCAGCTGAGACAGTGAGAACATTCTGAATCCAGTTGAAAAAGAAATCTTAAATGTACATAGGGTAAAAGAAAAGAGACAAGATGAAACAGCCTAATCCGTCACATACTTCCAGGAACGAGGCCATCTATATTGCAATGCTTCACTTAATATCAAGGTTTTCCTCTGCAACTCTTGTGACATTTGAAGACCTTTTAATACACCTATGATACATAATGAGCTGCATCTTGTGCATTCTAACAAATGTTACAAAGGCCAATTAAGACTTCCTACATATGGAAAAAGTGTAAAATTTAATTAAGACATCTGTCTTTAGAATATAGAAACACCAGTGAGGAATCAATACAATGGACAGCATCTGTTCTGTTTCTCAGCTTGAAACTAATATCCACTCAAAATGAGACTGATAATATTACAGAGAATCCTCTGGAAGAAGGAGCAGATTACCTCTGCTCTAGAGAGTATGCTGAGGGATAAAAGCTTTTTAGATGAGGCATGCAGAGTTTGAGATGGGAAGAGGCAGAGAATGAGGCTGAGGATGGAAAAAGCCTTCAACGTAGTAAAGAGACGAAAACATTTCTAAGGAACAGTAAAGAAACACACAACCAGGTCCTTCCTGGTGGACTACATGACAGAGAAACACACAGGCTTTGTTGCAACACAAAAGACATTAAACCTCGCAGGTAGGTCCAGACACAGGAGACAGGACAGAGGGAAAGTTATTTATAAAACTTGTTTGTTTTCTTACCTATTCTTTTATTTTAAAGTTAACTGTTAAATTTTTCCTGCAATAGTTATTTTTAGAATCATACAATTCATGTTGAAAAGGCCACAGGTTTTGAGGATTTGAGCATCCTCACTGTAAGGAAAAATAGACCCACCTCAGATCAATGGCTAAATGTGTATTTTCAGTCAGGGAAAAAAACAAAACAAAACAAAACATATTTTAAATAGTATGAGCATAAGATTCAGAGGCTCTAATTTGATACTTGATTCAGATGCACTAACTTGAACTTTCTAACTTTGTTTACCAGATAGTTTGAAGGAAAACTCCTGTTAAAGAAATATCACAATCATTAGGTCCTGGGCTTAATACAATGAAGTCAGCTTTCTTGTAAAAGCAATAAATACCATTATTAGGTAAGGTTTCTTTATTACTGAGATAGGCTTATCTTCCTCCTCTCATTGCACCATCCTGGAAATTCTTTTATCTTGTATTACCTATTGTGACACTCACACATAATTTATTTCAAGCCTTCCTGTTTCTGTCTGAGAACTCTCCATTTGGCCATGATTCTTACCAAACTCACTGGAAGAGTGGGCAAGGGTCCACTGTTGTTTCACTATAACTTTACAGTCTAGAAGCAGATGCATCAATATACTTTACAACTGCTTTCTTTTACAGAACGCTTTGTTGGAACACATTTACAACTTTGACCAAAGTTGTCAGATTTATTATTTCAACAATAAAAACATGCTTTTGAAAAGGTTAAAGGAAACTGGTCAAGGGGTTTTCAAATTAAATGCTCTGACTTAAAATGGTGTGCAAAATTATCCTTTTACCCATACCTAGAAATCAAGTGTTAGGAAATTAAATGTTCATCAAATGTTTGAATGAATCTTCAAAGTAGTCATCAAAGGATGCAGAAGCATTTTAAGATAAAGGGTATTACTCCTTAATAAACAGCAGCAGTCAGTACTGTATGTTAGAAAAAGAGGAGAATCTTTCTAAATAAGTGGTGGGGGCAAGTTTTCCACAGATGTGCTTTATGCTACCACCACATTCATCAATGTTTATCTACACTATTAAGAAATAATCTTTATCAGGCCTTGTTTGCTGTTAGTCATTACGTGATTGTCCTGGGTTGAGTGAGTGGTGGAGCTTTTTGGTGGCAGGGGAGGGGGCTATAGGGGCGTGCCCCTGTGAGAAGCTTCTTGAAGCTCCCCCAGCTCCAAGTCAGCTCCACTTCTGTTTGGAAAACTGAGCCAATCAGCTGCACCTCTGCGATAATGTATTTAAGAAGGGACGTGGTGACATGCAGTCAGACTTGTGAGGAGGAGTTGCTGCAGCTGCATGAACACCAAGGTCAGTGGAGAAATTGAGGAAGAAAGGAGGGAGGAGGTGTGCTAGAGCAGAGACCCCCCTGTATCTTGTGGTGATATGGCAGGGCGGACCCCCCCTGCCACCCATGGAGATCTACGGTGGAGCAGACACTGATTTATGGCCTCTGGTTTCTTCCTGGTTGATCAAAGTGCTGTTCCTAAAGAAGGTCAGGGTCTTCTGGGAAAAGGTAGCCCTGCTGCTGTAATTCAGCGCTGGGAGGATTGCAGCATGTGGGGGTGTCCCACACTGGAGCAGCTCGGGAAGGGCTGCAGCCGTGAGAGGGAATCCAGTTGGAAAAAATAAGTGACCCACAATGAAGCAGTGTGGGGAATGCTGCGGCCCATGGGAGGAACTCATGTCTGAGAAAATTTGTGGAAGACTGTCTCCTGTGAGAAGGGGACCACAATGGAGCAGGGGGAAGAAGTTCCAGAAGCTCCCCCCACCGAAGATGGAAGAAGTGGCAGTGCTGACTGCACCCCCCATTCCCTGCCCCTGCACCACTGGGGGAGGAGGTAGAGATATCGGGAGCAGAACTGAGCCCGGGAAGAAGGGAGGGGTGGGGGGAAGGTGTTCTCAAGATGTGGCAATGCTTCTCACTGTCCTGCTCTGTTACATGTTGTTAGTGTCTGTAATAAATATATATTCTTTTTTTCTTCCCCTAACGAGTCTGCCTTTTCCTCAAGCCCATAAGGGGTGATTTTTTCCCCATCCCAGTCCTATCTCAAACCCCAAGTCTGGCTCTCTGTCCCTTCTTATTGCCAGAAGGGAAGGGAGAGAGAGTGGCTGCGTGGTTGTTGGCTGCCAACCAGGCTCAAACCATGACAGCGATAAGAATAGAAAAAATAAGCAGCAACAGAAATGCATAGGAGCAGCCTTCATTCCCATTCTTTTGTCAACACAGTGACAGCTAACCAGGTGCAAAAACTTCCTTGAAAATTATTGCATCTGCATGTCCTGGAATCACAGCAGGAGTTTTTGTTAAGGTGGTACCCTTTCAAAACATAGATTTCTTACTTTAGACGAGTAACAGAGCTGCCAACCAAATGAGCAAGAATATGCTCCCTTGGGGAAGCAAGTACAAGCTCTGGGTTTTGTTAGTTTCTAAATAGGGCTATTACAAACAAAAACAAAAATAAACAAAAAAAACCCAAACAAAAAAAAAAACACCAAAAAAACCTATACCACTTTTAAGTTTCTCAACAATTGATTTGGCTTAGCTACACTAGGAATGCTCAAAACTACACAGAGACAAATTTTGTTGTCTTATTTTCTTGTGTAGTACTTCACTAAACAAATGTCTTTTCTTTCAGTTAGGGTATTTATGGAGTAGGAGAAAACACATGGTAAGGGTGGCAAGATGTGTTTGTTAGTGTCCAAAATAAACAAGCAGTCACTCTCCTAAGTACAGGAATACATTGCCTGTTACTGAAGAGATCAGCTAGGTTTCACAGATTTGCTAATTGTTTCCACAAGGCCTTCAGTTCTGGTTGCCACAACCCTCTGTTCCTTTCCATTGCCAGGAAGCTCATTCTGTGGATTCCTAGGGTTCATTCCTTTTATTCTTGTCTCATATCTTAAGGATGGCAGAAGCAGAGCAGCTGGGATATTAAGTAGAACAGCGGTAAGGTAAATGGAGCAGCAGCCAGCAAACAGCCAAAAGCTGAATGAAAAAACTTGGTGAATCACTTCTTTCCCTCCTTAGCACTAAACTACATGAAGGTGAATGTTGCGGAAACTCCCAAACCACTTAACAATAAAAAAAGCAAAATTTATTTTTATACACAATTAATCAACATTCCTCAAACATACAAACAACAGGTCCAAATGTTCATGAGAGGAGAACAAACTATCACCATACAAACTTCTGGGGTTTAACAACAACCCAAAACACCAACTAGGGCTTTAACGACAACCCAAAACACTCAACCACTCACCTAATAAAAGATAAGGACTCTCAACCTTGAGGGACATCTCAGGGCAGCGTCCCAACCCGTAGAACCCCAAGGAGTTTCCTTGGGCAGCATCCCAACCCAAGGGGAGAGTCCTTACCTGCAGCACACTGCTCCGGGCGGGACCAGCTCAAAATGGCTCCTCCCAGGGACTCCATTGATACCCGAGTCGAATCTGACCCGTGGTCAATATCAGCCCCTATTGGCCAAAGACCCCAACTGCCGTAAGACCATGAAAACAAAGGCACATGAAATGTTCAACAGCCAGGGAGCCACAATTTCATTGGGTGTGTGCACCTGCCACAGTGAACTGCAAAAGTACTTATTTAATAAAACCCACATGACATACTGGATGTCGGAGCTGAAGGAAAGCAGACTCTTTAGATTTGTTAAAGATGTATTGCCTAGACCAAAGGCATCAATAAATTCGAACTATACTTTAAAATTTACTGTGGGATACTAAGAAACCAGAAAAAAAAAGCAAACGTCATCGCAATCCTTATTTCACAGAGTATCTATCATAATACATAAATCTCTCCCATTTCTCTTTATCCAAGACAGAAACTAATGTTTATTTCAATGAACAAAAACCTCACCAAAGAGCAGACCCAAATAAATAACTTGCAACAAATAATTTATCCAATTGTCTTGCCATTAATACTTCATTACATATACATTTGAAGTAATTTTTAAGAGAAAAGACAGCAACATAAAAATTAAGTAGCTGTAGGTGGGTGTTTTTCCATAACAATAGATTTGAACTTTCTGATATTGTCAGAATTTTTTAAACTGATAGCTGGGTTTGATATATTTTTATAATTGTCTCTGGACATCGTGCCAAATATAAGGGTTTTAAAAATAAACAAAATACTTACAACTAAAACTTTTCAGTTCCTACTGTATTCTTTTTACACATGATTACGTCTGAGATTCTTTCAGCATTGCACCAGCAGAAGCAACTGCTACCTGCTTGATGGATACCTTTTTTCCTTCTCGTCCACTTTCAAAGAGTAAAAATGCATGTAAAGTTTTCCAGGTGCTACTATTGTTAGCTTTTGCTTTATCTTTATGTGTGCAGTGAATAACAATAAAATGTGTAAAGTTTAACTAACATATCATCGTTCAGTGGAAGAGCATATTGGATGAGATGTTTTAATTTTAAGGAATATTTCACTCACATGCTCATTCTTTCATAGTCAAATGCTCACAAGAATTAAGACGCACATATCCAAGTAGTTCGTGCAAGATGATTTGTGGTGAACATGGAGATCAAGGAATTCTTATTGTGTCTTCTGGGTCCCTCAGAAGTTAGCAACACACTGACTTTTGCATGTAACTTTTATACAGTTTATGACTTGATAGTGACTTTAAATTTTTAATCATGTGCCATATCTTTGACTCCTTAAGCAACAGGTATCTACCCTTTGTATCTTCTTTGCTGCCTATAGCCTGTCCTTTGATTTAAGCGTTTGTTTCCCTAAACTGAATGTTATTGAGAAACTGCATACATATGTGCTACAATTTTATTAAATATTAACCTAGATGCCAACAAAACATGTAATTATTTTATCTCTGCTTTCACCATTTCCTCTGGTGCTTTCACAATCAAATGTTCCCATTCATTCTTAGTCTAGTCACATCATGTAACTTCTGCTTCAATCATATGGCTCTGCTGAGAATCAATGTCATTCTTTCCAGACTGAAGCCTTGAAGCAAAAATGAAAGTCTGTCATATCTAGAGCAAATACGAGCTATCTAGAGACTTTCTCAGAATTATGTTAAACTTAACTGTAGTTCTTAATGAAATCACCTAGTTCAAGATCAGTAAAGCACCCACAGCAAGTTTGTGAATGATACTAAATGGAGGGGAATGTTTGACATACTGGAAGTCAAGGCTGCCTGTCAGAGACCCTGAATATCCCTGCATGCTGAAAAAATGACCCTCCAGAAACCGCATGAAGTTCAACAATGACAAATGCAAAATCTTGCATCTGGAAGCAACAGAACAGGCTGAGGAAGTCTGGCTGGGGAGCACCTTTGCAGAAAAGGACCTAGGTGTCTTGGTGGACAAAAAGTTGAGCGTGTCTCTGTAGCATGGCTTTGCAGCAAGGAGGGATAAGCACGTACTCAACTGCCTTAGCAAGAATATAGATAGCACATCAAAGGAATTGCCCTCAATTCAGCAGCTGTGAGACTGCATCTGGAGCACTGTGTCCACTTTCGGGCTTCCCAGTCAGGAAGGTCTTTGGCATACTGTAGTAGGTCCAGCAGAAGAGAATTGACCAGATGACAGTCAACAAGATTAGGAGGCTGAAACGTACTGTTTGCAAGAAGGGGCTGACAGAACTGGAGTTGTTCAGTCTGCAAAAGAGACTGCTATGGGTGTGAGGGTGAAGTATGTGTGTGCATCTTACTTCCCTCTTCAAATACACCCGAATGGAAAGTATAGGTGAAGACTGATGAAGCTAGAGTCCTCTCAGAAGTGCATAGTGACAGAATAAGAGGCAACATATACACCTTGCAACATGAAAAATCCCAATTCGGTTTCAGGCAAAAACTTTTTAACTGTGAGGGTGCTCAAACACTGAACAAGAACCCAGAACAGCAGTGTTGTTTCCATCTTCGGAGATATTCAACATTCAACTGGACAGAGCGTCAAGCAGCCTAATATGACTTGACCCTCTTTTTATCTTTCCAACATAAATTATCCTGTGAATACTAAAGAAGTCTCTGCAATGAAATCACAAGCCTTATTCATATGAAAGAAAACCTGGCATAAGAATACAGGTAGAAAGCTTTGGTTAAAAATAGTAATCATTTGGTAATAATAATAAAAAAAAAAATAAAAAAACAACAACAAAAATACAGGTTATCTCATTTGTGTCAAACACATCTGGATTCATGGCTGTATTACTTTTGAAGTCATTTAGCACTTTTCCAGATATTTTCCAAAGTCTGCATTTCAATTTCTACTGTCTATCTTTTGCCAGGAACCTACAAGATGCTTTCCTTTTAATGAAAAATTTAGAGAGAAAAAACATCTTGTTTAATGAAGACTTCAAAGTTAAATTGAGTTTCCAGGGGGAAAAATGTTGACAGTTTTCCACCTATATCCAGTTTCCTTTAAAAAACAGGGATATATATGACTGTCCTCATACACCTGTAACAGGTTCCAGGAGGGGGAACTACAGAATTATTATCCTATTGCTTTAGTGTCAAATTTGGCTTCTGAACATACTCTTATTCCTAGATTGGTATTTTCTGTGAATTCTGACTAGTTGCCTATTTGGTTAAAATGATGAAAGTCTTCATTATAAGAATCTAAAAGTGTATATTTTCCCAGTAGAGAAACAGTTACTCATAGAAAATAGATCTCAAACTCTAATAACCTTGTTTTTATCATATAGCATTAGGAAACAACCAACTCTGACTTCTCTGTCACGTTTTGGAATTGTAATACCCTGAACTCTGATGTAAAATATTTTCAGATAGCTAACATTAAGTGATCACATATTCTCTGGGCCTACCTGGAGTGAGAACATGCAAGATACTACTTGCCTGAATTGGTGTTCGGGCAGGAATTTGATATGATTTCTCTCACCAACAAAGAGCGCTCATATACCATATCATAATTTCAGCAGAGCCCATTCCATGTGCTTTTTTATGTAGATTAGTTTTCCCTTATGTTTTAAGGAGTTAAATCTCACTTCCAACATCTGATATTCGTCTAAATCACTTTATACTAATTTTCAAAATCATAATAGTCTCATACTACTCTTCCTTTAAGCTACCGTTATTAAATAGAAGCAAGAGTTAAGACCACTAAATATTCTTATTTTTGAAGAAAAAGTGTTTACATTCATAGATCAAAGCCTTAACTACAGTATGTTTCAACATCCATCTATGTCAACCTACTTGACAATGCAGATTTTTAAATTCAGGAGCTGTGTATAAATTTAACAAATATATCTAGCTTCTTAGTATTCATATGCATATATAGGTCCACATACCATAGATAATTTCTGTATGTGTTCCTCAATCCCATTCTCCCAAAAGCCTATCTAAGGCTTAGCGAACTTCACATCCATAACAAGATACTGTACTGAGAAATAGATACAACTGACATGGATAAGATCACTGTCAAATGTATTTTTCCTTTGGTTTTCAGTTTTGTGGATTTGAAAATTAAAATGTTAAGCAAACTCAATACAAAATGTGACACACCATCAACAAAAGCCAACATATACTTTATATTGCCCCTATTTTGCTGCTTCTATACAGCAAGATATATTACTTATTAGATACCTACACCAGGACAATTCAATTGGTTGTGAAACATTTTATTCAACCACAAAAAATTGTATGAAAAAGTATTCCTAAAGTACTCTAAAAGTTAAGACAAAGCAACAAAGTTAAAATGCTTTAAACTGAAGTATTAAAGAAGAATTTTAAAAGTAGTAAAGTAAATTAAATGCCTACTTGTCACTGCAAGTGACTGCAGTTAGGAACCTCTTTCCCACCCAGTTTTCCTTGGGTTCCTAACCTTTTTCCCACCCTCATTTTTTTTTTCAGGAAAACTGAGCAACATCCTTCATGGAAGTAAAACCAACTGTTATCTACTTTTGAAACAGAGGTTCTTAAGTTAAAAAAAAAAAATAACAAAGCCAAGCCCTAAATTAGGATTTTTTTAATTTTAGGACTAACCCAGATGCCACTACCTCTATGCTGCCCATATATATTTAGCACAGATTTACAGAAAAGTGGGAGAAGTCTATCTGAAAATATGTCAAGAATAGATTTGGTCTTAAAAACTCTTTAATAATTTTAAGTTAGGTCCATGTTTTTTGCCTTATATTTTAACACACGTAAAAAAATCATTTTAAAGTTGACAGCTGAAAGCAGACAAAAGGGGAGGAGAAATAAGGAAATATCCGGTTTCTCCTCCCTCATCCTCCCCCTTTATATTTTGTCCTATATATGGGTGATTTTTCAGCTGTCATTACTGTGTTCTGACTGCAAGGCTCTGTCAAGGGCTGCCGTCCAACTCTCTAAGCAAAGGTCACTCAGCGGCAGGGATTGGGAAGTATTAGAGAGCTTACAAGGAGGAAGAGATAATGACAAAAATCCAATGTTTTAAGCCTGCTTGCCGTACCCCTCCCACAAAATCCTCATAATGAATTTTCTATGCTATGAGGCTTGGGTTTTTTTTTTAATCAACACTATGTTGTAAGTTTCACTGAAAATAAATTATGTATTTTGCTCCATTTCTTCATAACCTGGTTCAACCTTTTGGATTTCAGCTACCAAAGTACAGAACAGATTAAAAAATAAGCGAGCACCAATCTCTAAAATAATCTCTATACAGGCCACCTATTTCACCAACATCTCTTAACCTCAGAATGCAAAAGCAGATGAATCGTGAATTATATTTTAACCTATTAGCACCCCAACACACCTAATAACCAAAAAATGAGCCTAAAACCACATGTGTAGATCAGAAGTTAAAAGAGCTTCTCACAGTGCATTTCAACAAGCATGCTTAATGGCTTCACAGTAGGATCAAAGGTGGGACAAAAGCAACAAATAAGACAAATGCCAAATTGTAAGCTTAAAACCTCCAGAATTCATCAGCTTAGAAAAGAAACCACAGCAGCATTTGATAAGATACCTAGTTGAGTCAGCAGATTAATTATTGTGGAAAATATTCAGGTCACGTGCAGTCAGTTTGACGTTTCCCATTTTTAACATACTAGTTCTCTGATATAAGGCTCTGTAATCATTATACTAGTGACAAATTCTAATGTTATATTAGTAACAAATAATTACTGCATATGGCCAGTTAAAAAAACAAACAAACAAAAAAAACACAACACGCATCTTGGCGATTTTCTTGGGAAAAACTGCTGAATGATTTTGATGAACATAATAGTGACAAGCAATAAGACAGAGTGTATAGCTGGAGCCTCCAGAATTCCAGATGGGACTCTGCATCACCAAGAAAAAGATGCTCTGGAGCACCAGGATGGGTTAGAGGGCCAGTCAACATTCACCATCCAGCAACTGAGAAGAATAATATGCTTTTGGAAAACCAAAGTGTGAAAGACAGATATGGACCAGGCTTGATTACTTACAGAATTGTTCTGAAAGACATTCCCAGTCTCCTCCACTGCCTCACCAGAATATGTGCCAGGTAGATTTAGCAGGCAAGGAAAACACTTCATCCATCTCGCATCAAGTGACATTTAAAAAGGAAGCCAATTCATTTCAGAAACCACCTTAATCTAATCTCAGATTATTAATATCAAAATGTCTTAATGGAAACCATTTTGTTATTATATGGCAAAATTTAGCACATGTGAATGTTTTATTTAACAAAAACTCAGACCTTTAACACTTCAGTTATTCTTTTGCCATTTTAGAGTTAATGCTACATTTTCTGCACTTGTAATTGATTTCGTTAAGGTAATCATAAATCCCGAAAATCATTTTTACTTTCAAAATATTGAAATGTGCTTTCATCTTAGCTATTCTACCATATGTCTGTAGTACAGGATCTCATGCCAGGTTATAATGCGTTAGAAAGAAAGCAACATTCTGGTATCATTAAAGCTATAGATGTTCCTGCACACCTTATTAGGTAGAAGTTGGCACAGGCAAATACTTCACAGGAACTTTTTCCTCCTAATTTTCCATCTACCTCCCTCTCTTCAAAAGAGTCTTTCCTGAGCAAAATCCAAAACATCACTGAAAACTTTTACCTTGGCCAGAATTTTCAGTTTCTCCTTAAGTTGTAATGCATTTTCAGTTTCTTAAATTGTAATGCAATCACATGCCAAGCACTTTTGGGTATACTTGTTCTACGGTCTCTGCAGTATTAATCAAATTAAGGACTCTGCATAGAGAAAAACGCTTCCTTAACATTCAGCTACATATTTTAGTTATACTGTTTGTAACTATTTTTTTCTCCATTAATAAATTAGCACTGACTTTGTTAATATATTCATAAAAGCTGTATTTCTTCATTTACAATGATAAATATTTTAAGAAAGTGCTTCCCAAATCTTTCTTAAGTATTTTTTGTAAAATTCAGCATTTACAAGTATGTACTGCATCAGTCCATCACCTCCTGTTCCACTCATCCTCACTGGGCAAATTCTAAAACTAGTTAACACAGTATCAATGGCAAACGTTACCAGTTAACCTACCAGCTATGTTCATTTAATGATGTATATTATACTTAAATTATATGTAAATTATTAACTACCTTTGTATAATGCACTGGGTGTTACTTAACCTACTGTCCCACACAAAACATTCTCAATGTGTTCCTGCCTATAGTAGTCAGACCCTCCACACCATATTTCTAAAACTCAATCAAAACAGAGCTCTACAGCTGACTCTGGAGGCAAGGAGGAAGACTAAAGAAAATGTGGCAAGGTCAACTGAAGTAGTAACAAATTACTTGCCAAAATATTTTTAATGTTGACAGTAGTTCAAGGCTATTTTTAACAAAATTTAAAAAATACAGGAAAAGAAAGAGGAGAAAATGAAACTATTAAGCAGAGAAGACAAAGGAGAGCTGTAAGCACATCCTAAGGTCTAATATTTTTAGACATTACTGAACAGTCTCTCAACAGTCACACTGGGAATAGAGTTGAAATGTCTGTGTTCCAAGAGTCAACAAAACTAAAGAAGAATCACAAGAAAGATGGTGCCTCTTTGGGCAGTTCTAAGTCAACTTAGTGAGTGACAACAGTGACTACTGAGGCTCTCCAATGTTTTACTGGATTATTGAAAGATGAGAAAAATCTAGATTACAGATGCATCACCTTGCTCTAAATTAAAACAAATCATTTAACCAATGATACCTTAAATGACCTGGAGCTTTTAATTAAAAAAATTTTCACTAATTTAATCTAATTAAATATTTCCATTTGCATGAAGTTACATGTCACCATAACATATTCAACATTTTAAAAACCACCACATATTATACGATGACATTAACACATTTTCACCAAAAACAAATGTAAACCCTTGAGAACAGAAATATTTTTTCTTTAGATCAAAGCAACATAAAGTTTAATATTTTAACAAAATGAAAAATAACAAGATTATAAAGAAACACTTTTGACCCGAAGGACCCTCTTTATGGATGCTGCTCTTTTAATCTATTATTCTACCAGCTCTACCTGCCAACATTAACTCCAGTAAAGGGGTGAAAGATTTTAGACATGCCAACTGTCCCCTCTTTTTTTGTACCCAGTGTGCAGTACTCAGCTCTATGCCAAAATCAACCTGCTCATACAGGCCCTTCTTTCAATAAAACCAAAATATACTTAAAGATAATTTCAAAGCATTTACCCAATGGTTAGCCACTCTACACCTCAGAAGGTACAAGCGCAATGTACTTCTCAGTTTATAGTTGAAAATTAATGCAGAATGTATTCTTCCATCTTGTCTCCAGATTAAAAACATAGCTTCTTTTTTCCTGCTCTTAATATCAATTATCTTTCACGCTGCAGACAGGTCTTCCTTTTATTATTTTCATACAATTCTCACAGTCATTTTGTTAGAAGAAAACAAGTAAATTACCTCAGCCTTGGAGCTAACAGCTGTATACAGATTATGTTAGGCTAAAATTATTTACATTGATATTTCAGATCGGCTGTTAAGGAGAAAAAGAACTTTAGACAGATGATCTGATCTTGGCTTCCAGAGACTTGCTATACAGAAACCCTAATTTGCTCCTTTAGAGCTATAAAAATCTACTGTTAATTGTTGCAAGTCAAGAAAGACTGCGGTTACTGATTCTTGGGCATTTACTTTAACCCCAAAGTCCAAGAGAAAATAAACATTTGTATGGATTTATGTTTAAAATTCACATAACATCTGCAAACAAAACCAGGTGCCTTATTTTATGCATCAAGTCTGGTGACAGATTAATATGAAAAGTTATATTAACAAAATATTAAAAATAAATTAGTACCATCAAAACTGTGATTGCATTCTCAAGTGTATTTTTGCTTCCAGAAAGTTACAATATGCATATTAGCATGTCAGAAAATATTTTGTGTGTACAAAGCCAGAAAGATGTTAACACCTGATACTCAGTGCTCACAAAGGTGAAAATTTGCTCTTTACAGCATATATCAAAATGCCTAAAGACATCAAAGAACAAGTAACATGGAAATCATATGAAATGTTGTGGACAGCTGACTGCTAGGGGGTGAAAGACTTGCATCACTGATGCACACACAAATGGTGAAGAGAAAGGTTAGTCTTTGCTACTTTTGGTTTAACTTGGTCATTTAACACTTGATCTACAGGCCTCCAAAGAATGCTTCCTTTGAATTTTGAAGTCTTTACATTAAGCCATTACATAACTAACACATGGCTTATGTTACATTTTTCACACCTCTTACATATGTACTAAAAATTGCCAGAACAGCCCCACGTGCACCGTTGCAACTATGGTTCTAAATACACCTCCAAATCAAAATTACATTAAAGTTGATATTAACTGGACACATTAAATAAGAATAAGGTGTTTTTTAGAGTATTTAGTACATTTCTGTAAACAAGTGCTGTTTGATGGGTTCTAGATACATTAGTTGTGAGAATGTGTTGTTAATGTGCCTCTACAAGATTATGTTACCTAACTCTGAAATTCTGCATGAAAGACTACTCTCTTCCTCTATCAAAGCCAATTCATGGGTTATGGAGAATAATTTTTCCTATACAAAATTTTCTACTATAATTTTTCCTGTACAAATAATAATCATCTGCAAATGAAGATGAACAAAGACCTAGTGAGTTTTAAGAGTTTCTGATAGTCCATTAAAATCACTAGGGGCATAAAAACAGTCTGACAAATACTAATGTTCCAAAAGAGACTGCGTTTAAATTGATTTTAGGTCAAAATAATAAATGGCTTTTCTTGTACATTCTAGGAAAGTTCCTTGTGCAACTAAGAGTGCATTATGTGATCTTGGGTAGAAAATAGTACATTCTTTGAATGTGAAGAAACTGAATCCCTGCTTAAAGGAGATTGGAGTACATAATTACAACACTATGAACAAAATAATTTATTTTGGTTTTACTTTCTTTTCTTCTCAATATTATGGTAATGCCAAGTTCTGTTTTGAAATTACAGACTTTATCTGGACAATAGAGAATCACAAAAACAAAAGCAGAAGAGAGGAAAGAAGGGACCAAATCCTGCAACTTCCCAAGTGCTTTCATCCAGAAAAGTTTTTGCTATTTGTCTAGATTTTTATGATTCTTGCCAGCGCACTTTCTGAGCTTCTTACATATATTAATGGATTTGTTCCCTGCAAATAGCTCTGAGACAAATCTAAATTGCTGCTTTACAGAGAATACAAATAATGTTCCCTTCATGAAAAATCACACAAAAAATACTTTAGGCAACACTGGAAACTGAAACCACATTCAGATGTACACGTCTCATTTATGAAGTCAGTTTTCCTTCCTGGTAAGGATGGATGTGACAGTAGCTCATGTAATAATGAACACTTCACATGCACTAAGTCTCAGTAATAGGAAAGGAACGGCCCCAAAAAGGATCTAATTCACATCCAGCCATGCTCTTACATCACCAATAGGACTAGAATAAAACTCCTTGAACTTGCATCTGTTATATCAGAAAACATTTACAAAATGACTACATTTATGCATTTTGCAGTATAATTTGAGCAGAAAAATGGAAGGGATATATATATATAGTAAGAAAGTTAGTTCACTTCCATTTGAAATAGAGGATTAGCCCAAAAGGAGAAGACTAGATAGAAGGGGCAGTCACATTTGCATGTCCTATCAAATACAGCTTTCTGCTGTTGAAAACTTGGGAAATTAAGAGAAGATGAGCCCACAAGACGATACATCCTGCAACTGTGCTACATATTTTTTCCTGCTGGCTAGCACACTTAAAACGCTGATACTCCTGAACTTCAGAAGTCCTAACAGCAACGAAACTGTTCAAGAATAAAAACCTGTTTATATTATTGCCTTTGTGAACTGGAGCAATGCCTACTTTTGAGAAATATCCTTTTAACCTTGAAAAGGATTGATGTCTTCATGCAGTGATGTATGTGGATATCTGCCCACTAGTTATGAGCAATCACTTCACCTTGCAGGCTATAGCTATCACGAGAGATCTATGAAGTTGCAGGAACTAGTTAATCAATGCATGGTATGGGCATTGGCTGGATTTATAACCACAACCCTAATAGCGCAGTTGAATCCAGTTTTAATATTTAGAGAAATTGTATCACAACTGTGGCAAAATTAGAAGTTTCAAGAAGAAAAAACAAAGATGATGTTTGTTTATGGAATTCTGATGCCACGGCAAATTTTGTTGCATTCAATTTTAATCCAAGTAACACTTAAAAACCACTACTATAAGACTAAACAGAATAACAAGAATTCATTCCTAAAGTATCACTAAAGTCATAACATTTCAGAGTCTTTCCCTCTGGGGAAGCAACTGTTCAGCCATCTGGTTGCTTTCCCTTCATTCCAGTAGCCACCATTTGCAGTTTGAGGCCTAAGTGTTGTAGATCGCAAAGCCTGATTTAGGCTGCACTGATCTGCTGATGCAAATTATCTCTGCCAGGTGCCCGTGAGTCTCCAAGCCATGCCTCATGCTGCCATTCCCATCAGCAGCTTCCACCAGCCATGCCTTACATCCAGAACTCCTCTATTTTTTTTTTCTTCGCCAACAATTATTTTGCAGTTTGAGATTTTAGAAACCCATTTACTGTGTCAAGAAAGAAACAGAGTCGCAGCTCACTGGAAAGCTCAGCAATATCTTGTGTCTCACGCGGCTCAGAAGAGGTGGACAGTCTCCGGTGCCTTTCTTCTCTCTTTTCTAGACTGCTTCCTTTCCACATCCAGATGAGTGGCCTACAGTTTTTATTTTCCTTTTTTATTAGAAATGCATCTTAAACACAGCACCGCATTTTGAGTAACACAATCACATTTCAGGTCTGCTTGTTAGTCCTTTCATTGTGTCTCCTCCTCTCCATCAGATACACATCAACAAACTGTATCTTCCAGCACTACTCCCCTTCCAGGTCCTGGGGAGGGTCAAAGACAGGGATTTTGCTTTTTGCTTCAACAGCTTGGCTACAAGTCTTCTAGACGTTTCTCACATGAAGGAGATCAGCGAACTGCAGAGCAAGTATCTAGTTCAACAATCCATATGTATTTACACTCGCACCCAGATTCCTGAGTAAGCTTTCTAAAACAAAAATATTATGTTCATTAGCTATGGACAGACTAATCCCTGCCTGGCCCATACTGCCTTTTGGAATTATCCTCTTTCACCCACTAAGTCTGTGTTTTTCAGATTTGTCAAAATAAAAAAGTTATACAGAAGTCTCTTCAAGCCTTCAAGATGACTGCTTTGGTATGATGACTGGTTAAAACACTAACATTTGTTTCTATCACTATTATGCTCATTCCTGCTTTAGGGAGGTAGAGGAAACAGAAATACATTTATTTTAAGCCCTATTGCAAAAGGCAATCAAGAAAAGTCGAAAAGTCCTGAAAGGTAAAGCAGCAGTACTGTCACAAACAGTAAAATATATATAGAATTGGTATAAGGTGTTGTTTTGCATAATAAAAATCCTGCTCAGCATTAGGAAAAAGCAACTATTTTTGTGAACTTTTATATTTGTCATACAGCAGTATGTCTCAGGTATCATGCTAATAGACTAACAAGATTTCTAATTGAGAAAACTGTGTATTAACTACCAACATGCTTGCAAGGCAAAAATTAATATATTGACATATTTTAAGTTGTTGATATAGGGCAATGGGTTGGAGTGAAAAACAAAGGAACAGAAACTAAAAGCAGAAAGTTAAGCCAAAAAAGGAGAGTTTGAGGGTGAAATAACAAAAAAAAATAGAGTAAGATCATTTTCACTTACAATGCTACAGGAAACCAAGCATGCTCTTGTAGTTGTTGACCCTGTCATAATATGGAACAGCTTGTTTGATAAACAGTATTTGATATTTACCAGCAGACTCTTAAAGGGAAAATCTCCATGGGTATTTGAATCTCCTTTTGCTTTTCCTAAACATGTCAGTAAAGAAAGATATCTCATGCTTTTAGCCACCATCAACAGAAAAAGATAAAATTGAATCCATCTAACTCATTCCTAGTGAATGCAATCTTGAAAACAAATGCTCATTCTCTCTCATACACACAGATATATCCCTGGTGACAGCAATACAAAAAAAATGAGCGTACTTAGGTGAGCAAGAACAGCAGATTGTTTAGGAAGCAAAGTTCAAAGTCATCTAATGTGCAAAATTGACTTGTCTGAATCGCGTATAAAAGTCATTTAAAAAAGCAGCTACCTGTGTAATATACGTTTAGGTCTCCGCCTCTAACACACAGGAGTGCTAGCTAAATGTGTATGTACATATTTATCTTTGCATTTGGAAGTTTTTTCAGAGTTTTCTTTTTCTGACACTAATTTAAACTTGTCACACTACATTCAACAATGGCATACTTGATAACAAGGACTACTGTAGAGTTGTATCTTGTACACTGAAGTTATGACTAATACAAGATACTGATTTAATAAGCCGAAAAAGACATTCAGTATTTGTTACAAATAAAGCTATGTAAAGGAATAAGTGAATAGATTTATTTGTTAATATTGCTGAAGGAAAAAAAGATTTTTACTTAAAAAATAAAATCATTAAGAGCTGTCACTCCTTTTTCCCAGGCAATGGCAGAATTTCAAATCCTTAGTACTGCACAAAGCCTAGGAAGCAACTCTGTTCCTAAAATAATTTCTTCCAAATGGAAAACTGTTCCAATATACCCAAATCTCATAAAACCAAAAAATTTAAAATCACAATTTTGAGATGTACATTTTTCAATTAAATAACCTGACACGTTAAAAGATCTGAGGCTTTTTTAAGGTAATGACATAAACATTAATTTTGTTGCAAAAATTCAAGACAGTATGAGGTCTGTTTCATGTTTCTTCAGCTGGAAAATTACAGGCAAAATGCAAATACATATCTAAAACATTTATATGTGTTTCATATTTTCTAGTTCAATTTAAGGCAAATTGTTTGCACAAAGGTCTGTCTCTTAGCTTATTCTTTCATTTTTTACTCCCATATTTAAACCAATTTCCTTGGTCTTACCGGTTAATTCCTGTCCAGTTTCCTAAGCGAGTTATCTGGAACTGGGGAGATGGATTCTTAGCTCTGTGTGAACTTCCTAAACAACAGGTGAAACAAGAATCACATAACAGTAACTCATTAGGTGAGTTACTCCCACACCTAATATAAATGTGTTAGAAGAACCTTATAAATTATGTTTCTGTGTAATGCAGACTGTTCTGCACATGCAGATGAATGCATATCATCTTGGCTTTAATGCTTCTCAGCTGGCACTGAGAAACACGAACATGGACCCTGGAGTTTGAGGCAAGGCAGTTCCAGTGTTCATACAAGACTAAATGTTCTTCACAGATCCCTAGAAGGGCTTAATCTCAGAGGCATGCACAGGGCACGCTTCCCACACACTTGTAGAATTAGACATTTTAAAACATTACAGCCATAAATATTTCTGCTTCTCAGTGACTGGAGTACTTCTTTTATCCAATAGCTCAGTGGCTAAATCACTTGTTCAGGAAAGCACTATGCAATGTAGCCTCTTCATCCTGAGAAGGTTGAAATCTATATATTTCCTGGCAGAAAGAACATCCTCTCCATACACAGGCTGTCTGGTCTGAGATAATTTACCTTCCCATTGAAGCTGTGCCACTTAGTAAACTGTGATTCATGATTTACTGAACCAGAAAGAGGACTGACTCATTGCATGAGTGTATGACCCTCTCCCTCTGGGGATAAAGACATTCTCTTGTGAAAATAGCTCAACCCCTTCACCCAGACTATCTGTGGAATCTCATTCAATTGAATAAGCATGTGATGGTCAGCTGTCAACAAATACTTGACCTTACTTAGGCCTGTACGAGGCTAAAAGCTAGCTAAGCTTGACCGTACCAGTCAAACTATGAGTCTGTGATACTACAGCTAATTATACAGTTACGAGAAAGAAAAATGCAGAAAGTGATTCATAAGGTGATACTGCCCACTGAGCATTAAATGTAGAAGAATCCTCACTAGTCTCATTCTCAATCAAAAAACACAGTGTTTGTGGCAGAATGACCCCAGATGGTAGGTAAGCCCCCACCAGGTCACTCACTCACATCCAGCAGGATGGGGGGGAGAACTGGAAGGGCAAAAAGTGGGTAAACTTTATAAAGACAGTTTAATAAGCAATGAAAAAGAAAGGAAAAAAAATCAATTGCTTACCACCAGCATACCAATGCCCAGCCAGTCCCAGAGCAACAGCTACCTTGGAGAAAACTCCCCCCAGTTTTTATTGCTGTGTGACATTATGTGCTGTGGCATGTCCCCTTGGTCAGCTGGGGTCAGCTGTCTTGGCTGTGTCCCCTCCCACCCCCAACCTTCTCGCTGAAGGAGCAAAGCAAGAAACTGACTGGTGCATTGTAGCACAAGGGACTTGTCCTTTCAACTTAGCTACCTTGCCTGCATTCCAGTATCTTAATATAGAAGACATTACATAGCCTTCATCCCATCTGATGCTACTCTCCTATTCAAGCCAATTTGAATTTTTCAAGTAGGATCTCCTCCTACATCCTACCATGCATTTCAAGATATATTGAGGACATTCCCATCATTCATTGTGTAATGTCATCAGTAAAACCAAATCTTTCTAGGCAAATGACTGTTGTCTATATTATAGTACATATTGATTAAATACATGATTTAGAAAATTAAACGGTCAATGAAACAATAAATAGCTCTTTTCTAGGATGAGATATTTTCAATAGGCAAGATTATTCTATCTTGATGTAATTTAGTTTAAAAATCTCCAAGACAAAAAGTTGCAATTTCACTTGATTAGTATATCCTATGGTATATTCATGAAGACACTTTTTCTTCCTTACTGATAGGCTATGGCTATGGACATAAGGTATGATGCACAAAACACCCTCTGTGAGATGATATGCTCCTAGCTGAGTGAAAGTCTGATTAAAGATTACTGCTTTTTTCCAACTATAGAAGCAAGGCTAAGCTGGCTTTCCTGAGTACAGGAAAGCTACATACTACTGTGTAGATTCATCCCCCTGCCCCTCTTTGGTTGCACTTCCATACCAGGTGCTCAATTCTCTCCTGTGCTGTACCCTTTACAGAGTGAATACCAGACACCCATACGTGGCATACAGGAGGAGAGGAGATACTTCCAGTCGGGACAGCACCCAGCTTGCAGAGGTGTCTGTGAGGAGAGCACGTAGTTCCTTTCACACTTCTCGCCCTGAAGCACAACACAGAGCTGACTGTGCAGCCACCATGTCTAGGGCCTGATTCTCCACCCCATTTCACGTGTCATGGTTGTGCAATGGAAGACAGTCAAGTTGCACAGCCAGAAAATTGTTGAAACAGAGACTAGCCCTCACTCCCTGAAGAGGCTTCGGTTCACTGGTTGGAGAAACAATCCTTGCACATACATTTGTCAGTCAGTCTGGCTCCATTTAAGTCAATTAAAAGCATGGCTTTTGACTTCAAGGGAGTCTAGTCACACTTGGGTACTGTTTGGAACATGCTCTGGAGACTTCAAGAGAAAGGTCTTTTTATCAGGTAGAGGTTAAAAACCTGTACACAGTAATGATGCATGGTATTTAAACAAAGTTAGCAATATTCTTTAAATATGAAGATAAAAGGTATTCAAATGTTCTAACACAAAACAGCAGGTTTCTGATCAATAAAAATTTTTAAATTGCTATAATTAATCCTCTACATCTGACAGAAGTAAGGAGATGATCTTCCAGGATGTAAATTTAATGTACACTTGACAATTTACACAAGGTAAACTTTAAGTTGTGTGAAAGTTTACACACTCTCTTTTAGAAAGATTCATTGATTCACATGAAACAGAAGATGCCATGCAGTGAACTGCAGTTTCTCAGCAGAGAGTGGGACACAACGAAATGATGGCTAGTGACTCACACTGTGAACTTTGCTTACAGTGTCACCAAACAATCACTACTGATGTCTGTTAGATAAAGGACAGGTTAATAACATGATAAACTCAAGGCAAGATGGTAACCTCTCCCTTCAGTTAAAGTTGTTTTCAAGTTTTTCACACTGATGCAACCAAAAAGTTAATAAATTGTGGACTAATTTTTTCATACAAAATAGGAAGTGCCATACAACATGAATAAAGAAATGGATTGTAAATATTTTTTTTTTGCCCTCTTGCCTTAAAATAAAGAAGATCATATGACATTATCAGGCATCTAAGCACAGCTTAGGAGCTCAGTTCAGTGAAGAACACAGTATAGGAGTAATATTAAAAATACATGGTCAGTTTCACCCTAAAAAAAAAAAAGAGATTTTAAATATTTTGCAGCAAAAATAAAAACTAAAAAAGAGAGATGGACATAGAATGAGATTAATTTTTGGATTGTGAAAGAGCATGAAAAATTAGACAACAGGTAAAGCTTTTTTTTTATAGTGAATAAAGGAGAGAAATAAGAACAAAACCACAGTGTTTTTCATTATGTCATTATTTCGGATTCTTCCTAAAAGAAGAATCAGTCCTGCCAAAAGGAAGCTAGGGGTGTTTTTTTCTTCTGAAGAAAACTGTTGTGATAGTATCATAACTCTTCAACTATGGAAATATGCTAATTAGGATGTGTGCTAACTATGACAAAAATCTTTCTGTGATTTCCAGAAATAATTTTTTCACCAGCACAGAGAGTTTTTAAACGAATCTGGGTACTACAGCATCCTCATTCTGAAGTAAGAGGAATCCTTCTATGTCAAAACATAAAGCTTTTATTAGGCCTCATTCTACCTTTAAAAAGTATCAGTGTATACTTTTTCTGGGTATTAAACAACACAGTGTAGAAAGAGTATAGAGAACATTGTGTAGTTTGTTTTGTTTTGTTTTGGTTTTTTTGTACACTCACCTCATTCAGATATGTTCTCTAAAAAGCTCCCTCCTGGCTGAAATCATCAGAATATAATTTTTCAAAGCTGCCTAAGGTTGGGAAGATTACTTCAATAGAAACCAACTGCTCAGATGCCTGCCTGTCAAAGTTTTATCCCCTATTAGCTAAGTCCATCTTGAAGCAAAGTTAGAGCTAATATAAAAATCTTTACAAAATAAAATGACTTTTGAATGAGAAGTGAGTCTTTTTTTTTTTTAAGCGTATATATATTTTGCAAGAGCCCAACATATTGCAGAAATTATCAGAAGAAAACATTTAACAGCTATAATCATTAACCACAGCAATTTGCTTACACTTTTCAGGAGGACAGAGCATCTGCTGAGCAATACAAGTAGTTTACAACAAGCATGCTGAAAATACACCAGAGTGCAATACACTCAGAGAGAAGCCACGTCCACTTACACAAATTAGCATGTATTACTGCCAGATTTTTTTTTTTTCTTTGGTAGGACGCTGGTCTGCATAGCAGCCTACATTCATTAGGGCACCAAATGCCCTCTGCTTCCCGGGACTTGAGCAGCAGCGGCACACTGTCCACATCCTGAAGGAGAGTTCAGTCCAGGTCTGAGTGCCTAGTGAATTACTGGCTGCATTTAACAAAGCACAGCCGCTTCACATTCTGTTTTTAGACGCATCATGGTGATGCATAGACCTTGCCAAAGGGAGAATTATATAGCAACACTCTTTACAGTTAAAGAAACTTAGCTGAAAATATAGGTCTTATAGTAAATTGGACTCCTGTTTCCTTATGAATCTTCCACTAACTGATTTAACTATAAATAACAGAGTTTTACTAAAAATAAGGTGTTATTAAATCAGGTATAGTGTGGTTCTTTAAATACATCTTTACACATCGCTCTCTATTCAGCTTCACAAACGAAAGAGTAGATTTTGATTAATTTTAAGGAATACAGTTACATGAGACAGCTTTTCACCTCTGTCACACAGGAAGGATTACAAACAGATGGTGGCTGAGCTTGCACTATAACCTCTCACTGTTGCCCACCACCCCAGGGAACCGTTTGGCATTATAACCACTGCTCTCCTTTGAGCGTGGAGGGAGATCAGGGCTAGCACACCACAGGGATTTTTCTCTTATGATCGTTGAACTCGAAATGTTTTGGTCAGACATGAAAGAGGGGCAATGGATAAAAATCAGCCTGATCTCCTCAGCATCTGTAGGGAGACCACAAAGCTGCACGCCATCAGTGCAAAGGCAGGACTATGATATGGATGCTATCATGAAACTGCATAGTTGTTGGCAGAGTTTCAACCTGATTTTTGATGCAGTTCATCAACAGTGTCTGGAAAAGAAAAAGCAGAGATGAGCCAAGTTGGTTAAGTCATATTTCCCTTCACATTTTGTCAGGACAAAGAAGACAAGGCACTTTCACTCCTGATGCTATCCTATTAACTGAGGATAACAGGTTGCATAGGATACAGTGTCAGTTTTGACAAGACAAAATGATTAAAATTTCTATTCATTGTAATTGAGCACAAGCTGGCTTGTTTGGAATGCTGAAAAAGTACCAATGACCTGATAAAGTTAATTATTTGTGCTAGGAAATGCACCCTTGTCAAAGCTGGGTCTTTTTCACAGGTGCGCCAATTCCAGTCAAGTTTGTGGGAAGAGAGTCGCTGTGCACTGGTTCTGCACCCACATGAAAGAAAACTACATTAAAAACTAAACATTCTGATACAATTCACTGAACTTCTGAAAGCTCTTTCTAACTCCATGGTGGAAAAAAAACAAATGTAAAACCTATGAAAGCATTCAGAACATGGCGTATTGCCAATCTGCCCAACATTTTAAACTCTGTGCAGTGGTTCCAGCTTTTCGAAATATACATGCATCCCAGCTTCCTTCCACTACAGTCAGTAATTCTTTTGTTTCAAAGATTTTCACAGAACTTCCCTCTTTATTTCCTTATAAACAAAGCATTTCTATTCAAAGCACTGATTAACACTCTCTTTTTAAACAATAAAATGCCACTCTACCTTGAAGCAATCCAGTGTTTTATCTAGTAGACCTATCATCCACTTCATTCTTTGAACTTCTTTGCTCTGAGGCGGTTTCAGGCTGAAGTACTTAGATAAAAGACTGCCTGAATATAATGATGCTACCACAATAAATGGTGGGCAAGCAATATCATCACCTGAGCACCAGTGCCATGCTGCACTGTAATGAGGAGATTGGGTTGTAGAAGTTGACGCATGAACTGGAGTTTTGAATGTTTACTGGGTTGGAAATCCTATAGCGTTGTTTCCAAGAATAGACACACTTTATTAATGTGCTGTTACAAGCACTTTTATATTCTCTCTCTCCTCATGCATCCTCACAATCACTTACCACTTGTACCATCCTAGGGGCATGGCCTAGTGCTGACTCAGCGGGAATTAGTCTTGATTGCCCCACTGTACATCACCTATGTTAGCTTTTCCTTAAAAGGCTCCCACTTAAATCCTACTGTTTTATAGTTCAACTTAGATCCTGCTGTTTTACAATTCAGATATAGCACACAGAAGTGTTTGGTTTTACTTCAAGATATGTTTTACAGAACCATACTTAAAATCATCGTTCACTTTTATTGAAATCGTTCATGCTGTAAGTTTTAGTCTGCCTGAGTGAAAAAGGAGCATAACATTTCTACAGTGCTGAAAGCAGGAAAAAAGAAGTGTTGTTCCACAATAAAGACAGTATTTAAATGCTTGTTTTATTTTTTTTCCTAAACGCAAATATAGAGTACATCCCTGTTCTGAGGTTCAGTATACAGGGTATATTTTGCACAACTTAAGTCTTACTCAGGCCCTCTGCACACAAATGAACGTTGCCCAACCGTACACATGAGTAAGAACCCTTTACTTGGAGAGTGGAGGATTTGCTTTGCTCAACTTCTTTTTACAGGCATTAGGCACAGGTATCTAGCTTCAGGGATGGCCTTCACTAAAGGGAGTTAGGAGCTGTGGAAAAAATCAGTGGCCTATTATCACATTTAATCTTGTGTTCTTCACAGCATTTCAGCCAATCCATTTGAAATCCTAGACATTTTGATTCACAGTCTACTGCAGGTCAGCTCAACATTTACCAGGGTCTGCAAAGGAAACATCCTGGCCCTGCCTCTGTCAATCCACGCAGGCACACCTGGGCTACAAACCTGAGCTACATCTCTCCCCAGGAACCCCACCCTGCAGCATCTCCCTGTGTTTCTACTGCCATCTAATTCTCTGCCAAGAAAAAGCCAGTTGAGGGAAATCTAAATGCCTTCTGCTATTTCTGGCAGAGGGAAGGGCTGAAAAGCATTGTTGCATCCATCTGCATTTTCAGCACTGAACAGCATGTTCTTTATTCCATGTCAAGCACCAGATTTCCCCATATGAAAGGCAGAAATACATGTGCAGCCACAGAAACCCTTTTAGATTAGGAAAAGTAAAACCAAATCACAATGAGCTCCAAGAGGAATCATGCTGGATCAAGTCTCTTACAGTTGTCTACAATGAGCTGATCACAGAGTGGCTGCATGGCTGCTGACAGCAGGATAGTTACCATGGAAAAATTTATAAAAGTAAAGACATAAAACAAAAATTACAGTAACAGTGATAAATCCATTATCCCCTTACCTATACATTATACCTGTGGAGCACTGAGGTACTTGATGAAAGCACTGCCACTGCCAGAAAGATTTTCTACCTGAAATAAAGTATGAATTACTAGAATTCATGAGATGCAATAGCAAATATCAAGGTGCATCTAGCACTGACATTGCTTTTGCTAACTTGTATAACTTCATCAAATTTATGACTGCACTTCAACTCCCAGTAACTTCTGAGCGACTAGGTGGGTATTTGCTTCCGTTTTAGAACATAAACATATTTTCCAAAACCTTATTTTCCAAAATGCTGAATTTCTACCCAAAGCTTCAATATAGAGGCACTTAAATTAGTCTTCCTAGTCTCCAGTTAGTAGATACTACCCTACAGGTTCAAAATTAAACATGCGATATCTATTCTATTTTCCTGCCCAGGAAACCAGAAAGAAATCCTTGGAGATTTTAAGTACCCAATATCCTACCTGAATCTGAAGGAGCTGATATTTAACATCTCTACACATCTAGAGATCATATACATGCAATACATGTTTTGTGCATATACCTCTGTGTATATACACACAAAACATATGCATGCAGTAAATAAGTCAGCTCAATGCACAACCTACTTATATACAGAAGTACATTTATTGCTCCTTTCCATTTATTAAGCCATATTCATAAAACTCCAGAGCCTAAAAAGAGCTAGTCTGGCTGAGCCAAAATCCATTCAACCACTTCACCCCTCTGTCACTTCTCCCTTCATTGGCATTCATTGACACGTAAACAGGGAGGATGTATCCAAGCAAAGTGGCTTATTACTAATTACACCATCTTCATTAATACTGCATTATGTGTCTCTTGGCTATAGAGAACTGACAATGCAAAAGATGTCAAGAGCTTATCAAAATGTGCATATAAATATTTGTTCCAATATTCAACATGAATACACTAGCAGCCTCTGCTTCAACAAACCAAACTGGAGAAAGGGTCATTTATCAGCTGCTAACCAGGAACAAAAGGGGGAAATAGCCTTAATTTCCTAAACACTCAGAGCTATTCACATCATTCCTGTGCCCTTTAGGTAATTAGGCTTCACTTCAGAATGAGAAATTCTCACTGTGGTAGAAAGATATCTGCCTGTAAACAGCCATCTATGCCACTTCCATTTGTAGAAAAGTCCTAACAACAAAAAAGACAGGTAAGGAGAGGACTTTATCAGAGGCATCGAAGAGTTTAGGAGAAATCAATCCATAAGGACCACAGGTACTTCAAACTCAGAAGAAAGAATTCTAGACAAGAAATACCAAAACGTATAGGAAGTCATCTTTTTGCTCAAGAGGAAGACTGTGTCTTACATTTGCTTTGCTTGTAACTGTTTACAAATGTCTAAATAAAAATCTGACCTCAGAGTGATACAGTGAAGGAATAACATTAAAGAGTGTGCCCACAGTCCAATGTGGATTTAAATGAAACCAACAGTTGCCAATTGTTTTTACAAGGGTAACAGAACAGGACAAAGCAAGGTGGTATTCCAGCAACCACATGGCACACCACCTCCGAGATGTGTGCCCATGCAGCAACTGATACACACTGAGAGCACTTCAGAGTCTGCAGAGGATCACTTTTTGGAGTGTGTTACGGGCTGTGACGTAAGACCCATTTCAGCAAGTGCAAACTTAAAAGCTCCTCGCCCACGTACTGATGAAGGGGCTAACACTCTCCATCTCTGAGCAAAGCTTTATGGTTTTAGCAGTGGATATACACAAACAGGTCAAATAAATTGGGAATATGCTGAATCTCTTTTGTACTTTCCACCTGTCTCCGCTTCTCTGAGAGACCAGGGAAGTCAGCGCTGGAGCTCTGGCAGAACATAGGTTATTACAAGTAGCATGTACAACTGTGACCAGGCACAATGAACCAAACGAGTAAGCATCCAAATAAATACACTATTCTTCATCCAAGTTTAATTCTGCAACTGTACCAAAACAGAGTCAGCTGCTCCTGAAATAAAAATGAAAAGCTTTCCAAGAGTCATAAAGAGATTTTTGGATTTCAGACCTTTCTTCCTGAATAATATATTTTAATGCCACTGAGTGAGAAGCCTCACTAAGCACTTCTTACATGGACCTGAGATCCCAGGTTATATCCTACTGTACTTTGGGTAATACTTTTGTCTGAGCTACAGTCAGTAATAATTAGAAATTAACAGCTCAAGGCACACAGTGTCCTGAGGAACCTATCAACCTATTTTTTAACCTTGTAATGAAAGTTCAAGCACTTTCCATCATGCAAAAAGTCTATGCATTCTAGGACATATTTCAGTCATTAATGTACCATTTCATTCATTTATGGCCAGCAGTATACTAATTAAAGTCAGCATGGAATTTGGAGATGTCCTAGTAGATTTCCTTCTTCTTTTTCACGTACTTAATCTCTGATGGTTATCTTTGATACTGCTAAGATGTAAATACAGATACATGCAATTAAAAAAAAAGCGTCCTTAAAATCTGTATTTATTGAGTCTGTCTGGGTTAACCTTCCTCATAGCAGCCTATATAGCGCTGTGTTTTGCATTTGTACTTACAAACTAATGTTTTCGCTGTTGCTGAACAGTGCTCACACACCATCAGGGCTGTCCCTCCACCCTCACACAGAGGCCAGTAGAGGGGTGGGCAGGAGGCTGGGAGGGGGCACAGCTGGGACAGCTGACCCCAACTGACCAAAGGGATATTCCCTACCACACTATGCATTACAAGCCCAGGGAAATGGGCAGGACACAGGGACATTCGTTATGTCATTTGTCTTTCCAATAAATCATTACACATATTTGAGAGAGGAGTGAGAAAGAGGTAGGGTGGGTGTTTTGCTGCTGGCTTGGGTCAACCCACCACACTGCTCTTTGTGAATATTTTCTGTAGCTGACCACATCCTTTGCCTCCTGTGAATTTCATTCACTTCATCCAAATCACCACTTAAGTGATCTAGCAAGAGCAATTCCCTGCATAGCTTCTCCAGTTGAAAATATGCCACCTCTGCCTTCAGGATGATCTTGGTAATAAAGCAAAGTCATCAAAATCTCAGAACAAAAACTAAGCAAATAGTCTGAAATCAGGAGTTAATTTATTTTTGTATATACATATGGAGAAAGTGTTTTCCAAATATTAAGTTTTGAGAGTTATTTTTAAACAAGTAATACATGAGAAAATTCACGTGTTCTATTGAGGGCACCAATATCACTCTCTAATTTTGGTGTAGAGATAATCAACTTCTGCTGATCACCAGTTGATCAATATTTAGTAGATTAGTATGAAGAACTACTGAACAATTTCAGGAAACGGTTTTTTACATAGATAAAGTTTTCACAGTACAACTGCTTAATATTCCAGAAATACCCATGCAGTGATAATTCTGTTTAAACATTTACATAAGCGAGGCCCCAGCTCCATCAGAGCTCACTACATTGGGAAACAAAGCTTCTCAGATGATAGTAGCCTGCTTCTGCCCTACATCCCTGTGCGACAGGGACACCACATTTCTTTACTGATAAAGCACCTAGGTAACCAGGCAAGATCTTGAGTCCCAGTGCCCAGTTTAATCTTCTGACCTTGCAAATTTGATAGTCAGACTGTAAGGAGGGAGCAATCAATTTCCATGTGTATACAAGCAAACACAAGGAGAAGAGTCTGCCCATATCTAAGCAGAATGTACCAAATATTGAGTTAACACTAATTAAAGGTAAATCTTAAAATGCTTTGAAGTCTCAAGCCTTCCACCTTAACACCTGCAAGTAACCTGTTATCTCCCAGTCCCACACCAATCCTAATACCGGGGAAAAAACAATACCTATGTTTCAATAGCTGAAGATACAAATCCTCACAGAAAGAAGTAGGCATTACTACAAAGTTCTCATGGAAAGAAAATAAGTGTGTCCACAACTATTATTGAGGAAAATTGACAACATGAGAAATGTTTCTTTGAAAGCAAAGTGAGGTATAGGAAAAGTTGTACAAAACAAATGAAGGCAAGATCATTTTGATTTGGTCAGTCTTTGTCATTGTGTCTCAGTTTTCCTGCTTTATAATTAAAGTCTCAAGGCCTAAACAGAGATTAACGAAACCTATTTAATGTGTCTCCACCAGAGGAAGACTAGAACAGTTACAGAAATACTTGTGAATTGTACTTTATTGTTGCCTATCGGTATGTAGCACGACATGTTAAATCCAATACTTATGAACAATAAACTGAATTCAACTTCCATGCAAAAAAAGCAATTCATTATGCTGACTACAGACTGGGAGTGGGGAGTGAGAATCAATGAGAGGCATGGTTATTTGATTATATGCACAGGTTTAACTGCTGACACAAACAAGTGTACTCCTCAATGTCAGGAGTACAAAGGGTTTCCATGAATCATTTGAATACTTTCCTTTAGTGGCTAATAACAATGAAAGCAACACTAACTGCCTGGCTACATATACAATATAAAGTAACAACCTACAGGCATTAACATTTCAAGAGCAAATAAAAAGTTTTCAGCATCTTTTTACTAGCAAAGAACACAGAAAATTAAAATGACAAAGATCTTCACATAACTGGACTGTATTACATTTGACGGCAACAGCTTCCACCTTTACCATATTTTCAACACTTCTCAGAAGCAAAGAGGACAGTGGTGGCCTAATATACTATATATGGGACGGAGACAAGTAACACACATGCTTGTCTTCTACATTCATTTGTTGCTGCAGTAATGTAAGAGAGGACATCACACAAAAATAACGCTGCAAGATCTCCTCCAGGAATAAATGAATAATGCCATAGGAAAGTTCATTCACATTATATCATTCACAGCACGGTTATTCTTAGAGCCTTCAGTTCAGGCTTTGCAGAAGCACATAGCTGGACTCTCATTCCACTGGTGAATGGCAGAAAGCGAATATTAACACCTATATGGCCTTTTCCCGGTCAAAATGATTCTTCATCCTAAAAAAATCCTAAAAATAGTTCACTCTTTTCCAGTGTATCTACTCGTGCTTAGATAGAGAAGAGAGTTTCAAACTGAAATGTCTGCAGTGTAAATAGCATCTATTGTCTTCCATTTTAGTCTTACAAGAACAACCTCAGCAGAAAATGAAAACAACAAATCAGGAGAATGTAGACAAACCCAAATTGTGCCTTTATCAAATATCACCCCTCCTCTTCCCTCATCCTTCAAGTGAAGGATACTTGAAAGCTCCCAGTAATAAAAGAGTAAGTTTTTCTTGAAAGTAAGGGGCTGAGGGGACAAACATCGCTTCACTTTCTTCCTAACATCTGCCTCCTGAACAGTAACAGGGACTCCTTACTAAGGAGCAGTCAGCATTTTGCAAGCAGAGACAATCTTTATCAAGATATCTTCCTTTATAATTTGCATAAAACTCATTATGGGATTTCTGAAGTAAAAGGGTTTGAATCAGATCTTGTGTGCTTTGCCATAGATCTATTTCTTCAGAATCTAAGTCTAGCTCCACATTAGCTCAGTCACCACTTAAACATAGTTGTTCAATGATCATCTAGTGATCTAGGAGAGTATCAACTATATGCAATAAAAGTACAAACATAATAAATGTTATGTAATTCTAAACAAAAATCAAATGCCAGTAATAATTCCCCATAGTGCTGAAAGTGTATGTGTAAAAAAAAAAAGAATGATATATTCCTTAAAAATTACTGTCCTCATTTATTAAATCCTTCAGATGTATTTTATAGATCTTGTCTGTCCCTAATCACCTCCTTTTATGTTTCTTAATGTAACATTGACAGATAGTCAAAGCTTCCTTCACAGCTTACAGTGGGGACTCTGGAGTGCTTTTGTACCCAACACACCAAACCACATTCCCACCAGAGATTCACAAATTCTATGGAGGTGCTTACAGTTGAAAACCAAACTCAATGTCTGGAGATCAAAATAAGCAATGAGCGCATATGACAGTCTCTTTGCCACATTCAGTGATTTTATCACGTTCTGTGGTTAAAAGAGCAGCGTAAACTGACACTGCAGGTATTTTACATCACATCACATCCAGCAAATGGTTTACAGAGCTGCATTTAGAAAAACCCCACAGATTTTGCAACTTTGTTGAACTGGTGCTGCTCCTGGAATTTCTTTCTAATCTATAAGCTAGTATCATATACATGGATGGGAATGGGTTATGACACCTAGCCCCTCTTTTCAGACAATACAGTGCAACAGCCACTCAGTATAGCAGATTGCTTTGATGCCTAAATGCATCCTTGCACAAAACAGCCACAAAGAGCTTGCTCAAACCTTGCAACGTACTTGAGACTTGCAATAATAAAGGGCCAAATACACAATCACAGTTTGACAGAGGAAAAAGAAAAAAAATAAGTCCTTAGCATTGCCAATGCCTTAGCCCCATGAGAATGCAAAGAATTTGATTTGTGATCCCTGAGTGCTCCCAAGCATCTAACCATGATGTACATTACAACATAAACTACAACTTCCCCATGGTCTCTGCCAGACTTGCGAAATAGAACAGGGAAGGAAAAAGGATTTTCCCCCCTGATCCCCAGATCTGGTACAACAGGTTAACACATCAATGCATACCAGTCAGCCCCCCCAAGCAAACTTATCTCTACTAATAGACAAGTTTGAAGCTTCACAAAAAGATTAACATTATCACCTTTACCATCTCTATGAAAGCAAGGGACCCTCGCTCTGGCCAGATACACGTGTTAAGACCCATACCATGACACCTTTATTTCATTACTTCCCCGTTATATGATGAACATGTAGACACATCAGAGTTGAGGTCAAGATTTCACTGCTTTTCACTTCTCATTCCCCCTCAATCCCTCACCTTCTCAGAATATTGTCACTGCTGGCAAGACCCTCTTGTTTTGCAGTTTCTCCTACACATATATTTCATTAAATGTTTTTATATTCTCAGACCTTTATTCTCCTGTTTGCATTTATTGATTTCAATCCCCTTCCACTCTTATTGTCTTCTCACAACTGAGTTATTCATGTGAAGTATTTTAAATTCATCTGTGTGAAAGATAGCCATGGACAAAGCAAATTGCATTGCTTTAAAGGTTTCTTTTAATAACTCAATATAGTCACAAATTAATTTTCTGCAAAATAAAATATAAAAAACCTCCACTATAAATAAAGTTCCTGAGAAAAGTCATCTTATTCTAAAAAACCTCCACTATAAATAAAGTTCCTGAGAAAAGTCATCTTATTCCACTGAAAATACCTTATTCAAAAGTTAAAAATAAAGAACCTTTCAAGAAAAATAGTCTAAGTATGGGTAAAACTTCCCCCTCTCTTTTGTATTTGGGAAGTTTAAACTTTCTCTGTAGGTTTAAATCCCTTCCCACCTCCTCTTTTCTTCTTCAGCCAGAAAACCAACAGTACTGAGGTCCCAGCGATGAGGAATGACTCACCCACAAGTGCTGAGTCACAATCACACCGAATATACTCTTACATCTTGATGGAGCATCAAATTCAATAGCTTTGCTTAGTCACTTGAGTTTGCCATAATTCCTATGATTCACTCAATTCCAAAACTTCAGTTTCTGATTTCTTATTTTTGCTTGCAGTATATATTCAGTTGTATTACTCTTATACAACTCTTAAAGCTGAATTTTAGCAAGCCACCGCTAATCCTAAATCAAATCCCAAGCTTCAAACACAAGCTGTGTCACTTATCAAATCTGAGAGGCCAATATGCCACAGTGCACATGGACTTCATTTGGAACTGCTGATCTCCCACTCCTTGGACACCTACAGAGAATGCCAGCTGACATCTGAAGATACATGCATTAAGACTTCACCCCACCCTGACTCATGCCAGCAACAACTTACCATTGGCTTAAAAGCCTGACCTTTCTCTAGGAGGGCTCTTCAGCCCGCCAAGGTCAGACACAAGAAACTAGTGTTCAGCAGTTTGCACAGAAGATAAAGTATTCAACCATGATTAAACAAGTCAATGTTGGAGCGACAGATTTTCAATTCCTTAGTCTTTTCTGTTTGTTACCTTTTGTCCTATCTGGAGGTAGATAAAGCAAAATTACTTTACTGAACTATTTACCTGTTCATCCCATTATTTATATACAGAACAAGCTCAGTTTGGCCAGAACTCAATAAGGCAATTAATGAATGTATTTCTTTCCACCAGAATTTACAGTAATGTTTTATCTAATTACTCCTAACGTTTCAGCAATAATCCTGAGAACTTCTCTAAAAGGTTGCAGGCAGCCTAGCATGGGGGGATGAGGGAAACTCATCACTGACAGAAGGAAAGGCAGACACAGTAAATAACTTTCTGATGATCACCACAATACAATACCTACAGGAGGTAATTATCACCATACATTTATTTATTGTTCTGTCTTCCGGCACAGTTTTTGTGTTTTCTCACTGTCCATTTCTGCAGCAGCTGCACTTACAAGTTTTATGCTGGCTTAGTGGTTAATAAGTCTATCGTGCATCCGGTCAGTTAAGTACATCTGGAAAATTTTCCCTTACAAAAAGATACTGTGAGGAAAGCAGGGGTTAACTGTGTGGGTTTCTAGGCATAAAACAGGTCACATGCACTCAGCTATAGTTCACAGAAATCCTGCAGTAAAGGTTGGATGTCTCTACCCTCGCTGAGGGGGAACTACAGCTTTGAAGCTTCTTTGGTCAGCTATTCTGACCATAGCAATATTCAATACTAGCATGAAAAAAAAAAAAAAATCTCACTGAAAAAGTAAATATTTGTCATTTGGTCATAAGAAATTGAGTTTCAGGCCATATGTTCTCTACAGACTACAGGTTCCCAAGTCCTCTTCCAGGCACAATAATACAAGCCACTTTCTATAAAGCATTGTCCTTCTCCATTATGCATATGTAGTGTAAGCAAATTAAAGACATATCCTGATCCCAGTGAACAGCCTAAAGAACTCTGCAAGAATTGCCTTTCCTACAGGCACCTGAGATTCAGCAAGCTATCCTGACACTATTGCTCTAGACATCCAAGATCTACTCTAAAGCATGAAGCAAGTACAGCCGCAAGGCAATTAATTCTGCTTCTTTCTTCCTGCCTCCAACCAGGCTCAATTACTGACTGTGTGCATCAATGTGAGCATAAAGTAAAATGCTTCAAGAGAAGAAATAAGACAACCACCCCAAAACAACTAATATCTTGTGTCTTAGCACTCACCTTGTTCTGGTGACTGGTCTGATGCAGGTAGAGGATAAACTTGAATCCAGTCCTCACACTGTGGTGAGCACAGTAAAAGCCAGTTTGGCACCTGCACCTCCTTTTAACCCAGAAACTGCAGTTTATTCAAGAGCTGAAAGTGTCAGCGCAACACATAACTATCACAAAGCTTTAGTCAGAGGGAAATCAATTTTGACATGCTGATTTTGTTCCTGGTGAGAACAATACTTCACCAGGAAAATACCAACCACCTTTATCCAAAACTACCACTTCCTTTGTATATAAAGGCAAAACACCACCCCACACAAAAGATATGCCCTTGTAGTTCTAATTATCAGTTCCAGAAACTGTGGCACAACTGGTATCCTCCTTTTCTTCAGAGCTTTGATGTAACAGATGTTGGAAAGCTGCTTTTGATATCAAAACTGACCAGCAGGACTGCAGCTGGAGAGATAAAAAAGGCAGATCGGACAAAAGTAGTAAATATATAGCATACTTTTATAAGGTTTCTGCTTATTTATTCAAACTGTAAAAAAGCATCTTTTAAAATACTCAAATCCTGTTTTTAACTGATCTGTCTGTTCATGCAATTCGGTGACCTTGGTACACAGTAACAGCCAATACAGTTACTGAAGACTGATTTCAATAACTTTCTGGAAAGGGTCCAAAGCAGCTTTCCATTCTGCAGTCTCTGCATCAAAGACAACTTCCTAACACAGAAAAAGGAAGACAGACTGTAGCTGCTCTTGAACCTGGTATGAGAGACGTGCAGTTTTGTGCTACCACCACAAACTTCATTACAACATATTTTCTACGGGGATTGTCAGATGACAACACCCTACCTACCACTTGTCATGATTACATGCCAGAGCTATCAGTGAGCTACCACATTTCTATTCCTGCATCAAATAGTGCAATGCTTCCTTAAATACATTTTTTTTAGCAGTACAAGGATTGTACTTAAGAATGGTGGAGTTTCGTCCATTATAGGCAAGAGAAGTGATGCAATGCTGCTGTTTTGCTTTTTAAAACATTTCATTACTAATGCTAAATATCCACTAGTTTAATTATACCCAACCAGCAAGCTAACAAAATATATTATTCTACCATTCGACCCATCAGAACAACAAAAAAACACAATCAACGTTCATCATCTCTAGTAACTAAGCATACTGTGACAGTAGTCTGTACACACAAATGATGATCTCCTTATTCAGAGTACACATCTCTCCAGTCATTAAGTGCTCCATCAGCAGTCTTGGACTGCACCTCTCTGCACACAATTTAAGCTGCTTTCTACAGGATGCCAAACAAATATATTCACAGGGACAGAGCATTATTAAAACAAATATCAAGACATGAACAAAAACAGACTTTAACCAATAATTGAACAGAGCCAGCTGAGTCTCTTCTCGGTGATAGCACTGCTCATGACTTCTTTTCACGTCTCATTGGAAAATATTTAAACAATGGCCTTTTCATTTCATACAGATATTTCTTGAGATATTTATTCATGGCCAAGTGGACTAAATTGCTTATTCATGACTGGTCAAATTGTGCTTTTTTGTTCACTGTATGTGCAATGCTTGCAATGAAGCTTGAAGTAAAGAAGCTTGCCAAAACTCTACAGAATAAAAGCCTGGAAAGATCCAGGTTCACCAGCCTGTTAGCAGAACAAAAAAGAAAAAAAAAAAAAAAAAAAAAAAAGAGAAGAAGAAAATAGAAATATCATACCCTTTTAAGTTTTCAGGCCTGGCTTCAGAGCAAACTCCTAAATGCACCCTTAGGTCCCTTAAGTGTCCAAGCAAGACTTAAGAACAAGTGTAAGAGCTGTGACAAATCAAGAACTCATCATGATGATGCTTGTCAGGCCCCTCATCAGATGTGTCCATCTGAGGAGAAAGCCACCTACGTGGTTACAGATAAGGTCTAAAATCTATAGTGCAGTCCCCTAAAAACTGCCAGAATTGCAAGAACACTAAGTACTCATCATTATACCTGAGGGATTTTTGCACTGCAGTTATCTAAAAAAAAAAAAAAAAAAAAAAAAAAAGGAAAAAACCCCAAATAAACAGAAACAAAACCCCCAAAAAACCCAAAACAGAGAAACTAGTTTAAGGGGTAACTTGTATTTATGAATCAAAGCACAAGTTTAAAGGCTGTATAAAGGCACCCATTTCTATCTGCATGACCTTTTTACAAGTTATCAAATTCAGTCTTTATGTCATCACATTTCCTTTTCAAGCTATCATGGGGCACAGGGAAAGAGACATTTCTCAAGCAGAGACAGAACAATGTCTAACCATGTCAACTGATCAGCAGCACTCTGACAAATGTCACATTCAGATTAGCAGGTATGAGATCAAAATTAGGGAAAAAAAATGTCAAAATATTCTTGTTCCAGTAATTATCAAGAGCATTGCAGTCAAAACTAATATTTTCTTACCTGTCAGTACATCACCTCCCTTAAATTTCCTGTCAAGACAGACTTTGCTGCACACTGCACATTTGCAGTTTGGCCCACTTTAACTTAAATGCAGAGCAAGTGCCACACTTGAGGGATATCATGGAAAAATAGTTAGACAAGATGTCTCTACTCTCTTATTCTTGAAGTTGTATCTTAACTATCTCCTTTCCCTTGACCTGTTAATATGAGATAATCTATGAAGTAAGATTTGCCCCAAAAATCAGGTCTTCTCAGAAAACCTAGTGTAACTGCATTGCTGATTAGACAAGTGTTTTATCAATTCCAAGTCCATAGCTTGACTTCCCACCCCCCTGCCTTTTTCAAATAATAATGTATACTAGTTAAACTGTTACAAATCTTGCACAATCACATAAGAAGACAAAATATATAAAAGTCTTAAAGACATGTTTAATGATATGCTGTAAGCACGAAGTAGCCAAGGCCAGTAGTTTATTCATGGTTCTATTTTACAAGTATAATATCACATATATCCTTCATCACATTTGTTCATGAATGCTCATCTGGCCCAACATATGTATCTTTGAGATGAGCATTTAACTCATCAAACACTACTACATCTTCCATCAAGGACTCCATTGTTTCAGCTTCCAATAATATTAAAATAACATCCTGCCAGTCTTCTTTAGGATCAAAAAAAAGGTAGTATCGGTCCTATTTTCTGATACAATGATCAAATCTTACTTCTTTGGTTCTGTGCTTGTTCCCTTCTATGTTCCAGATAACACATTTTGTGCCACATTATAAACCTAATAGTCCAACTTTTCTTCTTTTCCTATCTTCAGTGTAGATTAAAATATTAAGCAGTTAAACTCTTTAATACACTCTAGGTACCACCTAACTCATATTTACAACAGTGCCAATGAATCCTTCAAGTGCAACCACACTACAGGTTCAGAATCCTTCAAATCCAGCAAATAAAAAGGGTAATTTTCTTCAAACAGTTCTAGACAGGAGGCAAAGGACTCTAAAACTTGCATCTTCACCAGCATCAAGATCCTCAAGAAATAGCTATTTGGGACTCCAGATTAGAAATACGTATAAATAATTAAAATTATCTGCTGAGAGGGAAAGGAAGAAAATCAAGTCCTGTAGGACTAAAAAAATACCAAACCAAAACAAAAAACCACCAACAACCTGAAACAACAATAACAACAACAACAAAGAGCCAAAGTGAGTATTTTTTTAATGGAAGAAGTCCCAGACAGATTCAAGCAGTATTCCAGTACTTTTTCCCAGTACTGAAGACTCAACAAAAAACAGACAAAGAAAAAAAATCACACCACAAAACAAAAAAAAAGGAAAAGAAAAATAGAAACCCACTATTTTACAGGCCTTCTAAAATTTTGATGTTATAGAGGCAGAGGACTGTTCATATTTCTGGCCAAACTGGAAGCAAGAAGCACAAGAAGAAATGTGAGGTAGTATGTTTGCATAAAACATCCACCTCAGTTTTGGATATCTTAAGGAACTAGATATTTATGTAAATAAGAAAAAAAAAAAAAAAAAGATAAAAATATTTATGGGCTAATTTCAATTTTCCTAACATCCTGAAAGAAGCCATTTCTATTTATGTCATCACATCACTGTTCACAGCACAACCAAGCAGCAACTCTCCCAGCCACCACCTAAAGCTGTGGTGGATGCATTTTGTAAGCAAGCAGGAGAAAATCCGATGCATAGTTCAAAAGTGCTAACATGTCACAGAACGCATCTGTACTATCTTATTTTCAGAACCGTCACAATATGCAGAGTCTTTGCCATCAGAAAACTTCTGTTGGGCCGTATTGTACCACCGTGACAATGAGGCCAATCAGCTATTCTCACAGCTGCTTTGCAACCTGAAAGAGGAGGATTAATGATGGCAATTCTGCTGACAAGGAGACACCGCTGGCAGGAAGAAATGTGCCATTGTGTTACTTTCCAGCTGGGCTCCACAGACAGTGATGCTCCTGTACTTTGTCATGTGCACAAGGTGCCATTGACTTCTCTCATCCAGTTGCTCAACGTGAGTGAAAAAGCTGATGGAGGATTTCAGCTTTTCTGTTATCCATTTTGTTACTGACGCATCTTTTATGCTATTACTGTTTCTTGTTTCCCCTCTAGATATAACTGCTATTCTGATAAATCTGTGCTGTAATTACTAACAAATGGCCCAGTTATGAAAGCTCCTACCTTACTTAGTAAGATGGGGAGGAAATATGGGAACCTTATATAGATATTGCTGTAAACACACCAGTACTGCATATAAGAAATTCATATATATTTGAGACCTTTTTAAATAAAGATACATATTGCCCACACATTACTTTCAGTTCCATCTTTCCCACTGGATTTTCATTTTTTTCTGCACATTGTCCCTCAGTCAGTTACAGCAGATAGGAAAAGTCTTTCATCTTTCACAGACAAGGCAAGGTAGCAGAAGCAAGGAATTTTGAGGCAGAAGTAACTGTTGTCAAAAACAAGCTGTCATTTTTTTCAAAGGGAAAACCTATCAACCACATTGGATAAACAAAAACCTGTCACTGTCTCATCATGCCCATAACAGAATCAAAGTGCTGAAAAAGTTTCTGGAGATCATCTATTCTGTCCTAAAACTGGATTAATAATATCTAAAGCAGTATGTATTGTATGGCTAATTCAACCCACTTATTATAAATAACTATTTCACACAATTTCAGAATTTAGTTATACAATATAAGTGATATTGAGAGGAATGCAGGAAAGCCCCAAATGAAATAGGGACTTGATATTCTAACTCTGGGACAGGATTAACGCTTGCATTTCTGGAGGCTGAACAAAAGAGATGATACAGGTGAGAGGTATTTTTCATTTCAAAATAGCCCCCAGTTTTTCCTTCCCTCCAGTGCTACTCCTTTTTTCTGTAACCTACTTCTTGAAAAACAGAACTTGCCTTTCTGAGGTGACTGAGAGATGCAGTCTGACCCCTAAGGACACTTCTGGTACTCCAACCCCCTCTTAGGTTTTATCTGAAGTGGGAGAGCAACTTGGGATGGTGATAAGGAAGACAACCAGGGGTAGCTATTTGGGTATTAAAAAACCTAAAAAGTTTTGCTAAAATACATAAGTCTATGTACAAAACTTGCTTTGTTTCTGTAGAAATGAAAATCCTCAAGGAAAAACAGAAAATCTATTTACTCTAGACTGACCTCAAATTCCTTCTTTTGTTTTTCATTTACAAGAAACAATCTACTATATATAGAATGCAATAGTTTTGGGAAAACATACAAATCTGAAAACTACAAGTTTTCTCTCATAAAACTGTTAGAGAAGAAGGAAAGGCAGGCAAGGCAGGCAAGGCAGGCAAGGCAGGCAAAGGATTTTCCTTCCTCACAAGACTTTCCCTTGTTTTTCCCCACCCCAGTAAAAAAAACTCTACTCACTCTTACACTACCACATGCAACCACGTAAGAGGCTCAGTTCACACTAGCCTAGAGATCCACATTAAGCCACTGTAGCTTTCCTCAGTAGTGTATAGCTATCACACCGTTCATCATGACACAAACAGAAAGCGGGACTGGCTTTGGAGAATAGAACCAGCAGAAACATTTCTACGTAGATTGGGTCCTGTGGATTAACCCAATTTTGTCAGGCATTCCTGTAGCTGCTAAAGAAGATGGATCCATCACCATTTTGTGTTACAGAAAAAACAGCTGTTGAAACTCAACCTATGCCAGTCCATCCCACCTGATCAACATTTTCTGCAGAAAGGACTTCCCTCACTCCCTGTGAGGAAAAACAGGGGATTCACACAGACCATCCTTTGAAGGTGAAGACTTTTGTATGTCTCTAGGCCACAAAGCAAGTCAGAATTCGCTTCTGATCCTTTACTTATCACTATTGTCATACCAGCCATTATGTTCTTTTGAGAGATTTTGCTGTCCATGCATCCCCAGACTAAAGCAAATCCTCAACAAACAGCACTTGTTATCTGAGGTCCAGACAGCATCTAAGCTTGCAAGAGAGCACAGCAAATGCAAACAGGCTTGTCTGAATTTGCTTTCCCAAGACTATCTGTACCTCTCACCAGGATCAGCAGGGTTCTTCAGTCACGGTAAGTACTATTTGTGGAAATCCACGCAAAGCTCTGAGTCCTGAGCAGCCACCTCTGCCCTGGCTCCTCCTTTGGGCTCTGACCACTATCCAGCATCAACCCTGAAGTGTGCAGTGAACATCCCCACAGTGGTGACCCTATTCTCAGGAGACTCCGAGGAGCCAGCTGGATCCACAGGACGACAGCCCAACCTTTCTCCGAGAAAGGTGACATCGCATACACTTCCCCAGTAAGACAAACCCAGATGGCTTTCCCTGGAGCTGATGTTACTGAAGACATGATCCCACTCAACAGTCAACAACTTTGTACAAGGTGTCATGCAGGACGTCCAGAGGCTTAGTTTGCAGATGAATGTACTACAATAAAAGCATAATTAGGTCTCCTGTATACACACACTGAATTAACTCTTCCCGTTGCCAGGCAGCTCACTAATAGATCCTAAACAACAAACATATTTTACTTCATCTTTTTGTTTATCTTGTCTTTGAAGCTACAAACTAGTTGAGCTACTTCACAAGTATTCGTGGAAACAACACATTTCCTGCTGTAACTGATCACTTTAAAGATCATTTAAAATGTCGTGGTTTGAGCCTGGTCAGCAACCAACCACTGCAGCTGGTCACCCTCCCTTCCCCCTCCCCACCTGGGAAGGGGGAGGGAATTAGAGGGGTGAAGGGAGACTTGCAGGCTGAGATAGGAACAGTTTAATAATGGAAATAAAATGAGAGCAATGATGATGATAGAAAAAAAAAGGAAATATACAAACAGGCAATGCACAAGGTAATTGCTCACCACCCGCTAACCAATATCCAGCCCGTTCCCGGCCAGCGACCCCGAGATACCAAGATCCCACAATCGCAATCCCAGAAGGGAGAGAGCTCCTTCCCAACCACCCCTTCTTTATATAGTGAGCATGACGTTCCATGATATGGAATATTTCACTGGCCAGTTAGGGTCAGGTGCTCTGTCCGTGCTCCCTCCCTGCTCCCTGTGCCCTTGCGCACGGGCAGGACATGGGGAGTCAGAGAGTCCTTGAAGTCTCAGTAGCAGCTGAAAACACCAGTGTGCTATCAGCATTTTTCCCATACCAAACCCAAAGCTAAATCCAAAACACAGCACTCATCTAGTCCCCGAAAAGGAATATTAACTCTATTTCAGCCCAAACCAGGACATAAAATTAGTCTGGATCTTTGCAAATCTATGCATAGTGCCCATACCAAAGTTTCTCTTCTTTTTCTCTCATGTCTGTCTCCTCTCAGAAATGCTGGGGGTTTTTTAAACTTTACTTCTAAAATACACAAGCCATTTTGTAAGCCAAAATCAATGTATTTTCCTCTCCCCACCCCCAATGAATTTAGTCTCTATCAGATAAAGAAGGCTCTCTGAAAAAAGTCCTATATTCTAGCCTGAGCAATTAATCATCTTAGTAACAGCAGACTGTGGAAAAAGTCAAAGAATGCACTTCATAAAAGCAAATCCTATATTTTACTGCTTTTCTCTCTAGAAAATAAAGAAAAAAAGCTAAAAAAGAAAATCCAAAATGATGAACTCTGAAACAATGCATCATCAAAGCTTTTCCCAACTGGCAAAACATACTGGATGATTAATGTGTTTTGTTAGTAGAAGGGTGAACTTCTAATGGTGAGTCACAGTTTGTACACCAATTTCTTAAAAAGCCACGTTGAGTAAGGACATATTTTTGACCCAATACACTTGCATAAAGATACCACTATTACTTGAATTGACACTGAATACTGAAAAGCATTTTTGAAAAACAAAAATAATCAAGAACTCCAAACAGCAACCAAAAAACCCCTCACCCTGTGATATTACGGTTGAACTATGCAGGCTAACTGAAATAACCTGTTTGCTAAAAGGCTATTCAGAAAAGACCATCATCAGTACTTAACAGCTGGCATGGACCATTGAGTAGGCAAAGCATCTCTGCTCTGCAGAGTGAAAACTGTGTACCTGGGACAGATCTATTAAGCTGTGCAGCTTCATTGATAGGAACAGAATTATAGGCATGACAGTACCACCGAGGATATTAGATCATAAAGGAATGAGACTAAAAGATTACTGTAGGAACTGATGGATGGTTAAGGCCTGGTAAGTCTATTATTTTTTCCACTCCTGATTTCTTAGCATTGCCACTCCACTACTAATTACCTAATTAAAGGAGCTGTGTGATATTAACAGCACATCTACTTCTTGTGGAGAGCTGAGAAGACTGAAGATTAAGAATGCATGTCTCTTGCCACATTTGGAACAATGATAGAAGTAATATTAGCAAAAAAAAAATAGCACTTTTTTTAGCAAAAAGCCCCTGAATTCTCCAAGACCATCAACTTCATAACCTGCTGACAGAGCATCTGTGAGTTACCCCCAGCCTCAGAGCATCAAGCAAATGCCACTCACAGTGAAATGCAAAGTTTACAATTCCGGTGTAAAATGAGAGGAGCTAACACTTCCTGGGGAAACAGGCAATTCATCTGTCCTTCTAGTCATTGCATACTGTGATTCACAGTTGTCAGCATATAGATGCAAGCTTTTACTTAGGAGCTTGTAAACAACTGTGAGGAAAGTCTTGGGGTGGCTTGATTTGCTGACAGGCTTGGGGTGCAGGCAGTGCTCTCAATGCACAGCAGGAGCCAAGAATCCTGGAAGAGGGATTAGTTCACAAATGTAAGATGACACCAGAACTTGGTGCATTGCTTGGACTTTAAACACAGTGTTTATTAACTAGAGAGCTATGTAAAACAATGTCATAGAGAGGAAGCATGAAAAACTTTCTGGTTTGAACCTCTTCTCTCTAGCAGTGTGAGTGGGTCAAAAAGCAGCATAACTCTTCTAAAATAGATAAACTTTATAAAAATTAAAACATGGATCAGTAGTTTTACAAGAACTTTATTCCTATTCACTTTGTGCCAAAATGATCAATATCAGCTTATTCCTCAATCTTGGCCTAATTCACTGTATTCTACTAGTGATAATGTGTGGATTAATTTTTAGATGTTCAGTTAGCAGCATCTTAAAAGAACAGATGTCTTTTTGAAAGGCAAAGCAGTAATTGAGCATTTCTAGAGAACAAAGAGCGCAATACAGGTGCCTCACTTGGGGCATAAAATTGACACATGCAACTGTCCTAATAGCTTTTGAAAATACCGGCTTTAGTGCTGAGCAAAATAAGCAACCCATCAGGACAGTTGTATATGTTCTTTTAGCCAAACTTACAAATAATTCCCCTCATTTTACCTCCTACTATTCCCAGTTTCTTCTTTTGCCTTGCCTACAGCCCTTCTATAACATACAGTCAACACTACCCACAGAGTTATTCAAACAAACAAAACGACAGTAGTGGGACAAACATTGATCCATCTTTATCATTTTTAGATTGCGCTCAAGAACCAAAAAATATTTTTCACTGATTGCTCCATGGCAAATAGCATGCTTCACAGGCTAAAGGACTGATGCAGGTAATCATAAAATGTTTCCTTGAATTTCTTAAATACTATGAAATTTTTCATTGTGTTATCACAAAGTCATTAATTTGAGTCCACACCTATTTGAATAAATGGCCAATTCACACCTGAGAACTACCTTCAGTTTTATACAGACAGAGAGGTATATATTCTACCTTTATTTCTGTCAACTTAAAACTTTAACAAAAATTCTTTCAAAAACTTCAATTTAATGTTCATCATTATGATCAGTAACAAGCTCAGATCCTGGAATACTGACAAAATTTTAGCTCTTCATAGTGTCCCCTAATACTTTTTAAATATATTTCAGAAACTGATCCTTCACACCAAATGTTTCCAAGCACAGCTGCATTAAAAATCTGTAACTTATCAATTTAGCCATGCTGAAAAATGTTTTTACAGCAATTTTTCACAGTATGTCCAAGGACCATAGCATTTCTTAAAAAACATTCAAATTAACCATAGTCTGTTAGTCTTTAAAGTATGGGAAGCTCCAATTTAAAAGACAACCAAGTTGCAGCATGGTGCAGTCTCAAAACAGTCCAGTTGTGAGTGACCTTAGAAAGCTCCAAATTGTTTTGTCCTAGGCTGAAAGACTAGATTTGTCATAGTCTGCAGTATATAAGGTAGAAAGGATTTAACCTTACAGCACATTCAACCATTGAGCAGAATAACTGCAAATCTATTTCCAAAGTCACCATTTTCAGTACTATAACAGTTAATAGTTTCCTCTAAATTCTATAGTTGAGATTACCAGTTGCAACATTTACTGTAACAGAAGAAAATATTAAATCAAACCAATCAGTTAATTTGTCTCACTGGCCAAAGACCTTGTTAGAAGTCACAAAACCCAAAACGTATTCACTCATGCTGTCTCCATGGTATATTTTTACTAACTGCACCATCTACTGGCAGAATCTTACACCTGTTTTGAAGCGATTCTCCCTACATAAAAATTTTGATACTTCAGTGGTTCTCAAACATCTAACAACCCTTGAAAGATCACAGGCAATTTCTATGAAGTTCATAAAAAGCAGTAAGAAAAGCAAATCCATTTTCAGACTTAAATTAGCTATTAGTGTGCCTTCACCTCAACTGGAAAAGGGTATCTAAATCAAAGAAAGCTGAAACCACTTTGTTCTACTATTAAAATAGTAGTGCTTCCTACCCCTAAGCCACTCCACTCCCTCCACCCCCCCCCCCAAAAAAAAACAACCAAACAAACCAACATCAAAAAAAAAAAAAAAAAACACCGAAAAAAACCAAAACAACAAAAAAAGATAGATCCATAAGACACAGAAATATTTGCACAGATCTGGTTAGTGTAATATCCTAGGTGGACACATGACACAGGCCAGAAGAAAAGAAGTACCACAGTAACTAAATTTTGAAAAAGAAAAATCTAGATGATGTGCATGGTAACTGGGATAGACAAGGAAAATATTATCATTCATGTTTTTACTTTTTCATGCATTTAAAGCTTACAACCTGTACTCATGCCAAATTAGGCAAAGTGAAAACAAGCAAATAAGTTTTCTGTGTACCATCTAGCCTATAAACATCAACTGGTACATACCTCACATGAGTAACACCAGTGACTGCTAACTGAAGCATCATAGCAGTAACAGATCACTGGTAGGCTTTCCCCAAACAAAACACTGTATTTCCCAGTACTTACAAGTTTCTTAAAAAGTTTTGCAATGAAGACTGGATTTATCTTAAACTGTATAGCAACAGGAACAGCAAAAAATATACAGTTCATCTCCAGAAACAGTCACTGAACACAGGCAGCTTCTCCTTTCATTTTTATCAGGTCACTTACAGCCACCTCTGTTCTTGTCTATATTTTACTGAGCTCAGATTCTTCCCCTACTCTTGCCTGCAGCATCCCTGCCATTCTTCACCAGAAAGAAAAAAAATAGAATACTAGACCAGTTCTCTGCCTGCTTCTCTCTGACATATCACAAGATGTCATCACTTCTACTTGTAAGGGACACTGGTCCAAATGGGACACCTTTGGAAACATAAGGTGAAATTTCTCAAAATAAAAAACCTTTGTACAATTTAAGATACATCATGAGAAAGCAATCATGCATCTCTTGCACATATCTAAGATTTTGTTTTCTAATGTCGAGAGAGCAAAACACATGGGTCAACTAGATAGTGTCATGACAAGTTTTTAATTTCTTTTTGACATTAGAAGAAACATAAGGATTTGTTGATTCAGTGAAACACATGGTCATATTCAATACCTTTGGCAGTCTTCACTAACTCCCTAACTAGAAGCACTTTTGGGCAGTATAAATTAACACAAAATGGCTCTATCAAGTACGCAAAGCCACTTTTCTGTATCTTAAGTGATGGACCTAGAAACATTTCTGAGCTTCCAGTAGAGACCCCCACCATAACTGCATACATCTGTAACAGAACAAGACCTGGGAGGGTTCACTGCTCCCTCCCCTTTGAGCCTCATTTTTCTTATGATGCAAAGCAGGAATAACAGCTACCACATGCCCTGGCCAAGCCCTTGATCTGGAGGAGTCTGGGTCAGAGATCAGAGAGCACACTGCAGGACAAGGGCAGTGCTGTAGCACAGGGATGCACGGCAGAGGGGAGAATGGAGAGCACAGTCACACCACTCGGAAAGATCACACAGCTATTTGCTGACCTAAAAGAAATGCTGGCTTCTGAAAGTCAGTGTGCTGCATTGCATCCTTGCTAGGTACCTAGAACAAGCTCTATGAATACTTCCCTCGCTCCCACAAAACATCCATGCCAGCAGTTGATCACAGGGACCATAACTTTGCTCATGTTAAAGGGCCAAAACATAGACATCATATGCAGATGTAAAGAGAAGTTAGTCCAGGCCATCCATAAGAGCTCAAAATAAAAAATGGTTGCAACTTCCTCAGAAGTTTTGGTCCTTGATCTAGGCAAAATACAGGGTTAGATAAATTACTATTTAGAAAGACAACATCTATATTCCTCAAGATCTACATTACCAATGGACTGTTTTTACCTCAGAACAAGGGACTAAATAGTCTTCCTACACACAGCAATTGCCAATAAATTACCATGAGATCTACTCCAACCCACACAAGAATCTATTTGTATCCTCACTGCAGTTTTGGCAGTACATCAATTACTTTGACAACCCTCACAACTGTAAGAATATGTATAAACCTTGATCCAAAGATGAAATACTGCTTTCATTAACTTAAAATAGCATTAAATAAGCAAACCTGCCAGCCATATTAGAACACTTTGCTCTTCTATTATGTTCTAGGGGAACTATCTCCTCCCTTTTACCTCTGCCTTTCTGGTAGTCTGCAGCATTACACAAAGGAGTACAAAGAGCTTAAACCCTGCAGCAGACTCCCTGTGTCAGCCATGCTAACTATTGACTCCAAATGGCTTTTATTCAAATTTAGCAGCTTGTGAACATTCACTGTCCATTTCCTAGGTGAAGGTAAAGTGGTGATCTTTTGTTCTGCACAGTTTTAAAAGGCTGATAATTACAGACAGATAATCATGGGTATGGCCTGTAGCCTACCACCACTCCAGAAGAACACCCTGCTGACCTGTAAAGAGACAGGAGTCACTGTCAGAAAGATGCTGCTTCATGAATTTAAAAGGCTCCAGGGGAGAAGAAAAGGAAGCGCTACATACCTCTCCATTTTTACTTATTTTTTTTAGAGATTATTTCTGATGCTCCTCTGCTCTGAAGGACTCAGTGGCTGAATAAATCAATTGTTTGTGCTATGTGTCCTTGCCCCTCCTATCTGTGCAGCTGAGTAATTTGTCCCCCTACAAAATGTAATGCTGTTTTAAGGATTCCCGAAATTATATGTGACCATTATATATACATCCACTAGATGACTCCAGGTGCCCCAAGAGTGCAGCTCAGAATTTGGCTTTGTAGCTTGTGCCCACTGCCACCTTTCCCAAACATTCCAAAGATCAAAGAAGCCTCTCTACCCTGGTCACAGCCCTGAAGCTCCTATTGCCCTTAAAGGGCTCTCCTTGTTGTAAGAAGTAGCAAACCTTCAGAGCAAAGTGACACTCAGCTCTTCAACACTACCAATTTGGGGATCATTATCTTAAAGGCTGAAGTATGAGTCTTTTTCCTGTTGTCAGCTCTACATCTGCACCACCAACAACTAGTCTTCACCTGTCTCCCTGCCTCTGCAGCCTTTTATATTGCCAGAGCTCTTCCCCTTTTACAAGGTACACCTGTCTAAAGTATATCAAAGCTAACTGGAATGTGAAAAAACAGGTGGTCAACCAGAAATCAAGGATTACAGAAAGGGGAAAATTTTCCCTCTCTGACATATTCAAGCATTCAAACAGGCAAATTTGGAAGGCAGGTGAATATAGCATCTGCAAAATGGTATTAAAAAACAGTTAATCTCCTTGCTTTTCAAGGAATTGTGCAGGATTTTGAAAACAAACCAATTAAAAAGGTTTTTATCCCTCTTTCTATTGACATTACACCTTGAATACTGTAAAAAAAGTTAATTATATTACTGATATTGTAGTAAGATTTTTTTAAAAAAATACACCACCCAGCACACACTGTGCAGCAAGTAAATAATCAAAGATTATTTAAGAATAAAAGATAAATGGAATGAAAGAGGGAATGGGAGAAGAGAAAGAAAAAAGTATTTATGGCAATTCTTGTGATGCAGGAATATTTCATTATACAGTTAAAATAAAATAGCATTTTCACAATGCATTATGTCACAGAGTAGAAATGATTTCACAACAAATTCCCAGACTTGGCTTGCTAGGCTTGAGCATGCAGAAAGAACTTTTATCTCAATGATCCCTGCCACCATATTGCTACACGGAGATAATACCTTCTAACTTTTCTAATTAGTTCCACATGCAACTCTGTACACATTTGGAAATAAGGAACCAGAAGAATGTATTTTTCCCTAAAGTCTTGAAAGAAGAAAATATCCTTTTGGAAAGTTCATCTCCAAGTACAAGAGACACTAACATCTGCATGCTCTCACCTCCACTGATCTCAGGAAGCAGATACTCAATATTTCTCCACATAAAAATCAAGAAATACAGAAAATTATATAAAATAAAAAAAATAGTAGGCCTATCTATGTTTAAGTTACACTAAAACATTAGCGGCCACTGGTTGTTCCCTATAGATGTGTAGATTATTATGGCATAATGAGCCTTTTGCCAGCTTCTTTGACGTTAGGATCTAACATTCATCCTGTCTGCGTTCCTCTTCCCTCTCTGCTTAGAAAGCTCTCATCAGCTCAGCAACACAGAAGGTCTGAACATAGGTGTCAGAGAGCAGGGGGCTGCTCCACAAGGGACGCCAGGCTGAGGGCATTGCCCCACCAGAGAGGGGACAGCTCCAGAGAACCTGAGCAGAGCCAGGGTGGGGATAGTGACAGAGCCTGGGCACCATCACACAAGGTGAGGTCGGGTCAGGTCTAGGGTCAGTCAGGGACATCCAGTCATCAAGCCAGGACTGCTGGAGAGAGGGCTGCCTGTCTGGCCTGAGCTCAGACCCGAGATGCTTGCCATGGCCGGAGGTCCCAGGTGAGGCTGCTCAGGGCAATTAAGGCTCTCAAGGCTCTCTGGGCCATGATAATAGGCACTCATTGCCATAGCACGATGCCATGACAGCAACTAAAGCTTCTAGCTTTTGTTGGTCTATTTTTTGAGGGTCTACTTTGCGTTCCTCAGTGTAAGTACCTTAGTTAGCCTTGTCTCTCTACTCTGAGATATACATATTAGCTATTATTTACTCTAAACTGTCTTTCATTTTCCTGCAAGAAAGGAACACCTCTCACAGGACTTTCTGCTTGCCTCCTAGAATGAATAGTTTATGCTCTTCACGGGAAGATGTGGAAAAATAAGGACAACTTACTTCAATCTCTTACTTCAATATTCAAGTCACAACAGCTAGTGATGGCCCTTTGTGATTAGTCACCAGTTTCTTCTCTCCACTGTGATCTTCCTGACACCTTCTGCTCTGACCAAGCTGCAAAGCTATAGGACACCTGGGGTATCTGCCCTCCCATATTCCAGAAAGACAGACCCCAAACTTCCTTGACCCTAACCAACATGAAGCAGAATGATGCAATCTCCATTCTACCCTACAGGAAGAGCACAAGGAAGGTATGTTGTTTCTGAAAATTCACACACATTTATACATATTTAGAGCAAGAAATAATGTATGCTCCTGAATACCTAACACCAAACTGTATTTAAATAATGACATATATATTGAATCCAGAAACACAAAGGATAAATAAAAGACAACTGTAAGGAAAACACATCTTCCAGTGGGCTAGTTAAAAATACCTTTACATTAGACAATTTTACCATTTTTTTAAAAATACATCACCTACTTGTCATAATGGCAGTATCAAAAGTACTTTGTGAAGGTAAATTTATGTACTTCTATTAGGCACAACTATTTTCCATTTATTAAAGTGGAATTTATAGGCGATGAAGGTGAGCAGGGGTGTTTGCAGCTCCCTCAGATACTTCCCAGGACAACTGAGGAGGTTCTAAATGAGAGAACCCAGTAGGCAAGTACCATGCAATCACACAGACTCATGAATTCATATGCATATGCTTTGTATACAATGCCAGCATAGTCTGGCAAATACAGCAAAACATTTTAAACATATCAGAGGGGGATTAAAGGTGTTCTTTAGGTTTTGAACTGATATTTGCGTTCCTGCTGTCCAAGAAATTTGAATAAAAGCCTGTTTAAACAACACCTACCCAATACTTATCTCATTGACTAAGTGGTATAAGGATCTAAAAGCAAAAGTTATCTGCAAATTCAAGGGCGTAAAGAGCAACTTCTTCACCTACACATGATTTAGCTTGCTGAATTCAAACCCACAGACATCATTTAGACCAAGCACCTTCTAACAAATATATGGAAACAGGACTGCCCAGAATTGTTATTTCACAGTACTAAAACGCATTTGAAGAAGTCTTATGGTGTGGAATAATTACTTGGTATAGGTCAAAATGAGCTGATGTTCAGGGAGATTAACCCAGCCCTGCCAACTGTATGAGTTGCAGGCTTCTTTGTCTTATACAGCATCTGTGCCTTACTTTGAGCACAGCTCTAACTAACAGCCATGCAAATCTGGAATGAATTGTGTAAAGTTAATGAACACAATTCAGATTTTTACCAGTTTGAGAGTAGTTTGAGCCTTCAGTAGTCAAATGGACCACAGGCTGTGAAACAAGCATACTGAGAATGAGCAAGTCCATTTGTTTAAGGACAAGGATGAAAATAAACATGAACAGCTGCCTCCATCACTCGCCAGTCCATCTAAATGAGGCAAGGTTCCAACTGGAAAGAGTTCCACAAATATATTGCAGAGCATATGAAAGGACTAAAGGCTGCAGAGACAGCTTTAATTTAGATGTTTCATGAACTGTAGGGTCTACTTTGCAAAACTGGAGCCTGTTCACAAAATAAAATCCTTAACTTTATAGTTATTTGAGTAAGTACTTAAGTTTTGAAAACTTCCTCCTTGGTTCTCTTTTCCTACATAAGTAAATCAACAAAAATGAACTTAAACAAGGCATACCGAGTTGGAGGGGGGTGGGAAGTGGGGGGAAGGGAGAATTTTACTAGCCTGTCATTTGCATTCAGCTTTAATTTTATTTGAAAATATACATAGATATATTTATATGTGTGCATTATCCCATATAGTTGTAAGGATCCATTTTTTGTGAGCACCTCGGAGAAGACTCAGTGTTATTTAGCATCTACCACCCACATTGATCCTGATACCCAGGTAGAGTTCCTAAACGAGTGGATGGTGTAATTATAAAAATAATACTTCTATAAAGGAAGTTTTCAAAGTTAGCAATTTAACATTGTTCCTATAATATTCAGAGCTGTCTGTATAGTTCTACTATCCTCTTCAGTTTAGGTAAACACACTAGCAGAAAAGTGCTTTCCAGTGGGACTATTATAGTAACAGCTGCTTCAATTTTCAGTTTGTACAGAAATTTCAAACAGCCATAGCTGATACATGTTTTCAGTGATAACCAGTGAAAAGCCTTGAGTTCAAAAATCTCCTGTGCCCTGTTAAGCGATTTTACAGCAGAAACAGAATTACTCACATGAAGTGCAAGCATTGCACGTTCTAACATGTAGTCTTATGTCCTCATCCTCCCATCCTTAAGACTGCTTGCTCTCTGACATCTTAGCCTATTTTAAATGCAGAGGAATAAAGCAGTAACTCACTTCAGTTATGATCCACAAATGTTGTTACACAAGTGATCCATGTCCAGCCTGTAAAACCAGACTGGAACAGCAGCTAGCAGTAATTTTAACAGTCTCTCAAAAATTCATATTACAGTCTGAGAAGTTTATTTAGTGCAGTGGTTTTCCTCTGAGGTTGAAATATTCTGTCTGCAGGGAGTAACTGTCCTGTCTGGGCATCTCAGCAGCTTAAAATACCCTGAATCTGTGTCTGTACATGGGAACTCAAAAAAAAAAAAATAAAAAAATCTGGGAACTTTCTACTACTCGTGCACCACTAGTCAAGCCAGTCAAGTGTCAAGCCTTTATAAAAACAGTTCACAGCTCTATTTGCAGTAAAGTAGTGCCAAACTGGAGAGAGCTTTGAGAGGGAGATGACCTACCAACCAGCATCCATCATGGGTGCTGATACAAACTGCTATTGCTAGGAGCCAGTGTAGCGGTCGCTGTGGCCTTGGAGTGACCCCAGGACATTCCTGCCAGGGCCCAATACAAAACTGCAGCAGCCTATCCCAGGAGCTCTGATTGTGGAGTATGTTTTGGAACAATCTCATTTTCCTGCAGATACCTTTTCATATCATGCCAGAGAAAGGAAGAAGAACATGACGCAGCAGTGGATGCATGAACTCTTCTACAGCAGGAGAAAAAGCAGATGGAGAGCAGCCTTCCTGTTAACAGTAAACCTGATTTGGTAAGGGTCACACAGTACGTGCAGTTTGGTCACGACACCACAGGTGGCTATCCTTTCCCACCTAATTCTGGGACACCAGACATCAAGCAACACAAATTTTCCTGAGATTTAGGAAAATGAAAAGTAGCAAAGCAAGCATAGGGGCATACTGCATTAACTAAGCATGGTGAGAAATAGCCTTTCCTCTTTAATCACTGAACCATTAATTCAGATAGCCTCAGTATGTATTAGCATTAGCCAATGAGCAGAAGCAGTGTACAGGAACACAGAAAGCTCTTTTCTGCTACAAGTTGTCAGATTTCAAATAACATTTGAAATACCAGTGATCTCAAAGTAATGCAGCTCATTTAATTAATTGCTAGACATCTGAATGTTTCAGAAACTATTAAGAAAGCAAGAGACTCTCAAACCAACTCAGTAAGCTTTGGAACAAGCCCCAGAATCATTAATATTTAGGAAATTTACCTATGCTCATTCATTCCTCTTCAGTTACTCAGAATTCAGAAGCTGCATCAAGAAAAAAAAATATTTCCAGCAGCAAAACTCAATGGATGGTTTCACTCCGCAGTCTTCGCTATACTTGTTTAGTTTGCTGGGTAACAAGTTCAGCAGCTTGGGTCATTCAATACAGCAAGTTCTCTAAGCCAGACTAATACTCAATGAAGTTTTTCAGTAAAAACTGTGAGTTCCTTACAGAACAAATGCAGATAGACATTAATGCCTCCCATCAAGAAAGCACTGAGGTTTTGCAGTCAAGGAAAAACAGCTGCATAAGGAAAGATTAATTTTATATACTTGCAGTGCCTTCTGCAGGTATTGTAGATTTGAAACATCAATACCTCGTTGGAAGCAATTTGACAAGTCATGAGAAGACAGAAAAGGAGCCATAAACCAAGTGCTGTAATCCGTTGACAAAATGGATAATAGCTACTCTGCTGGATAATAATAAACTTACCAGCACATTAGCAGGTCATTTTTTAGCCAAAGGATCTTCAGTCAGCCACAGGCAAACTATAACCCACATCTCTGTGTCAAACTATACACAGAAATTATGTACCTCTACACCATGTGCATATGCACACACACATTCCCTTTCATTAAATTACAACTATTGAAGGAGTCACCAGTATAGCAAATGCTTAACGGCACACTTTTCTCTCGCATATTGAATCCACAGACTTTCTTTAACAGCTGCCAGCTTCACCCCACGTTCACTCAGCAGGATAGGAAATTTGCTGTTTAAATGGTTTGAGTGAGTCAGAAAAGAATCTGTCCCGTTACAGTTCTGCTCCAAAAATAGCACCGTGTTCATTCCCAAACATTTTTGCAAGAGGCAGTCCAGGTAGCTTTCAAGTCTTAGCCAAGAAAATATCTGCATCAAGAAGCCATACTAATTGGTATTTACCATATTCAAGTCATTCCAGCTGTGGGGAGATACAGACCAAGCCAAGAAGAGACAGTTCCACTGAGTAGCACCATTCTCTCTGGCTCTGGGAGAACCTTGGCATCTTAATAGCCACAGGTGGCTATGAAAGTCAAAGTAAGGAATGTACTTGTATTAACTCATCTCTAAAGGTCTAATTTAACCTCACCTGTCTAGAACATGGCCACTTTCATGTCTTCTCAGTTTTTTCTACTAAATTAGGTACAGTTCCTTTCTTTCCCCATAGAAGTATCACAAATGCAGTGGTTTAACACTTCAAAAGTCTCCCATGTAGCTTTGAACCAGTCAGATAAGGTCAAGTTTCAGAGCCTTTAACAATTTTTATTCCCTAAATTATTTGATTTTGTCTTTAAAATCTTGTGAGTATATATTTAGACATTTGGCCAAGAACTTCTGACATTTGGCAACAGAGGAAACACAGAAAAGGAAGCCAATGAACATTTCAAAAAAAACACTTTCAAAACCAGATTACTACCAGTCAGCATTAATGGATTAAATCATCTATAAATGTTAACAAAAGACTAAGGTCTCCCCTGAAGCAAGTCCATATCAAGACATCATGAGGTGTGACTGCATACTAGGGAGAAGAAGATTTGCAAGGGATCTTACCATTCCAAAAGTAATAAAGTTTTCTGTTTTCTGTAATAAAAATAGACAGATTGGAAACATTTATCAACTGTAGGACACCTAATCAAAGTTCTGTTGTCAGACCTCTCCTCATAAAATTTATTGAAATCCAAGCTCAAGGTATACAGAAGTCTCAATCTATGCACCTATAAGGAATAAAAATACAGAAAAGTATATAAGGCATAAACTTAGGCACAAAAGCAGGTATCTTCACATTCAAATAAGCAAAACCACTGTAATTTAGCAATAACAGACACAAGGCAACAAAAAGTAGATTTTTGAGCTTTAAAAAGAAAAATAATAATCAAACATGTTCTTGAAATACACATAAGATACTCTTTCCTAAACAGCTGAATAACTTTATTATGTGCTGGACAAAAGTAAGAGGATAATGCTAAGAAAGTCACTCTAAATATGCATGTACTTATGGTAGGGATTGGATGATGCAACATATGACAGCATGCCCCACACCTGCAGTAGGTCAACAATGGGAAAATAACCCTATTGCTTCCTTTGTAACATTAAGTCACTATTATACATCTAAAACACATCTGACAAAAGCCTCATGGAAGAGTATGGCTGATGCCTTCCTATATATATATATGTAGTCTAAATGAGAAAGCTGAGCTGCAGAGACAATCTGTAGTTAAGCTGAACTGCATTCAAGAATAATTCTGTTGAAGTTAAACAACAGGTTTCTTCTTTTATAAAGTAACAATTAAATGACAAATGCGTCCAGAGAAACAGATTCTAGGGCCATGCAATGAGTGACAGATGCAACCAATACTTGGGAAACCCCAAGGTCAAAAACACTGTAATACCTAACTGTTCTTTAAAGTAAATTTCATATTCTTCCAACATCTTCCAGTCAATTCATCAGCATGGCTAATATGAAACGTCTCCCTTGCTTGCCAGGAAATAAAGAGCATATGTATTCAATAAGTGCGTGTGCTGGGTTTCTGTGGTGGGGTTTTTGGTAGAGAAGGAGGGGGCTACAGCAGCGGCTGCTGTGAGAAGCATCTCGAAAGCTCCCCTGGCTCCAAGTCAGATCCACATCTGGCCAAGGCTGAGCCATTTAGTGATGGTGGTGCCTCTGCAAGAATGTATTTAAGAAGGGGAACCTGCGAGGGCATTGGGACTTGTGAGGAGGTGTTATGAGAAGTATGAACACCAAGGTGAGTTACAGGAAGGAGAAGGCTGTGGGGTAGGTGTGTCGGAGCAGAGACTCCTGTATCCACTGGTAAGACAGCAGGGCTGCCCACCCTACCACCCATGGAGATCCACAGTGGAGTAGATGGTGACCCGAAGCCTGTGGAGGAGCCCACGTAGGGACAGGCGCCTGCGCTTAAAGGAATCTGGGACTCTGAGGGGAGAAGTGGCCCCGGCTGTGGTAGTTCAGCACTGGGAGGACTGCAACACGCAGGGGTGACCCCCATCAGAGCAGCACGGGAACAGCTGCATCTTGTGGGGAGAACTCACACCAGAGGAGGTTTATGGAGGACTGTCTCTAGTGAGAGGGGAGCCACATGAAGCAGGGGGGGCATGTGCGGCGTTCACCCCCTCTTCCCGAGAAGGAAGGAGCAGTGAGCTGCCTGTAACCCCCATCCCCTGCCCCCTGCGCTGCTGGGGGAGGAGGTAGAGAGATCAGAAGCAGAGCTGAGCCCGGGAAGAAGGGAGGGGTGGGGGGAGGTGTTGTTTGGATGTGGTGGCACTTCTCAATGTCCCACCTTGTCTGTTAAGTGTTGTCTTTGTTAGTGTTTGAATTAAAGTGATGGTTTTTTCTTCCCCTAACAAGTCTGTCTTTTGCCCATCACCATAATGGGTGAGCCACCCCTCCCCACCTGTGTCTGGATTCCTGTACCATTTTGCTTCATTTTCTCCTTCCCATTCCTGATAGGAGGAAGGGGTGAGTGAATGGCTGCATGGTGCTCAGTTGCCCTCTGGGCTTAAACCATGACAGTATGTCAGGTGGAATCACAGGCATTCCAAGCAATAAAGGTGCTGGCATGCCATCTCTGCTAGAAAAGCAGTTTCTTGTAGGAGGTACATCAGTCTTGCAACTGAGAGACAGAGAAAACAAATTTTCCCACAAAGAAGCATAAAAACCAGCCCTCTCAACCTTTATATTTTTCTCTTTTTAATCACAGATCCACTTTCAAAAAATAACCTTATTTTTGCCTTAGTGTTTTGAAGTGAAGTTCAAGGTAAAGCAGTGCAGTATATCTTGGTCTGGTGTAAGACTGAACATAATGTGGCATTTACAGGTTTGTTGGAATTTAGCACTGCTCAGGGGAGAATTTCACTTTAGCACATACTACTGATGCTGAAAGACTGGTGGAATAGCATGATCCTGCTCACCGCTCAAGGCTCTGCATCTTGGAATTGCAAGATTTGTCCAAGACTGTATGACCTCTCCTCTTGAGCCTGATTTCAAATTACTTCTGCATCTAGAGAGTGATAGGTGGCATCGTTCCCTTGGACAAAGGCTAGTGAATAACTTTTGCACCAAATGCCCACCATTGAATCTTGGACAATTTGCTATACAACATACTGAACTCCACGAGAATGCTGGGACTACAAATCAGAATTTTGATCATAAAAGTGCCAACATTGCTTTCGATAGCTAACCATATGAGCTCTTCACAGCCTTTCAGATTTCTGTTTTCAGTGCCCTTCAAACAGCAGAGATAGTGAGGAAAGAACAATTTAATAATAAGTCTCTCAGAGAAATAAGCTGAATGAACCTAGTTTCCAAGACTCATGTCAGCATTCTAGCCACTGAGGTATCCTCTTCTATGTTACCCTCTGCTGAAAACTCTCACCCTAGAAGAAAGTCTTTCACTAGCAGTTAATTTACTTGCCTTAGATTATGCTAGTTCAAAGTGTTATCTTCACACAAAGGAAAACACCATGAAACCAGTCATGGGGAAAAAAAAAAAAAAAAAAGGAGGAAAAAAAAAAAAGGGAGAAAAAAAAAGATATTTGCTTCTGTGCTTCTCACTCTCAAACTGTCTGCCTCACTGGGATACTGCCACAGGGACATGCTATGATATAACACCAAAGCCAGCACTGAATGTCACTGACTCCCTTGGCAATGAAAACTGCAAATGAAAAAAAGGCCAACTGTATGTTGACATTTTGTGTCCAATTCACACATTTTATACACCTCATTTGCTGGACTCACTATTTGCATTCTTTCAAAATGAGTCTGAGAAAGGCTTGTTTTATTTAGGGAAAATGGAATTAAAACAAAAATGAGTGCAGCTGACTCAAAAAAAAAAAAAGTATACGGAAAAAGAGCTTATTGTCAAAGTGTTAAGACTATTTCCCTGCTTTTAAACTTCTTGGCTTATGGTTTTCACATAAGACTAAGTCAAAACTCATACCAACATTCCTGCCAATTCATACATTTTATGGAAGCAAGTAGCTATTTAATATCATGTTTACTACTATTGCTCATGAAAACTGATTAAAAGCCATTTGGTCTCATGGCAGTCCTTAAAGTCAGGTTTTATCCTATACTGGCACCAGAGAGATTTTTTAAACTTGCACAAGAGTTGAAATCCTGGCCTGGCCTGTGAGGAACTAAAGTTCAAACAGCATCTCTTCGCCAGAGGCAGGAAAATCGGCGCTAAAGACCTCTGACTGAAGCTGAGCAAGGTCTTGAGTCTGTATATCCCAAATTCCAATATCCATCCACCAGACCCCTATTTCCATCTCTATTTATTGAAATGTCTGCTTTTCATGCCTTCCCAATATTGCCTATTAATTCTACTAAGATTCAGCCTAACTTCAAAATCTCAGAGGTAAATATAATTTCTTAGCATCTGTTTTACCTAACACTCATTTAACAGGGTTGTGTATAAAAGTAACAGTATATAACCACACAGGTATATGATAGGCACAGAAGGAAAATCTCAAAAGATAATACTAAATTTCATTAGCAGGGACATACACCGAGAATCAGAACATTAAATCCTGATGCAAAAGAAAGAAATGCTGCTGAAAAGCATCTCTGACAGAGTAGCACTTAATTTCTGCTTAATCAGCAGCCAACAGTAAGTGTGAAACCCCATGTCCTTTCATCAGGCCCTAGCTACAGTCAGCCCACAAAGCACAAAAAAAATTTTTGAACATGATTCTCCCTAGTGTCAGTTTGCTGAAGAACAGTGATCATACAGCTCTGATACATCACTGTAGTTTCAGTTGCATGGTATTTTTCCAATTTGTTAACACAGCAGTCTTTGAGGAATAGAAGCACTACCTAAAATTCAAGATGTAGTGAAAATTCTTTGTTGGAAACACAAACTGTATTTTAATGACGTGGTTTGGTTTGGTTTGTTTAAATAGAAGAAATCTACTTTGGAGGTGAAGTTTTGAAAGGGATAAACTGTTAAAGAAGAAAAATTTTATGTAAGTTTTCAATCATCCCTACAGTCAATCCAACTCTTTAATGCTTCCCACATCAATTTACATCAGTTTATACCTCTGATCTTTTTAGCCATTTTAGCTATTCTTTATTTCTCCAACAACTGCAAACTATTATACTGAAGAGGAAAATACATTCAGGAGTTATTCATATTGCCCACAACTAAACTCATTACCTTCATCACCATCTCTCCAGTTTCGAAAGAAAGAGGTCACTGACAGAAATAAAAAGAATGAAGAATGAATGAAGCAGATGGGGGTTGAGAAGGACTGCAAACCTTGCACTTTGATGAAGTGGCTTATTGAAAACTGACAACACAGCTGAGATCTAGTCACTGGCACATTAAACTGGTATTAATCAAGCTCAACTTGGTAATAAGGAGAGGAGTAAGGCTTGTTTATTTTCCATCTCCAACCGAACAGTAACAGAAGCATATGCATGAAAAAAACAGCACTGTTTTAATTGTATTTGTATCCTACTTATTATATCTTAGTGAAAGAAAGAACAAACATCTGAGAGCTAAATCCCAGCCCAGAGTAGGTTCTTTATAGCTGGTCATAGGGAATTATCGCCAAAATCTCCCTCATTAAGTTCTAAATGACCAAGCAATGACTGAAAAGAAAAATCCCAAACAGCTGAGAACCAAATTACAAGTATCTGAACAAGAGGAAAAGAAAAATCTGTTCATATTTCTCACTACAAAAAAGGACCCGAAGACCAGACAAACACAAGGCCATGACAAGAGCTAACCCAATAGTGGGTTAGTAGTTAGTGATTACTTCCCTCTGTGCAGCACCTACACTCACCCAGAAGAGTGTCCAGTTTGGGGCTCGTCATTGTAAGACAGACACTGACAAACTGGAGATGGTTCAGTGAAGGCACTAACATGACTGGGAAGTGGAGCACAGGGCATACATAAGGAGAGGCTGAGGGAAATGTGTGTCTTTAGGCTGAAGACAAGGCGGCTAACTGGACCAAATTACTGTCTTTTGCCTCACAGGTGGTTATAGAGAAGATGGAGCCACAATTTTCTCAGATGAACACAGCGAAAGGACAAGAGCAACAGTCACTAGTTGCAACACTGCAAATTACTGCTAGATATGAAAGGGAAGAAAGGTTCACAGTGGGCATGGATAAACACCAGAACAGATAGCCCTGAGAGGTCCAGGGATCTAAATTATTGAAGTTATTTAAAATTCAGCAGGACAAGGCCATAAGCACCCTGACTTATCTTTGAAGTTAGTTCAGCCCCTGTTTCAAGCAGGGCTAGATGATCTTCATTGGTCCCTTCCATTCCTTATCATTCCATAATTCAAGAATTTCCAGTCTTTGTTTTTAAATATGGTTGCCTGATATTATACAGTAGATAAAGCTAGACAAGTTATTCTTTCATATTGTCAAGTGCCAAGAATGATTCTACACAGGTCAGGCATCCAGCAGGTATGAAGTAAATCAAGGTACTTCCCACCCAAGGACTCACTTTCTGGTGTGCTCGTGAACTAGAGCGACGTAAGTGATATCAGTGATAGCTGTCACACAAACAGGTGAAAGAGATGGAGTGATATCTCATGCCAGGCAAAAAGCCTTTATGTAAAGAGTTGTTGGAAAACACATTCAGCCATTGTAGCCTCAGGTTTGTAGTTGAATTAGAATTTTTTTTTATTTTTTTTTTACCTCAGATTTGTTATCTATAGCCAGACTGTGTCCTCCAATACCAGCCATGCACTGGTAGTATGCATTCCCATCACGAGCTATCACACAGAATATGGACAACAGCCTGCACCATCAACTTGGCCATACTGTATGTTTCAGTCAGCTGCACCTACCAAACTGTTTTAACAGAGAAGTTCAACTTCCCCAGTGCCCTTTGATTTGTGTGATATAACTTCAAACAGTAACTTTGTTTGAAAGCCAGTTAGAGAGTATGGTGGTTTCTATTTTGGTAAAATAGAATGTTATTATTTTGAAAGCCAAGAAAATGGAGGACATAGAAGAACTTGTGGGATCTCCCTTTTGCAGCACAGATCTTCCATATCTTCTAAATTTAGTCTATGTTTTCTACCCTGGCCTGGTATGATACTAAATACTTCATATCCCCAAAGAGTATCATCTGATTCCCTCAAACAAAAGAGCTCTTTTTCATTAATTAAAAACAAATAAGTCAAACTAATCTTACTGTATAGTGACAGAGGTACCATATCTTAAAAATAGCTACTGAGACACTGTGTCATCATCTAATTACAGCAATACTCAAGTGGAAACCATGCCCTGAGAGAATAACAAAATTGCCTGAAAAGCTCATTTATCTAAGATAGTAAGAAATATATGTATTAATGGATTTAGTCATCAGGATTAAATATTAATTCCGTGTTTCAGTGAAGTATTAAAAAAAAAAGCCCTCGAGTTTGCGTTTGCATCCAAGTAACATTTATCCTATTTAACACAGTATTGGTTCACACTTCCCTTCTATGAAGAAAAACAAATTTACTGTTAGAAATTTATTTATGAAAATATAACTTTCTCTCTTCCTGCCCACTAGGTCAATTTACTTCTTGTGAAAACCTACACCTTCCAAGGTATTTCTTGTCTCATTAGAAGGTAATGCACACCTTGCAGTCACAGTGACCTGTCTTCTCCCCCAAGAAACCTTGGGGATGCTTCACAGATTTCTTCCTGTCCTTTAACTGGTTAAGGAAATGTTCTGACAGCACTCTACTGGGAGAAAAAACACTCACCAGCCCTCTATAGAAAGAAATGCAATTATCTGGAAAGTAATGAACAAGAAGACCAGTTCTTCAGCCTCAAGATCAAGTGACCTTTAAAAGGTAAGCCAGAACTCCAGTCGATGTTCTCAAGATGTTATTGTTTTGATTATTCCACACATGCACACTACTCTCTGGTCCTTGCTGCACATCCAATGGCTAACAAAAAAATCAGGTGACATTTATCTTGCTACTGGCCCACACTGACAGCAACATGCAAAAGGTCCAAATGAAGAAGAAACAATTGTCCCTGACCTCTATGCAACAATAAATTATTTATTCATCTAAAGAGATGAACAAGTCCCACTGCAGTTAACAGGAAGCATGCCTTCTCCTGTGTGAGGCAAACAAAGAATGGTATTACAAACTATTTTTCCAGCTATTTTTGACATACCAACCCAAATCTGTCCAGGTACAACAGGTATAATATGAAACTGAGCTTTTGTGGAAATAAGCTGATATGCACAGGACCTACTGCTGAGCTCTCAGAGGAACCAGAGAGAGCCAAGATCTTCAGTTTAGGGCAGATTCTGGCATGAAGAGTTATGAAGCAAAAGTAAACTTCCTCAAAATAACCAGAGTTCAAGTCAAGAGAAAGTCAAGACGCAGAGAAAAACAACAGGCCCAGAATATTTTGGATTCAGTATTTGAGGGGTGGCAAAGGAAAGGATTGTCTTGTTCCTACTTAAGCAACAAAAAGCCACGTAATTTGGATGCCCAATCCATTTTTCATAATAGCTGCAGAACCAGAAATATTACAGACCAATATGGCCATTTCATAATAGGCAAAGACTCCTCGAGAGAAAGTTAATTGTCATAAGGCTGACATGTCTCATCCAGTCAGGATTACAAAACTTTGTAATTCAAATTTGCAATGTTTCTCCACAGATAGGAGGGGAAAAAAAAAAAAAAAAAAAAAAAAAAGTAACTGCCAGAGCACTGAACACAGCACTGCTTCCCACAACCAGAGGCCTTCAGTCTTGGGAATGCTCATCCAACAGACTGCCTCACCAGGTTCCTGGCACGCTCAGGAATTTATGTGTCAGTAATTCCACTACCAATTTCTGTTAGCCAAAGAGATAATAAACAATAAGCACTGTATGATTCCCTAAGGCAGAAGGAAAATTAAATCAATACTTATTTCTGTGAAAGTGTCATCATTTTCATAGAGAATCAGCTGTTGGTGGCCATCAGGTGCTTACTGCTGCTGTTCAGCAAACAGTTCATTACCCAGTAATAAAGTAGAGAACAGGCAGAGGCGATCTTCCTAATGACTTCCAATCCCCATTTCCAAACAAACACACATACACCAAATGCTGCACTTCCAGGTTTCTCTACAATTCATTAATGTTCATTCTCTTAATCAAGTAAGGCATTCTGCAATCAGGCAACAAATTCTTAAATAGAGAGCTTGCCCAGCTTTCCTTAGAAGCTTTTACTTTTATCTCTGAGCAGAAGTCATGAGTGCCTCTTTTTTTTATTTTTATTTTTATTTTTTCACGATGTAGGAAGTAATTAGCTGCTATTCCCAATATTTTTCCCTTAACAGCAAGGCAAGTGTTATTTCTTACATAGCTGTAAGCTGCACTCAGAGACACTCTTCTGTATATTACAGAACCTTGTTTCTTTTTCTCATGTTTTCCACAGGCTACTCCCTGCCACATCAGGTTTTTTTTTAAAAAAAAAAAAAAAAAAAAAAAAAAAAAAAAAAAAAAGAGAGGAACTGAAGTCGTATCCTTGGCTACCAGATACCATGCAATACCAGCGATTAGAGTCATAAGCAAAACTCATATTACTTTCATAGGAATCAAACAGCTGAAAAAGAACAGACATCTATGCCTTTACCTATAATAATATGGTAACAAATATGTTAACTGTACATAAACATAATTGTTAAAGGCTGCATATAATGAAGTACAGCAGTATTTGGACATCTTTCCTCATACAGGAGCCCTTTTCAAATGACACCTCAACCACATGCTGAAATTTGGAATATGAACTACAAAGAAGTGCTGATGAGAAAGGGCCAAGCACAGCTTTATCAGATTCTGGGTTCAATTTGACACTTGTGGCTAAGGCAGTTTTTTCTACCCATATATATTTTTATGTTGGAAGTATACTAATTTTCAGATGCATAATATTCTGAGAGTCGCTTTCTTTGGATGCAATGCTTCAAATGTGATTTCATTTCACTTATTTCACAGAATTTACTTTTCTATTTCAAAAATTTCCCTTCAATAGGGATTAAATAATGATTTAAATGAAGAATGATTACTACAAAGGAGCACCACATATACCCACATATCCTCACATTCAGAATCACCAAGTTATTGCAGTGATTATTCTGACCTTGTAATTCAACTTAGTAAGGATGCTAACAGAAGAAAAGTCTTGGCAAGTTATCCCTCTAGATAACTTGATATTTTGGATCAAGTATTGATTTGGTGTTCATTTACATCTTCTCTAGTCACATACAGCAGACAGAACTACATCAGCAGTAGTTCTTACAGATTTTTTTCACAACTGTTGACTGAACCAAGTGATGGTGGTAAAACAGCATAGTACTGCCATCATCTGGCACAGTTTTATTGAAGACCATGAACCACATAGTCTGACCAATTTAGTCAGTGGGCCAAACTCAGTGGGCTCAAACACATTGATCAAATCTAGTCCAAAAATATGTATGCCTTCAGTTTACCCCAGGAATGGACACAGACACAATGTAAAGAAAATAGGAATTTACTATCATATCCCAGGCATCATTTCACACCATGGTTATCCAGCAAATTTCAAGCAGTCACACTGCAGAGTCTGTTTTCAGGGTTACCATCTACAGAATGCCCTACATTTGATATCATATAATTTCCCTAGGCAGACTTGCTAGAGTCTCCACATTAATAAATGAGATCTCAGAATAAAATGTTCAGGGAATTTTTCCAGTTGGGGAAACAGTTGTACATGCTCAGTAGCTGTCACTTATTTTCTGCAGAGCTTCAATGCTTCTATACACCATAACAAAACCATTTTCATGTTTAAAATTAATAACATGCACAGGTGTCTGTCTGGATTATGCCAAAACCATGGTTAGGCCAATGACCCTGTTACATGGTTTAACACACACATAAACCACCAAGACCTTTGGGAAAAAGTTTTGGATGCAGGGTTCCCTAGTTACTGTTACACAGACCCCATCACACTTTTTATTTTGCAAAACATACACTAACATCAATGATATTCTTCAGTCAGTGGATGTGATCAATTGACTCTGCACATTCAATTGGCTAAGACAACGTTACTCCTAAAGAAAAATTGAATGGTGTTGGTGTCCAGTTCAGCATAAACCCATCATTTTCCTCTATAGAGATACTTCCACTTCAGTGACAAGCAATGAGTTTTTTATATGCCAGGCCAGTAGTTTTGTGCTCTAGGCTGATGTTCATGAGCTACTTGTAAAAGGCCCATAAAAGATAACCAATAAAAACAATCTTATTTCTACTGGAATTTTATGTACAAACCCATAGAATAGAATTTTGAAATAAATGCAAGAACAGTCCATTGCTCAAGCAGACAACAGGTGAAGTGCTCTGCACACCACCTTCATCTAAGGTGATATAACACTAAAACATATAGTTTCACTACTGAAAGAAGACATCTCCAGACATGGAAGACCACATTCACATTTGCATAATTGCCCACTTGTAATAAGGATGTGTTCTGCAACTCATACATGTTTTGAACACTTTCCCACAGATGCAGCCTCATCTGAATCAAACACAACCTTCTAAATATGCTCTAACTCTTCTAACACTATTCAGAAACAACTCCATTTAAATCAGCAGAGCTGCTTGCAGACCAGCGTGCTGCTGAGATGAATAAAAGAAAAAGGTCTTTGCATATCTAATAATTTAGTACCTCATGTCTCAGAACAAAAACAGGATAGAGGCTCATGTATGATTTATTCCTCCTAGTACGAAAAACAGTGTTGTGATTCAAAAATGTTCAATTCAGTTTAAAAAAAAACAAACCAAAAAAACAAACCAAAACCACACACCTTTTTTGGTTTTTTTCCTAAGAGCACTACAATTTCAAGAAATGTATAGTTGCTTCACATTTATCCTCTGCATGTAGAAAGATGCAGGATTTATGGACTGAACACCAAAAAGCTTGAGCTACTGACTTCAAGTAATCTAATTACTTAGTAATAATAAGTAATTAATTACTTAGAAAGCTTCTTCTTCCCCCTTCACCTCTTCATATTACAAACTGAGAAGAATAACATGGAGCTTGATCTCATAAACGATGACAAGTCAACAATCCTAAAGAACGACTGGTGAAAAGACAGCCCAAAACTCTTGTTCAACTTACAGTTAACAAAATCATACAACTCCATCTTCCAGAAGCAGGCAGGAGAGAAGCTGATTCCCACACTTAGCAAAAATTAAGGAGGGAGAGAAGAAATCTAGAAGTGCATCTTCAGATCTTCAAAAAACATTTGCAATGCAAGGATGTACTGATGTCACACATTCTACCAAAGCTCATACTCCCACATATTCAGCCAGTTCAGAAATTGAATGAAAACTGAGAAACTTGCTGGACAACAGAAAGAAAATACAGTTTGAATAAGGAGTAAATTGTTATAAAAACTGTTAATAAAGAGTCAGATTTGAATGGAATAATGAAGCTGGTCTGCTCTTTACATAAGCAAAATTGAAAGCTTGGATGATTGCTACAACAATTAAATAAAGAAACATTCTTGAAATTCTCTGAAAGCACTGGTGTGCAGGGCAAGACTATCTCTAAAACCACACATCTAAAATTTCAGCACTTAAGAATTTGGTTTCACTGCATAGGAGTGGCCTGGTAAACAATTAAATTTCAAGGTCATCAGAGTATTGAGTGTTCCTCTTGGTGGCTCCTAATTCATAAACAAACAGAATTACACAGGAAGCTTTTAATCAAGAAGTGCTTTATGTAGGACAGTGATGATCATTTCATCCACTATTGTACCTTTCCTAAATTGCAGGACTGAAAAAAAAGCTATTAGCTATTTTCCCAGTTCTGTTATACCTTAAATGGATTGTAACTACTAATTGGAAAGCTGTGGCTTCTACAATTTCTTTGCCTACTGATTATTCAGAATAGTTTTGAGAAATTGTCAACTGTCAAATACTCTTGAAGGCATAACTGAGGACAGGAAAAATGATCCTAATTAACTGCATGGTTGCATATGTATCTCCCAGACATCCAAAGCAGACAATTCTGTCATGCAAGGTGATACGCAGCATCTTGGAAAAGGAAAAAAAAAAAAATAGAAAAAAAATAGAAAACAAACAAAACCCAGCTAATTGGACACATGTTTACATCCATCAGATGTGAAGATAGCCAGTTCAGAAAGAGTCAAGATTTGCAGTTAATTTGTCAATTCCTTTTGTAGTGTGAGACACCATCACTAACTTTCTGCAACATTATTATAGAAGTATGAAGTATGGTACAGAACAACAGCTAATTGGCCTAAGATTAGGTAAAATAAATAATAGTGGCAGATTAATTTCTAGTTCCACAGTTACCATTGCCCCTTATTTTCCCTTTTGTTTTTCATCACGTATCTCTTCTCCCAGCTCTCATTAATTCTATAAACGGCTTCATTTAGGAAACACCACATCTAAGCCAGCTCTCCTCCTACCACCAGCACCAAACAAAAAATAAAGGAGCACAGTCACTCTATTAGCATCTGTCAACTTCCTCCAGGCTGCTTCAGGTAGAACAGAGTAAAAGCAAACACTTGAACAAAGATTTCTCAGCAGACAGTTTTTAAAGAACATGAATTAAAATGATTGCTTGGTGGATGGGATAGCCATCTTAAAACCAAGAAACACAAATCTGAGACATCACCTAGTTATGAAATATTTATCCCTGTTACACCTCAGTGAAGTTACACATCACTGAAAATGGTTCTAGCTATTAATCATCCAGATTCTTGCACTTCAAAAGCAACTCGCTGATCATCAAATGACTTCTCACTGTCTGCCTGGCAGACTCTAGAACATCCAGCACAGCAACGTCAGCTACCTTCCTTTTGCAGAAGGGGTTAGGGACTTTCAAAAAGCAGGATTAGCAGAAACTTCTCTCTGGTCACTTCCTCTTCCCAGCCACTTTTTTAAAAAAAACAAACAAACAAACAAAAAAAAAATGTAACCAAAACTACCAATCAGCCATTTGAAAGAATTTTCATTTTATGCAGATTTCAGTTTTTCAGTCATTCTTCCCACCAAGTCAATTCTAATGTAACATTTTTCATTCTGAAGTCAGCACCTGGATTCAGTTAAAAATAATGACTCAACCAAAAAATGTTGCAATGCAAAAACATGGATTTAAAAAATAAATAGTTTCAAGTTGTACTGAGATCATTCAAACTTAAAAAAAAAATAATTTCTCACAAGAACAGATCTCTCCAGACCACTCAACTTCATAAGCTTCAGTACTATCCAACCTATCAGAAAGAAAGCCTGAATGAACTCTGGAAACCCTTGACTATTTCATAAGCACCAACTCAATTTCTAAGAGGTGCTCAAATAAAAGTATGAAAATAAGGAGAGTGAGAATGTTAAATTCATGCAGTCTCACTGTAAAGACTCTGTGAAGATGAAAAGTCTACAGAAGTATCTGCTCACTTACCATCTCTCCCTCCCCACCAAGTTTTCAGACAACATACCCCTAGAAAACACTGCACTACACTGAGTCAATTCACCACTGAGTTCTACATACTAGAAATTCACTTTTCAACAGGACAGCCCAGTCATCCTCACTTTCTATGCTTTGGTTCAATCCCTGAAGTGGTTATAGAACACATGAGCTGGATTCCTTTCAGATGAAGTCAAGCTAGAGGTGCAACTGCTTATGGGTGCTCAGTCCACAGGATCAGACTTGATTTTTCTCAGATTAATCCCCTACATGTGCAGCATGGGTACTGGATCCTCTGCACCAATGGTTTTGCATTTTAGATGTGCTGAAAATGAGCTCTACTACTTCCCAACATATACACAGGCAGTAAGAGTTTCCCCAGAGGCAAGTTACCTGTGTGTGCTCAACCACCAATATAAATGAAATTTCTGAAATGCTCTCACTGGAGAATTTCATTCTTCCCAGTTCCATAAATCAATAAGGTCAAAACCAACTGCCCTAGACAGTTATTATTACAAAGAATAGTTATATATGTTTTATTTTTAGAAGGAGAAAACTGCACTTGTTCTTTTTGCCGCTCTGCCAGAGGCAAAAAAAAAAAAAAAAAAAAAAGTTAGCTTCACAGTCCTGCTTTAAAAGCCAAGCTGAATTCTTTGCGAGTTCTGCATCCCTCACCAGTGAGCAGTAATTCTATACCTTGTGCATGTTGTTTCAAGTCAGTGGAAAATCCAGCACTGCAAAGCAGAACATGTTTAATTGACAGTAGCAGAAATTGAAGGGTATCTGTAAATCCAGAGAGAAAGTGCTGAAAGCGCAATTTTCACTTTACCTGTCCTACATTAATAATTAATTTTATGTCAACTGCAGTAATTGCTGGTCAGCTCTTCACATCTTCATCAGAGCTGGAGAACAAAATCAGAATTAAATATTTACATGAAACGATCATAAACCTGCTTTAGATTGCTGTTGCATACGCACTAGTTACTAATTCAACCACACTTTAGTTAGAACATATACCTTGAACTAAACTTAAAGCTTTCAACCATTCTACACTTACATATATTCTCAAAATATGACAACCCTGCACTTTTAAAATTATGTTTATCATAATAAAAATCCCCTTTGCTTCATTTCTAGAAGTCAAGCTGTTGCAATCAAATATCTTAATTTTCTAAAAAAAAAAAAGAAAAAGCCAACCCTGCCCTTCAAAACACACATCTGTATTTTACAAAGCCTTGATTGAACAAAAATGTCTCTAGTCCAAAACACTATTGTATCCTAAAAGACATCACGCTTCCTTAAAAATAGGTAACTGAGCTAATAAGCTTTTAAAATTCCTTATGATATGCCCATTTTGTGGTAATCTGAAACATGCAAGGGCAATTGTTACAATTGTAACTCAGAATCCTGGAGACTTAAACAAGGACAGGCTTAGTACCACACTCCTAAAACACCATTTTATTTAAAAGACTTTAGTAGCTCTCTGATGCAGCAGCCTTCCCGTATTCTAACGGGCAACATGCCTCTGGTAATGTACTGTGATTTGTCCCCTGCTCTCTCAGTGCGGTATTAGCAGCAAAGTAGCCTCTGGGAAAGCCAAACACACTGAGCCAGGGCAAGTCCCTCCTTGCCTCCAATGAAACCTTTTTCAGCATTCAGAGAACTTGCAGGAAAGAACTGGTAAAGGAGCCAGCAGTGTGGTATCTCACAGCTTCTCCAAGTCAGCCTTTGAACACAGAACTATTTTTATAGAAGCTAAATTATTGCAAAACATTAAAAAAGTACCAGCTTTAAAAAAAAAAAAAATATGTTCATTTATCTTAAATTTCTGGTCCCTCTTAAGTGATGTGGAAAAGCACTACAGGAAAGTTTTATCCCTGGCTTGTGGCTGGGATCACTGTTCTCTGAACCATCTTCCTCCTGCCGCCCAGACAGCCTCAGCAGGGGGCTGCCCCTTTAGCTTCCTGCTTAAAAAAAAGTACCAGAGAAGTCCTATGGGACTGGCTGGACAAATATAGCACAATCCTAGTTTAAGATAATACATCTAATCTGTCTTTTGCATTAATTTTATTATCCAACTGTATAGGTCAGAAAAATAGCTGCTGCACACTCCAGCCCAGCTGTAGAGGAAATTTCCCTGAAGCATCTTCCCAGAGACTGACAACCTGCAGGCAGCCCTAAGGCACATACTCCCTCTCCTCATATATCCAAAAGCATCGCGCCTTGCCGTATGAGGGCCAGGTAGACAGAGCAGCCGTGCAGTACACTGCTGGTCAGAAGTGCGACCTTTTGCTCAGAAGGAAATTCTTAAGTTTCTAAACTATTCTAAACTTTGCCAGCCAAGTGAAACTTGTGACACCAACTGCACTGCTTTCTGGCATGCAGCTGCATGGCAAGAACCAGGCCAACAGCAAGTGTCACATCAGAGTTAACAACACCTTAGAGGTGGAAACAGAAATAATTTTTCAGCCTTTTCCAGCTACAGATTTAGTTTCTACTAGAAAGGAAAAAACGAATCAGTCAGTAGTGACAAACAGAGCTAACAGGCATATAATTCTGCAACACAAGGTGTGTTACTTGCCAGTAGCGTATTAAATCAATAGCTAAATGACTCAGTCACAAATCAATACATCTGACTCAATTGTTCTTACTCATACATAAACATTCCAGATGATTTAAAATACGGCACTAGATTTACCTTGTCAGGGCAGAGCTTGGGAGCAGACAAAGTCTGCATGGTGGTTAAGCTCTCGGAGGTCCATCTGCAAATCTGGAAAGCAAAGTATTTGGATGGCTACACCAAACCCATCAGACTATTTCCACATAAGAAATATTGCATTTTACCATCCAAATCTTGTTATCTAGAGGCAAACTGTTATCATCTTAGAAACTGAAGATCATCTTTGCTCTGTCCAACTGTGCAGGTATAAAAATATTGAACAAGGACCAAAAGTCAGTCCACATTTTGCCACAATTGCAGAAGTTATTAAAGAGCATGTGTAACCTGTCAGCAGTCCTAACAAAGTGAAGACACTCATATGCCCACCCAATTTAGCAAGGTACATATCCATGTTTATGTTCAGACTGAAAACATCTTCAGCCCACTAATTAAAACATCAAGATGGCTGAACAGTCAAAATCCTGCAAAATACTTATTTTAGATATTGATTCAAATATTTAAATTACATTTGTATCAAGCTTTAGCTATGAATAAAAAAAAAAAATCTATTATACATAACACTCTTAAGTGATTGCACATTCAAATAAGACAAGTATACAGGTTTAGACACATGAAGCCAGTATGTGCTCATAAAGTTTCCAATTCTTTTGGGAAATAAAGTTTTTAAAGTACTTTGATTACACAAAGGTTGGGTTTACTTTTCATTGAGTCTTCTCATTACATCATCAGCTCTTTTTGTCCTCCAAAGCCTTTATATTACGTTTACCACATAGAAGCCTGAAATATTGAAGCCAGAATTATTGAAGATCTGACAAAACTCTTTCATCTCCAAGGAGATCTGTGCAGGGTGGAAGAAAGAGGCCCCAAAACAGCACTTCAGCTTTTTGCCCATCATGTTCACTGGAGCTTCAGGTCTTCAGCCTCCTCTGTGCTCCTTAACCATGTGTTGTAGCTTAATGAAGAGAGAACGTCAGAGGTAAATCAGTAACCTTGCTCTGTGTGACACTTCCTATGTTCCAGCATAGTAAAAAGCTGAGTGCTGTAATCTGGTTCCTAGGGCCCTTTTCCTTAAACTGAGTAGAGTATATACATAAACTACCTATGCATGGATAGGCAGCTTTCGTACCAAAAAGTATAATCCCAGTCTAAACCCCAAATAGATTTATAAAAGAAATTATGTGTGAAACACTGTGTGAATCCCTTCAACAATAATACTCACCTATACGTAACACTAGAAAGAGTACAGCAGCAGTTACCACATATATGGCATGACTTAAAGACAGCCCCAAGAAGTGGAAAAATACAGAACAAATTCTTCTGACAAATCAGGAAAAAACATAGTCAAGTGCAAGCTATATAAAAAGAGGGCTGAAATATTTCATAGGTCAGATTCAGATTTTTCCACAGTATCAAATACCTAGCTCTGTTGTCAGGCAATTAGCAACTAAATCTCTTCAAGAAGTGATCAAGGAAAAGTAATACAGCCAAAGAAAACATCCCAAGGCCGATTCAAACTAGTTCGACTTCAAGGCATAGGTCTGCAACAATTTATCTTGTACTGTAGAGAAATACATTAGAATATATAGAAAATTATTCACCAGCAAAACAATGTACTATCTTTTGGAGAAGAACTGAATGAGCATTTTTTTTTTTACACTGACTTTCCTAGAAGGGAACAGATGAACCTTGATTGCATCCCCTGGCTCATTGGCTGCTGTAACCCAAAAACATCCCAGGTGGATTCATCAGTATGTGCAGGACAGCAGCAAATTTTATTTGTTATTTATAAGCTAGGTAGAAGCTGTTTCTGATGTGTCCGTTCCTCTGAAAGAAGGAAATGAATTTGAATTCATACTTGAGAAGAGCAGTAAGTACTGTGGGACAATTGGATATGGTTGGAGCCATCTGTGATGTCCATCCTATAATCTCTTATTTCAAATGCCCCATGGAGCTTCTACAAATTGAACTGAAACATCACAAGCTCTTAAATTAGAGCTTTAGACAGAGGACTAGTCTGTCTGTACTGAAGTTTTGTTTTAGTTAAAACTGTCACATCTCTAATGTTAAAATGGAATTGTTTTAATAATTTATGACATCCTAAGTGTGTGAAGTGCATGATCAAGGCACTATTTCCAGAACAGGAGTACAGGTGTCACTTACTGAAAAATCAAATTATTTTATTTTGAAAGATAAAATCTCTGCATATGCAGATTCAGCTATTATTTGAGCCAAATGAATTCCTACATTCTGCAGGTATGGTTAACAAACAAGAAAGACCAGCTTTAGTAACCAAATTATAATTGCAGGGACCCTCATGCTGAACCAGCTTCCATGGACTTCTACTAGCATATAATCCTCCTTCTAAAACAGAAAACCAGAATACTTCTAAAGTATTAAAAAAGGCCCACTGGATTTGTGAATGGAAATTATGTGGCCTTAAAAAGACCAGCATTGCATTCCCTGGCAATTCTGTATATGAATAAGAAAGTAACAGCAAGCATGAAGCATTTGTGATGTTATCCCTCAAAGCCCACAAGGTGACATGGCACGTTTGATACACACATGAAGATAGGATCAGCTAGGTACATTTCAGTCATTCCTGGCTCTCCTCAGATTGCCAAGGTAGAAATGTGATAAATTACTGATACTTCAATTTCTGCTGATTAAAGCGAGGGCAACCTGCCCAACTGTTGGGCTCTCCTCATGGGGAAAAATTTGTTCCTCATATGAAGCCTGAACCTCTTATTTCAACTTTTTAAGTTGCCTTTCACCTCCTGCCCATGCATGGCTGGTCATTCTCCTCGATAACCTCCCCACAAGGACGCAGAGCTGCTGCAAGGTACCCCCGAAGCTATCCCTGCTCCAGGCTGAACTAGCCCTGCTCCCTCAGCCTCTCCTCACAGGGCAAGGGCTCCCACCCTCAGCACCCTGGGGGCCTCTCTTGGATGTCTGTCTTGCACTGGGGAGGGGGGGTGTCCAAAGCTGCATGCAGTAGTCTAGACACAGCCTAACAAGTGATGAGCAAGGGGGGATGATAATCGCTCCCCTTGCTCTGCAGTTAATGCAGCTTGACTGCAGGTTTTGTGACCAGGAGCAGAGTTGTATCAGTCCAGTATCTGTCCCCTCATAGAAACAGCCCCTGGAATAGATAGGGCCCATCCTGATCCAACACAGCAATCCCCAAGTGTCATTTTGGTGATAGGAAGGCTAATAAATAAATTAGGAAGGTCCCATCCCTTATACAGTTGCCTCTTCAAGAAACTGTCACTGTCCAGTTTGTATCCTGCATCAAGCCATAACACAGGGTCGTGCCATTTTGTATCTTCCCAGTCTTAAAAAAATAAAAAAAAGAGAAGGACAAACAACTTGCAGGAGGCTTGGAACAGCACCGTGAGCAGAGATACATGAACAGGGCTCAGGTGTACAACAGATGCACTTGTCGTAGGCACTGAGAGTAATTAATACACAAAATTATTCAAGACCATCGAGCAAAAAATAGACTTCTTATAAAGTGAAATTTTTCACTCCCAGTGCTGATGGTCAGCACTGTTGTGAGAGTTGTAAAAGACCCCAGGAGAAGGCAAATACATAAATACATTTTTAATCACTGCAAAATGCTGACACTTAGTTCTGTCCCAAATCCTATTGAAAGGCCTTTTTCATATATTGAATCTAAGTCATACACATTGTTATTATATATTGATGCTAATATAATGACTGTTAGCTATCAAAAGGTTTTTTAGAAAAAGCTTCCTGCAAAATATTTCTAATTAAGCTTGAATAAGCACTTCCCTGCAGAAAAGTGCTCTATTGAGACTTTAAAAGCAATTCTGAATTCAAGTTCTCTCATAACAAAGCTGATGTTCTTTGCTCCCTGCCTTTGCTCAGCTCACCTGTAGACATTTTGGTTATTCTTGCTTCTGCACCTTCCGCAAGCCCTAACAAAAACCATTCAAAAGATCAAGCACTGGGCAGAACTCATAACATAAAGACTGTTAGCATTTTATAGTTGTCAAAGCAAACAAAAATAAACTGTGGCCTTACTCCAAAGGAGTTTATTTCCAGGCAAGTCCTTTGGTTGATAAACCATGTTGGAGAGTCCATTCACAATGCAAAGTGGAAGCTCTCTCTGAAGTGCCCTCTGTATTCCCTGGGAAGTTGGAAAGCCAGGCTGGGGCCAGTAAGTGTGATCACAGGCACTTGCATGTTTGAATTGCTCCTTGAGATCTCCTGCTTGAGAACTCCAAGGCAAAACTGAGTTTATATGGCTTTGATATGAAATCAGAACATAGAAGTCCTCAAAGCCAGAACTAAATTAATCAAAATTATTTGTGAATCAGAGAAATTTGCTTTATATGTGGCTGTGCTGCACAACTGATCCTTGATTCCACAATTGAACCTTACCTCCCTCCTTTAAAGAGACAGAAAGTGTCGGCTTTTGCCTCTCCAACAAGACGGTATAACTGATCTCACCTGTGCTGCGCAGTAATATTAGTAACTGACAGCCACAGGAAACCCTAAAAAAGTCTCAGGGTTCAGTCTCAGGTATTTGTTACGACATTTTGAAAAGTGTAAAAAGATAGTCAGAACACAGGAAGTCTCCCTTAAATTAAAAGTATTATTTAATTCTGTTCTTAAATCATCAGTTCTAGCAGGTTGCAAGAGAAGGAACCAATCTGAATAATCGTGGGTGAATGACACATACAGTCCAAACAAATCCTTTTACCACGCAGTAAATGAGAGACTAATAATCGATTCTTCCTAGAAAGTGAAAATTTGGTATTTCCAGAAATGACATTAGAGTTTTCCCTAGTCAGAAATTCATATTTATACCTGATTCCACTGACAAACACTTATATAATCAAATGAAAATTTCTATTTTATCAGACATAAAAAGCATTTCATTTTATGCTGGATGCAAGGGAAAATGCAAACATTTTGAAACAGTGGGGTTTTAAATATTTACTCTGAATAAAGAATAACAGCAAGCTGTGAGTACATAATTAAATCACAGTAACAGTATGATATCCTACTAATCTGGAAATAAATTTTACTCCCATCAAACATCTTCAGTCGTTTAAAACACTTCACTACACAGCATTTTCCTTGTATCTCTTTCTTTCATGATCTCACTGTTTTCTTATTTTAAGTCAAATTGTTTTTTTGTTTGACCTTAAGAAACATAAGAATACAAGACCAGGAACAAAGAAAATCAAGAACAACATGAAAACCTGCAAACTGTTTTGTGAGGTACCTAAAAGCTTTTTATTGAAGGGTCAACAGAAATGAGTGCCATTTTCTAGCTGCTAGCAATCTTTTAAAATTATTCTTATGATTAGTCAACACAGGATTTAAGAAGACTGATATTTGGAGAGAATAAAAAAAAAAAAAACAAAAAAAAACAATAAAGACTGCAAGAATTAATATATTTTTAAAAACACACCAAAGAAAGAAAAACAATAAAATATTCTGATTTTTAAATTAATACGCTCAAGTTTGTATTTGTAGCTGCAGAGAGTAGTGTACAAATACAAATCAACTTTACCTATTTCACCTAGGTACTTGTGGAAAGGCAGTCGAAACAAGTAAGAAAATCACACACATACCTGAAGATACAGACTACAGCTAACAAGAGTTAGGAAAACTTGATCTTACAGAAACCTAAATTCCTAAAGCATTTTCCCAATTTACTAGAAAATAAAGTTTTTTCAACACATTCAATATGAAAATGAAAGAAATAAAGAAAAAAAAAAAAAAAAGACCAAAGCAAAACTGTGGGTTTGTGTTAGTAAGTTTTAGAACCACATAAGGCATGCTACAGTCAAAGAAAACAAGCTCAATCTGAAGGCAATAAAAACATCAAAGTTATGAGCTAGATTTTCAGCTCATTTTTGTTAACTGAGAATCTCAGTCATATACTTGTGCAACCACTGTGTACAGGTGTTGCTTTACTGCCACGGTGCTATGCAAGAGTATTAAACACCTCCACTTGGAGCTCTTAATTATAGATGACAAACTATAAATCACTAGCTTGCTGCAGCATCAGAAGCCTCAAGATGCGATCCATCATGTCTACATCCCAAGAAATAAATTAATCCCTCTATTTTGTTTAGCAGAAGGCATAGATTTATTACATTTATTTATGAGCATGATACTATTGCAAGAAACAGCTAGGGCTATGCTTGCCTTGAATATTGCTTTTGTCCATTCTTCTGACATTGCCTAGACCATTTTGCACTGATACCATTTGATATCCATCCTATGCAAACATCAAACAACATAAAGTGCAAGGCAGTGGAGAAGCAAGTACTATGTCTTAATACAAAGTGAGTCCCATGGGATATTTGCTCACACGAAAAATAGTCCTATTCATGAACTTCTATGAACTAAAAAAAATTTCATTATATAATCCAAGCACATAAGATTATTAAATGTTCACTGAAGAACATCAGCTACTTACGTATATGTGTGCGTATGTATGTGTGTGTATCTGTGTATACGCACAAATGTATTTTGTTCAAATGACTAGTTACTGTAATCTAGGCAGAGGTGGTCCTTTAGATGCTCACTCTTAGATGTTACAAATGATATTAGAAACAAGCCTGAAACACATTTGGAAATTTAACAGCCTCAAATGAACAGTGGCAATCACTATGCAGTGCTAATAAGAAGACAATCAGAATTTGACAGGGGAAAAAAAAAATATTAACAGTTGAAATCAGTTTAAATCCTGGGGTACTGAATAAGGGTTTCCCACAATATTTTTCACTGTTCTCTATGCTCACCCATTTTGTTTTACAATATAATGGTAATAAACATCAAGCAGGTAGGAACTTTTTAATGGAAGGAAAAACTGGCTGGGTTGTGGGGACACTCTTCCAGAAGAACAACAGGTGAACATATTAGTCATTTGTGTATAATATCCACAGCAGAACTAAATTACTCTTCAGAAACAAACTTCCTTGGCCATCACTACTGTGATCACCAACATAAAGCTATATGCTGTTACCAATGATACAAATGTAGTCCTTTATAGCCCAGCTGAGTAGAGAAAGCCCAGATTCTAGACTAAGTCTATGCATATTAAGGCGGCAATGAAAAATGCTTTGTGGTTTCCTATGAGAAGGTTGTTTAATACAAAGAGTATGCAGTGGATGTTTTGTCTCTCCTTTTTCAGGTTTTAATTGCCAAGCACTGTCGTTCCCAATAGCACAGAGTTGTGGGTATATGGTAGGCCAAAAGCCCTGCAAGCAGAAGTATGGCTGTATTATGACATGTTAGCATTTTGACCAGAAAAATCCTGCTACATGACAAAAAAAAAAAGAAAAAAAGAAAAAAAAAAAACATAAGTATTACATATCCAAACAAAGCTGTCATAGCACAAGACTACTGAAAAAAGCAACCAACAATAAACACAACAGCTGCTTAAAAACCAACCAACCAAAAATACTACCAGCCTGTAACATGCTGCATATTCTTACAAGAAACCAGATACAGCTATTGGTACTAGAGAATCTCCACTGAGAAGGATCAGTAGGATTATGCAATTTAGGAAATTAATCCTCTGCAAGGTTCCAGGAATTGGTTGTGGTTTCTCATACACTTTGTGAAGAAATAAACTCCTGATTTAAGTGAGTTTATAATCACATGCTAATTAAATTATAAGCTGTGAATTAAGCCTTACTGCAATAAATCAGATATTTCCAATACAAAGCTCAGGCCACTGCTGTCTTAAATCCAAGGCTGACAAAAAAAAAATAAAATAAACCCAGTTACAACAGTAGTAGCACTTACCTTTCCTTCTCATCTCTCAGAGAACCAGAATCTACTGGGTGGCTCAAAGGACAAATATTCACAGTGCTACTCTAGCTACATGCAGTTGCGACAGGCTTGTGTTACCAGTCAAGGCTTGCCCCATCCCATATGAGGGCAGCAGCAGACCCACTCCCTTCATTACACACATTCTGACAGTTTTAAGATTAGTACTACAGAAGGCACAAAAAACTTTGTGTTGATCCTTGCAATAAGGCAAAGACAGCTTGGATGGGTACAACGCTTAATCTAATCTGCAAAAGTTGTCAACAGTTTACCCACTGCATTGAACTGTGTAAACAGCCAACATAATAAAAGCTGGGTTAAGTTTCCTCAAATTCTCTGCACAATTGATCTATAATCATCCGAGTGATCACTGATGCTTAGTATCCTGCTTTTTTTCACTGGTTGAAAATTGTCTGTTCAGTTCCCTAACCTGTGTTTCAGCCAACATTGTGCTCAGTGGAAAAGGCTGTTTGCAGTGTCTAACTGTTCTAGAAACTGTAATGCAATCACACACGGTATGCTGGTTCTGTCTTTGATTCCTTTGAGAGGTATCCTTGTTGTTTTCTTTCAACCCTTGGGGGATATATAAATGGAGAGTTCAAACTGAGCCCATGTCATAGGTTCCCAAACATCTGTAAGAGACAGCAGGAGAGCTTGAAAACCTATTTGAAACAAAATTGCTGAACTCACTACAGTCAAATCCCCATGTACAAGTGCTAACATGACAAAAATCATCATCAAACTTGGAAATAATTGGCATATCAGCTGGCAAACTTGCTAAAGAAGCTATAAATGGGAAGGCCAAAGAGACAACTACTTTTTCCTCCTAACAGTGCTAAGGCCAAAGACAGAGGTGGGTCACTGTGGAGAAATACATGACCGCCACCACCACCAGTGTCTGCACTTTGTTAATTAGTTTCTAGAACTAATTAGTTAATTCCATTTCTAGGACATTCAAGTACTTTTTCTTTAGAAGGCAAGAAAAATAGTAGGTGTGAGTTAGCAATACAAGTCCTCATGAAGAGCATATCCAGGTAGAAGAAAAAAATTTAAGTCCTTTTAATTCAGATTTAATGGCTATTAATTTGCAAGGAAAAAGCAGGGTTTTGTGATCCTGTTAGTGGTGATCAGGGAAATAAACAATTGAGGTAAATATCAGATCTGTCCAAACTAAAACTCTTGTTTGAAACACTTAAACCAATTGTGTTCTGAAGAGAAAAAAAGTTAAAAAAAATTCTATAAACAGCAACAGTTTCAAGAAATATTTTAATATCCCTTCCCATTGACATTTCTTCCCCCAAATCAGTAAACAAGTAAGCAGCTGTGTAGCCTCTGGGGTAGGGGTTTTATTTCTTTCAAGCGAAAAAGATCTAGTAACCATTAATTACTCTCAAATAAGAGGTTTTGGGACACAGGGGTGTGTGCTATTTTCTTTATGGATGGGCCTAAACAAAGACTGGCCAGAATTCACTACAATGAATGTTGTTCTTTGAACTATTTGAACTCAAACTACTTTAAGTAAAATTTGCATGTTAATTTAAATAAACAAACACAACACCCTAGCATGCCACTGATCATGAGAAAATCAGCAAAGCCTAGTATAAAAAATTAATTGATTCAGAGGTTTTTTTGGTCAGTTAGAAAGTGCATTGGTGCCTTGTATGTTCCTTACCAATTGCAGTGATCTGCAAGATAATGAATCCAAGCGAAAGACGGTTCATTTATTTCTTGACTAGCAAATGCATGGTTGTCTTGAGCTCACACAAAATAGTTTTCAAAGGAAACCCCATTAAACTGGAACATATGTTAGTTGTTTTTATATTGTTTGTAGCAGAGCAGCGACATGAAATTCTGAGTTTAATTAAGCTTAAAAATACAATGCTGTCTTTAAAACAATGTACCTATATTTCTCATACTTCCTTCCTCCACATCTCATAGCTTGTTTTTTAAGGCTCAGAAAATTATACGCTCAGATAAGAAGAGGAACATGTAAATTATTGCCGAGTTGTAAGTAAGGCTATCTACAACTGCTTTCAAAAGATGCCAAGTACTTCTAAAGTTCTCTCTCTTTCTACTTTAAACTTTTTGCAAGGAAGATTTCCATTTTGTTGTTTAACCCGAATGATACATAGGGCCCACATCTGGCACTACACAGATGCCAGACTGCAGCTGTCCCTCTCACCTTACACTTTCCTAGTTCCACTGAGCACAAAGATTTAGGCTACCGGTCAACCATCTAGCAAAGACAGTGTATGTAACTTCAGAAAATGAGTAGTGCTCTTAAACAGACAGCCTGTGTCCTTTGACATGGGCATGCACACGTTGTAAAATCAGATCACTAGTCTACTACTATCATTTAAAAGTTTATAAGCGTTCTCATATGGCAAAAGAAAAAAAAAAAAAAAGGGAAAAAATAAAACTGCTCCACTGCAGTATGGAATGTAATAATGGCACTTAATACTTATTAAAAATGGTAGACTTCAGTACCAAAGAAATTCATGTACCTATTAGCCTTCCTAATTTAAAGTATTTTTTACATTCATTTTCCTCCAGAAACAGAATTAAGTTCAGTAACTGAACACAAGGTTCATTCTCCTTGAAAATGAACATGTAATGTATACCTAGTATTTCAAAATTGTGTGCATGTGCAAGCAGAGCAACGATCTACTACAATAAAGAATGACAGAACGTGAGCAAGATACTCTACCATGCTGCACACACTGCATAGTTAACTGTTTCAATGTCCATTCACTGGAAAGATGCTTTTGAGCATGTTTGTTGTTATCTCTTTCTTTTCATCCATTCATTGGTGTATGTACTGATATCAGGACTTAGAAGAGAGACTTTAAGTATCAGAGGAAATCAGGTTGGTGTCTTTTTCCTCAGAGAAGCCCTGAAAGCAGAGGTGGTAAGAAGTACTGCTTGAGAAATTACTCCCAGGTTGCACTGCAGCAAGAGACTCAAAGAAGTCTGCAACAGAAGGCACAATGGCAGTAGATCCTCCACAGACACTTCTCTGACAACAAGATGATGTATTAAATTAATAGAAACCAAATTCAGCTTTAGAAGTCCTACAGTGAAAACTATTGACTATTCTGTCAAATAGTCACCACAGGCTTGCTCTAGCCTTCTGCTCCCTCCTGAGCTTGCTCTTTTAGCCACTGTTGAGGGAGTAAAAAAAAAAAAAAAAATACTTCTCAAAGACAGCCTGCTGAAAAAGATTTGGACTGTAGTCAAAAAATTCCTCCCATAACCACCACCCTAATTTCTTTAAATTCACATCTATTTTCATTTTCATATTACCAGAAATTGCTACTTTTTCTGGAATAAGTGCTGTGCAGGAATACAAATTCTGCCTTTTTATGCCACCTTCTAAGACATTGGACTTGTGCCTTAAATATTGTGGCACAAATTTATTGAAAGAGAGAATGGTAAATTAGCTGAAAGAGTTTGTTACTGTAATTTAACAGGTATTCTAGTGTAAGCTGAATAAACAAGCTACACTAGCACAGGGTACATAGGTACTGCATAATACAACATTGTGATGCATGAACAAGACTAATTTTAAGATCAGAAATTCTAGATACTGGATAGAGGATTTTTGCCTTAAACCATTTTAAAAATACAAAACCCACACTAGACTCTTTAGTTCAAGTTTACACAAGCTGATGGAAAGAAACAAACTGAACAGAAAATAAATAAAACCAAGAAGCAGCAATGCAGTTTATGCAGGTCTGGTAGAAACCAGCTGAAAATAAGTATTTACAGGCTCTGTACTGTGAACTTGTCATGGTTTAAACCCGGTCGGCAGCCAAACACCACGCAGCCATTTGCCCTCCCTCCCTCACCTGGAGGATGGGGGAGAGATTTGGGAGGATAAAGGTAAGGAGACTCATAGGTTGAGATAAAAATAGTTTAATACTTGAAATAAAACAATAATAACAATAATAGAAAGTAGAAACAGGTAATGCACAATGTGATGGCTCACCACCCACCGATACCCAGCCCACTTCAGACTAGCAATCCTGGAAAAGCCAAGATCCCAAAACCACAATCCCAGAAATGGGAGAGAACCCCCTCCTTCCCAGCCAACCCTCCTCTATATACTGAGCAAGACGTTCCTTGATATGAAATATTTCACTGGGCAGTTTGGGTCTGGTGCTCTGGTTGTGATCCCTCCCCGCTTCTTGTGCGCCTGCGCCCAGGCAGGACGTGGGGAATTGGAGAGTTCTTGATCCCTCCGCAACAACTGAAAATATCAGTGTATTATCAGCTTTCTTCTCACACCAAATCCCATACTGAATCCAAAACACAGCACTGTTCTAGCTACTAAGAAGAAAAATGAACTCTATCCCAGCTGAAACAAGGACAGGGCTGTAAAATAAGTCTTTATGGGCTCCAATATCAGGTCAGACCCAGAATAAAATCTAGACCAAAGCAAGGCTTTGCAGCCAAGTCCTACACTTCCAAAGCCAGGTTTTATTGGTGACAGATTCTCACTATAACTTTATAAATGGCATTTCTGTAGTCCTCTTCCTCTGAAGGAAGTCCTACCATACTGTCTAACAAAATTCAGGGCTTTCTGTCTGTCTACTTCACTCAGATGGTTCTCCTGCATTTGAGCAGTGCTTGAGGACTCTAAACCCAACAGAAATGCTGCCATCACAGTGAGTACTTTACAAGGGCTGCAGGAAGTAACAATTCAGCATACCCAAAACCATTAATTGATTATTTTACATTTAGCTCCAGTAGGTAGGCAATTGTAGCTACACGCTGAGCCATGGCAGTTACTTTCCAAGCAAACACCTTCTTAACTGAATGCTCCTGTACTTTCAAAACAGCCATGCCTTCTTTTAATAATCTTTTAAAAGAAAAAAAAAAAAAACATATCCTGCAGAAAATTTTCTTCTTTTAAAATCTACTTCCAGCTGTGAGAATTTGACAGGAATTAGAAATTCACTAGTACAGCTACAACACACAACCATCCCATATATATTCCTTCTATTCATGCTTTAAAATCTTTATTACCAACTTCTCTGTAGATGCCTTCCAATTTACTGCCTGTTCCCTGTTTCCTAATGCTAAAACAGATTCACAAGACAAATATTTCATGCTATAAAAAAACTTTACCTTGCTTGTAAATTTAAGTCTGGCCTTCTCTTTGCAGTTCAGTAAGGGCTCACTGCAGCAAGACAGGATTCTTCTAAGTTCTCTTAACTTATAAAAAGTGTAAGACTAAATTCCTATGATAAAAACCTTAGTAGATCAACATAGACAAATGTTTCATCAAAAAACCACACATCCTATAGACTACTATTTTTGCTTTTATTTTTTAAATCCAGCTTTGATAATTTTTAACGTATCTGCCCAAGAAATTCCATGACTGACATCTCATGAGACCTTGTGACAAATCTGCGATTTGAGACTTTGCATTTAAGAAAGTATAGAAATAGCACGTTTCCATCACATCTACAACTCTAGCGTCCTGCCAAGCCCAAGTTCATTGTCACTCAGAATGCCTTCACTTTTAATTCACTTTACCCTGAAAAAAAAGCAAGCATAGACAACAGAAACTCAACTGGTCAAGTTCACAGAAGAAAAACACATGCATGTCTAAGCAGCCAGCATATTGCTGGGCATGTAAGATATTTCTAAGTTTTAGAAGTTTCAGATAAACTCTGGTAAAACAGGCCTTCATTTGATACAGAAAATAACAGAATACAGACATTTCACAGAATTACTGTACCAGTGAATTTTGTCAAAGAGATCTAGAAAGTTTTGCCATTTCCTAATACTTAAAAATGTGGATCTTTCCAACTACTGAGGAATAAAACAAAGCTTGTCATTATCATGGTTTGAGCTCAGAGGGCAACCAAGCACCAGATAGCCGCTCACTCACCCCTTCCCCCGCAGGGATAAGGAGAAAATAAAGCAAAAGGCTCAGGAATTGAGATAAGGACTGGGAGGGGTGACTAATCCATTACAGTCATGGACAAAAGACAGACTCATTAGGGGAATAAAAAAGAACATAAATTTAATTCAGACACTAACAACAACACTTAACACACAGAGTAGGACAGGGAGAAACATTACATCTTAAAAACACCTTACCCCTCTCTCCTCCCTTCTTCCTGGGCTCAGCTTTGCTCCTGATTTCTCTCCCTCCCCCCGCAAGCAGCGCAGGAGATGGGGGGTGCTGTTAGTCCACTGCTTCTTCCTCCTCAGGGCAGGGAGGAACTCCTCGCGTTCTTCCCCAGCTCCAGCATGGTCCCCCTCTCACGGGAGAGTCTTCCATTAACTTTCTCTGGCATGAGTCCTTCCCATGGGAGGCAGCCATTCCCAACCTGCTTCAGCATGGGAGACACCCACGTGTTGCAGCCTTCTCAGTGCTGAACTGCAACAGTGGGGGGGGTGCACCAGCATACATCTCCCCCTTCCTCTTCCTCCTTTCTTCCACTGACCTCAGTGTTCACATAGATGTCTGCCTTGCAACCCCTTCTCACAACTCCAACTCCTCCTCACAGGTTCCCCTTCTTAAATACGTTCTCACGGAGGCACAGCCACTGTCGCTAATTGGCTCGGCCCCGGCCAGAGACAGGTCTGACTTGGAGCTGGGGGAGCTTCAAGAAGCTTCTCACAGCGGCCACATCTGTAGCCCCCTCCTCTGCTACCAAAAACCTTACCACACACACAAACCCAGCACAGTCATGCTTTCATTATAACATATGAGAGATTACAAGCAAAGTAATAAATACTTAAATGGCAACTACACTAGATTGATTTGATCAAAACTTAATTTAAAACAGGAAGCCTGTAAGAAAGACTAGGTCTGGTATTTTTCTCATTTAAAAATCAAAGTTCTTTTATTTTTTCCCAGAGTAAATCTTAGTATTTTCCTGAGGGCACATGGTGTTTGTTTCCCACCCCAACTTTGTTAATTAACCTTATCTAGGAAGTCTGAAGGAAGCAACTATAGCTTCTGTAGTATCAGCTGTGGCTGGACCCTCTTGTTTACAGAACCTAATTCAGTAGGAGAGTTGCAAGTACCATGGCATTGCAGAGACTGGTTTCAGTACAGCTTTTTTAAAATCCCACATAAAGTGAGATTTGTGAGATGTCACATCAGCTCTTCTGTAAACAACAGAATCATCCTTCAGGTGAGATCAAATACAGTGTACTAGCAACCAAGAATAAAAGCAAGCACATGGACAAGCAGCTCTCCACACAAGACACTTTGAAATGCACTGCAACTGCAGATTAGAAGATGCAGTGAACACCAAATTAGGAAGGGTGGCAATCTTTTCTATTTCAGTGTTTTAACCAGGAGGTGAGGGAAGAAGGAAGGGATATTGGGACATTCAATTTTAATTGAGTCTGTAGCTAAGAAATACCAGAAGTACGCATAGTCCAGAAGTGGGCTCACATCTAAAGAGTTTACCTGAAATTTCAGGAGGTATTTTCGTGTTGCCTCAGTGAGTCAATGAGTCAATATCATGAATTAATCAGATTAAAAGTGATTTTTCTATTTGTTCATAAGAATGGGAAGTTTTCTTATCTTTCCCTAGGCAAGCAGGGGAATACAAGCACTAAGGCTCATTTCACTCACAGTGTACCACCCACCCTTTTGCTACCCAACAACATAAACAACACATGAGAAGCAATAGTTCTATAGACCTCAAACTCTCCATCCTTGTCAAACTGCCTCTGCACCAGAAGAAAAGAAGACTGAAATCATGCTCCAAATTTTAAAGAGCCTTCTGAGTGAGATTCAGGAACTACAGACAAATAAACCAGCCACCCACAATTCTTCAGAACAGCCTAAGTGGACACATGAATTGGCATTATGCACCAAAGGAGAATCAGCATAGCTTCTGTCAAGGGGAGTCACACCTCCCACATTTCTGTGTTTGAGAAATGAATCAGGAAGCAGATGGACAAAGAAGATTCAGTCTACTCAGACTGCTGAAGGTCCTTTAGAAGAATTTGGAAAGAAAATAAACATCCATGGGAAGAATTTCATATGGTTTAAATAAAACTAATAATAAATAATCATTAAATGTTAAAAGACAGAAAATTAGCCATTTTTTTGCCTACTCTAATACCTCAGTGGAGGGAAAGACCTTGCAGTTTCATAGATTCATAAGAGCAATCTAAGAAAAAAAGAAAACGTAAAAAAAAGTTTTCTAGCAATATTATCTTAAATTGGGAAAGTAAAGGGAAGTGCCAATAGGAAGGAGTTCCAAAAATAACTCATATTATTATGTGAACAAGCAGTAAAACATCAGATATGAACTAAAACAACAATGCAGTCATTTTGGTTGGAAGGAATCTCTAGAGTTCAAAGCCAACTCAGAGCTCACAGCAAAAAATCAACTACATCAGGATGGTCAGGTACTTGCCCTGTTTAGTTTGGAGTATTTTGAAAAACTGAAATTTCACAACCACTCTGGGTAACCTGTACCAATGTTTGACAATCCTCATTGTGAAAAAAATTTGTCTTGAATTGAGAATTCTTGTGTTTCAGTTTGTGACTGTTGCTTCCCCTCACAAGCACTGTGCAACAAGAAAAGATTCTGGCTCTGTCTTCTCTCCACCCTATCAGACAGCTGAAGATAGCAAATAAGATATCCCCACTGAGCCTTCTCTTTTTTTCCAGCTGAACTAGTCCAGTTCTCTTAGTCCCCCTCCTTGTAACACCATATGCTCCAGCCTCTGACCATCTTCATGTTCTTTGCTGGGCTTGCTTTAACATGGCAATGCCTGTTTCATCTCAGGGAACTCATACCTGGACACAGTACTGCAGATGTGGCCTCACAAGTGCTAAATAGTGGAGATTAATCACTTCCCTTAACCTGCTGGCCACAGTCTTGCAATTAAACCACAGTATGTCATTCAACCTTCTTTACCACAAAGGCATGCTAATGACACAATGTACTTATTCAATATGAAGTGAGGCATATACCAAAAAAAAAAAAAAATCTGCATATAGTTATGAGCTGTGACTCAGCTGTCACCCAGAAAGAGAGTTTGTGTTTTCTATTTTTTTTTTCTTTTGTCAGTCAAAAAAAAAAAAAAAAAAAAAAAAAAAGAAAGTCAAACATTGGCTAGTTTCTGAGGGGGATCTGATAGATGTCTATAAAATTTCAAGTAGAATGGATACACTCTCTGCAACACACCAATTACAGACATTAAATGAAACTAATTTTGTTAAGTGCAAAAACAAATACAGGAGATACCACTCCACATGCCGTGGAACTTCCTGACCCAAGCTATTATGAAAACGAAATATACACAGTCAAAAACAGAGTAGACAAACTCATGAAGGAGGGGAAAAAGTGTATCTAGGTTGGACTACTAAATAGTCATACACTTCTGTCTCAAAATATCCGTAAGACAGATCACTGGAACTTAGAAGGCTGCTTGGCAAAAAGCATCCTCGTGTATTTGCTTTGGACTTAAAAATCTTATGTAGGCATCTGCTACAAACAGGCTCTGACAGAGAAATGAACAGATGAAACTAGTCTCATCTACAACACTGTTCCACTTACAAGTAGATGTATCAGAGGTATGATATGTAAGATCTTAAATACAGGTCTTAATCTGATAGTTCACAAGAACAGATAGGCCTTTAAACACAAAAAAGAAAATGCAAGAAAATGCAAGTAGCTCTAAAACACAAAGGGCTGAGCAGAAACAAAATACATAATTTCTTAGCTCAGAAATAGCCTAGGACATCCATACACAACTGGGATATGTTCCAGTTTTGTCAATTTTTGTCCATTTATTTATAAACATTGGAATACTACATGAGAAAGAGCATGGAAAATTTTGAGGAAGAGAGGACACTGTGGAAGACACAGATGAGGACATAACTTACTCCAAACATTCAGTGAAAAACGTGGTTGTGAAAGAAAGGCCTGAAACTAGAAAAAAAGCAGTCCTCTGATGAAGTAATGGGAAAGAGACACCCTTTCAGTGCTGGAATAACAACAGAGAAAGGAACCAGGAATGAAGGATGGGAGAACCACCAAACAAGGGACAGAAAACTTCACACCAATCTAAAAGAAACACAAATAAAATAAAGCTTTCCTTTAGCTCTCACTCTTAACTGAAATTGCAACAGTCTTGATGCAAATCCCTATTTGCATCCAAGAAAGCAACCAAGAAAGATAGGACAAGCTGTTACACCTAAGAGATATGAGACTGTGTGTCATGGTTTGAACTCAGCCAGCAGCCAGACACCAAAGAGAGGGAAAGCAAGCAGAGACAAGAGCAGCACGATACAAGGAACATGACAGCATTTTTCTTCATTCTGTAGGTTCATGATAAACACCTGATGTCATTTTTCACACACTGGGGCTTCAGTGAACATTGAGTCCAGCTTAAAGCCTTCAAATACTTCCAGAAGGGGCTGGAGAGAGAAGAATACAACATAGACAAGCAGCTGTTTGAAGCACTCATTCAATGAGTGGTGCAGATCATAGCTGTAATTTAAATCTGCAGAATAATTTAGCACACGTAATATCAATACCTTTGTGCAGTATGTGAACTCAAGAATAGTGATCTAGCACTTCATTTTCCTGATGTACTGAGACATAAAACTTTTTTGTACTTTTCATCAGTATAATCTACTTTGCCCTAAGTAATGATATATCGGTGCCACTTTACATCTTCTATATGCAAATTATATTGTTAATTAGCATAATCTAATAATTACTGATGGGAAAAGTCATATTGCATAAATAATGAACCTGCTCAGAAATCATAACTTCTAGAATTAGAACAGCAGGTTTTAAGACTAAAATTCTGCTTTGCACTGGAAAAATTTGAGTCCTAAACTATAACAATTTTATTTTAATTTGTTTGCCATGTTAAATAGGTAACTTCAAGCAGACCTTCAATTCTTGCTGATAGTTAGCAAGTTCTGTTTGTTAAACATCAAAGCTCTGTAGGTCTTGGTGGTGTATGTGAGCAGGGCAATATTATCAGAAATTCAAAGAACTGAAAAAGAACCCCAGTCCCTACTAAAAATACTGAAGGAAGCGCCATTTGCGTGTAATAAGATAATGCAGGGACACATTTCAATATTCAGAAAAAATTTCCAATTCTGCAGGAAGATTCTGCTTAAACAATAACATCTGAAAGAAAAGGTCAGAGTTAATGAAACTGTAAGGCCTCAGGGTGGAAGTAATAAATAATACACAGTTTTATACCTTATTATGCAATTTTGTACAATAAGGTACTTTGTAGTGTCACAATCTATCCTCCTACATGAGAAAATCATAAGCCAATGTGACATCAAAATGACAGACTGTAATTTATTTTGAGAATATTCAGGTGTCAGCTACATAAGCGTTCTGGGAAATGTAGGATAAAACATCCCTCAGCTAAAGTATTAATACTGAGGTGAAAGTAACGGCAGTCATTCTGAAAAGGTGAGTAATTGCCATAAAGATGAAGAGGATTTGCACAACAATCTTTAATCATTGCGGTTACTTCTAATATATTTGCATTCCAAAAGGCTTCACACAAAAAACTGGACTAAAACATATAGGTCTTATCAGTGAACATTTCCACAAGTTCACTCTTCTCAACTATTATGACACAAGAACGGCAATCAGGAGAACACATCTGCCGCCTGTCTCTGTCAATGCACCACTCCTGCAATTGGGTTCTAACACCACAAGGTATTCATTATTAAGAGAACCTATCTTAATACAAAGAGTTCACTCCCTGCCTCTGCTAAAATACTAATTTTAACTGGAGAGAATTATTGGCAGTGCAAACAGAGAGTAACAAGTACAAGCAGTAAGAAAAGATTAGTTGTGTTGCTGTCATGTACATTGTATTAGACATAGACAATGCCATAGAGTATTTTTTGTTGCCCTTTAAGTCAGACTCCTTAGAATCAATTCATCTTACTGGGGCAGTTTTTAACAGCTGAACTATTCTATCAAAGTATTTTTCTTTTTTAGCCACCCACATTTTATGGCTCCACATCCTACAGATTTTCAAAATGTCAAAAAGTACCTCCTTGACAATGGCCCTCTTTTTTTGGATGGGTGAGGGAGCAATTATTTTGGTCATTTTATTGTAAAGCACCTTGCAAAAAAAAAAAAAAAAAAAAAAAAAAGGCAGGGTTGAAAAATGTTAAATGAAACTGTAATACATTCTGTCTTGACATTTGAGAAAATGGTAAATTTTAAAAAGTGGCAACCACCACCACCAACTACTCTTTCCAAGGCTACCCATTAGAAAGATTTAGGGTAACTCAGTGTTTTATTTGAGGACACCAGAACATCATGAAGGTGTCAGCATCAGAAGCACTGTAATGCAGGAAGAGTTAGTCTACAACACAGTCTGGCCACTTGATGCAGTGACTGGATCTAAGCACTGCAGTTACCAGAGCCTTGAACCAGTTCCTTTCCCTAACCATGCATTACTACCTTCTTAGGAGTTTACTTCAAATCAGCTTTTTAAAACTAATTTCCAGGTTATCTCCAGTTTCATCATTCCTCTCAAAGGGATCCTTTCCTCCCATGGGTCCCAGAACAGAGATGGATTGCAGGCAATGGGCAAAATGAAGTATTATCTGTATTCAGCGTGTGAAATAACAGCACATCCACTATTCCCTTAGTGGTAAACATTACTAAACATAGCTACTTATAAAAATAAAGCCTTCCAAAAAGCGAAAATGGGATATTATCAGTCTAAAATAAGAAGGCAGTTCCTTTTCCCCTCTCTAGTTTTTGCCAGGTGGGGAAAAGACTACAAAGGTGTTGTGGTGTGAGTCTGGTCAGCAGCTAAACACCGCGCAGCCGCTCACCCACCCTCCCCCCACTTGGGAACGGGGAGGGAATCGGAGGGGCAAAGGGAGACTCGCGGGTTGAGATACAAACAGTTTAATAACAGTAACAGAACAACACGCTGACAGCAGGATCAGCAGGTAATGTACAATACAGCTGCTCACCTCCCGCCGACCGACACCCGCCTGCTCCCGCCTGGCGATCCCCAACACAAAGGCCCCACAGCCACACTCCCGGAAGTGAGAGCCCTTCTCGGCCCACTCCCGCCTTTATATAGTGAGCACAGTGTCACATGACACGGCATATCGGCCAATCGGGGCCCAGCCCTCCAGCTGTGCTCCCCCCGCCCCCGCACACAGGTGAGGGCACTGGGCCCTGGGGAGCCCCTGGGGTCTCAGGGGGCTGCAGCTCCTTCTGCTGCCGAACCAACGGGAGCTCTAGGCCAGCCCCAACCAGGACAAAAGGACACTGAGGAAGATACACTATGCATTCACATACTAAAGAAACACAAAGACTGTGTAAGAGACTTACATTATTAGATTAGCTCCTTCATAGCAGTCATTTTGATTGACAGATGATTCTATTTCTGTTGAGTCATCCCCCCATCTCTGATGCAATTCTTTGTTCTCTGCAAATGCACCTTTTCCCTGGTGGCCAAAGCAGTCTGTTTTATGGTACAGTTTTGTCTTTATTCCCATGTGCTACAATGCCTGACAATGGAGTTCTGAGACAATACTGTTTACAATGTCTCATGTAGTGCAGATAATTATGAGTTTGCATGAGTCTGCGTTGTCCGTATCTACCCATTTATTCAAATGCATACCAAAGCCAGTAGAGTGTGCCACAGAGATCCCACTGAGTCTGCTACAAGAATGTTCTACCTCCCCTAGAAGGAACATCTACTGCTGTGAACAATTCAAAGCCTTTAAACATACCAGCATGAAAGAGAACGGAAAATTACATATATATGTGTATACCACAGACTCAAGTGCATTTTCCAGCTGCTAAAATAAATTACTCTCACATGCACAACAGAGAACATTTGAAACAAATTATGTCATGAAAATGCCTGATTAAGACCATCTCCATAGAGTATAGTATACAGCATGCTATGAGTCCCTAACACTAGAACATTGAATGTGTCATTTTTTGGGAAGCATTGCAGGCAAACAATTACCATAACTTCCTAATAATAATAATAAAGTTTTAGGCTGTTCAGCAACCACAGCATTTTCTGTAGCACCATAATGAATTATCCTCAGTTTCCATCTTATTAGAAAGTTTGCTTTGAAGTGCACATCTTGTTTCAGAAAAGTATTTGTTTCTTGCTACCTGCTAGAATCATCTTTCAGCTGTCACTGTGTCATTGCATACTACTTAAGGTGAATCTACTTACTGCAAATAACATCCACTTGCCATATTACTGGTCTTCAGTGCAAGCTGAACTACCCTTGTCCATCAGATACAAGAAATATTGTACAGTTGTGTCACATTACAGTTGTGTCTCAGTTAACCTCATCATACAGATAACAGTCTGGCTCTTGGGTACCTTCAGATGCTGTACATCAATTCCAAAAGCAGTGCAGCTTGTAGATTTAATTATTTATTTTTAAAAAATCAGGAGGAGGACTTTCTAGTAACTCAGAATGATTACAGTTTTTCAGCCTTAGGACTAGTTTGTTTTGTTTTGGTTTTTTTGTTTTGTTTTTTTTTTTTTTTAAATCAAATCATTTAACATTTTGTTGAGTGTTGTGCAGAATTCAGAATACCCAAGCAAAACTATGCCTCCAGTTCCAGAACTGTATCAAGACAGTCCTATATTAACACATTAACACTGTGTTGCTGCAGCTATAATATTTTTTGAATCTGCATTAAGATGTACAAATCTACACTGTGGAACCACATTGTCAAAGGTTTCACTGCCAAAGGTATAATACAAATTATCAGATCTTCTGAACACTATAATAAAAATAGTACTTAGGATTACTCTCTAAAAACTTTGCTTTTGAGGTTTTTAGGTAAAGCAAATAATTTTCTGAATTTATCCAACTTCATGCTGTGCAGAAAACTGAGCAGTTCTAAGGGCGCACTAGAAAAAAACATTATTATGATATCAAAGACATTTGATATCATACATATGGCATGTAAATCGTTTGCAGAACATGGACAGTGAAGATTTTCAAAATCTATAAAGGCTTCCAATTCTTGGTTTGTTGATCAAAGATCTGCTGGCATAAGAAACATTTCAAAGCAATCTCTTGCTTCAGCTTAGATGAACAATGATGTTTCAACCATACAAATTAACTAAGAGGAAGCGAAATATAACCCATTTTCTATGAAAACTTTAGCAGTAAAGTTCAGCTCTGACCCCACTTGCACATTTTACAGTGGAATCATCCTGACTCTTCCACCCAAAGAAAGTGACTTCATATATACTATAGAAATTAATGCAGCAGGATATAGAAACACTGGGATTTACCCAGGCATAATGAAAACGAGGAGCCTGGAACAGAATTCACCAAGGAGACAGGAACTACTAGATGGTAGCTAGACTGCTACTGGAAAAACATTATTCAAGACAAAATGTTCGGAAGCCCAAAGGTCAACAATGAGTATGAACTAGAACTGCACACTCGCTAACTAGCTCTTCAATGAGTGACTCTAGGGCAGTGATAAACAAGCACATATAATCAAATGAATCCTGACCTACAAACTAAAGATTGCTAATCAGAGTAACCACATGGGGAGCGCAGTTATTTAGAAAGGGTATTTGTGCGGCTACCCCTAGATTTACTGATGCAGTTTCAAGATACATTGGCTGGAAGGAGGAAAAGGGAAAGGACATGATTTTCACTTTGCTCAGATAACCCAGAAAACTGTCCCATTAGTTCCACTACTTTTAGAATTCTTTTCAGCATCCATTTCCAATCGCCAACCTTCACTTCTCAGGAAAAAAAAAAAAAAAAAGGGGTTTTTTGAGTGAGACCTTACAAAATTATCTTTCTCATAGTAACCTGATTAGGAACCATTAAAAGGAGATGTATTTTACCATTACATTACATGACTGCAGGTGCTTCAACCCAAGAACAGTGCATCCTATGTAATGCTGGAAAGAGAGAAAGAAATTTTCAAGTGAGCCCAGGAATACAATTTCTCACGAAGGCAATGAGGGAAATGTGAATACAAAAGAAAAGTATGTATTGACACAACTTTTAGATTTTTTCAAACGTACGCTCACATGTTTAACTATGCTTATCACGTAAGACCTGCTGGGATCAAACCCTTTGCTGCAGATACACTTCTGTCAATATTCTCACTGAAAATATCTGGGACTATGGGAGAAACAGGTGGTGATTTTTATTCCCAAAAAGCCAAACTAGATGTATGCATAGCTACTCAAAGTGAGGTTTTTTAGTAGAAAGTACCTTTCAAGTCACTGTTTGAAATCCAATCAAAGAAATTCAACAGTCTTCCTTCATTATCAGATAAAATATGCTAGCTTAGAGTTACTTTAAGGCAGCGGGATAAGATCAGCCATATAACTGAAAAGCAGGTAACAGATATAAACTGCTTGTGTGTCAAAACTATCTGTCCCCACAGTTAACTGAAGATTGTAATCCAACTCAAATTTATGCTACTGCAGGATGAAATTTCTGGATGACGGTGATGCCAACACACTGCATCATCTTCAGTACCTCTAGATGCAGCAAAGCTGAAAGGACATGACCGCTGAGCTATTTGCATATGTCCGGAGGTGACATTCCCAGGGTGAAGCTGCTGATGAACCTTAGATGCCATCCACACTGCACCATTCCTGATCTACAGAGAATATCCTGCCTAAAGGAAGTACTTTACACAGCCTTAAGTTCACTTAAAATGCAAACTAGGAAGAGGATAGCCTATAATATCAACTGGAGTTTTTTAAGCCCAATGAATAAGATTAACCCATTACAGTGCACATTACAAAATTCCCTTCAGTTTAAACTAACTCATTAAACTCCCTTATGTGCTAACATTCTTAAGGCTAAACGATTAATATGCAGTTTCTTCTACTGAATTAGCAAGATGCCAGAGAAGTTAAGCTAAACACTTTCACAAAAGGACCCTGTCTTTCCTCAACTCCCTATTTTACACCCTGAAAATTCTAGTAGCAGAGAAATCTCACATGCCTGTGTGACTTCTCTCACTGCCTGTCACAAAGTTATGGGAGTGTAATGTGAAATTAAGCATTAGTGAAAGTGGCAGGGAAAAGTGCTGGTTTATGATTTATGTTCTTTACAGAATAGATGTCTAGAAAGTTCACTAAGTCCCTGTTGTCAACTCACAGCTACCATACATATTAAATTCATGCTTCAGTTCACATTTTCCTTACAAATGGCTGAAACCTATTCTATAACCTGTCCACTTCTGCCAGTAATAAGCAGATGCTACCAGTGTGACATATTCTGTATAAACTTCACTGTTTTACAAGTTTATATTATACTGGAATCTTCTGTCTTTTGGTTGCTTTAATCCACTGGGCAGCTACTCTTGTTTTCAGCAAGGTTATCAGGAATTGCCCCACACCTTAGTAAGATATTCAGTTCCGTACTTGTGGAAAGAGATCAAACAAGCTTTATTGTAGTCACTATGTGGGCCAGACCATTTGCATTTGCCTGACACTGATGAAGCTAAGAAGGGTCCTGGCAGCTTCCAGCAGCAAACCTGACAAACGTTCAGCAGATAAATGAACAAGAGACATCCCTCTGATCCTCTCTTGGATACCACTTGGATTAAGATAACACAAAAGGCAGTATCTGATGTAAAGAATTATAGGAAGAAACAGGTAAAGAAGCAAAAGCAGCAGAAAAAAAAGAAAAATAGGTAGAAGTTGAAGCCTGAAGTACGGAACCTTCTTCCACCTTCAGCTGCAACCCCTGTATGTGCCATTACATAAAGTGCCCTTTTTCTTGCAGTCTTCTGCTGCAGTTTCCAAGGAGGAGCTGCAAACATTACCGTTTGTTGCACGGGCCTTAAATTGCATTTCCTGAACCCTCAACAGCGGGTCCATAGCATAAGAGACTGCTATCGTCAGTAACACAATTAAATCGCAGAAGGGTGAGTCCAAAACTCCGGTAAAATACTGCTCAATAAATTGCTCATAGGGAAAATCTGCATTCTGAGAGACATCCATCCTGGAAATAAAAGAAATTCACCTCTCCATAGGATTACAACAAACCAGTGGTTTCCATGGGCCATCTACATTTGACCTTCTGCTTCCATCCAAACTCCATCTCTCTTTTGGGACATGCCTCATAAGCGCTTTGACAAGCAATTTGTTCTACTTTGGTGCAAGAAAGATTATGGACTCAAAGGCGTTAGATTTATCTCACCTGCCTCTACGCACCTGAGCAAGCTACCTAGGCTAGGAATCCTGTTACTACAGTCTTTTGCTACCGTCAGAGGAAAGAAAGAGGTACATGGGGGAAGCTAAGGGGGGAAAGCATTCATTTTCCTCTAAGATGCAGAACTGGGTGCTGCTCTCCAGTCCAAGCCTCAGCCTGCTACACAGGAAACACTGGTAGTCACCAGTGCCTAAAAGTTACCAGTTGTTGCCTACTGTAGTAGTAAAGAAGTTCTTTGCTTCCTCATACAAATGCTTTTACAAGACATCCATATAGCAGGAGAGGAAAGGAGAGAGTAGGTAAGCATATGCAAGACAGAATCACTCAATGAAAACAGATTACAAGGATACCCAGACTACCAGCTATTTCGGTGCCTTGAGAAGCAGCAACCTAACAGTAGAAAAAATGCTTAACTACAGGTGACCTTGCACAGATGCCAGCTGCTGCCCATGTGAAAAACAGTGAACTGTCATGGACCATTCTTATGAACAAGACTTTGTGCACAAGTCAGTGTGTGTTATTTTATATGTCACATTGAAATGAAAAAAGGAGGTTAAAGGAATGAGATTGCTCTACACAGGAGCTGCCTGGAATGCCAAATGCACAATAAGGTGGTGGGTGTTTCCATAGGGCCAGGAAAAAAAAAAAAAAAAAAAAAAATCAGTAAAAGGATTAAAATGAGAAAGTTCCCTGTCTGCAGTTTGCTGCAAGGATGTGACATAAGCCTCTAGAGAGAGAGAGGAAAAAAAAAAAAAAGGAAAAAAGGTAAGAAAAACAAAAACACCCCACAAAAACATCGAGAGGAAAAAAAATGGGGGCTGGTAGGAAGACAGACAGACATCCAGGGTCTTAAAATCATCTCTGGGTCTTGAAAAACTACTTTTCAAAAACTCAGTCCTTGGAAAAAAGATTCAAATTGCAGATTTAAAGGAGGCAGCAAATTATTCATGACTAGAAAATGTATTATGATTACCTGGAGATATAAATAAGTTTTCAAACAGAGATATACATGTACTCTCTACCTAGGTAAGTGTATTTACACTACGAGATCCTAAATGTAATGGCAAAAATTACGAATGAAGGACAAAAGGGGTAAATCAACTTCTGATATTCTTATCTCTAAAAGAGCAAAAATTACTTTTTTCAGAGAAGAATCTTAGAGGAACAAGTAGCTGGTGCAACAGTAAAACAACGTGCATTATTTTCAGTTGGATCAAGCAGTCATAAATTTGGGGCAGCCTCCTAACCTCTGAGAATTAGTTTCTGTATAAATTCTGGCCAAAAAAAAAGGGCAAGAATCAAGACTGTTTTTATGCTAATACCCAAGTATTAGTTGAAAACAGGTCATTTGCTCAACTTAGTCAGGGCAAAACTATCAACACAAATCAGAAGTTAAATCATCTTCTTACTGAATGTAATTCTGCCCAGTTTCACTGCTAGATAATTTATTTCATAGCTATGAGATTTCATAGCTATCTCATAGAGCTATGAGATTATAAAGGACATCTACACTGGAAATACTTACTGCTGAATTAGTAGGAATAAACATAAAGAGCTGAGCTAAAGCACCGACTGAAAGTCCAATTTTAATAAATCCTGGAATAAATGTTCCATGTAGCACAAATACGGATGTGTAGTCTGACTTGCAGATAGGCCTCTCTTTGGACTTTAAAATTTGCAGACATCTTCCTCTTTGCACTGAAATGTTACTGTACACAATTTGCACAAAATTACTGCAGGTACAAAATGAGGGATGAAGACACAGCAGAAGTCTTACAGAGTGCTCTGTGACAGTAAATTAAAGTTCCACATATAAGTGTATTTAGTAACTTAAAGGGAAGACCCCTAGTACATTAGAGATTACACTGTACTTGCAAGCAGTCATTGCGGGGAGATGCCAGAAAAAAAAAGCCTCTGTCTCTCAAAAGCAATAAAATTTGTGGCACTGGGTCTTTTCCAGTTTTGTTTGCTGCCTAATGAGAATGAGGCAATGTATGAATGTACTCATTAGTAATGGATAAATTTTTGAATTCATGTTTTTAAGAAAGAACCCATTGTTCCAGGCTGGCTTTTAATGGAACAGAGCTGCATAAAACAATGCAAACCTTTTCATATACAGTTCCAACAACAGACAGGTTAACTAGCACTTCAATTCTAAAGAGTATCCTAAACCAATCCACATGTAGAGGTCTCCAGCTGTGTAAAACTGGAGTCCAATACTTGCGCTTTGATCGTTCGGGAATAGTGAGTAAATTGGGCAAGAATCCTTGTGCTCCACAGATTCCTACAAAGATACAAAAATCAGTGAAAAACTGAAGGCCAAAATAACTGCCTTCTGCTCATGCTTTGTACATACCAAAGCCTGTTTACATAAATTTATCTGTGGGAAACTAACTGCTACTGTGTCATTTCCCCCCCCAATCCCACAGCTTGTGAGATTTGTTGTATTACCCTAACCTCAGGCTTCACTTCCAGCAGTCTCAGACTGGTCACATGCCTAATTTCCAATTAGCTGATCCAATCATTTCACATCAGATGACTCTTTACTCTGCAAAGTGTTGCAAATCTTTAAGTGGACTTGGGATTTTGAAAATATGTATATAATTGATTTCTTCAGGATAGCATAGAGGGAGAAGTGAAGCAGAAAATGGATTAACACTAGAGTATCACCTGCTGAAGACACAACAGGAGGTAGGATTCAGACATAAATCTGCTGGTCCCAGAGCCAAACATAGATCATCTTCAGTAACTTAATGGCTTGTTCATGCAAGTACATTTGTGCCATCAGGTTTTTTTAAGAATGTATATAAGCTGTAAAACTGAAATACTGAGATTAAAAAAAGGATCAGAATGTCAATTACTTCCAGTACTTCCTAAAGACAGTGTATTTCCAATTCAATCTTTACCATATGTCCTACAATATGTGAAAGCAGATGCAAAGCTTGAAATGAAAAAAATACTAATTGTATTATTCCATTACTTATTCATTAAATGTCTTTTCAGGATAGCGTAACGTTAGTATTACAAAGTTCTGTCTTTCCTCACACACAAATATTCTACTCTTACAAAATCTACTCTACGATATAATTAAAACTGAAATTTTAAGATCCTTATATACCTGTGTAAAAATTAGAACAAAATATGGTGGACATGTGGTATAATTACTATGATTTTTTTTTTTTTCCTCAAAAACAGTCTTCTACTTAACATATCATACAGGTAGCAAACTTGGAACAAAATGATTTAGTTTCAGAGTATCATACCTCTCTTTTAAGGTTTTTGTTAAAGGTTTTCACTAGGTACACACAGACACCTCTCTTCGCACAATTCTAACAAAAAAAAATAAGGGAAAGTGGTAAATAAAGGTGTTATAAAACAAATGAGATCACAACAGACAAAGAACCACTGATAATCACAAATAAGAATACTGATTTTATTAATTATTTCCAGATTTTTCTGAATGGTGAGAGTTTTCGGTATATTTCTAAATATGTATTTTTTATCTTTACTCATTGTTTTCAGATTTTTCTGAACACCAAGAGGTTTTATTTGTAAAAATGTATTTTTTGTCTTTGGTACGGAAGAAATACTGATGATACTGAACTCTGATAAGCTAAGTATTTGCCTTAGCTTGAGGGGTTTGGTGATGGGTGTTTTATTTAATAGTTCAACACATTCCAATCCCTGCAGACTAAAATGATTTATGGTATTTCAGTGAATAAATAGGACATTACCTAGCTATTACACATTCTTCCCTTCCTTGATTTTTTTTTTTTATATATAAGATTTCATCAAGACAGCTGAATTTAACTTTGTGCATGACTGATTCAGGAGAGAAAAAAATGTTAACATGCATTCCAAGTGGTCTGCATGCACAAAAAAAGTAATTCTACCTACTAATATATGATCAGCACCTGACTCATAAGTGCATTTGCCTACAAAAGATTCATCTCTCTTCTGGAGCTAAACAACTTAAACACACCAAAGAAAACTAAAATGGGAGTTATTCTTTCTAGGTTTAAAAACCTTACAGTTTTTAACTTTATTATAAACACTTCTACAACTGAAGTAGCACATATACAAAGTAGTATTACTCTTTTTTCATTGATATTTCAAAAGAGGCACAGCATGAGGACACCTAAATGGTTTAAAATTTTAAGTAAAGAATAAGCAATGCTTTGACATTCAGTACAAAAAAAATCTTTCCTCACCAACACACAACTCACTATTTATCTTTGTTGCCACCATTTCCCATTCTGATTTATGGTGGAAGCAAGAGACAGAAAACAATGACAGGATTTAACTTTTCACATTAATGTCCTTCCAACCCAATACACACAAGCAGAGATTAAAACCCATCACTTCTTCTCATTTTAATTCCTCGAAACACTATTTTATCTGTGCAGTTTCTAATGCAGTTATATTTGAGCTCAGATTCAGTTATCACAAATTAGTGAGTCACTGTATCAGCTGAGCTGTAGTAATATGCCAGACAGGCAAAAGAGCAAATGCTTTTACCTAAATCTCCTTGTAATTGTTTGAACGTGTTGGAACATCTGGTACATACAAGGTCGGCTACTACATGACTGTTGCTGGATGGTAACATATTAAGATATACCTGAAACACACAACTTGCTCACTTGTCTAGATCCTTAATCTGAAAGAGTATTAATCCATTTCAGCTCATGGTATCCTTATTATACTATAGATATCTTTTTGCTAAGTACTCAATCACTAGCATCAGATAGCCATGTAGACGAATAAAAAGAGACAGACCTCGTCTCAAAAAGCAAGCATAAGATAATGAGAACAGTTTTAATGAAATCAAGACCATACCTAAAGATCTAATGGATTAATGCAAATCAAAATATGCTAAGTAGTAGAAGAGAAGCCAGGCAGTAAAAAAAAAAAAAAAAAAAAAAAAATCTGTGATCAGGCTATCCACCATACAACTGATTTCTGTATTCAATCACATGTCACAAAAGCACATTGGAGCAGAAATGCATTATGAAAGCAGAGCTGGTTCTCTAATAGCAATTGCAAAAAGATGGGAAGAAAACCCAGAACTGAAAGGCCAGTCTGAAGAAAAATACTGTGATTACTACCCTACATTACTTCAGAAATATATATATGCTATTAGTTCCCCACTAAAGTAAGGCAACCACAGTAAAGAGCAACAATTCCAGAGTGGCAGTATTAAAGACAATTCCTCAGATGATATAAACCAACACAGTTCCAACTTGTATCAATCGAAGATCACATTAAGTGCCCAAGAATATTAATGAATTGTTCATTGAAGACATTTTCCATTTACAAATACCTCTTTCAAAAAGAAAAAAAAAAGGGAAAGTCAAGAATACAGAATATGGAAGCACTTAGGTACACAGCCGACATCTGGCAAAACATTGACAAATGACAGGATTAACATTTAGATGTAGTTCTATCAAAAAGAAAACTCTTCCACTATTGAAATAATCTCATAAAAGCTCTTTCATTAAATCACTCTTTTATACTAACTGATTCCTTTTCAATGCAATTTAAACTCATTATGTTAAATGAAGACTATTATACTTGCAATAAAATAAACATAAGTACTGTTTTTATGCTTGCCTACCAGGTAAATTGCCCTTTAAAAAATAACAGTTGTATTTGTTGCAGAGTACTTAAACATACACATGTAAAAGTTGGTGGTGGTTACTCTTTTTACTTGGATGAGTTGGTCCCTGAAGCACACACAAATACAAGTAAAATCTTTAACTTTTACATTTTTTTCCACTTATAAGTGCTTATACTTTCTCTCACAGAAATTGTCTGACTACTTGGATAAACAATGCAATAACAACAAAGACACTGTCCTGTCTTCAGCATGGAACACTAAGAGAATCATTAAAAGCAGTTGCAAGAAATCCTGAGGCATTAAGAGAAAAATGTCATGTAAGACAGTGTCATGACCAGTTGTGTAGTTTGATGACAGGATTTCAACTTGTGCTTCCATTCTTCCTCTCTGTTCTAACAACTGTCTTTTATATAGCAAGAATCTTTTATTGCAAAGTGGGACATGCAACTCATCCTACTGCCGCTTGCACCAGGTATAGAAAAAGGGACTTAGCAAAAGATTAGCTGAAGATTTTATCAAAACACGTAGTTTTTTGGAACATATATTTTCTTTCATGAAAAGGGCCAGTGCAGTTACCTAATGTCACCCTTTTTCTTTGTGGAGGTTCAGTGTATGTCGTCACTTACAGAAAGAAAGGAAGATGGGAGTTGAGGAAATGGGAGTTGAGGAAATGGGAGTTGACTTCGGCAGCTTCACAGCAGATCAGAGAACACACTTGCACATCTCAGAGGATCAGTGCAGCCAGAATAATTCTACACCTTTGTTTACAGGCTTAGCAGTGAGGCCGACAGAGTACTTTGGGACTGAGCTACCGTTTCCTTGCTAAAGGTGGTGCCTCAAAGTCTAACTTCAGGCAAAACAAAATCTTGACTGGCCACTTGCCTGTGCAGCATGAATTTCAGATATTCATCACACCCAGTCCACTTGTTAAAATATTGATATTACTTCAATGAATCACAGTCACCATCAGCAGTCAGTAAGAAAGGAGACAGAATGCATCTGATCATGCTTGTTGCACTGGCTAACCACCAAACACAGAAATGTTTCGGTTTCTTCATTAGGCAAGGTTATACAAGTCAAACTAGAACTGAATCAGCCTTAATTGTATTATCTTTGACATTTACTTTAAGAAACAACCCTACCACTGCAGTATAGATCTTCTACTGTCTCTGTAGTATAGAGCACAAGTGTTTACACATAAACATTGCTTGAATGAACCAATTAATGTACTTAAATGAATAAAGAGAGGAATTATTTTTAAGGAAATCACTATCATAATAAAGTCACAGAACTCAACAATATACTATGACTTATAACATGCTATGTAATGACACTGGAGTCCCAATCTCATGTCATTTTATTTTATTTTTTATACAGGGAGTAGAAGATTTAGTCCTAAAGTTACTTCAAGGAATCTGAAAGATCAGGCACAAACATTCAATTTTTATATGAATATTTAATGTTAGATAAGCAGTATCATATATGCACTGTTTCCAAACCAACTGAATGTTAAGTACCTTATGAGCAGATATGAACTCAGCTGTGCTGATAATTGGGACGCTTATTCATAGGCCAATACGTGAGGCAAGTATCTAGACTCAGACAGAAGGTTAAATATGGGAAAACAGAGCAAACAGAAATTTAAAGAAATCTCACAATAGATATTATATGTGATTTTCTTAACAAATGCCTTAACTGCCATATTGTTCAGATGTGTGACTTCCTGTCTACCTTTTAAATCCTCTACTAGGATTCAAGTGAAGTATTTTCTGAAAAAAAGAAGTATTTCTGTATTTAACAAAACCTGTCAAAAGCTATTATTTACCAATAACCCTCTAACAAATCTGAATGGAACAGCACACACGCTGTTTTACTACTAGGCATAAAAGTCAATGTTCTCAAAAACAGTGTAGCTTACATAAGGTAAGGCATCTTCACAGTATGGCTCTCACAAGAAGTAATTTGTTAACCGTAAGCCATAGTAACAAGTATGTATACAGAAAAATATTCCTGAAAATAATTTCAATATACCCAGTACCAGAAACAGACTAACCAAGTGATGTTCAACAGAGAAGAAAAAAATTCATTTATATCAATATGTCTCTTCAATCTCTCCAATGCCAATTAAAAAAAAAAAAAATATGCAATTGCACTTGTTAACGAAAAACTTGCAGGAACAGTCTTATTCATTGCTATAAATTTTAAACATCAAAAGTTTAGTGTGTTTTTTGCCTTTTTTTTTTTTTAAGCAAGGAAATTAGTGACCTAATTAAGTCAATAATTTGTTCCATACCAGTTATTTACCTTTTTGGTGCTTATATAAAGCACCAAATTGACTATAAAATACTCCTTGGTTTCTTCCAACCATACCAATTCAACACTGACTTTACCCTCTGAATCTGCATAATCTGTGGTATAGGTATGACCCATATAGTCAAAAAGGCAGGATGCCTTGGAGGACAGTTCCATGTGGACTGGGGCACTGAAACACCAGAAGGGCTTTCCAGTTTCATCCAAGAGAGTAACGTCCATCACATAGCAGTCCTACAAACAGAAGCAGAAGAGATTATTTCCCTGTGCCATGGCATAGTAAGTAGACCTGTCCCTGATTTCAGGAGAAATATCAAGGGTTCAGAGAGCAATTTGGTGTATGAAGGCTAAAAACTCAAAATATAATTGATAGTGCTGCACTGACTACTGCAAAGCAACAAATGAGTATTTAGAGCTTTCCTACAGGAATCTGAATTGCAGCCTACAGACATCAAAAACTGTACTACAGAAGGTAATCAACCTAAACCTGACAATATTTCTTGAACATTTTTTTAAGCCTTTAACGTCTGTGTTTCTCAGCTATTAGTTACCTTACTATTTAAGTAACGATAGCCCTTTAAATATGAGAAAGAAACTTAAGTTTGAACTCAGGTGCTAACTTGTGTGAATGCAGCAATGTTTGCAAAGATACCCAAAGAGACTACTCTCAAGGCAGTGTACACACACAATTAACCTCATATGGCAGCTATAAATTAAAGGTATACAGTACTTTTTGAATGACTGCAAGCTTCAATTCCTATAAAGGTAATATTAATATATCTTTCTACCCTCCAAATAAATCTTGCTTTTAAAAATTCTTGAAAATATTTCTTTACAACGCTACACATCATTTTATAATGCCAAAGGCAGGATACGAATTCTAGGGCACTTGCAAACTGATGCCTTCACACATGCCTTAAAAGCATATACGTTATGTGTCATTGTTAATATCAGCTGTTACCTATTCTCATGAGTTCTGAATCACTAAATGAATCAGATTATCTTAATTATGCTCTATATATGCATTACTTCCAGAAGTATCATATGCTTCAAAAGCATAAACAAACCAACATCACCTATTCCTTGCCAATTAACTTAGAACGATACATAGTTGTGCTTCCATTGCTTATAGCATTTCTTTCACTGTTACTGTACTTCAGTTAAACAATACAGAGCATATGGCATAAACTGAATTTGTTAGTGTAGACTCTGCTGAAAATACAAAATTGAAACCAAATCTGATGATCATTTAATAACTTATACAAGCTATAGATTTACTTGAAACAAGAAAGAATTGCTATTTTCTGGTCTGATACCTTTCATCAAAGGCCAATTAAGAGAAATAAAGCAGGGTGGCCTTGAGTGTTAGTTTTTTTGTTTTTTTTTTTTTTCCATGTATTTCCAACTATCTGTACTTCAGCAATTAATTTTTTATTAAAAACCCCATAATTACTAAAAAAAAGCCCTTCTTCCTTAGAGTATTGGACAAAATTAAAATAAATTCAAAGTAGTGGTGGGTTCAGCTGCTATGGCTAATTTCATTTGGCCTTCATATGTTTTAAAAGTTTGAGAGATTTATGTTAAAAGCCAAATTGAATTCTACCCACAGCTATGTGTTGACATGTGCAATCTCTCACCACAAAATGAGGGGTTTAAAACAAAAATTGTTATTATTTATTTTTTCCTAGAAACAAATATTCAGTACAACTTACCCTGTAAGCACATAAAACAGAGCTACACTAAAGACTAGAGCCATATCTCTGTTTCCTCTGACAGTTAATTTCCCAGATTTTTATGTGGTACTCATGATTATTTTCATGGAATCAAAAATTCTGCCAAGCAGCTGCAAATAATGTAGAATCATAGAATATTTTGGGTTGGAAGGGACCTTAAAGATCACCTCGTTCCACCCCCCCTGCCCCGGGCAGGGCCCCCTTCCCCCAGCCCAGGGGGCTCCCAGCCCTGTCCAACCTGGCCTTGAACCCTTCCAGGGAGGGGGCAGCCACAGCTGCTCTGGGCACCCTGGGCCAGTGCCTCACTTCCCTCATCATAAAAAAAAAATATTCTTCCTAATATCCAATTTTAATCTACCCTCTTTCCATTTAAAACTGTTGTCCCTTGTCCTGTCACTACAAGCCTTGGTAAAAAGTCTCCGTCAGTCTTTCTCATAAGCTCCCTTTATATATTGAAAGGCCACAATAAGGTCTCACTGGAACCTTAATTTTCTGATATCTGTCCAACAGAGCAGCAAGATTTCCTACCTCACACCATATGCTTTTCAAGCAAATGAAGCTTATTCTGTAATTATGTGCTAAGACCCCACTAACTTTAACCATGCAAATAGTTCTAAGGAATTTAGTGGGATACACAATAAAAATAAAATTAAAATTATAAAACAAACTAATTCAAGTTTAAAATTTTTCAGAAGCTTCAAAAAAGCACCTATTCTGCATTATGGTTCTCAATTAACATTCACGGCAATTAAAAAAAGATGGTAAACAATTGCCCTAAAAGCATTTTCCGTTTAGCTTAAATTCCTTCTCATTACCAACATGCAGTATTTTTTATTAAAACACATAGGGGAAGGATTTGTTGTTCTTCTGAAAACAAAAGCCCAACTCAATAAAGTTTAGCACAAACTGAGAAAAAAATGCAAGTGAACAAACTGGTCAGTATGCAAACAAGGAATTTGAAGAAAAAAAAAATGCTATCAGCAATTAGAGAGGGAGGACTGAATAGAAACTGTAATTCAAGCTCAACTGTAGTTGATGTTCCCAACAGGTACCAGTAGATTACTAAATTTTAAGATAAATTTTATATTCCTCATTGCATAGAAAAATCGGCTGACACTATAAAGTAAAAAACAAATATGTGAATGTCTATGAGCAAAATATTATCAAACAGTACTCCATTTCATGCTTATGGAGGATTAGCAGGAACAAGTTTTAATAATTTTTCCTTTTTTCAATATAAGTGCCAAAATTGAAATCAAACGTTGAACCAGATCATTTTTCAGTGGTGCTTAGGTGACGTATATCAGAATTTTTGGTACTTCTGAAATATTCATGCAGCTGAAGTACATTTAAAAATACGCGTTCACCACTATTGCAAGATCTACAGAACGACTCCCAGATTTTCTTTAAAATCATTCTTTTAGGAATTATATATAAGAGAACAAGTGAGAATTCCTCTAAAACACAGTTAATCCAGCTGACCCATTTACATGACTCAAGAGCTAGCTGCTGACTGCATGAATGTGGACTGTAGTTTCTGCCCGTGTCCATTGGCATTTTAACATTTTCCAACAGTTTCTGAATTTCATCACACATACATGCTACAACAGAACTGCAGAGTATTTCATATTTCCAGGGGTTCAAGACTTATTACCTGAAAAAAAAAAAAAAAACAAAAACAAAAACCAAAACCCCTCACATCTGCAGTGCATTTTTTGTCCAGCATTTCCAAGCAGTGCTGGTCAGTCACAATATGTTTGCTGAGCAGAAAGCACTGGAGTCATCACACATGCATAATGGGTCTATCATGTAATCTAGACTCTAGGAGAAAAAGGGTAGAACTTTTTTTCCTCAAAATTCATATCACTTTTGTAATATCTGAATTGAGATTATTTTCTAGCTACAGACACCTTCCACAAATAAAAACTTGGTTTTTTTTTTTTTCAAATTATCATACTTAAGATGCATAAATATAATTCAGTTTTGAGATAAGCATTTCCAGAAACAAAAAATATTTCTGACTGACCTTTACATTGCCTTTAAACACATCTGTTTTCCAGGATAAGCCAAGTCTTCCAGTAAGAGGCAAGTGCTTCATACTATCCTCTATGCTTACAACTGTGAGCCTCAAATACCCATTTGCAATGTCACCTGAAAATATTGACAATATATAACATTATACTCCTACAAATCAAACTAAGCCCAAGTACACTGTAAATGTTCTCTAGTTTCCTCCTGCTCACCAATAAGGAACCCTGACATACACCAACAGCTAGATATCAAGCATATTACAGAGAATTTAAGTCACAGTTCGGGGCTTTAATTTTGTGATCCACAGTAGAAGCAGCAGATAAAAAAAAACATTGGTATATTTGAGTATAAAAATCTGAATGCCACCTACAGGACTTACACAAGGATGCAAGGAGCAACTTCCACGTTCAATATTTCAATTTCATGCCACCAGTGGCTTCATCACTGCCCACTCCCCAAAAGTCAAGCTCAACACATAACACAGGAAAGAAATTATGAGATACCTCCCCCTTGCCTTTTTTTTTTTCCCAAATCTCTCTGCTCTGTCTGGTAACTTAAATATTTGTTGTGGTTTGAGCCTGCTCAGCAGCTAAACACCACGCAGCCGCTCACCCACCCTCGCCCCCACTTGGGAACGGGGAGGGAATCGGAGGGGCAAAGGGAGACTCGCGGGTTGAGATAAAAACAGTTTAATAACAGTAACAGAACAACACGCTGACAGCAGGATCAGCGGGTAACGTACAATACAGCTGCTCACCTCCCACAGACCGACACCCGCCTGCTCCCAGCTGGGGATCCCCAACACAAAGGCACCACAGCCACACTCCCAGAAGTGGGAGCCCCTCCCGGCCCACTCCCGCCTTTATATAGTGAGCACAGTGTCACATGACACGGGATATCGGCCAATCGGGGCCCAGCCCTCCAGCTGTGCTCCCCCCGCCCCCGCACACAGGTGAGGGCACTGGGACCTGGGGAGCCCCTGGGGTCTCTGTGCTGCAGCACTCCTCCAGCTACTAAAACAAACAGGAACTCTATTTCAGCCCAAACCAGGACAATATTCCTATGCAACGGGGTCTAAGGATGACTATCAGTCCTCCCTGTAAAATATATTGCATTTAAACTGACAAGCAGTATGCCTTGATTTGCATCAAGTCTTTAAATTATGGATTTGTTCATTTTTTAAATAGCTTTCCAAAGGCTTTTATTTTCTGACAGAATTATTAAGATTTCTTTGTGCTTTTTTTTTTTTTTTAATTTTATTACTACACATAACCATATTTCTTCGGTCTGCCTTCCTCTCCCCCCAGCAGACATCAACTTTTTTTAATTGTTCTTTTTACCCTTGTTATTGGAGGATGAAAGTTAACCTGGAAGTCCAACAGTCTAATTATAATTGGAGTACATCATAACAAATAAGATCTCCGACTACAAAAAAAAAAAATGCATCACATCATAACACAAGCAGATTTCTTAGTACGACACTCCTTAGGCAAATTTCCTTGAACAAGAGGTACTCTCTTAGAGCAAATAAAAGCACACGAGACCTCAAAGAAAAAAACAAAGGAAAAAAAAAAGGGAACAGAACTAAGTATCTAGCATCGACAGGAGACAGACAGGAAAGGAGAAAAGGAATTCCCAGGAAAATACTGCTTGTCAGGATCCAGTAACAAACCCTAGATGGTAAAATGATAACTGAAGGGTATTGTATAGGTTTAAGATGCAAGTGGCAAAGATGAAAAAAGAGGGAAGTGTTTTTCCTGTGGTGGTTCTTCAGTCAAGCTCAAGTAGCAGCATGAGGCTGACAGAAGAAGCGACATCAGAAAGGCTGGCTTTGAGTTAAAAAGCTAAAGCCTTTGTGAAAGAGCAGCAAGCACCTTTGCCTGGTGGCTGCTGCAGGCAGACAGCTGTGGGCCAAGTGACAGAGAAAGAGACCCCACAGTTTAACAGAGAAGCCAGAAACTTCTCTGAGTTGGTACTGTGGAGTCAGGCAACTCCCAAGAGATGCCTGGCTGCAAACCAATGCTGGAAAAACATCACTCAAGCAGGAAGTCCAAAGAATACTTACTGTGTGGAGAAAGCAGCAGCCAAACACATGACAGAGGACAGAAACAGTAGGTTTTTCAGTACAGACACTGTCTGGAATAGGAGTATGAATACAGTGAAACCAACATGACTACACCCTGGAAATATTTTGTGTGATTGAAGGAAAATGCATCACTCCGACAGTGATACCCACTGTCTTTGCAGTGAAGTCCCAGAGAACTCAGTGAGGAAAATGTAAGCAGAATTCACTTTCAGGATCCAGCTCAAAGTGCAAAAAAGGCTATTAAGTTTATATCTACCCAAACGGTTCTGTTCCAAACCTCAGTAAATCAAATACAAATGACAAGATTTCATTCACAATAAAAGTATTTTAGATAAATAGTCAAGCTTTACCGAGTGGATGCTGGAAGCCCACATTTAAAGCTTTTACACAAGAGACTTTAAACAACATCAGTCAACAAGCACTTTTTCCAAAGGACTATTCAGTTATCTGCAGTTCAGATTTGAATGGAAGCAGCTATTCCTCTCACTCATTCAAACCAAAGGAAAATTTTAATGGAATAAAAACAGATTGAAAAAAAGCATACTGCTAATATATTTATGAAGTCCAGGACATCACTGTTATTGCATGGCATTAATAACATGAACTGCTGCATTGCTAGATGGGTCACCTGGCTAAGGTGTAAGTCATACATCCCCTACTGCAGTTACTTCTTAACTTTAAACCAGAATGAAATAGGTGACACGTATCAGGAATCTGAAGGCTAATCATTCACGGGTTAGTTAATCCAGTCTTTTTTTTTTTTTTTTTTAATATATATAAAAGCTCCATTGCAGTCCTCATATCCAGAAAAAAAAAAAAAAAAAAAAAAAAGTATGCCTAGAAATTAGCAAGAAGCCTAAATGCTAAATACTGAAATCTCCTCTTCCTCATCCCAGTCAGTGGAGATAAGGGCAGGGCAAACTATGTTAAACATAACAAAGGAAACACAGCGAAAGCAAATTGGACAGGGCTTTCTTCAGCCTGGTCTAGAATTCATTTCATTGTTCCTTTATAATATCTACAGTCTAGAGTTTATGCAAGACACATATAGCAGCAAAGCAGCCCTTTAATCAGTATAGGTTATAGGGAACAAATATTTACAAATAAAGATAATACCAATATAGAGAACATATATCATGTAGACAAACCTCAAGGGAAAGAAACAAATAGCCCAGTAGTTCAAAAGCACTTATTTTAGCTAAAAGTCAAGCAAGTTTGTTGTGCAAACCAAGCCTTTGTTGCAAGTTGTAATTTGACTGTTATTTTCACAGGGAAGGCTGTTCTTAACATTAATTTTGCTGGCAACAACCAGCCTTACCATGCTGAAATGGTCATTTAAACTTGCAAACCAGTCTTCAAGGTCAGGCAAAAGCATCACATCAGGCATTTCAAACGTTTACTAACAAATCTTAAAAGCTCTCCAAACACACAAATACCATCCCATTACATTTTGCAGGCACAACACATCAACTTACATCAACAAGGAATAACACCAAAAAGCCAAAGCTTAGGCTACCATATGGCTACAAAGCTATGCTTAAAAAGTTGAAAACCTAGGTAAATACATTTCAAGAATGTTTATTAAAAAGCTAGATAGAGTATTCATGGCTTCTATCGAGTCATATGAAAAGCCTGTCACAGCTTCCTGAAAAAAAGAAAAGTTTTCTAATACTTTCAATTCAATTTGAAAATATTTAGCACATTCACCCTACAGTATCTGTCAACAAGACCATATTACCAATTCTGTTTAAATGGAAGGTAGCATAAAATAAAATGATAAAAAAACAGCCAGAACAGTGGCAAAACAGCTAGTTACTGCAATGCAAGTATTAATAAGAGAAGAAAGATCTGAAGCCACATATACTCCATCCACTTGGCTCAATGAAGTGTCATATAGCTTTTTTAATTTAACGTTAAGAATTTTGCAGAAAGAATTTAAAATAGAGCAGCAAAATGAAGCACAACATTAATGAACACTAACAAAAAAACACACAAAAATAAAACTAAACGTGAACAAATAAATCAGTTATTCTGCAGAATAACAAATGGGCATTCCCTGATAACCTAGGAGTGTCTACAGCTTTCTAATGGATGCAAATAAAGAAGTAAAACCCCCAGTATAATAGCTGACAACTAATCTGTGTCTCTGGTTGTGGAAACTACCATTGGCATGTCACATCCTCAATTTAAAATAAATCTGGATTGGGTAGAGAATTTTAAGAAATATCAAGATCTCTCGCTATGTCGGAGACCTCCATGCTTTAGAGCCCGCCCAGAGAATGGGACAAAGAGTATCATTAGAATGGAGCCTAAAAACAAAGCGCAGACCATCAAGTATAACCAGCTTGGACAAACATACATTGTTGGCCATATTCAGAAACCCCATGTTTACCAGAAGGAGCAAAGTGAACAACAAATTACTGTGAAGATATGTGACAGCAGACAGCCATAAGATGCCTCACTACATCATTTCTGAACACAAATTATGGAGGAAATCAAACATTTTCCAAAAGGAATTATTGTGCGAGTACATGGAAGGAACTAGATGACAAATGAGCTTATAGCCTGCAGAACCATGGCTTCAGCTGGCTGATGTGCTGTGAGAGCAGAATCTAGCTGCTGTCACACAGCTGAAGGACACAAAACCAAAAGAGTTCAGAAAACACTCATGATCATAAAACACAACTGTAGCTCCTGGACATTTGTTACAATTTGCATAAACATCAACTTAATCTTTACCAGAACTAGCTTCTAAGCAGCAAACAAGTGATACCAACAAAGAAAATGTGCCACATACTGCTTTCTCTTGTACAGCTGTATTGTTAGGATAGAATTCTTATTTTAGAAAACAAAACATGACATTCACCTAAAAACAAACAAACAAAAATACCATCTGGCCAATTTACAAAATAATTTTTTTATGAGGGTAGAGAATTACACCTCTGGAAAGATTTCTATTGCTGCATGCATAACATTTCACTGATTTTTTACCCTTATAAGTATTCCTTTATTTCAAGCTTGGAGATTTTCAGGAATCTAAACCCATGTATGTTTCAAATTCAAAGGACTACAACACTCCATCCACACTGTGAATAAGGCTACAGTCTAAATTACTTTTCTTGGAGTCATCAAATACAAATTTAAAAAAAAAAAAAAAGTCATGAGGAAATTTATTCTAACACTAAAACCACTCAAGCCTGATAACAGTGCCCTCTACTGTCTTCATCGAAAACAGTATTTTCTGAAATCAACAGAAGGCTCATTAGTACTGTTATCACAACAATACTGGGGAGCAATAATTAATTTACAGTACTTAATTTTAATTGTTTAATTTTAAGTTTAATATTTTAATCTGTCTCTGCTGGCAGAAAGACAGTTGTGTAGCTGTAGGCAGGACTGTGTTGAAGTTAAGTCAACAGAGAGATCACCTATGTATTTTGCAAAACCCTAGTAGAATTATTAAATTGGGCTATACATGAATAACAAGGATAGTCAGTCACATCTCATTAAAATAAATGCTAAGAACTTAAAAAAAAAAGCAGCACAGTTCAAAACAATCACTGAAATTCTTTATCACACAATGAAATGATGTCTGAATAGGCAACCTTATATTGAACTAAATAAAAGCTATCAATCTTAAACTTCACAGTATATTCCACAAATATATTTAAATGTTTAACCTGCCAATACACCTAAAGTATACTTGAGAAGAAATCTACAGAAACAGGTCTCCAAAATGTGTGAGGACAAACTCACTCTCCCTTATAGATACAAGTGGAAGAAACATAAACCTGCACCAAAAGGTGTGCCACTGCTTTATTAACTCAGCACTGAGCCAAATGAAAATATCCTGACAATCCGCAGAACTTACATCTCAGGCCTGACAGTATGTCAGCACAATAGCAGGCAGGCTTCATACAGAGCAAGTTTATGACACCACACAACACACCATGCAGATATGAAGAAATCACACAAAAGAAAGAGAGCTTACTCTTAAAAATCCATTTGAGTTTCTCACCTTAAAACAGAGATATTGCATATAAGAGGGAAAATGAAACAGCAGGGATCATTTTAAAAGAAGACATTACTGTTCTGTCAACTCTACCTTTTCTGCAGAAGAGGCCCTTGAAAGTTCCACACAGGTAGGCACAGCTCCCACTGTGCATATCAAGATGTAGGTTGTAGTCGTGCAGTCCATATTCTGGGTCAACATCATCCAATACAGGTTTATGAGGCGGAAGGGTATATTGACTTTAAGAAAATAGTAACAATTGAATTAAGCAAGGGGGAATGACTTAATAGAAAGAGATACAGTAAATAGCCCTACACTGAGACGATCATCTTAGGAAAGGTTATATGAGGGGGAAAAAATTTCTTCTTAGAAAAGTTATATTTTCTTCTTTATTATTAATGCTTTTGAAAATCAAACTTCTCTAGTTCATCATACTTCCTTTAAGCTAATACAGTGTCTAATACTTCTAATCAGCTGTACGGCCCAACCAAAGGCAGAAAATATGGCAGTCAACTTTAAAAGGTACATCTGTTAAACTCCAAAATAGGGACTTGTTTACACAAAAAAAAATGCAACAGCTTAACTAAAAATCTAAAAGCCAACTAGCTACAGACTTCTCTGGAATAGCAGTTACTGAATAATTTTGTCTGTGCCTAACCTAAACAAGAAACTACTGCACACAAATGACCAGAAAAGCCCAAATCCCAGAGGCAACAGAGCAGCTCCTACATAGGATCCTATCTGACAGTAAGGGAGATGGTGTTAACTCTTCACCTCCTGTGTGAAAAGAGTCATACTAAGTTATAGAGGGCACAGAATGCTATCAGTAGATACAACAGTATCTGAGCAGAAAGCTGAGGGGTGGGCTGAGGAGAAATAAATCCCTCAAATCATCCTCTAAAGCTAAAAAACTCCATCTTTTAAAACAGTTTATAGTGTATAAACAGGTATTATATCATACACTGAAATATACACATATACACAAATACTTCATAGGAAATCCAGCTCATTTTTCAATAGGACTTAATGATAAACGCAGGCACCTTACGAGTTTATTAGAATTTTTTTCTCCCCTCTTGCACAGCTAAAGATTATTCTTCTACTTTCTAAAATGTCTCCCTCTTTTCTAGGTCTTTCAGACAGAAGTAGGAATAAAATGACTGCTTCTGAAAAGGGAGAAAGTATGGGCAATGTATTTCTAACTTTCTCAATACAGCAAGTACTAGTACACTTATGACTAAATTATCTCCTTAATAGCGTAACAATGGCAACATTTTAGTATGAAACTACTTCTACAGCTTTGTATATAGTTACCAGAACTGTTGGTTAAATTAAACAAGAATAGTTAATTAGTGCCTAAGTATAAACCTCTTACAAGCAGCCAATTTTAACTGCAAAACTCAGTGCTTTATTCAAAAGATTATCTTTATTACCCGCAAAGGAGAAACCAAAACTTACACAGTAGCAGAACCCAAAGTGCTTCTCTCAAGAAGTTGATGATAATGAAGACTCGCCATAACAAAAGCAATTTCATTTTTCTCCTGAAAAGTTAATTAAAGTTGACTTATTTTCATCTGGAAATATTTTTTCACAAGGTCTTCCTAAGCATTAAAATTCATAGATAAATGCTGTTGCTTATTACTCTGTCAGTTACCGTAGTCATGAGAGTAATGGCTTGCTTTAACACTTGGACTCCTATAACTGCTGTCTTTTCACAGGAGCACAGAATACATGTAAAAGATGACAGCATTTCTATATTATGGGGAAATGGAGGGAAACTAGCTATGCCAGGGCAAAAGTTATCAGCAGCATTCCATGAATTGTACTTCTCTAGCTTCTACTTACCACTTTAAACCAGATACCTAGAGTCAAACAGGCCTTACTCCCAGCTACTAAATACCTAAGCATCAAGCTGATTTTCATATGTAAGGAACTATATGCAAAGAGGGCTAACATCCGTGAAGAATACAGAGCTATTCAGTAGAAATATTGAATTTCAAAGTAAAACCCCCAGATGCCTTCACCAGATTATGTACTCCTGGGAAAATGGTAAAACATGCCTTCTATAGGCCTATGTAACTCAAAGAAAACTTCAGTGCTCAGTGCGAGAACTAAAGAGAGCCAAAAGTATCTATTTACTTCAAAAGCACAGGATTCTAAGATTTCAGCTCCTTTTGTTTTGTTTTAAATAAAAATGCATTTTAAAGTCCTACATATGCAAACACGTAAATCAATAGCAAAATTATTCACCACTAGCAGTCTATTATTGTCCTCATATCTCTGAGTTACCAAATAGAAAATGACATCCCCTATTCAAACTTTTTTTTTTTTTAGCTACTCCTGTACTTTTGTAGTGCAAAACTACAGCTATAAAAGTTCTCAGTCTTTCTGTATCCAAATACCAGAAGGCCCACATATCCTGTCCTTGGTTGTCAAAACTACTAGCATAAACAATTTCTGCTATGCAGCTAAGATATGTGTAAAAAAAACAAGATGTGTGGCATTTATGATTATTACACCCATCTACAGTTAACTGCGTAATGTTACTCTGCCCACACAGAGAATAAGAACAGCTGTTCAGAAAAGTAAGCAGGAAAAATCTACTGGAGCGAGACATTCAATGCTTAACAACTTTGTGGAACTCAGTTATGATTGAACTGTTTCCAGGTGCTGAAAGAGTTCTCTTTCCAAGCATGGCATGGGGTAATGTGCTAGCAAGACCATAGGGACAATGTCACAGGGACACCAATCTACTAAACTTGTGAAGATACAAAATAAATGGCTGTTAACTTATTGGAGCTTTTAATTGACTGAGATAACCCATAATAGGCTCCTGTAGATCAGCCAGTCTCAAGTTTTCTAGGAAATGGACACCTTTAAGTAAGAGTGAAGCAAATATTCCCTCTGTGGTTTTAAACAATTCTTCTGGTGATTGTGCACATTTGAGGTAGCAAGAATTTCCAGCTGGAAACGAGACATAGTGTAGAGCAACTGTTCACAGGCTTCCTGAGGGAAGTTCCTTGCCAGTGCCAAATAAGGTAAGTCTACGTCATTAACATGGCTGGGGAAGGAAGAAGGGGCTGATACTTCTGAATTCAGTCCAAGAGCAGAACACCTGAGATAGGCTTCCATAGCACCTGACCATATGCAACTTCAGGCAGACACCTAGGTCCCAGTGTATTCGGTGCAAAAATACAGATTCCTTTACAGTAGAAGTCTACTTCAGATGTTCCGCACTGCTCTCTAAAGACATGGATCTCTATGCACAGCCTACAGAGACTAACCCCTCTTAACCTAGACACTCAATACTAAGAATTCAGTATCCCCAAAAGGCCACGATTTACAGCATTCCTACTGCTGGAGCATGGTACGACTACCTGGTGATGTGGATTAAAGGAAACAACTAGCAAAGATCCCTTGTGGGAATTCATCACTTTGAGTGATGGGGACAGGGCAAGGCATGACTCAGGGGAAAAAGCACATCTCTCCTCAAACCATTCTATTTAAAATGTCTTTAGGATATCAAAGTTTGGCATGTGAAGACTGCAAATTAAATGCAATTGAACACAGAAATAAGATCAGTACAGTATCTAATGTACTGTGATACATAATTGTTCTTTTAATTAGAGGTGGATTTTTTTTTAAAAGTACAGACACTCCTGCAACAGCTCTTCAGAATGCAATAAATCATCAACTAGCTGTCCCTACCTGTATTTCCTTGTTAGGCCAGACAAGCTCTTTTAAAATCCAACAAAAAAAAAAAGGAAGATGGAAAAAAAATTAAACAACAAAAGAACCTGAAAAAACTCCCAAAATCCCAAACCACAAGACAGAAAAATCTTTTTCTTCAAGTCATAATAAAGTATTGAAACAAAACGTTATCTTACCTTCCAAAGTCCTACTAAGAGTCCTGGATTCAGACTGAAGAGCTGGACAAGCTTATCAGCACCAACTGCTGCACTACTTTCAGTCAGGTTAGCAAGACAGTATTCAGCAATTAAAGAACGTCGATGAGGTCTTTAAAAAGAATATACAAAATGTAGCAACAAGACTATGTCTCCTTATTTAGGTAAAAGTTCAGCCTAATTTCATTTTTAACTCTGAAGTCTGACCAACAGCACATGATGAAAACAGTTTTGAAAGCGTTCAGCATGCACAACCACAAACTACTTCTGAACAACTACAGCATACTAGCAGGATGTCAACACCTAACAACAAAAAGGAACAAAAGTCCCATAGGATGGCCTAATAAGCTACTTAAAGAAGAAAAACTTACATGCTTGCCCAGTATTTCAAAATAGCCACAGAATTACTTTATAATTTGCTTTTAATACTATGTTGGTACTAGATGGAATCACTGAACATTTGCCAGAATGAAGCAAGCTACTAAGAAGATAAATTCTTCCTCCACAGAAGTAAAATTCCAAGGAAAGGCTAAAACCATACATATAATAAATTAAAAGCTTCTGCTAGAGGAATCTTTCCTTTTTTAGAAAATTATGTCTAGATTTTGCCTGTAATTAAAGAGATTTCACTTCATACACCCTTTAACTAAAGTTCATACTTCACAGGCATTCTTATTGGCTGGTGATGTGTAAAAAAGCAGAAAATGGAGTCTGTGTTACCTATTCAGAGTTGAGAAATAACTCTTTCTAAAACCCTTCACAGACCTAGACTCTTATATTCAAAACTGTTCCTAGATTTCCCAACAGAGTATCACAGTAGTACCACCTTCCACTACACACTATTAGGAAGGCAGGAACCAACAAGAACTTTGTCACATTACCTTGAACTGTAAGATTTGGGGCAGGGATGGGACATCAACCCTTTCCATCTTTAAGTCAGTCAGGCTGGTATAAATACAGGGACTTTCCCAAAGTTCCTGCACTAGCTCCTTACAGTCTTAACATTCTGAGTAACAGTCTGATATTTGTGGAACGATTACTTTCATGTATATTCACAAGCTCTAACAACTTAGGATTCTGTGAAATAAATACATTACCTGTCTGAAATTTTCTGTTACTATTTTCTACATATGTATCATCATCTTGGTAAAACAACTGTATTTCCCATATAATTTGACTGCAAGACTTGTTTAGCTGACTTTAAACAAAAGGCTTCTCTTGATGATTTTTTTTAGGCAAATACTTTACTTCTGCTTGAGGAGCCATGGTTTTTGTAAGTGAATAACAATTCTCTTTTCAGAGCTCTACCACTAGGCATTTTGTGTAAGAAGCATGTAGCTGATACTGCATATACTAAAACAATATATAAGACAGACATGTGGAAAACGCCTTGACAGCAACCAAATACATACATACCTCAAATACATACTTCTAATTTAAACATCTTTTCCAAGAATGTAATGCCAGAAAAATATTGTACACACAAGTTACAAAACAACAACTATTCCACATTGTGCTGTGGACTATGTTTTATAAATATGCAGGTACTTATAATGTACATGCAGCCAAACACCAAGTTCCCTAAATTCACAAACACACCTATCAGATAGAAAAAAATAAATGTTAGATTACCTAATTGTAGCCACATAAAGAGTGATGAACTGTTCCAATCTAAATGTCTCACATTAAATTCTCTCAGATTTATATGTTTGTTTAATGCTCATTTGTACCTATGCCTTAGATTCAACTTTCCAAGGCAGGACCTATCAGTCTTTATCTTGAATGCCAGTAGCTACATTAGCCTATGAATTAATGTCATAGCTTGCTGGATTGTATCTATTTCTTGCTGTAAAGCTCTACCAATGAAGAAAAGGACATAGGCTTTGGAAGAAATACTACAGAGAGGCTGTCCACAAAAGAATTAACTTAAATCAAACTAAGGTCAGATAGCACCCACAGACACATTATCAACCAGTTACACCAAAAACCCCCTCAAAAATCCTATGTTAAAACTCACCCATTCTTGCTGGCAGGTCTGCTTTGGTCAGGAAACACGGGAATAACTCCAAATAGTTTTAGGGTTGACAGGATGTCTATGCATGGCCAATTTGTACTGTACCAAAGTATAGTAACAGATGTGTCCTTAAATGATAGGTTAGCCTTCTCCATTACATGTTCCTTTCCATTTTTGTCCTTTAGAACAATTATCCAACTCAAGCCACAGGCTCTGTAATTTAGGAATTGAGAGGGAAGAAGAGTGTTTAAAAAAAAAAAAAAAAAAAAAAAAAAAGATTCTCAAAGTGACAAAACTTAAACTGTGCTTCCAACAGAATTTTTAAATTTCTACTAACTGCTACTTATGTTTCTCAGGCTAGGTCATTTACAGGCTATCACTGCATTTTCCCATTATGATATGCATTTTATAGCACCATTTCCATATCCCCCCAGCATTTCCAAAGCCATTAATATTCTGTACATTGTTCTTGAGTAAACATCTTTTGTGACAAGGCATTGCTTACTTCATAGCTTCCTTGTTTTTACATGGAAGACCTGTACACGGATCTACAGGTTTAACAAGCCGCATTACTCTAGTTTTGACAGCAGCTATTTGTTTGAAGATGTATTCTTTCTTCCAGTACCCAGGCTTTCTATCATGTAGAGCAGCACAGCCCAAGGAAACAGTTTCTGTTTGTTCAGACTTCACTGTCCAAATTGTCCTTTTTGGTTGAAAACAGCTGGAATAGATTTTCAGCCAGATTCCACTGAAAAGAAAATAAACCACAAACATTTCAAGAATAGTTACTTATTTTTTTATATGCATGTCTCAGCTACCACCGAGCATAGTGTTAGCAGAAAAATATGAAGTCCTAGATTATTAGAAAACTGGGTTTGATCTCAATCTAAATTTATAGAAGACCAGAAACTGTAGCCTCCTAGGTACTAGTCACAAAAATGTAAAGGCACAGATGTACACTTTACCCCACTTTGACCTTCCAACAGCTCGTATGAGTTCAGTTTCCCTGGTGCAAACATGAAGGCTCAGGAACTAAAAGATGCTAGTTGTCAGCATTTCTCATGGGCTTACTAGGTTATCTCTGTTGTGGTTTAGGCCTGATTGGCAGCCAAACACAATGCAGCAATGCTCTCTCCCTTCCCCTCCGGCAATGAGAAGGGACAGAGAGCCAGGCTTGGGGTTCGAGATAGGACTGGGATGGGGAAAAATCCCCCTTTTATGGTCACGAGCAAAAGGCAGACTCATTAGGGGAAGAAAAAAGGAACATACATTTACTACAGACACTAACAACACATAACAGAGTAGGACAGTTAGAGGCATCGCCACATCTTGAGAACACCTTCCCCCCACCCCTCCCTTCTTCCTGGGCTCAGCTCTGCTCCCGATATCTCTACCTCCTCCCCCAGTGGCGCAGGGGCAGGGAATGGGGGGTGCAGTCAGCGCTGCCACTTCCTTCATCTTCGGTGAGGGGAGTGTCCAAAACTTGTTACCCCCTGCTCCATCGTGGTCCCCCTCTCACAGGAGACAGTCCTCCACAAACTTTCTCCGACTTAAATTCCTCCCATGGGCCGCAGCGTTCCCCACACTGCTCCATCATGGGTCACTAACTTCCTCTGACTGGATTCCCTCCCATGGCTGCAGCCCTTCCTGAGCTGCTCCGTTGTGGGACTCCCCCGCATGCTGCAATCCTCCCAGCGCTGAATTACAGCAGCGGGGCTACCTTTTCCCATGAGACCCCGGCCTTCTTCGGGCACAGAACCTTGATTATCCGAGCAGGAGCAACAGGCCATAAATCCGCGTCTGCTCCACCATAGATCTCCATGGGTGGCAGGGGGGGGCCGCCCTGCCGTCTCCCCACAGGATACAGGGGGGTCTCTGCTCCGGCACACCTCCCCCCTCCTTTCCTCCTCCGTTCCTCCACTGACCTTGGTGTTCATGCAGCTGCAGCAACTCCTCCTCACAAGTCCCACTGCCCGTCACCACGTCCCTTCCTAAATACGTTATCGCAGAGGTGCAGCCAATTGGCTCAATTTCCCAAACAGAAGTGGAGCTGACGTGGAGCTGGGGGAGCGTCGAGAAGCTTCTCACAGGGGGCCGCCCCGATAGCCCCCTCCCCTGCCACCAAAAAACTCCACCACTCACTCAACCCAGGACAATCTCAAAGAACATGGAATCTCTGAATACATTTCTTGTTCTGGATTATATATACCTAACGAGATTCACTTAGAACTTTCTGCTCTATCACAGGGGAAAAAAAAATATTCAGTTAATTCTTACAATTTGCCAGTAAGGTTGATAAACATCTCAACTACATATACAGAAATGTTTGACTAGTGCTCTAGAAAGTAGGATCATCAGATATTGGAAACTTCCTACTGTTTTATGCTTCTCAATAGCACACTAGAGTATGTGGTTTTTTTAAATGCCTTCCTTCCCCTTATGCTGCTACTTCCTTCACAGACACTCACTGAAGCAGATTTATAAAAAAAAAAAAAAAAAAAACAAAAAACAAAACAAAACAGTATATATCTGAGAGAAAGCTATCATGAGGCAAGAAAAAAAAGTTAAGTCTTGTCTGTCTTCCTGAAAATACTGGATCCAGGATGAAGGTCAGAGACAGAATAACCATAGTCAGCAACTTAAGTGAAAACTGATGAAGGTTAAACAGTTACTTTTGAAAATTTCATCCCAAAACAACAATGCATCCTCCTCACACAAAATCAGCTAGTGGAAAGAGTGTTTTAATACCTCTTACTCAGCAAAGTCAATCTGGACCCCTCAAGTTTCTCACACAGATCCAGCTGAAAGCAAGGTGGAGGAGGACAATTAGAATCACTTATGTTTGGTGGCAGTACCACTGTCATGTCGATCCCTTCTGCACTCTTTTGAAAAGATCAGATATCTTTTTGAAGAGATCAAAAAAACATGCAAAAGTAATGATGGGTTCACCTCTCTCCTGCTAGGAAAAATATGAGATCACATTTCTGCCCCCCAAACACCAGTATCTCTAGGACAGTTCAGGGAATATTGAGTACAAGAAGTTACAAGAATTCAAACAATAATCTGTGAATAAAGGTTTCCAATAAGCTTTCTAATCTTAAAGTGCTAGCCACACAGTCTACAATAACTGCACTAAAGAAAATTAATAGCAACAGAAACAAATTCTCAAGAGAAATTCTCTACCATTTATCAACAAGATTACCTTTACCAGTTCTTGCTTATCCCCAGGCAAGATTACACTAACGTGCTTTGTAATGCATTTTCCCCTCCTTAAAGCAGGAAAGCATTCAAGGACTGCATCCATCCCATACTGCCTCCTACCCATGAAAACCACTCTCACTTCATCAGCTGCTGAGAGTAAGTTGCCACATGCTGAGCACCAGGCTCTTTGTTATTGATGCAAACATAGTCAATTTCGCAAAAACCTCCCAGCCTGCTGCTCTGCAGAAATATGCACAATCTCCCACTGCCTTTTCTGTTTTTCTGGGTTTTTTTGTTTTTTTGTTTTTTTTTTTTTTTTGAGTCAAAGCTGTTTAAAACACACAGACCCATACATTTCTATGACTGGTAAAGCAGGCTTCACAGTCAACATGAGCTTCCAACTTTTTTTTCACCAAAATCTGGTGGGGAGGGAGGACATAAAGAACAATCCTGTAAGTAGAACAAAGACTTAAGAAACTTGAATTTTGAGACCAGAAATGACAACCCAGTTACCAGATAGTATAAAACATTTCTGATGGAGGGAAGAAATTCTTATACAACTCCAAAGCAGCCAAGAATTGTGGGATGATGAAAACAGAGGACAGATGTCCTTGACACACCATTATCAGGGGAAATTGAGCTGTGTACCATCCAACTGGTCTTATTCAGCCTAAAAAGTCCAGTGAGATGTCCTCCTACAACCCTCTCCTATTAATTAGTAATTCCTTCCCAAGACAGACATCCTTTCTTTCATGAGGAAAGAAACTCAGCATCTGGCTGCATGATGCTGAGAAAGACAGGGGTTAGTAGGATATTCAGGATAGCATTTTGAAGGTATCTTCTCAGGCAATGTAAGCTGAATGAAGACAGACTTGCCAACAATACCTACCATCCTTCTCCTCACTCTCAGTTACATATTGTTTCTTCCTTTCTCAAAACAGCATTTTGCAAGCAAATGAGAAATCAGTTCAAGAAGCTCAAGAATTCAGTCAGGGCAGTGAGGCAGAGGAGAAAAAAAAGAGGGAACTTGGAATTACAAGTGTTTAGGCAGATATCACTGCCCCTTCAACCTCAACTTCTGAAGAATTCAGGACAGACAAATGAAAAAGGCATCTAACTGGGAAGCATGAATTTGCCCCTTTCACAGCAGAATACATGCCACTTTTGCCCTAAATTGTTAATTCTAATATTCACCTCAAGGCCTCTTATTGGACATTGTTACAACAAGCCAACCCAACTTCGTACTGCTAACTCAAATGCCAGAATCAGACATGCACCATTCTCAGTCATCACTTGACCACAATGGCAAAAAGATCTTCTCCTGTGCTCTGGCTTCTCACTTCCCCTTATACATGCACTTTCTGACGGTGACCAAAACCCTCAGGCTTTCAGACAGACCACCTATGTGAGCTTCCCACACTGCATGACAGGAAGGCTGGAATAATACCACGTGCTGGGGCAAGGTCAGGGTGCAGAAAGGGAGGCCAAAAAACATTTCCTTGCCTTCAACAGTTACATTGAAGGCATCAGTGCCAAGTGACTGTTAAAGCACAGACATCATTTGAAGAGCCCAAAGACAAAGCACTGCATTAAGCAACACTGATCTATCACAGTGAAAAACTGATAGTCCTATTGCATCCTGCATAGCCAGGACAGCAGAAATATCCTCAAAAGGATACTCTGCCTAATAAACAAGATCAGATTTGTCACAAACATATGCAGGAGCTTCAGTTAGAACTTCTGTTAATTCACTACAGGGTTCAGGGACTCAAGATCCACGGAAATCCAGCGGGAAGAAGTGACCTGGTCCCACTGAACCAGCCTGTCTCCTAGATATGGGAAAATAGCTCTTCCTTAAATCCCATCTGTACACATACAGTAATCTCTGTCAAGATTAGAAAATGGAAACAGACATTATTGAGATGGAGACAGATTAATCAGCTTCCTTTGAACAGCCACAATGATTTTATCCTGCCTTACTATCCAGAAGTGAAAAACGCATAGTAAGATATATAATTTGTGTCAGCTATGCAATTTTTATCTTCGTGCACCTGCTGACAGCCTCAAAAAGTAAATCTGGATTATGGCCTTCCCTTTAAATTCATCAGTTCTAAAGGTGTCAATGCCAAAGTAAACCAATTCACTGTACAAGTTTGGGGAAATACGTGAGAAATGGATGAATACCAGATGCAGCAACTTCTTATACAGGAAGACGTTTCCTCATTTAAACAGCACTAATGCAACAGAATCTTCAAAAAAAAGGATACCCAGACATCCTAGTTGTCACATAACAATCAGGGTCTCTCCTCTTGATCCTTTGACAAAATTACTATGATACTGGTAGCAGCAACTTGTGAACTCTGTATAACCAATCACTTACAAGAAATATGTCAGTATTTATCTTCACCACTTCCGTTTTCATTTACAAGTCAATAAAATTTGACAGAAGGAACAACAGATAAAACCCACTAGTGAATCACTTGACTAAATCAAACCCTCTGAAAAAATCTAATGAAAGAGCAAAATAAGTAGGACTTCAAAACTACGAAAGCCATGACAATTCTACAAAGCTCCTAGCTATGCATCACTAAGGATTGCCTGAACCAAAAAGCCTGTGCAGGTGCAGGTGGATGAAAACAAATATATGCAAATTTTACAACAAAATAAAGGCTAATAGCAACATTATGAAACACAGTATTTAGTTTTCGCCTCATAACTCCCATTAAACTTAACAGGGCTTGCACAGCTAAAATTCCATACAACACACTGTGCTGTGAGCTATGCAGTACATTTTCAGGAGAGTAATTGCCAGCAGGTACATGCATCAGTGCTCTGGCATCACTGAAACTAAATTAGAAAGACTCATAACTCAGGTAAACTCAACTGCTGCACAGTTAGGACTAGCACTTATGCTTCCCTCTTCCTTACTTGTCATTGGCCAGATGATAGAAGTGCTTATTCACACATCCAACATATAATAGAGACGCAGCATCCAAATAGGAAAATATCTTCATCAGCATTTCTGATGGCATGCTGGAAAACAAGAGGAATACCATTATACTTGCCTGCAAATGCCAGAAATTACAATGGCAAAGAATTTTCATTCCAAACTAGAGCAAAACAAAAGAGATGGAAACTGTCAGCTTGTAAATATGCAAATCAAAACTCACCTAGGAGTTAATTTGCAGAGTTTGGGTTCTGATTTGTCTCTGATAGACATTTGCTTAAAACAATTCACCACAACCCATTCAAGTGGCACAGCACAATTACATGAAAAGTTATGGGTTTGCCTTTTCATCAAACTTTGTTAACTTTATCACAGTTTGACATGAAACTGCCTCACTCAACATCAGTTTCTCACTGCTTGTACCATGACTTTAACACTTAGTCCATAACCACCAGTATTTGTCAGAACTAGGTATACTCACTCTCTCCTCCTGACTGTGGTGTCAGGTCTCGCAAGGCACCAGGACAGAATGTCCCAGTCAAGCAGTGAGATCATGCTCTACTACATCAAAACCTTCAAACCATATGTGCTCATACTGGTTTCATTTATGTCAGCAGAAAGATGCCAGCTTCAGAATAAAAGCCGAGTGGCATCCTGAGAACATTAAAGTTTCTGTGCATCTGCAAGGCCGCCTGAAATGCAGATGCCAGCCTAAGTACACCAAGCACAACATAACCTGGAGGTGAGCCACCATGATTTTTGTATTAACAGACAGAAACCTCATACCTTTCAAGTAGCATGCAGTAACTGCATAAAGTTTAAAAAAAAGATGTATTTTATACTCTAACCTTTTGGAGCATGGTAGTAGGGTAACGTCAAAATCACAACTGAAAACACAAGCTGCTGTGAAAGTCAAGTCCTCAGATGTGTCTCTTGCCAATGTACTACTGTGTCACTTACAACACCTGATGATTTATCATACTTTATCCCAGAAGCATATAGCTTTCAAGTATAGAATGATAATAATGCCAATATTCCACATTTTTTATTAAAACTCAGAATCTTAGTTGCACTAAGAGAGACAACCGTGCCAAAGCTCGGTTATTATGTGAAATAACTCACAGTCTAAGCCCAAAGCAGTTAGTGTATTTATTCCAAATAGAATTTAGAAATGATCCTTTAAAAATCTGTAGGTTATCTAAAATAATATGTTTGATGTAGAATTCTCAACAGGAGTTTTTACAACCATATTTCTTCTTTGAAGGAAGCTGATAGAAATTATTTTTTTTATTTTTTCTCGTCTTGCACACCAAACTAACAACATAAGGGACTGAACTGGCCATCCAATGGAAAACAGAGAAACGACTACACAAGAAGCTACAAAACGTATAAAACAAAGACAATGAATAATCTTTCATGTAACATATTCTTAGATGGTTTTTGTAGAAATATAACAGATTTTCAAAAAGAAAACAACTCATGATTACATCAGAAGTGTCCTTTCACTATCAAACAGGGCAAGAAACATTTACCTTGTAGCAAATACACAGCAGCCACTTTATTCCTCCCCCCTCATCCCACTCCATCATCCTGAGCCTCTCTATACAAAGCAACAAGCATCAAGAGAAATATCAGAAGTTTAATTCCAAAATGGCTTTTACTGAGGTAATACAGTAGCAATTTTTATTCTCAGGGAACATCACAAACCATGATTTGCAAAGGAGCTGCTGAAGGCTTTGTATGACTTGGAAAACCTACATACTTCATATGAGCTAAGAAAAGGAGGCGAGGGAAAACCATGCTTGGAAACATTAGAAGGTCGACATAGGATCATAAAGCAGACCATATAAGCAAATCTCTTCTTTTCACCTCAGAAAATCTGACATGGAAATCTCTAGGGTATCACCCTAATAACTGTAAGCAGTCAAAAGATGCCTTACAGTGTGCACTCTTACTCCTAAACTGAAGACATACTCACCTCTCAATGCCCAAACTAGGTTTTGGTTCTATGGAAGGCATCAAATACAGACTGTTAATTCCAGCATTTACAGTTTCAGAACATTCCTCAGGCCTGGCAGCAAAGCTCCTTGACTTGTTGCTAAAAAGGAAAAGCTGTTAGGAGTCACACCATCACAAAATTAAGAAATATTAATATTGTGCACACCTCAACACCATGTCTCAAGTGAGACAGGATTCAAGGAATGTATCACAAGCTAACTCATTATTATCATTTCACTAATTTGAACAACTGCCACCAAGTTAAAATACCCAACATCACAAAGATGCCAGATTTAAACTCATGGTTGTTTATCCCGTGATTAACCTCTCACAGCAGTCAGAAGGGAACAGTGCTGCACCACCAAATCAGTTTGAATCTGGTAGAGAGCCATTACGAGTAGACAGCTGCACCACTGTGGCCACCATAATCAAGCTCCAGATAGGCCCCTGCAGTAAGTCAAACTCACTGATTAATCTTCTGTTTTGCAACATTACTCCAGAGACCTTTTAGAGCCAACCAACTTTGCTAAACTATTAAAAGATAACAAATAAAACAATACCTTGAAACTTTCTCAAAAACTGACAAGGCTCAAAAAGAACTCCCTTGACTACAAAACAGAATCACATTTAAAACAAATTTATAGTCTCATTTCAGATTTTGCCCTGCTAAAACACTAGCAACTCTGCGGATAAGTGTTAGTTCAAGAGCCAAGTTGGGCATCAATGTTTTTATCGCTCATTAACCCGTAACAATTTGGACACAAATTACTTTCTCTTACTAAAGAAAGCAACTTTGCATATTTCTAACACAAATAAATTCTTATAATCTAACTGGCCACATATTTTTTCAAAGATTTCTGATAGTAAGAAGTTTAGAAGTTATAATTACAAATACTATCATTAAACCACGTAGAAATAGTCAGATGGGGTTTCAGTCTTAATCAAATCCTTACACTTCATACCCACTGATGCCACGGAGCAGGCAGAGCTCCCTATACACTCTGTTAGTGATGGTTTATATTCCAACACCTGGTCAATCCAACTCTGGGTTTCTAAGCAACCAATCAATGTTGGAGAAAAACAAATCTAATTTTGAAGTACATGGGTACCTCGTACATTTAATGCATGCTGCTCTTGATTTAAGATTGGTTTATGATCAAAGAAAAATAAAAATCAGAAATAAAAAACAACTCTATCCTACATTGTCAACTGCTATGTAAAAAAATACCTGAAGTTTTACTGGGAATTTTTAGAAGCGTAACACAAAAAGACATGCACATTTCAGCTTGGGTGCTAATCTCCGATAGACTGACAAAATTAACAACTGCAAAAACGTAACTGTACATCAAATACACCCTGAAGATCAAGCAGATGCTTTACTCGTGTATTATTATCAGGAAGTAAACTTAGATGATGAGATGAGGCTGTAACAAACTGCATTTTTCAAAAGGCATGAAAGGGAATCAGAGACAGAAGCTATGTTCCACAGCAGAACTACCACTTCTGTAGCATTCTGGGCAGCACCTCCTAGGCTACTCTGCCCTGTATCTATGCTGAAAGCACAAAGATACCTAGTCTGGGTGTACTCTACCATGACATGCCTACACTGATCCCAGGTACAGGAATAATTCAGATCAGGAGCTGGGATCCTGGATTTTGCAACACAGTTCACCTGGTACAAGCATAACCTGCACTGCCTGTATTCAGCCCTTCTTCCTCTCTTTTTAACCACTCCTTGCATCCCCCTCTTCTTCACCCCAGGAAGGAATTGCTGAAGTAAGAGATATGTTGCCTACACATGCCTTGAAAACTTCAACATAACATCTACCACTTTTGCAAGCATCATTTAAAAAAAAAATACTGAATATTTGCATCTTCCAAAACAAAAATATTCTCAAAGTATGCAGAAACAACAGCAAATCCATTGCATAAACCAGTTTTCAAGTATTGTGTGTGCTAAGATTTGAAATTAGTATTAACAAAATGCTTTTACACTGCACTGACAAAGCTTGCCTGCCCAAGTTAAAAACGTGATGACAGCTATTACTCCCCCCTCTCTAGAGACTTCTAGTAACAACTGAGATGCTCTTAATTAGGGGCACAACTACCTCAATTGCTATTTCATTAGCTTTCAACTTGTGGGACTCAGTTTCGTACCAGTAATTTCACTTTCATGCCCTGTAGTACTTGCAATTTGACTACTGCTTTTTTTGCTTGTCAGGGACCACCTCTATTTCAATGAATGCAGAGAAAGTTTTACGTAGCGACAAAACCTGCCTCCAAGTGTCAGATAAACATCTGGGGAAAAACAGATATGACAGTAATGTTTGACACGTTGGCTGTTTTGTTTTTTTTTTTTTTCCCCCTCAGCTAACTATTCCAAAGTCTTTCAAAAAGGTGGGCGTTACCCTTTCCATTTACAGGTTGAAAAAAACAGGGGGAATGAAACAGCTGGGAAATCCAAATGTCGAAGAACCTGCTTTCTCAACTTCGCTTCCAAGATCAGTGCTTTACATTTTTGGAGGCTGCACTATGAGAATTAAGCTAATCACACTTTCCACGGGTAAATCCTCTCATTTATTACAAAGGCCTACCTGCCCTGAACACATGCATACAATAGCCACTGAGCTAGCTAGTACTCTGTAGACAGGCAACTGCTTGTTACACCACTTGCCCTGAGCTCAAGCACATACCCAAGTCTAAGCCTCACCACCCCGAGAGAGCGGTACGTTGAACTAATGCCCTCCCTACGCCTGGCAGTGCCCGCGTCTTCCATCGTCCCTACGACGCCGTGCCCTTCCCCAGGGCCCGGGGGAGCGAGCAGGCCCGCCCGCGGCAAGTTTAGAGCTGGAAAGCAGAGCCGTGCCGGGGCTCCCCGGAGCAGGGGCGGGAGTTACGCGAGAACAACAAGGCAGCCCCCCGCGGACAAGGTGAAAAAGGACGAGCTCTGGGGCGGTCAGAGCCCTGCTCCCCCCTCGCTCGGCGGCCTCTCCTCGGGCCGGGCTGGGAGAGCGTTACCTGGGCCCGGCGCCCGCAGCGGCCGGGGTGAACACCCGCGGCGGCCCAACCCCGGTGGCACCCGGGGAGGCCGCCGCGCCGCGCCCGCCCTGCCGCAGGGCCCGCCCGCCGCCATGGCCCGCGGGGCCGGCCCCTCCTCCCCGCCGCTCTGTCGCTACTCCGGGGAAAGGCAGCCTCGGGGAGCCCGTGCCCGGCCCTGAGAAGCAGCTGATTTTTAACTGTAGAGAGGGGACGCCGCCCGCCCCCTCAGCTCCCAGCCTGCGCCGCACCGGGCGTCGAGCGCGGCAGCGGGGCGGACCCGGAGCGGGGCGGCCGCCGGGGTACGAGCGCCGCCTTTTGCTGCGCCCGCTGCGGGGGGTTCCCAGTTGGGCCGGTGTTGGGGCGCACGGGAAGCGCTAACGGACTGGGGACCCGCAGCGACGGCCGCCGGGAGCCCGGCAGGACCTCCGACAGGCACCCTGGCAGCTTGCCCCCGCCCCGCCCCGCCCCGCGGCGAGCTGCGCGCCGCTGCGCCGTCGCGGGGAAGCTGGAGCACCGGCCTCGCGAGTGTTCTGCTCTCCGTTCGTGGAAACGGCAACTGCATCTCTTTCATGCGTTTATGTGTGCGAGATCAAACACCAATGTATATTTTTTTTTAAAAAAAAAAAAGCTTCCAAAAGGTGACCGGGACCGCCAGCGCCCCGTTTACCGGCCGGCGGGCCCCCCGCCCCATGAGGGCGGGTCACGGCGGCTCTCGGCATGGCGGTCGCTGTAGTGATGTTGCTGGGAGGCGATCCTAGCGGCGGGCGCAAGAGGGAGTCCGTTCAAACTACGGCTCCCCGGGCCGGCCGCCGCCCCGCTTTCCCCTCCACCCCCAAGATTTCCGCCGCGGCAATGGCGGGCGGCGGGCGGCGGCGGGCGCATGGGGGCTCCTGACGCGCCGCGCCGGCCGCAGAGCCGCGCTCGGGGCGGGAGGCTGCCCTGACTCTTCCCCTCCCCGGGAGAACTTCCCGCTCGGCTGGGCTGCCCCCGCCGTGCTCCGCCATGCTGCCCGCCTCCCTCGGGCGGGCCGGGCAGCGCGGCCGGCGGGTGCGGGCCTGCCTGGGGGGGTGGCCGCTCGCCCCCCGGCGCTGGGCGCTGCTGCCGCCGCCGGGGCCCTGCCTGAGGTGGCGGCAGCGGGAGCCCGCCCCGCTACTCCGGGCCGCGCGGCTGAGCGTCGGCACGCAGGCCGGGGGGCTGAGAGCTGAAAAGCCGGGCGGGAGCAGCAAACCCGTGGCCGTGCCAGCGGGCCGGAAAGAGGGAGCGCTGCTGTCGGCTGCCCTGAAAGGTGAGGCGGGCTGGAGTCGCTCGGGAGCGGGGGCACTGTGCACTGAGCGGAGGGACTGAGCGCGGCGAAAATTACTCCTGTAGCTGAGATTTTGCAGCCCCAAAATTCAGGTGTTACCAAAAAAAAAAGCTCCTTTCGTTTCGCACCATTACAGCAGTTGATATATTTCAGCGTATGCCTTGCACAAGCAGAACTTGGGTGGCTTCTCCCAAACAGCTTGTTGACCTAGTGTTGCGGTCAAATGAGGGGTAAGATGTAGTAGCCTCTCACTTTCCTTGGCAAAAGGAGAACCTATCACACGTCAGCCTGTCTCGATGCTGTTCAAACAAGTTCGCCTCCAGCAAAATTGTCAGAGCTCCACGTATGATACTAAGTTGTTTTATAGATGGCTGTCACATGGGTTGGTCTCATTCACAGCAGTGAAAAGTGGTTACTACATAATCAGCCTCAAGAATTCTAAGTGTTTTGTAAAGGTTTTTGAAAAACACTCTCAACTGATGAGAAGACTGCAGGAAAAATGGTTCTTAAAGTTTCCTCAGTGACTTGTACTTCACCGAAAGGCATACCTTACTACTTAAATCAGTAGTCTCTTTCCAAGTTCTCAAAAAATATTTTGTAACTGAGAATCTCACATGACTTTTTGGAGTGTATAGTGACACTTTTACTACTACTTCAGATCAAAAGTAATCAGATAAACTGCAGTGAACGATCTCAATAAATAAAATACATATTTCAGTCTAATATGCCTCCTTTTTATTGTTCAGTTGATTGAGAATTCACAAAATCGGTTATTTTCAGTCAGTGTGTGTAACATAAACTTTTGCTTTTTTATTTTTACATCTCCCTTTCTCTGCATAAGGATTGCAATGATTGTGAGTTTACATGGTAGCTAGAGTACTGCAGTGCTAAATACCTCATTAGTTCTTAAAAAATATAGCTCTCACACAAAAAGTAGCAGTAAGTGCCATTCTGGGTCTTGAAAACTTATATTAGGAAAACAGAAAATAATAAGACTTAATACAGAGATAAAACATGCTTTGTATAACATAAGAGATGGTCCATGATCTCTTTTCTTTTAGTGATGAAGCATTGTGGAAGCTGTTACTGGAATTTTTTGTTCTGTCAAAATGTTATTTGATCTGCAGACCGAGAGAAGAGCATTTATATAAGAAAGCTGTGCAAGTCTTACTGTCCAAGATTGTAACTCCTGTGTTGTTTTCTGTCTATTTCAGTGAAAGAAGCTGGAAGAGACTTTACCTATTTCATTGTGGTGCTTGTTGGAATTGGTGTTACAGGTTATTTTTAAAAATTATATTATGTATCAGAAGATGCTTTTCATGAATTCCATCTGGTTTGATTAGTTTTCATTCCATTTGCTGTTGTTTCTGTTACAGGTGGTTTGTTCTATGTGATTTTTAAAGAGCTATTCTCTTCTTCTAGTCCAAGTAAGATCTATGGAGATGCCTTGGAGAAATGCAGATCTCACCCCGAGGTTGGTTTTTGAACCGTAGTTCTAAATTTTGTTTCTCAGTAGCTACTGTCTCTCTTTGAGTCAAAAATTTGCACAAGGAATCTCACAAGCAAAGCTACAGGAAGACCCACGTGGTGCTTAGTGGACAAACACCAGGACAAACTTAGTCCTTTGTTTCTAGTGGGCAAATACCTATGCTTTTAGCTGGCCACAGGTGGGCCAGCTCCAAATTGGAGCCTATATTAGGACAAGTTCATGCAAGCACTGAGCCTGAATTAACCTGCTAAAAGCCAAGTTCAGTGTGTGTAGCACAGCACAAGAACTGATAAATATAGTCTGCCCCTCCAGAGCATGTGCTTGTGTCCCCATACAGAAAGTCTTATAGACATACCTGAGTGCCTATTAAATGTACTTAAGGAGTTCTGCAGGTCAGGGAGGCAAGTGGTCGCACTTAAGTTTTGTAGATCTGGCCTACTGCCTTTCCTCAGCACAGTTATTCTGTTAGGACACTTCACTAGGGTTCTGTCGTTCTGCAAAGCACTGCATAAGAATCCAGGAATTTAAATTCTTCATTTGGAACACAGTGAGCGTTCCTGTGGCTAACTGGAAAAGAAACAGAGAAGAGTCATGTGATCACACAGTCACGTAAGATAGCTAGATGTAAACAAAAAATCAATCTAAAACTAGATTGTAAAAACTACTACTTCAGACAAAACAAGAAATGCATGGATGGAATAGCTTTCAAACAAGGTTGCCATAGATGCCACTAAAGATAACCTAAACATGAAGTGAGAAGTTGTCACTAGAATAAAGATTAAGACTGCTTTGGAACAAATTTGTAGAATTAAAACCTCTCTGGTACTTACACAGTAAAAATCACCCTCCCTTTCTAACCAACTTTGAATTTAAAACTAGGTTAATTTGTTCTGGCTTTATAGATCTGAAAAAAAAAGTGAATTTCTTAAACTAGTGTTTTTTAGGTAATGTGGAGTGTATTTGCATTTTAAACTGAAACATATTCTCTTGGAGGAGACATGAGCAAATATTTCATGCTTTCCTTTTTGCGCAAAATGTCATTAAAGTGTAAAATACACAGAAGGGAGATTAAAATGTCATAATCTCAGAGGACGGTACAAATGGAAGATATTAGTAGGATTTATTTTAGACATTTAATATGTGGCTGTAAAGAAAAGAGCTGAAATACAGAGGAGTTTTCCTTACACTGTTTTCTTTCATAAACTCTTCTGTCCTTGACACATCAGACTCACAAGGGGCATTTTGCTGAAAGATAATGCATTCACAGCAGGGGTGTGAGCTGGTACTGGAATATCTGTTTGAATATGATACTTTCTGACAACTCAAACCTCTTTTCTCTTGTAGATAATTGGTGTTTTTGGTGAATCTATTAAAGGTTATGGGGAGGCAACAAGAAGAGGAAGACGACAGCTTGTCAGGTGCCCTTCAGTGTTTGCCCCATACAGACACTAGTTTTTGCACAGTGAAGACATTTTGACTCACATCATAGCAAGTTAGATCTAGATTAATGAACTATATGGGGTGTACCCTGTCACTTTTGAGTGAAAATGCAAGCAGTTTTTTTACAGTAACTTTTGTGTGGCACATACCACTAAATACAGTGCACATACAACATAAAATGCCAGTTCTGAGTGCCTCAAAACAAGCAATGGTCAGCATAGAGCTGGTCTCTTCAAAAATTAGGATGAGTCTGAAGAGAGTAGTACAGAGGCAGGGATCTGACTGAAGTTTAAAGTCTGAAACCCTCTTCTAATAGAGTGAAATTGTTCTTTGAGAGTTTTTCTCCGCTTGAAGCAGTAGTTTTATCAGGCCAGAAAGAGCAGGAGGTACTAACTTTCAGACTTTGAAGAATCCAGCTTGCTCTGTTTAAAGCTAGTCTGGGTCTGACTGTACAGGTTGTAGTCACGGCAGTGAGTACACTGTCCCAAGCTGATGTGCAGTATTGACTGCCCATGTCTTACATTGCTTTTTGGTACTTGAGGCCCCATCTCTACTGTGTATGTAACAGAACATCTGTCACCTAAACCTTTCATGAGTGTGTTTATTTATTATTCTCCTTTTGAGGGAAACAACAGAACTAATTCTTACAAAATGTAAATCCTATCTGCACTGTAACCCAATAGGGGCGTTGTCTTTATTGTGTTCTTTGACCTGAATTTATTCAAGAAGGTTTCATACAGGATGGGACACATAAGCCCAGATACACAACTTGAACCATGGAATTGAGAATTTCCAGAGGAACATGATTTTTACTGGTGGAAGTTTATCTTTTCACCAGACTCTATGAAAAAGTGTTTAAAGTGGGGCTGTTAAGTGAAAAGGATATGCACAAACATTTTAAGCATCTGTCTCAAACTATGTAAATAAGTCTCCAACTATGAAAAAGTGTTTAAAGTGGGGCTGTTAAGTGAAAAGGATATGCACAAACATTTTAAGCATCTGTCTCAAACTATGTAAATAAGTAAATATTATATCAACTTTCCTAGTGTTTAATTTCAATAATTTGGAAAGTCTAGTATTTTAAATAAATATTTGAGCTGAGGACTTTGTAGGATTGTAGAGTTTTTGTCTGCAGTATAAGGATGACCTTAAATGTCTGAAAAATGTACATATATTTTTTTTGTGGATGAACACCTTGAACGTGAATTTACTGCAGTAAGACTCTTCATTCATCTTTGTTCTCTGTAACCCATCCTGCCACCTTAAACTGTATTGGAAGTTTAATTCACAGTGTGTATCTGGGCATGACTGATGAAAATAAGAGTAGTATGTAGCAGTTAGTAATTTCAGTAGGAAGCATAAACTGGCACCGGTACACTAGTTTGACCATTAGTTTCTGGAAGTGGTGGCCTTGATGGTGATGTGACCTTTCTGTTTCTCTAATACTTAAGCATAACCACTCCAGTCTAAATATCAGCATCTAGGTTGGAGATCTGATATCAGGCCAAAGTTACAAAATTTCCGTAGAACAAAATTATTGCTAAAATAAGTAAAACATATACTAAACTGTTTGTTTTGATGTGATTTAACCAACCTGATAATTAAGTTGACAAAACATCCTTTGTGTGTTTTGGCTTGGTAAGTTAGTGTAAGTGCGTAAACAAACCCAAACCCTAAAAGTCTTGGTGATGCAGGTGTTCCTTTCTAGATGTCAGGCTCTGAATCTGGGCGTTCTTTAGAATAAATACAAGGAAATTCCAGAATCTTCAGACATTGGATTGCGGTCGAGTTTTGAGGGAAGGACTGGGGTGAGGATGTTTAAGCAGTTCATCTGTTAGTCCTCAGCTGCTGATTCATTCTTCTAACTCCACTAGACTTTATGCACTTACAGTAAAGCCATAGAGAAGGAACCCACAGTAGCATAAGGACTGCATCGGAATACACTTTCTCATAAAATAGTTAAGCAGCTCCTCTAAATAAGTTTAAATTTGAAGTTTAACTGGGATATAATATGTATCCTCGCTGGGTGCGTTGGGTTTTTGCTTTGTTTTGCTGTTTTTAGTCACATTGAATACGTGAAGGATGGACTGAAACATATGCGTTTGAAGTTCTATATTGAGGGCTCTGAACCAGGGAAGCAGGGAACAGTCCATGTGGAAGTCAAAGAGGTATGTACAATTGCTTGATACAGCTGGCAAGCTTAATCTTGAATTTAAACTACCAAAGTGAAACAAACAGCCTGAAATTGTTTTCCTTACAGAATCCTGAGAGAGGAAGATTTGAAGTCCGCTACATATTTGTGGACGTTGACACCTATCCTAGAAGAACCATTGTCATAGAAGACAACAGATAGCCAGTGACCGAAGTTGCTGCCACATCTCACTGAATATTGGATGATACTGGTGTAGTCAGACTACACGTGAATTGTCTGGTGTTCTCGATTCTATCTTGCAGCTTTGGGGTTGTGTTATAAGACGTAACAGGGCCTGCTTTAAGGTCTTTCATAATAAGAGATACAGGATTTTAAGTTAAGCTACTGAAATATAGTAGAGCTATCACTTAACAGCAATTACTTTTGACATAGGAAAATAATCGTTGATAATAAACAGTTTAATGCTGATAATACTTCTGCACACCCAAAAAAAGCATCTTCCAAGATTTTAGGTTTGGATGGGGGGTTCTTTGTCTTCCTTTGCTTTGATTTCCCACTAGCACCACAATAAAATAAGTGGTATTTTAAGTGTAGACAAACACTGTTTTCATTCCAGATGCCTTTGTAGATCATAGAATCATAGAATGGTTGGAAGGGACCTTAAAGATCACCTAGTTCCAACCCCCCTGCTGTGGGCAGGGGAACCTTCTAGTATATCATGTTGCTCAAAGCCCCATCCAACCTGACCTTGAATGATTCTAGGGAGGGGGCATCCACAACTTCTCTGGGCAACTTGTTCCAGTGTCTCACCACCCTCATGGTAAAGAATTTATTCCTTACACCTAATCTAAATCTACCCTCTTTCAGTTTAAAACTGTTACCCCTTTGTCCTGTTCCTACACTCCCTGATAAACAGTCCTTCCCCAGTTTTCTTGTGGTCCCCCTTTAGGTATTGGAAGGCTGCTCTTCCCTTTAAGTACTTAAAGAGCCTTCTCCAGGCTGAACCGTAGTTCTCTCAGCCTGTCCTCACAGGAGAAGTGCTCCAGCCCCTTGACTGTCATCATACCCTACTCTGGACCCACTTGAGCAGGTCAATGTCCTTACGTTGAGGGCCCCAGACCTGGACGCATCACTGCAGGTGGGGCCTCACAGGAGCACAGTAGAGGGGCAGAATCGTCTCCCCTGACCTGCTGGCCACACTGCTCTTGATTCAGCCCAGGACACAGTTGGCTTTCTGGGCTGCAAACACATGTTTCCAGGTCATGTTGAGCTGCTTGTCAACCAACACTCCCAAGTCCTCTGCAGGGCTGCTCTCAATCTACTCATTTCTCAGCCTGTATTTGTGCTTGGGATTGCCTCAATCCATGTGCAGGATTTGCACTTGGCCTTGTTGAACTTCATGAAGTTTGCATGGGCCCACCTCTCAAACCTGTCAAGGTCCCTCTGGATGGCATCCCTGCCCTCCGGTGTGTCAACTGCACCACACAGCTTGGAGTTCTCAGCAAACCTGCCAAGGGTGCACTGGATCCCACTGTCCATGTAGCTGACAAAGAGGTTAAACAGCACTGGTCCCAACACTGACCTCTGAGGAACGCCACTCATCACTGCTTTCCATTGGGACATCAAGCTGTTGACCACAACTCTGAGCGTGAACATCCAGCCAATTCCTTATCCACTGAGTGGTCCATCCATCAAATCCATGTCTCTCCAATTTAGAGACAAGGATGTCATGCGGAACACTGTCAGACGCTTTGCACAAGTCCAGGTAGATGACATTAGTTGCACTTCCCTTACCCACCAACACTGTAATCAAATTTGCCACCAAATTTGTCAGGCACAATTTGCCTTTAGTGAAGCTATGTTGGCTGTCACAAATCACTCCCTTATTTTTCATGTGCCCTAGCACAGTTTCCAGGAGGATCTGCTCCATGATCTTCCTGGGCACAGAGGTGAGGCTGACTGGCCTGTAGTTCCCTGGGTCTTTCTTTTTTCCCTTTTTAAAAATGGAGGTTATGTTTCCCCTTTTTATCAGTGGAAACTCCACCAGACTGCCACAACTTCTCAAATATGATGGATAGTGGCTTAGCCATTCATCTACAAGTTCCCTCAGGACCTGTGGAAGTATCTCATCAGGTCCCGGGGACTTGGGCACCTTCAGGTTCCTCAGATGGTTTTGAACCTGATCTTCTCCTACAGTGGGCAGTTCTTCATTCTCCCAGTCCCTGTCTTTTCTTTCTGCATCTCAGGTGGTGTGGCTGGAGCATGTGGTGGTGAAGACTAAAGCAAAAAAGTCACTGACTGACTCAGTCTTCTCCATATTCTGGATGATCAGGTCTCCTGTTTCCTTCTGGAGAGGGCCCGCATTTTCCCTAGTCTTTCTTTTAACACTGATGCACCTATAGAAGCTTTCCTTGTTGCCCTTGACATCCCTGGCTAGATCGAATTCTGTCAGGGCTTTAGCTTTCCTAACCTGATCCCTGGCTGATCAGACAATTTCTCTCTATTCCTCCCAGGCTACTTGTCCTTCCACCCACTGTAGGCTTCCTTTTTGTGTTTGAGTCTTTCCAAGAGCATCTTGTTCATTCATACAGGCCTCCTGGCTTTCCTACCTGACTTCCTCTGTGTCAGGATACATCTCACCTGAGCTTGGAGGAGGTGATCTTTGAATATTAAACAGCTTTCTTGGGCCCCTCTTGCCTCCAGGGCTTTATCCCATGCTACTCTGCCAAGCAGATCCCTGAAGAGGTCAAGTGTGCTCTTCTGAGGTCCAGGGTAGCAAAGCTTGTTGTGCACCCTCCTCTCTGCACTCCGGATCTTGAACTCCACCATTTCATGGTCACTGCAGCCAAGGCTGCCCTTGAGCTTCATATTCCCCACAAGTCCCTTCTTGGTGAGGACAATGTCCAGCATGGCACTTCTCCTTGCTGGCTCTTCTGTCACTTGGAGAAGGAAATTATCATCATCATCACATTTCAGGAACCTCCTGGATTGCTTGTGCCCTGCTGTGTTGTCCCTCCAACGGATATTGGGGTGGCTGCAGCCCCCCATGAGGACCAGGGCTTGTGAACGTGAGGCTGCTTCTCTCTGTCCATAGAGGGCCTCATCAGCTCGGCCTGTAGCAGACCCCCACGGTAACATCACCTGTCCCTGCTTGACTTTAATCCTGACCTGTAAACTCTCAGTCGGCTCCTCGTCCATCTCCAGGCAAAGCTCCATGCACTCCAGCTGCTCACTGACATGGAGGGAGATACCGTTTCCTTGTCTCCCCTGACTGTCCTTCCTAAACAGCCTGTCTCCTTCCACTCCAGTCATAGGAGTCATCCCACCATGTCTCTGTGATATCAATAAGTTTGCAGTCCTGCAGGTGTGCACACACACGCGGTTTGGCTTGGTAACTTCGTTTAAATGCCTAAAAATACCCCTGGCAGTATTGGCAGTATGGGTGTTCCTTTCTAGATGTCAGGCTCTGAATCTGAGTGTTCTTTAGAATAAATACAAGGAAGTTCCATAATCTTCAGCCACTGGATTTCTGCTGAAATAAGGTAAAATAAGAATTTATGTTAGTGATGCAAAGGAGATCTAGCCCGAAGGCATATAAGGATAGGAATTATGGAGATGCGCACCCATGACAAATGACTGAAGATAAAGACTTCACTATTTGCATCTTCTAAATAAATTATCAGCACACAGAGCAGCAATACTGTCTGCTCCTTCCGACATTTGCCATGGTGCTCTGCAGTGTTGTAGCTGCTCAGCACTGGCCACAATATTTCTATTAACTAATCTAAACCTTCTGGGAATCAGATTCACATAGGTTTACCCAAACTCAACTGCTCGACTCATGACCAATTTTCTCACCTGGGTTTCTTCCTCAGTGCAACATGGCAGATAGCAAGCATAACCCTGTGTGTCAATAATCAGACTCAGTCATCAAGCAGTCATCAGATCTGTCAAGCAGCACCAACCAAAACATTTCAAACTTTAGCTTCTTACATTTAACCACTTTCTTAAACACCAACTAATGCATTTTTTTTCTGTAGTTACCTATCATATACTATGAGTTTTTTCATTCACTAGTGAATTATCCCTACATTAGGCATATACTGATGTTCAGTTATCAGCCCTTATTATGAGTTCATTTAATGATACATTTGAGCTGTTCTGAATTTCTTACAATATTCCTACATACAATGCCACAAATATCATATGTAGGCCTTTAGTAATACTTTACTGGACTCTAGCCATCCTATTCTGTCTTCCAGTAATCTCATTTGCCTAGTCATAACTAAACATAATACTTTGTTAGACCTGGATAACTTTATATTAATCACTACAACATTGACTTCAGTCAGAACCTCATATTATTCTAAAGTATTGAATGAAGAGGAATCACGCATTCATTCCAGTTCTGTGAGCAGAGCAGAGTAAACACATTCTACAGAGCAGCCACCACCATTGTCAATCCGTGTTAAACTGCAAGGCATTTTCAAGTGTCTATGCTGTATACGCTATAACTGACTTATACTGTGCAGGCCAAAGAGATTTTTACGAAACTTCAAACATCAGTTGAGATTAACTGAAGTGATTTCGTATCCATAGTTTCAGCAGAGTTATAAATGTGTCTGCTTTTCATCCCTCAATGGATGCTGGTCAAGAATAACAAGCCAACAATTTTACACATAGTAAAAAGCAATGGAAGTCCATATTGGTGGCTCCCTACTGCGTCACTGACTCCCTGTGGTAAGTATGAAAAATCATTGTGGTAGTCAATATCATCACCATGAAGTAACTTTGATAAAGTTCTATTTTTACCTCCAGTTACTGCCTGGAATGGTGTCTTTAAATAACGAAAGCAATTGATTCCCATTGTTCTTCGTGATTTTTCTTGAAAGTAGAGTCAATAATACCTTTTGACTTATGACTCTTCCCAATTCTTAGCATTTTACTTGCCAAATCTTTTGTTTCAGAAGAAATTTTCCAACCAACCTAATCAATTTATAACCCAGTTAAAAAAAAAAAAAATCTGAGGCCTTCATTGTTTCATTGCAACCTGCTGCAGTTCTGCCTGACAGCATTACATACCACATTTACCTATCACCTCTTATGTCCAGTTGCTATAGGCACGTGTCATGCTGTGGTGGTTACTGAAAACCATCTCTGCAAGAGCTTTTCATGAATGCAAGATGGAGCACATAGAGCACATCAGAAATACTGCAAGCTATATAAATTTATAATGTAATACTAAGATTACTAGCCTTAAGCCCATACTATACCTTGATAAAAATGTAATCATTTTTCAACTTTTACAAAGCAAGACTATATAAAAATACAGTTTAAACTAGAAAATACAATACTAATTTTGCCCACCCTTTATGAGTTTCTACCATATCAGGTGGCCTGAAAGCCATTGTAAACCTCCATGTCAACAGCAGAACTGACAGACTAGGCTTTTTCCTGTAACTCTGCACCCCAGCTTTGCTTTCTTATTAATCCAGCTTGTTTTCAGTGGGCTTTACTTCTGGAGAAAGGAGTATTTCCTAAAGAAATATGTAAAAAACTTTTTTTTTTTTTTATAGTAAATAGTAAAGGTACAACAAAGAGACCAGCCATTAGGTTTACTTTTGTCTTGTTTTAGAGTCTTGTCTGCACTGAAGAAAGAAGCTGTCAGGACTAGAAACATTCTGGGAAGGAAAAGATGATGATCTCACATAATGATGCTTTTCCAATGGTGCAGGTACGTGAAATTCTGTGTCAGGCTTGTGGTGAAACAGCAAGAATTGGCCATTGGGTTTAATGTGTATGTTTGGCTTCAGCTTGAGAAGACAGACTAAGAATTTGATTATTTGCAACCAGATTTATTTACAGGTTTTTTTCGGTAGTGAGAACTTACTAACATACATGGAAATATAATGTATTTCAAGAGTTATGTGAAAGAACTGTCTGTTTGGAAATCAGATCCCTGGTTGGTTGGACCCTTTGAGACATCAGAATAGAAGTTTTTGAAGTTGTAAAGCTGTCATTGCCATAGTTCTTGCACTAAGAGCCCTTGTCATACTTTGGCATTTGTGTCAGGCCTCACTATCGTGCTCCCAAGCTGGGAATAAATGCTACAGTTACAGGTGTCAGTAGAAGTCTTAATGAAGTCAACATAATGATTCTGTCTGGGACTTTGGCAACCAGTCCAGACCCACCTGAGAAAAATGAAGACAGAACAAAACTGTCAATAAGGAAGAGACACAAGTGTAATTTAAAAGACACAGATGGATGTGGAGTTGTCCACAGTGCAACTGACCTTCACAATTTCTCCACGATGCTATGACTGTCTAAAAGCAAAGTACAAGCCTCCAGTTTATGCATTTCATTTCAAGAGACTGAAGAATCCAGGGAAACAAGTCAGGGGATTACTTTCAAGCTTATTTTTTCTTAGGGTAGCCTTTTGTAGGGTTATAAATAAAATGTCTCATCCTGTATTTACATAGACTGCACTGTCGTCATTTTCACAACTCATCTTTCTCCCGGAGTTGCAAGAAAGCAGGTGGGTGAGCACACTTGTTCAAAGCAGCAGGATACACAGCCGTAGTGGCACCCTCCATATATTTGGTAACAAAAAAAAACCATCCCACAGTCTGGAAAGAAGCTGCAATGGAGGAGTATATCATGTAGAAATCATCTTTTATACCATCCTGCTTTGTAAACAGCAGAGTACTAGGGAGGCAGGATAATATTTTGCTTCTAAAAAGTGGAAAGATAAAATTTCCATTATAAATATAAAATTATAATTATCTCCAGGAACAAATTGCTCTTTCCTAACTGAAGCTTAACCCACTTTTATTTTGTCAGAGTCCAAGGAACATAGCAAGTCAGTCAGTCAGTCTCCCCCCCGGTGGGAAGGCGTACAGAGCCCTTTCAGGGTGCTTTCAGTCATCCTCTTTCCCAAAATGTTCTCCTGTAATTTCAGGAGAATGTTTATTATTTGTTTTAAAGCTGCCTTTTAGTGTACTCCATCAGTATACTTTGTTTCAAGCCCTGATACCAAAATGCTAGCTAAAATGCAACAGTGAGAGAGATGGCCATATACACATAAAAATGTTCACGCAGCCAAATGGTAGTGAGATTTTCACTGGTGTCTCTTTAAGAAAACTAGCTAGCCTTGAATATTGTTACTTTCAAAACATTCTGAAAAACACGATATTCCATTTAAACTTCTCTCCTTCCCATCCTGTCTGTCTAGAAGTAGTAGTTAGGAGGACGGATCCTCAGTCCATAATGTGGTCCTCATGATTTTTTTTACTGCCTGCATCACCTCACTTACTAAACAGATATACAGGGATAATTTGCTTTATATTTCTTAAACGGGACACGACTCTAAAGGACATCACTTTTCCTGCTTTGTGAAAAAGCTGACAATATACTTGATAAAATGAAGGCAAAACAAAAAGTAACAGGAGAAGTCCACCTTTACCTGGGCTTAGATATATTAGCATTCTTCATTTGGACAAATGACAAATACAGGGCTCAAATGCTTTCAAATCTCGTTGGAGGAAAGCTTTTGGGAATCCTTCTTCCTAGTAAAATATCTTCGGTGAAGGAAAAAAAAGGAACTTCATAGCTTGGTTTATCATCCTCCTCTTAGCTAGATACCTATCACCAGCAAGATTATTTAAGCCCTAGGAGACTTTAAAGGTATTGAAGTTTCATATGCATGTAGTTTGGCTGCAGAAAAATAAGTTAAATGGCTCTTGCTAACAGAAGTCTTGTGGGAACTAGTTACTTCTTTGCATATTCCTTGTGAGGATAAAGTTCTGTCTGTCCCTATGGACCAAGCTGGGATCAGTGTTTAAAAAATTATTTTCTCACATCCTGTTTAAAGCAAGCAAATATATGGGGACACCTTCATCAAATTTAAGTGAAGAAGATTAGTCCAGCAAGGCACCTGGTTCAGAGAACACTGATCTCTTCCACAGTACCACTTTACCTGGTGGTAGTTTTGCACTGGAGGAGAACAGCTGCATTCACTGAGCTTAAACAAAATGTTTTAGAACATCCCTGATGCAATTTTGAAGACTATTAGCCTAGACTGTTCCTTAAAATGCTGACCCTGCTTCACTGGATCGTTGCGCTACCAGTAAGCCATGCAGAGCTCCTTCTGCAGGGCAAGCAGCTCAGAGCCTTCCCTCCTCTTGCTGGACGATGCTTGGCTGGGGAGAAAGCAAAGTAACTGGAAGGTTCAGCTTCACTTATCAGTAAACACAAGCAATAAACAATTCAGTGTTTCCTTTTTAAAGCTCTTTCCTCTTTTTCTCCGTGAAAGCACAAAATTATAGCGCGTGCCAGTTACTTTCTGATGTAAAACTGTCATGTTATTGTTACTAAAGCTCTGGAAAAAAAATCACTGCCAGGAAGTCAGAGCCAAAACAATGATATTTTTATGGAAATTAAACACATCTTCCAGAGTTAAGTTTTGATTGTTGCAGAATTAATAAAAATATATATGCTCATAACCCCCTTCTCCTTTAGGAAATGAAAATATGTCGCTCACCAGTGAAATGCTGTTTTTCCAGAAACATGGTGTGGCAGGCTACTCAAAATATGTTTGAAGTAGGCGTGCAACTTGTTCTTAACTTTCCCATCTCTGCCTTCATTTTTGTGGATGCCAAAACCCGTGTGTATAGTATAGGCAGCCAACATTCTTAGACTTGGTTTGTGGGAATAATAATATTACTCTGTCATCTACGTGACCTCTATTTGAGTCTGGGTCCTGTGTATACTTGCTGTATCATGACAAAAAGAAATATACCTCCAGAAAATCAATTTTGTGAAACTTTAAAATATCAAAAAATGACTACTCTTTTACTAAGCCTCAGTGAACAGAAGGTCTTGCAAAGAAAATGGAATTTTAGACTGGGAAGGAAAAATGTTGTGGTGCATGACTGATTGAGTTCAGAAATGACCTTGATACATAAATAATTCCAGCATGGAAATAAAATTTCAACAACCGATTTAGGCAACAGAGTCACGATCTTGGGAATGGTTGCAAATAAATGCATGTCTGATACAAGAAACTTTAACAACTTACTTAACGAGCAGGGAAGACAGAAATGTGAATTAGGGAATTTTTGTATCACATGCCAACTGCAGAAATAAAGAGACAAAGAAGATGTGCTGGGGGTTTTCACAATTAATTTCAATTCACTTTGTTCTTAGCCTCGTCTCACTATCACAAGGGATGCCATCCACTAAGATTCATGGGAATATTCCAATATATAAATTATCAGCAAGCTGACCTGTGAAAGATTAGGTCCAAAAAACACAGGAGGCACATTTTGAGTCAAAGCCCACTTTTAGGATTCATTGCAGCCTGTAAGCCAGTGGAAATACATAAGGAAAACCCAAAGATTTATAAATAAATAAATCCATAAATAATTATTAAAGGATAAACAGTTTTAAGGCGCAAGCTTAAAGACGACAGTAAGGGCTCATAACTGGCTTCTGTATATGGGGCTGTGAAATCTTTTTGAAGATCTAGAATAGAGTTGGAACTGGAAAAAGAAAGATCTCCCCTCCTTTTTTTTTTTTTTGAAAAAAAAAAAAAAAAAAAAGAAAAGGCCTAGTCTCTAGAGATATGTTCACTTGCTGAGAACAGAAAATAATAGAACTCTGGTGCAAATTCTCCTTAGGCAGCTGGGAATGTGTATCATTATGATATAATATACTAAGAATTATGAAACGATTACTCCAAACTGTGTGGTAAATAATTGAACAGGAGTATTTGATAGCTTTCTTAGTAAATTCTCAGGGTTTTTTTATTCTGTATGTGTTATGTAAAAAAATCTATATGAATTATAGAAGAATGTGCATTAATGCCATCCTATATTCAAACTCAGTATATTTAGATTTTCTTAATAATGATATATAGTTAAAAGTTGAAAATGTAGCAAAAATATTTTGCAAGTAAAAGGAAAGAAAAGGAAAATAAAATTAAAAAGCAATAAGCACAAGTACCTCTTTCAGTAAAGCAGTTCAGTCTGTTTGCCTCCTAGTGTTCAGTATCAAACTACTGCATTTCGTTTTAAATATCCACATAAAAAATAAGACCAGTTATGGAAAAAACATAGTAAGATCAGAATTATCCACATGAAAGAGATGACGCAGTATGTCAAAAAGAAAGCGTCGGGGAATTTAAACAAACAGAAAATGTCAGTTTCAGTTGTCAAATATGGCAAGTATAATATTTACCCATCTCTATAAAAGCTTGCTGTATGTGCAGACTGTATTTGCCCGAGGTGGTGGTGTGAGGACAGCACACGCGCCCCTGCCCCTCTGCCCGGGGGTGGGATGCCCTCGCCTTCTCCAGCCGTACTGCGGCAGGTCAGCCTCGGCCGGCACCCAGGCTACCGCCGCTGCTCCCCCCGCAGCGCGACGGGGGCGAAAACGGGGGGCAGCACGAACCAGAAATCCTGGGGTTTGGCATGAAGACGGGGAGATTGCTTGTCAACTAGAGCCGCAGGTAAAACAGACTTCAAAATGAACGCGATGCATTGCCTGTCTTTGCCACCGTGGCCTGCACTGCTGCACGGCGCGGTGGCGCGGGCAGCCTGCCGCCATGGTGGAGCACCCAGGGGGGCTGGCGGCCGCGGCGCCTGCCTCCTCGTCTTAGAACCTCCCAACACTGTGCTGCGAAACCTTTCTGGGATAATCGTGTTCATCCCACCTCCAATTAATTACAATTCCCCTTCATCTGTATCACAGTTACGTTCTCTAGGCATGAGTTGCCTTCTTGTATTTCTCCCCTCAATTAACTCTATTAACCTTCATTTATCCAAGCGCATTTTCACTTTTTATAGGAACAGGGTTGTGTTCCAATTTCAATCCTAATTCTTTTTCTCCACTAAAAACATAACAATCTCAGCCATAATAATGTCTTATTACAGCTATTTTATACACAAGCTAAGTACGCGGCTATATTCCCTGAGAACTGATTTGCTTCATTAGTGCTACAACATTCATAGAAGAGCTGGAAGTGAATTGCTATTTTGTCTGCTGTCTAGGGCCAGGCATTACCCTGTGTTTAATAACACAAAGCCAAATGCTAATGGTGGAGCACAGATTTGCAGAATGCCACCAGTTGCTTTTCGGCATGATACCTGGCAAGGTCCAGGCACCCTCTCTTCCACCGTGTGGTTGCAAAGCCACCGTTATCAAGTGTGTGACACTGGTCAGGATAAAAGTAGTGGAGAAATATAGCTGAGATATATCAAGATTTAAAACAGAGAGCAGCTTTCTGTCAACTGTCTTGAGCATAAAAGCCTCATAAAAAGCCACAACTATTTTTCCCTGAAAACATCTGTGAAAGATGTCCTGTTTATTAATTTTTTGTACACTTCCCACTGAATTTCTCTTTCAACATATTTTTTGAGAGTCCTGCCAGCCTCTACATATATTTCCTTTTTCCTTCAAAATATTACACTTAACTTCCATGTCTGCATTTCTCTTCTTTACCTATATTTAATTTAGCAGAATGAAAGCTGAGGGAGAAATATTACACCTTCAGTTTCCAAGGTTTCTAGAGCTGGCGGCTTTTCTCCTGTGGCTTTCTCCAACTTTTCCATCATGCTGACTCACTTAAAAGGTGGTATGAAGTCAATGTCTACAGCCTGTAATTCAGCATCATCTGGGTGATAAATAATCTTACAGCTACCAAATATTTTACCATATGTTAAGGTAGATAAAGTGAAACGATTTCAGGGAAATCATTTCAATTTTATTGAGTGTCTGATGTCTACATGAAACGGTGGCATTACAACATTTAGGGTACTGCCTATGAAAATCTGGAGGTATGATTATATCAATATACCATATGATACACGTTGGTTTATATCCAAAATAAAAGTCAAGGAATTCATCCCTGCCCCATCAAATACTGAACAATTAATCCCAAAGGACAGTGTCATCCAAACCAGACCTCTGCCACATTCTGCAACTATTTGCATTTTAATGTGGAATATGTTTCTACATAAATACATATATATGTCTATGCACAAAAACATGTATAAATATATAATGTAGAGCATATGTCTTACATAATGTCTAGTATGTATACATACTAGAAATATCTACCTACCCACCTACATATATATATACATATATATATATACACATATATATATGTATATATGTTCCTGACCTCACCTTGGTAAGCTTTTCATGTAACATCAGAGTATTTCAGCTTCTGAGGCCATTCAAAACCAGACACCTACCTTTGCCGACCAAGTCATATCGAATAGCAGGTCTCCAGCGGCGTTCCTGAGGTCACTGTGATCTGTGAAAGACCCATGGAACTCACAAGTGGTAAATTCTGGATGGTGGGTCAGATTGACCCCTTAATTTTTTAACCTGTGTCCAGCACCTCATCCAAACCTTCAACAACTGACATCTACAAAAGCTCCAGACATCTCTCAGTGGCAAATACTCCAAGGGGAATTAGAAAGAAGAAATCAGATAAGCACAAGGATGTGACTTGTACTAAAATTAGAGCCAGTCAACTCTAATCTTCCCTCCTGCACTGAGTGAATCATGATAGCAGTTTCTCCTGGATAATCCCTCACCCCATCCTGCATTGTAATGGTGAAGGCCAGAAAAATAGTGCTGCATTCAGGGGTGGTTGGCAGCCTTTGGGATGGAATACCAAATTTAAAGTATATGGATTTGGGTTTTGTAGTTTTGTGAAAAGATGCATTTTTCATGTTGAAAGCATTAATTCTAAACCAACTGCCAATGCCACAGTCAGCCCCGTTTACTCACCGGCTGGCCATCGTGCTGTACCACCCACCTGAGGGATGTGACGTAGTGACTTACTGTTCATGGGGGACTGGCCCCGTGCTTCCTAAGCGAAATGTTCCTACATAATGTCTCCAAAACAGTTATCCACCACAACATAAGTATCAACACATACACACTCAAGATCAAATAAAAACTAATACTCTAAAAAATGAAACCACCATCATGTCAAGAAAATGCGTACGTATTCCATGGAATCAAATATATGTTTTTAGATTTCACACACTTCTGTGAACATTGTCAGGCAACGCTCTCATCAGTGAGCAGTCTTGCTGGGTGAGAGCATTCAATACTTTTGCCATATGTCCAATCTGATGTGGTTACATTGCTGTACCTTGAAGTAGAGTGCAGGAGCAATCAGCACATACGTATCCATGTTGAGGTCATTGTGATGATTTATAAAGGGTTTTGCTGCTGTGCCCACTGGCGTCATACTTGTGGGAGTCTCCACCTTTCAAATGGAAGACATTTGTTGGCTTTCTAAAGACTATATTCTATTCAGTCTTGGAGCCCTGGGAAAGGTTCCTGTCTCTTAATTCAAGGGTCATTCATCTCCCCGCTGGGAATAAAAGGTGGTTTGTTGGAGGACAGCTGCAGGCTGGTCTTTCAGACCTCTGTGTACCATATAAATGCTCCTCAGGCCATGCTTTCTGCAGTGACTACGTGCAGATCTCACTGGAATTTTAAAGACATGAAATAACTTGTATATTTTTGGAACTGCCTATACATCACTGTCACAATGTACAGGGTTATGTGAGAAGCACACTTTCACACTGAAGTAATTTACTTAGTAGAAAAAAGGACTCGTCGGTAACGATACAGATATTTTCTGCATCACCTAAACCAGTAATGAGCACAAGGCTGGAACTCAGGAAATATTGATTCTAAACTAAATTCTGTCACCCATCCCTTCTGTGGGTCTGGAGTGAGTATTTTTGTCTTTCTTTCTGCTGTAAAAATCACCTGTCCCAAATAAGTGTTGTGATAATCAAGTAACTAACTGAAGCTGCAGAAAGCCTGGGCAGGTAGGTGGAAGCAAAACAATGAGTTTGAGGAACCCAGAGGGATGGGTTTTCAGAACTCTTGAGCACATTTCTTACACACATTTCAAGTTAGGTACTCAAAAGCATTTTTCCAGGAAGATCTTAACATTTCGGTTTATTAAAGTGATGAGTAAAGAAATTATTACATCATATGTCATGACATTAAAAAAAAAATCACAATATCAACCTTTCTCTCAGGCCATTTCTCAAAAAATCTGAGATTATACAGGAAGTTTCATAGGAAACTGATAATATTAGCACTTATAATGAAGGGCCAAAGTGTCCAGTAGCCCAAGCCTGGTATTCCTGGACATCCCACACCCCTGCGCTGCACTTAATCTCTGGTTTTAGTGAAAAAGTCTTCAGAATTGAAAAAGAATGTGACAAGAACCAGAAGCTCACTTTTAAACTCAGATTAAAAAACAGAACAAACTAAAAATTTTATGCGTAACAAAACAAAACTCATCAGTCAAGGACAGTATGAAATTCTTTATGGACATAAGGAATATAATACATTTCTCTGAGCTGGATGCAGCTTTCTTTTGATACAAACAGGATCCATAGCACTGCGTGCCATAAGTGGGAGCACACACGTTGCCCCATGATACAATGGGCCGCATGACTAATAGCAATTAAAAGTCATTGAACTGCCACCTACTGTAAATGACAGTGCCGTAATTTACAAAATGTGATCTGAAAGACCATTTTAAACCTCGCCATCGCATGCTACTGCAGGGTTTTCTTTTTGCCTCATTACAGCTTAGCCCCTCAGGAAAGTTTCTTTCGCTGAGCCGGTGGGTCTGGCTGGGGAGGAGCAGGCGAGGCTGAAGCACAGCTCCTCATCTCGGGGCACAGGGCCAGGGCGCAGAGCCTGTGAGCGTGAGCCCCTCGTGAGCACAACTGCCCAAGGTGGAAGGAAAAGCAGGTCTGGAAACCAGATCCAGCTGAACACAGGTATTACTCTCTTACACTGCAAGTGATCTAACAGATGGACTGGTTAAGATTTTGCTCCCTCGGCTGACTTTTAGTTGATATCGTGAAACACATGCAAAGAGAAATTTGCAGATTTGTGTCTCAGGCGTGCATCTTCTAGACCTTGCTCTACAGCTGCTTCGGCCCCAGAAGGATTACGCAGATGATCCCTGATGGGGAACTGCTGCCAGCAGTCTGTGCACCCAAACAAACTGGCACCTCGCAGCAAATGGTCGGGCAACAATCCACAAACTCAAGTGTGTTCGCAATGGGCAAATTATTTGTAAGAGAGAACAAACATATGGGATCAAGAAAGCAATAATCTGCCCGGCTGTTGTTCACAAGCAAAAAGGATGGCAATAATTGATGAATATCTCTTCACTGTAAATAACAAGTCCAGCTACATCATACCTGGATCTCACAGAACATTTGATGAAAACTTGGTGGAAGTAAGGGAGAACACTTGCGACTTCAAATATCTTTTTAGTCAACACTTAAAGTTTTGCATTATTTCATGTCTGTGCACATTAATTAAGGTCTCTAGGAGTTTTCATAGTAGATTCTCACTGATCATAGAAAAAAGCCACAAAGTTGAGAGCAGATCTTGATTCTTCTCACACAACAAAATCAACAGATGCTGCAGAAAGGATTGAGCTTTCCTAAAACTGAACTGAGAACTTCATTAGGAGATGATAAATAATATTACCCTAAGCCTATTCACCTTCCTTTTCAACTCCCTACAACATTCCTTCTACAGTCTTTCTCAAATTCAGGAAACGGTAACTACCATCAGTAAATCCTTTAGCTGCAAAGAATGCACACTCCCTCAGCTTCTTTTGCCATAATTTGTAGTTTAGCACCACCTTCCTAGACACCAGAGAATGACAGCTTTGCACTGCCAGATCTTTTGGCTTGAAGTTTTCATACAAAAAGAAAAGTAAAAAGGGTGGATATTTCCCAGTCTGTTTTAATTACTAGACATTTTTAATAATGAGTTAGAGTTCTCCATCTTCAGCAATTTTTAGAGCTCATCAGTTTTAAGAAGCTAACCCACAGACGAGTGCTCTCTGTAGCACTTCAGTGATGGCAGCTCTATCGATAGATGTGGAAATGTGCTATCACGGTTTCAGGGCCCTTTGCTTATGTTTCCAAGTCATGAACACTGAAATTTCTAATGTAAACTGTAGTTTATGCTGGAAATAGTGTATTTTAGCATTCAAAGGGAGTTTGTGAGTACCTGATCTGAACATGGCACATTTACTCAACATTCTAGGCAGCAAATTTCAACTTATTTTCTACACTTCATGATAAATAACTGTTAAGGAAAGAGTTTCAATGATTCCTTGAAAAACAGAATTAACAGTGGTAGTTGTCAGCCTCATAGTCCACAATATAAATACTTTCTTCCATAATCCAAGGAGATGGCAAGAAAAAGAATAAAGGTGACAGATGTAGGGGTAACTGACCTGTGTTAACATCAAAGACAAGCCCATACCTCAAATAAAATTAAAGCAAAGCATGCAGATTTTTTTTAATGCATTCTTCAGTTTTTCCATTCTGTGTTCCCCAGCATGCCCTCACTTGCATGGGGCATGACCAGGATCAGCTAACCAAGAATAAGCTTAATCATAAAATTACCTCACAGTCACCGTCTGCAAAACCTTATTCTAGGCTGAGCTCCTTATCCTGTGACCCAGAAGCTGCATAGACCCTTTGTGACATGGCCCGTTTTACAAAAGTCTCACGTATTGATACTTCAAAAAAAAAAACCCCAAGACCTCTGTGTACTTTTGCTTGGTTTAATGCTTCACTTCAGCGCTGTACCAGAGACTCACAGGAAGTGTTCCCCAAGATGTGGTCACAAAACTCTGGGTGACAAGTTGTGGCTGTCCTGCCTATGTTTCTCGGGACAGCCCAGTGGCTAAGCCACTCACTGCCATGTTGGATGATGGAGCTGCAACCCCTCTTAAGTCTTTCCTTCCCTCTCTGATTGTAAAATTATTCTCTACCTAGAAAATGCTTTTAGTATGGGGGAAATATCTTATGCATTTTGTGTGTTTTAGTTTCTTTAATTATTTTATGTAATTATTCAAATGTAATCTGACTGTGAATACAAAGCAACCCCTCATTTTTGTCTCTTTGGGAGAAGGAAAAAAAATGATATTGCATATTAAGCAACCATCGCACTTTCCCTGCTAGGTCTCAACCCATCTATCACATACTTCATTTCCCAAAATCAGAACCCCAATGGCAACCAACAGTGGTTTTAGTTATGGCAGTGAGCTAAGGAAAGGACGCATGTTTACATCTGCTGACTCTGAGCAACAACACAGGTAGAAGATGATAAATGAGAAGAGAGGATCTGTAGGTGTCAGCCTTTATAATATTCCTCGAATTCCACATGTGAATTGGGTATTGTTTCTGGAGATAGCCTCAAGAAAATGTATGTGAATGAGTCTTTTAAGTTGGATTAGTTTAATTTCTTTGCACTTTTATGTGGATATTCTTATTCAGAATTAAAAAACTTAAAGTGGCCATAATTTCATATACTTAATTTCCAAGGAGAACTAAAGCAGACTGAATTAAGGATACTGTAATTGCGCCTAACAGTGTCCACATAGTACTGTATAATGCAGTTTAATTCTTGCCTTTTCAATTCACGTCTTTAGTTTGTTTGGACTGCATTTCCAGCATGGCACTGAGAAGGCAAACACCTGTTTGAAGAATGTCATGACAGTGTGCAATGCTAAACAGATATATATTATTTTCTTATACCAATTAACGGAGCATATAAACATTTCTATAGACATTGCTAATCAATAGAGGCAACTGCATAAACAGACCTGTATGCTTACATAGCATAGATTTTTGATACTTCTGTTAAAATTTTAATTTGACTTTAATTGCACCTGGAGTTTGCATAGAAAATGCATTATGTCAGAGAGTTCTTTCAACTGCATATGATATTTACACTTGCAGAAATTACTGTTTTTCATACAGACATACCCAGTATAAACAGATTAACTCCTACTTATCAGGAAAAATATTTTTAGATGTCTGTACTTACCTTGGCTCTCCAAGACCTTCTCAGACATCAATTATTATCTCTAAAACCCCTCTCAGATTCCTCAGTATCAGATCCAGACCAGCCACAGTGTGAGACAGGTAGCTCAGATGGGAAAGCCATGGGGAGGACTCAAGCGTCATGGCATTTTCCAGTCATAATGTTTATATCCCCAGTTAATTAAATTGATTTTGGCAGGCTCTGACTTCTCTTTGTAAAACATTAGCACTCTAGATGAGCCAGCAGGTATCTCTGAGGTGTTAACACTGAACAGCAAGCCCTTTACAGCTCCGGTCCATCAAAAGCCACAGTTCTGGAAAGCGCAGCCCACATTGCTCTCCATTTTTCTCTCTCCATCACTCTCGGCGTTGCTGGTGGTAGCAGAGGCCACAGCTTGGCTGTCCACAAAAAGGGGAAAGCACCACCTGGGGACTTTTGGGCCTTGTGAAAGAGTGGCCTAGAGGGCTGCCTGAGAGAAATCAAGTCCAGGCTGAAGCAGAAAAGCAATGGATTGGGAGCTATGGGCTCACTCACTTCAATAGTTTTCTGTGTAATCCATCTTCCCTCATGAGTGACTGGTAAATCAGTCAAATATTGTGGGCAGTAATAGATTTCTACCTCAAATGTACTGGGCTGGTGAAGACATTTTTTTTGCCAAGCAGTTTTCTGTCTTTCAGGTAAGTGAACTTCACAGTTAGCTCCCTGAGAATTGTATTTGCATGAAAATCATGCCATTAAGGATGCTCTCTTTGTCTTCCAGCTGCTGCACTTCAAATTTGATGGCACAGCTATGTTGTTAGAAATTTGAACAGAATGAAGGGCATACAGAGAGAACAGAAGGCACACAATATTAACAATTATTGTTTGATGAATAGAAAATGATAGCGCCAACTATAAAAGCTAGAAAAGTCCTGCTTACAGTTGTTTAACAACTTTGAATTAAATTTAACACAATGAGCATCTGTTATCAGACGGTTTTCCTCCATGCTTCTTCACCAAAAGCTTCAGTTAGGATAATTTGCCCATTTCTGGTGCCAAGGCCAAATGAAAAAACACTTCTCTATTTCTCCTGTGCCTGCTGTAAAACACTAAGACCCTCTTCTGACAGATCTAGAAACCTCCAGTTTCAGGCAGGAATTTTGGATTTGCTGGTGGACAGCTTCTGCGGCAGAAATGGGATCTTTTATCCCCATGAAAATCCAGGCAAACTTTGCCAACGTACCAAAAGGTGATAATTACCCTTGTCTGCTTCCCACAGATCAGGGCCAATGCCTTCTGCCTGTGGTTATACCCCAGTACCAGGACTGGATAGCCCTTCCTGGGTCATGGCACCATCAAATGCCTTTGGGCACCCAAGCCCAGGCACACTGGGGTGGCCATACCACCCTCTGCCCTGACTGCCAGGTTGTATCCATGCAGATATCCCTCCTGGCAGCAGGAAATCCCCCAGAATGTCATTAATAACCTTTCTTCTGGCACCCCACCCTTTCCTTCAGGATTTATGGCAAGCAACAGGGAATAGATTTCTTGGAAAATTTTTTCATCATATTTTTAAAATATAACATGTTACTTCTTCTTGACTGAAACTTTTCTCTGTGCTGACAGATCCTTGCATCCTTCATGCTTGGAAAGGTGAAACCAGCTGAGCAGCTCACTGATGAATTGTAGTTGTGCAGCTACAAAATCCATCCAGCAGACCCAACACAGCTGCCATGGGGAGCCTGGGACCTCTGCATGGGCACCCAAGAGATGACTTCTGATTAAAGCAGAGCTGTGAGATCCTGCTATAGATAAAAATATGAGTAACAACACACCCCACCTCACCCCCCCAAAGAAAAACTCAACAAAACAAAAAACAAATAAACAAAAAAAAACCCCACACCAAACCAAAACAAAAAAACAACTTATTCTGAGATGGATTTGTTCTTTCTTATCCTCCTGTATGTTGAGAGCACTGGCGGCTTATCCTCAGTAATTGCAGCAGCACCAGCAGGCATCACTGACAGGAGCAGGGACTGGCAGATCTGGTTTAATTAGCACATCCCACCTCACCCTGGGGACCGGTGGCTCCTTCATCCACCATGTCTCAGTTACACCAAGTCATGTCCACAGTCCATTAGGTTTTTCCTGTCACAATAGAAAAGGTGATAAGCAGAGGCTGGAGCAAAAGTCTATAGCAATGGAAGAGGATGTTTTTCCAAAGGCATTTAGCAACAGCTCTTATTGAATGTTTGCAAACTCCCATGCACTGCTAGCAATCAAAAAATTTGAAAAAAATGACTGAATTGTCTTAGGTCACCTGTATAAACAGTTTAACTCCTACAAATTGCACTCTGTAGGTATGCTGGGGAGGAGGTTGACAGCAGTGAGGACCCACTGGGATCCATCATCTCTTCTGCTGATACACTTGGGTCAGGAAGGGATTTAATTCCATGGCCTAATGACTGAAACTCCTTAGTTTTAAGCCCAGCTTAGACTCATTAAATCCACTCTGATGCCTTTAACGAGCTTCTTTTTTCCACTTCAGAGTTCCCAATGTGGTAACTGGATTAATTGCTGTTTACACAGAGCTTTGTGATGGAAAGTCTTGGTAAAATGTGTCTGTAGATTTAGCACTGTTTGGACTACAGATTTTAAAAATTGCAATATGAAGTTATTTAACAGTCCTCATTCAGTAAAATACTTAAGAACATGGTTAAGGCTAAGAATTTAGGTTAAGAACCACTAATTTCAAGCCTAACTTCATTAATTTCTTACACAAAATAAGCAGTTTTCCATATTGGCATGTATGCCAGATTTCAACAAGATTTTATTTAAAGATGTAAGCAAATTACATTTTTGTCAGACATCTGTAAATCCTATTGAAAATGTATTTGAGTTATTTTGCATAAATAATTTGTGAATGTATATTGGAAGATTTTAAATGTTTGGAGACAGATGCCTCTTCTACATCCCTGAAGAAAAATGGAGAATAAAAGTGCCTTTAACCATTTAGAACAGATGGTAGGACAATAAAAATGCTGAACAGATATAAGGCAAGTGTCAGAAAATGACATCGATCAGAGACGACCAGTAGCAGTAAGATGCACAAGTACAGATATTAGAAAGAAGTTACTGAAAAGTAAAGAATGAGACTTTTCATCCCACAAATCATATTCTGTCAGGATCTATGTCTTTTTGGTCCTCCTGATGCCAATCTACAATTGAGCAATGAACAAAAAATACAGTTAATTGCTTTAGTGGAAACAGGTCCAGCTGTATTCAGCATTTATCCCTCATGAGCAGCAGTGGTTTTATGCTGTATGCATTACTGATTTCTTCACCCACCAGTGCTGAAAACAGTGAACATTTTTCACTGTAACTTCAAAAAACCCTACCACACATCCTGAGGAACCAGGTTTTCTGCTCTTCTCTGTCTTCTGCTTTGACTTGCCCTGTTACCACTTTCAAGCAGAACTAGAAGGACACAGGTTTCCCTGCCTGGGTAGTCAATGGCAATATTCAGTACCTGATGTACTCACATGTGTGTTCACCAGTGATTTCAGTGATACAACCACCTGTCTCTCTGCTACTACCTGATCTTCTGTAGCCTATGACAACTTATTTTCAAACTTCTATTAATAATATTCTTAATATGTATTAAAATTATTAATCATTACATTATTCTTTTTACAGTTATTATCTCTACCACTCCAGAGCTTAATGAAGAGCTGTGAAACATAACACTTCTAAGGCAGCCCTGTGGAGAAGGATTTGGGGTGCTGGTGGATGAAAAACTGACTGTCAGCCAGCAGTGTGCACTCACAGCCCAGAAAGCCAGCTGTGTCCTGGGATGCTTCAAGAGCAGTGTGGGCAGGAGGTCGAGGGAGGGGATTCTCCCCCTCTGCTCTGCTCTCGTGACACCCCACCTGCAGTGCTGTGTCCCCCTCTGGGGCCCCCAACATAAGAAGGACATAGACCTGCTTGGAGCAGGTCCAGAGGAGGCCACAAAGGTGATCGGTGGGAAGAAGGCAGGCTGGGAGTGTTGGGGTTGTTCAGCCTGGAGAAGAGAAGGTTCTGGGGAGACCTTATAGTGGCCCCCCTTAAAGGAGGCTACAGAAAAGGTGGGGAGGGACTTTTTACAAGGGCTTGTAGTGATAAGACAAGGGGTAATGGCTTTAAACTGAAAGAGGGCAGATTTAGTTTAGATGTAAGGAAGAAATCCTTCCCTGTGCAGGGGGTGAGGCGCTGGCCCAGGGTGCCCAGAGCAGCTGTGGCTGCCCCCTCCCTGGAAGGGTTCAAGGCCAGGTTGGACGGGGCTGGGAGCACCCTGGGCTGGGGGAAGGGGGCCCTGCCCGGGGCAGGGGGTTGGAGATAGATGATCTTTAAGGTCCCTTCTAACCCAAACCTTTTTGTGATTCTATGATTATCTATCTACTCTGGAAGACCAGTAATTCAGTAACCTATTTGAAAAAGTAAATGATTTTAGGATCTCTCATTATCTGTTATCTTCAGACTTTGAAAGTATTGGTAGAATTCTTAGGTCCAGACTCCTCTATTCCAAAAATCCGTTTGTCTCTGTAGGTCTTTCTGTCTTATTTGGGACCTTGATGTCTCTTTGAGTTCCTCATGATCCACATAAGAACTCTTCTTATCTTCAGATTTTTCACTGAAAACTCCAAAAAAGATTGTCCATAAGGAATAAATATTATGTTTCAAAGGACATTTCTAATTTTGCAAGCCTAGAATTTAAGACTTTGAATAAATATTACCCTTTTAAGAAAATGGAGTTTTATCAATCATAGCTTTTATGAAGCGATTGTTTTGATTTGTTACAGCCAAACTGTGATGCTGACACTGCCTATTGACAAATCATGAATCAAGCCTCCTGAAAAAGATTTCTTATCCTTTTATTTTCCTTATTTATCTCCTTAAGCTTTGAATTAAATTTGAATATGCTCTGGTTTTGATCACAGTCACAGAGCCCACAAACGTGTAAACTGAGAATATTGGATAAATCTCTTGACTCCAGAAACAGAAGATTTATACACATCTTTTCAAAAAAAAGAGTAGCACTGCAAGTCTAGTAGCACAGCAAGTAGAAGCCTATAAACAAAAAGGAAAGAAAAGTTAATTTTTATTACCCAACTTTAATTAAATTCAAGGAGTACATAAGAAAATAAAGTAGAAAAAATAGATTATATATTTTAAGTCTTTATTTTTGACATAAGAACTCTTGTAGACAAGATGAGTATTATTTATATCTGAGAATATAATTCAATGGTTTAATCTTCATTGTTTGGTTCCACTGAGAGTGCTTAATCACATGTGTAGGTCATGGAATGGGTGCTTTTGAGTCTGCACAGAGCAATTCAAATAATATAAGAACTCCTAAAGTGGAGCTAAGCTTCTTTCTTACAGAAGTAAAGAAAATTTCCAAGTTCCTTCCTTCCCTAGAAATGGAAAATTCTCTTTTCTTTGATGCTTTCTTTAGAATTTATGACATGCAGAAGGCGGCTTGAACTTTATTGACAGAAGGAGGGTTCACATCGACTGACTGCACGATGATGCCTCCTGCCTCAGATCTGCTGATGTTCCATTTTCTTTGAGATTCATCACCACATAAAAATAAGAATTACATCTTTGCTTGAAAACTGTTATGTGGTTGTCTAATGCTTCATACTATATCGCCGTGTTGCAATGACAGGCATTTTATCCTGAATAAAAAAATAGATGAAAGGTAGCTGGAAATGCAGTTTCTTTGGGTTTTTTCTGAACAAGACCAATGTTTTTTCTCTATTCATAACCTAACTTCTTCAGCTGTCCTTTACAAAAAGCAGATATGGGATTTCATAGTGCTTTTGTCTACCGTATGCATCACTTTTTACACAGCTACAGTTACATACTATAAAATGGGAAAACAGCTTCCAAACAAGGCTGACAAGTTTACAAACTTTTCCTGTTGATCAGCAGAGTTGGCTAGACCTTTAGTATTTTTCTTTCCATAATGTATGTCAACAAACTACAACTTATTCCAAATTCACATAGATCCTAAGAGGAGAATATTAACTCTGGCTAAAGCCAAATAACTCAGAGTTTTTGTGTGTGAACAGGAAACAGATTCAACACAAATCTTGCTATATCCGAAATCAACATAACAACAAAGGGGCCACAGCAGGCAAAGGAACGAGCTGTTGGGTTGGGTATACCTACCAGTTTCTGAGAACTGAAGAAATTACTTTCAGAGCCCATAGGTAGTACCTTGGAGTTAGTAAGTCAATGGCAAAACTCCTACTGACTTAGCTGAACTATCACTGACTGGATGGATCTTCCCAGATATTTAACTGTAGACTTGCCTAGAATTCACCCTGGCAGGTCAGCCTGCAGGCATGAATCCTGAATAACACAGGAAGAAAAGAAGTTGAAATAGCTACACTTCCTATGCAGCACATGTTATTTGCTGCAAACATAATAATTAAAATGTGTTCCATTGCACAATAACCATCAAGAACATACGCATGAAACCATAGTTACTATTCAGAGATAATAACTTTTAATCCTTCTCCGTTGTACCACCATTAGAGCAGAAGTAGCCTATTAGTTCAAAACATGTACCTTTTTTCTAGTGTAGGTCCAAAATGTTTTAGCATATCATGGCAAAATTCAAGAGAAAGTGCACAATAGTTTACATGACTATATACCGAATATACCACCTATGCAATATTTCTTAATGTAACTCTTAGTCAGTAGGGAGAAGATGTTAAGACTATTAAATGAAATCACAATAGCTTTTAGCACTTCTGCAGCCCTCTGTAAATTTCCTGAAATGCAGTCATTCACTTTATCAACTAGTGAACACCTTATTAAAGCTTGAGTACTTTCACCAACACAATTCTATTTTCCAGTCACAACTATTTTACTGTTATTGTTTCCCACAATGAAGCCACGCTGGCAGCAGTCACTTGCCCTTCTCTGTGATGCTGTGTAACTCTGCACAGCTGTGGAGAGCGGTGAAGCGCTCGGTCTCCTGCTGGGGTTTATACTGCCCCAGCCATGGGGATGTCTGTGGGCCACTGGCCTGTGAGCACAGCTCCATGCTCTTCCTGCTTTCACAAAGAAGAGCAAAGGGGAAAGATTAAATTCAAAGTCTTCTTGTCCTTTGAGTCTTTAGATGGGCACTGTGTAAATACACAGAGACTGAAGGTTATTAGATGGCAGCCTTACAAAAAAATTTTTTTTAATGAGAGTTTGTTACTAAGTGGGTCACTCAGATTAAGATTTTCACCTCAACTGTTGCCTGGCAGTCAATAAATGAAAGCTCTATACTACCAATTACTGAACATGCATCTGATTACTTTTATACCATAAGGTTCAATGTTTTATTTACAGCTGTGGCTGATGTGTTATGTCTATTGTCCAAAGCAGTACGTGGGAACACCTTACCCCTTTATGATTAAATACTCGCAAGAATTGCTTACCTTTGCTGCTAGAACATGGGAGTGGAGTGTTTGGCAAATCTAAATTGGTGTTTCACTGAAACACATCTGTGCAGAAAGTTGCAACAAACAAGTACTGAAATGAGCCATCCCCACTTCTAAACACACAAAAGGGGTTAGAAAGAACACAAGGCACATATATGCTGAAGGCATATACATCCAGGAGTATTGTGGTAGCATGTAAAACTAAGGATATGTTTCACTGTACAAGACAGTAGTGGGGAGGTATCTGCAATAGCTGGGACAGCTGAAGCAGCATGTTAGCATCATGTCGTGCCAGTATTGATTCATGCTGTGGTCAGGCCAGATATTATGTTCTCTCAGCCCCCAAACACTTTGTACCATACGGACAAAAGCTCAGATAAAATCAAAATGGATTTTGGTTTAAGAAGTCATTAGTCCCGACATAAACTATGCTCAACAGCTTTCATCCAGCTTTGTCCAAAATCCCATGCAGGCCCTGTGTGGGATCTGTCACTTTTGCACGGGGCAGGGAGAAGACCCAGCAATGTTTTCTGAATCCACAGGCCACATGACCTGCACGTCCATGATTCAAATCCTCCACAGGTACAACCTGCCTCCGTTTCATTGAAAACTTCTGGTGGACTCTGCTGTTGACACTGCTTTTGACCTTAATGCTTAAACCCCCATTTGCTAAATACATCATTATAGGCAAAGTACCCATAGGACACCACAAAGTCAGTGCAACCAAACTGTGTCAGAACAACATATGAAAAACTACCCAAAGCATCTTTGCACTCACCCGGATGTGTAGCCGCACAACAAAATCTGGAAACGTGTGGGTCCCACCCATGGGCACATTAGGTTACCGTACACTGCTCGGTGCCCCAGTGTGTTTGGTTTCTCTGGTGGGGGTTTTGGTAGCAGGAGAGGGGGCTACAGCGGTGGCCCCTGTGAGAAGCTTTTCGAAAGCTCCGCCGGCTCCAAGTCAGACCTGTCTCTGGCCAGGGCCAAGCCAATCAGCTGCACCTCTGTGATAACACATGTAAGAAGGGGAACCTGAGATGGGGTTGGGTCTTGTGAGGAGGAGTTGCAAGAAGGATGAACACCCAGGTCAGTGGAAGGAAGGGGAAGAATGTGGGGGAGGTGCGGTGGAGCAAGGACCCCTGTATCCCATGGTGGGATCGGAAGGGCTGCCCCCCTGCCAGCCATGGAGGTCCACGGTGGAGTAGGGGTCAACCTGAAGCCTGAGGAGAAAGCCACTCCAGAACAGGTGTCTGCACTTAAAGGAAGCCGGGACTCTGAGGGGAGAAGCCGCCCCCGCTGTTGTGGTTTGGTGCTGGGGGGACTGCAACATGCAGGGGTGACCCACGTGGGAGCAGCGTGCAGCTGCGGCCTGTGGGGAGGACTTGTATCGGAGAAGGTTTGTGGACGGTTGTCTGCAGTGAGAGGGGAGACGTGTGGAGCAAGGGAGGAATGTGTGGCTGTCCTGGGTTTGAGTGAGTGCTGGGGTTTTTTGGTAGCAGGGGAGGGGACTAAAGAGGTGGCCCCCTGTGAGAAGCTTCTCAAAGCTCCCCCAGCTCCAAGTCAGCTCCACCTCTGCACCAAAACTGAGCCAATCGGCTGCACCTCTGTGACAACGTATTTAATAAAGGACGTGGTGAGGAGGAGTCAGACTTGTGAGGAGGAGTTGCTGCAGCTGTGTGAACACCAAGGTCAGTGGAGGAACGGAGGAAGAAAGGAGGGGGGAGGTGTGCCGGAGCAGAGACCCCCCTGTATCCTGTGGTGAGACGGCAGGGCGGTCCCCCCCCCCCCCCCATGAAGATCTATGGTGGAGCAGACATTGATTTATGGCCTGTGTTTTTTGCATGGATGACCAAGGTTCTGTGCCCGAAGAAGGCCGGGGTCTCATGGGAAAAGGCAGCCCCGCTGCTGTAATTCAGTGCTGGGAGGATTGCAGCATGCGGGGGAGTCCCACAACGGAGCAGCTCGGGAAGGGCTGCAGCCGTGGGAGGGAATCCAGTCAGATAAAGTTGGCGTCCCACACTGGTGCAGTGTATGGAAACGCTGCAGCCCATGGGAGGAACTCATGTCTGAGAAAGTTTGTGGAGGACTGTCTCCTGTGAGAGAGGGACCACGACGGAGCAGGGGGAAGAAGTTCCAGCAGCTCCCCCCACTGAACATGGAAGAAAGCGGCAGCACTGACTGCACCCCCCATTCCCTGCCCCTGCGCCACTGGGGGAGGAGGTAGAGATATTGGGAGCAGAGCTGAGCCCGGGAAGAAGGGAGGGGAGGGTGGAAGGTGTTCTCAAGATGTGGCGATGCTTCTCACTGTCCTACTCTGTTAAGCATTGTTGTTAGTGTCTGTAATAAATGTATGTTCTTTTTTTTCTTCCCCTAATGAGCCTGCCTTTTGCCCATGACCATAATGGGTGATCTGCCCCTCCTGGTCCTATCTTGAATCCCAAGCCTGGTTCATCTGTCCCTTCTTATTGCCAGAAAAGAAGGGGGATTGAGTGTCTGCGTGGTGTTTGGCTGCCGACCAGGTTCAAACCATGACAGTGGTATTCACCCCACCTCCTGAGAAGGAAGGAGCAGAGAGCTGACTGTGACCCCCATCCCCGGCTCCCTGTGCTGCTGGGGGAGGAGTCAGAGAGATAGGGAGCAGAGCTGATCCCAGGAAGAAGGGAGGGATGGGGGGATGTGTTTTTTGGATGTGGTGGCACTTCTCACTGTCCCCACCTTGTCTGTTAAGTGTTGTCTTTGTTAGCATTTGAACTAAAGTGATGTTTTCTTTTTCTTTCCCTAACAGTCATCTTTTGCCTGTGACCATAATGGGTGAGCTATTCCTTAGATGGATTCTTTGAGTCATTTCTGTCTCACATATTCCTTCCCATCTCTGATGGGGGAAGGAGTGAGGCAACGGCTGTGGGGTGCTCAGTTGCCCTCTGGGCCTAAACCATGACACCCAGGAAGGTAACAGCCCCTGCCCCACAAGAATGCTTCCCCTCTGTTTCACAGGCACCAGCCATGGCAATCAGTCTCTTCTTAGCAGCTGTTCTCAGTGTGTATTTAGCTTTGCAGGTTGCCAAGAATTTGAAATCCAAAGACCTTCCACTGTACTTGCACAACATAGTGTTTGCTGCAGAAAGCCAGTGCACACACACTCACCGGTTCAGCTTCAGCTGTATCATGAAATTGCAAACTGTGCTTTTAGACCTGAGAAGTCACGGAAGAGACAAACTAGTCTTACGAAAGTAATCTGAAGCTAACACATCCCACACCCACAGCCAGCACTGCCAATATCCAAACAAATGGTAAATGAAAATAAATGAAATGGAAACTTAAGTCAAAAATCTGTTGTAACTAAAACATCTGCAGCGTGTTTATCAACGACAGCTCGGGACTTTCCAAAAATGCAAAACGGGATCATCTTTTGCCTGAAAAAAATAATAAACAAGGGCAGAAAAATATTAGGGGATTCTTATACCCGAGATACACTAGAGGGTCACCAGAAGTTTATAATTAAAGTATAAAGAAAAAATAATTTTCATAAACAGTGGGAAAGTTCTTAAACAACCACTGAATACAGGTGACTGTAAGTTACCCTTACAAAATTTTGCATCATATAGCATAACCTTGAATAAATGTCTGAACATTACTTTCATATGAAAAAAAAATGCTATTTGGGATCACTGAATAATTCCAGCTGGATGGATGCTCAGGGACCTCAGTCCAAACTCCTTCTCGCAGTGTGCCAGCTCTGAGGTCTGACCAGGTTACTCAGGTCTTTATCCACTTCATCCACTTCTTACCACAATGGGTTTTTTACCCTTCAAAGTAAAGGAAAGATAAAAACATGAGAAGCTGTACTGCTTCAAACAGAGGAACCACCTCAGCCAGGTGTGGCTTCCAGTGGTGCTCCACCAGCTGGGGCATCAAGAGTTGCCTTCATTCATGTCCTCTGTGTGTGGCCCCAGGCAGCTTCACCTGATGCCCCAGTTCTGTACTGGGAGGGAGGGTGGTCAGTCCCTCTCTTCCCTGGTTTTACCAACCCTGCTTTTATACCGCTGGGGAGCTACAACACCAGAATTTCCTCATTTCCTTTCCTGGATTGTTCCATTCCTTCTTTTATTTTATTAAAAGATGTACAGTAATGAACTTATAGACCAATGTTACCTGATGTCTGAGCTTTTAGACTTCAAATATGACAAAAAGGACATATTCATACATGACCGGATTAGGAGCAGCCATTAAGCAGTTAATCATTGCTTAGCAGAAAATAACACAAGTCTAGCAAAATACAAGTTCTTGTATGACCTTCTGGGAGAAAAGTTTGCATGAAAGGAACACATCAAATCATTATACCCTTTCCCAAAAGATAAAATTTTAGGAATGAATAAACGCTAGTACTACGGAAACTTTACATGATTTTATACTAAATTTGGTCCTCCAGAAAAATATTAACTGCCATGTTGAACAGAAAAAGGGGAACATCTAGCTTAAAAATGTTGCTAATTTAAAATTAATCAGTCGATCATCAACTGCTGTAGCAAAGGCCCCTAGCAATGTTGTAAAATAAGTACTTTCTACAGACATAAGAGAGATTTCACCCAGAAACCTGAAGGGAACTGTACAACAACTGTGCTGGTCAGTGCCTCCTCTAGGACATACACAGTGTGGAACAGACATCTCAGAAATATCACTCTGCTTGCCTTGGTTTCATGGAGGATATCAACTTCTGATGTGGCAAAAATGTTTACAAAAATGCTTAATGAAAATTAACTCCCAGTATTTAGGGTAACTCAGCCTGGCTGCAAAACCTCTGTATTTATATTGCTGTTATCTTAAATATTTTTCAGCTGCAGGTACAGACATTTTTCCCCCTTGGTTTGAAAGAAAATGCTCTCTCAAAATCGCCATTGATCAGAAGCTTATAGATGAGCCACTTGTGAAACACATATTGATCAGAAGCTTATAGATGGGCCACTTGTGAGTCTGAACTGCTGACATATCTACTGCCATACCATAAAGAAAGTTTGATAGCATTTTTCTCAGCTGTGTCCCTTGGAGGTGGTGGGTTGCCCTGGTTCACTCCTAGCTCCTGCCAAGGCCTGGAATGGCAGTTTTCTACCTGCAATTAACAGAAGAGAATAAATCCCATAGAAAAAGAATTGCTGGTCTGGTTTTATATGTGATTGATTTGATAGTTCAGGGTATAGAAACGGATTATTCCTTTGTAAGTTACTTGCAGAAAATTAATAGCCTCTTTCTTCTGCCACAAGGGCAACAGAGATACCTGCTTGCCTAGTGGAGTCTGTTCCATTTCTCAGCTTATTTATCAAGAATGAGTTCAGATGAGGAGCATTTTGGATCCTATTCTTTAGTTGAATAAATCATGATTAATTCTTTTGGGACATTTCAGTCTGGTTGTGTGCTACACCCTTTTCCAAAACATATGCAATGATATACCACTCATCTCTGGGAGCTGCTTATTTTTACAGTTGGTTCTGTCTGTCTTGCTTTATAGTACTCTGATACATGTGGATATCCACGGAAATACATTTAACAGCTTTTCTCTCTTTGTATTTATCTATACCTTTTGTGGTCTTTTCTTTATGTTATTCCCTAACATGGGAATGATCAACACGCCAAGCAAAGCTGCTTTGGTACCTTGCTACTAAAATGTAAAGCTGTAAAGCACTTAGAAATTTGAGTTTCCTGATTTAAGGAATGCTATTGCATGCTATAAGTCAAAATGGCTGTAAGAGAACAATTCTTGCCTTAAAGAAATTGAAATCATTCAGCATTGTGTAGAAATACTTGAAGAAAAGTGTAGACACAAACCAGGTATTTTGGATACAATTCAGTAAAACAATTAATTTGATCAAAATTCTACTCAAGTGTAACCTCTGATATAGTTTTTTAATGAAAGTTTATGCATTCCTGAAGATGCAAGTATGTTTTGAACAGATAGGTTTTAAGCAAGTATGGGAATGAGGTTGGGTACCTACGCTGCCTCTCAAAAGCATTTTAAATCTGCTGAGTTTACAAGGTCAAACACTTCTTACATAGTCAGCCCTGCAAAGCCTGACAGAGAGCTGCCAAATTAGAGGGTTTCCTTTTTTTTTTTTTTTTTTTTTTCATCTTCATTAATTAAGGTCTCAAAGGAGAGAAGTTTTACGTGGTTTCAGCAGCACCAACTGTAGCCTACTCATCGTTGAGCTATTTAAACTATGCTGAAAATTGTGAGGTGGCTTGAGAGTTTTTGTCTGGCTTTCTGATTGCAGTATAACATCAATTTTGGTCCCGAGTGCACTTGCAGGAGAAAAGTAATTTGTTCTGAGCTTTTACCTTATGGGTCTTGCCTACATTACAGTTTTTTTTACACACACACACACATACACACAAATCGTTATTGCAAGTAAAGCTGAGAAGATACACACTAATGTGCTGCTGAAAAAAATGTGAGGTGCCCTCAAGTTTTGTATGGTAATATATCCAAAATTAACATTTGAAGATGCAATCTCATCACAGGGAATGAAAAAGATCTAATTACAGATGGGTCTTTTTACATCAGTATTGTGATGCTAACAACTCTAAAAGACAGAAATAATTTATTTTAATTTCTAAAATATGCATAATTGGCTCCACATACAGCCTGGATGCAAATTTACTGACACAGAAGACACCATTCTTGTTGTCATGTGCAAAAGAAGCATTGCTCCTTAAATATAATTAAAATACTCAGAGAGACTACTTTAAATATTTAATGAATTTCAGGTCTTGCTAAAGTGATGTTGATTATTTTTCAGATTCTGCACCCTCTCATCTTTGGGAGACGTTTTTGTTGTGAGTCTTACGTGTTTGTATAAATATCTCATGACAACTGAGACTGAAATTTAAAGTTATCAGTGTGGTGGGGTTTTTTCTAGTTGTAGTGACCAGACGCACAGGATGTGCATAGTATCTGGCAACTGTAATGTCCTTCCTTCTCCCACCTCCCCTTCCTGGGTTTGTAGAAAACAATGCTTTTCAAATACATTAAAAAATCAGTGGAGTATCTTTAAATATTTGCTAACCCTGTCCTTCTGTACATGCCCCGTATTCTGTGGATAAAACCACTTTAAATAATAAGAGTATAATGTGTGGGGAGACAGATGGGAGCTGGGGAGAGGCAGATCACTGAAGAAGCAAGCTGGAAGGAAGAAATGAGATGATGTATCAAGGCTGCAGGTAGACAGTTGGTCCCTGGCCCCTGCTGACACTATCTCAGCAGGACATGGAGAAATTGCTGGAGGTGACATGAGAAATTGCTGGAGGTGACAGCTGACAGTGGGAGAAACTGCCAAAAGTTAGGGAGAGTGCCAGGAGGGGTGCTGGATTTCACAGAGGGCCAAGGGAAAGGAGTGTGAGCAAGGGCCAAATATGACAGCTGAAGGTTGTGCGGGGAACTTTTGGGTGCATGGCATCTCGCAAGGCCAACAGGGCCCAGGGATCCACTTCAGTAATGCCCTCCAAGGCTGAGGGTATCAGAAATAGCAAAATTGAGGTGGGATGCAGCAAAACTGGGAGCAGTGAGGAAAAAGTGATTAGCGGCAGGATGTTTATCTGGGTGGAGACAGAAGGAGGTGGAGAAAAGGATGTAAAAGGGCAGCTAAAAAAGATGATCAAGAAAGGAAGAAGGAAAGGATAGGAAAAAGGATTACATATAATATATAAAAATAAGGTATACAAAAGATGTGACCTGGGTGGTCTGGAGGTACTTGCAGAACAGCCCAGCACCAGGTCATTGGCTTGCAGGACCATTCAGGCTGGCAGGGAGCTCAGGAGGTCTCAGCCCAATCTCCTGCTCACAGTTCTGAGGTCAGACCTGGTAGCCGAGGGCTTTGTCCAGTTGGGCCTTGAAAACCTCCAAGGATTGCTGAAACCAGGATGCTTAAACCACACCAGTTGTCTTGCCCACACCACGTCTCAGGCCTGCTGCCACGTCCTGGGGGACTGGAGGCAGTGGGGCGCTTTCCCTCTCAAACAGCAGGTGGTCCTTGGGGACACATCAAGCATGGGCCTCTCTTACCAAAGTTGCATGTTATGGCAATGCAACCCTTCCAAACTGTGTTTGGTATGTCTCAGATGGTTGTCTGAAAGCTCATTATCCCTTCTGCCCTGCCTCTCCTCCCCTCTCTCAGGGTCATCTAATGGACACAAACACAGGGCAGGGTTTAGCCACTGGCGAGTGACTGTGCAAGTCAGGGTCAACCAAAAATTTGTTCACAGCTAACCCCACTTTAGTATTTTGAATCAAGTCTTCCCTACAAAACTAAGGATGGTATACAAGAAAGTGATTTTAATCAGGATACAGGCCATTTATTCAAACCAGGCTGCCTATCCAGTGTTTCAACATTTAGTAACTTGTGACTAATGCTTAACTCATTAAAAATTTTGGTACCTAATAATTTATTCATTCATTTCTCTGCACTGATCAAATTAACCTGGACTAGAGAGTCCCCATTTCCTTATGTTTCATTTTTGATTGACTCTTTACATGAATCGCTCTGGGACTGCAATGCCAACACCTCTTCCTCAGGCACCAGATATTATGATTTAACCACATGAAACATCATTCATACAGCCATAAGGCAGCAGAAGACCACAGGAGGTCAACTAGTCTAGGTCCAGCTTCAAGGCCAGGGAAAATTACACCTAAAAATAGACTGTCTAACCTAAAGACCTTTGGCCGTGGCAGCTCCAGAAGAACCTATGCAGCCTCTTCCATTGCTTCCTATCCTTGGTATGTCACTGCAGCACTGCAATGCATCTGCATTGGACCTGCGATCCCCAGATGTCCGCTGATCTTTCCATGTGCAATGATGGTACTCCGTGACTCCTGCCCAACTGTACCACCTTTCTTTTATCATCATGATAAAAGTGATTCCTAGCTCACGTTTCTCAACATTTTTGAATGTTAGCTTTCTTCTTCTGTCTTCACACCTTCTTATATCCAAGAAAATCTGCATAAGAGACGCCTCGAGCAAGGTGTAAATTACCTGCTCTCTAATCTGGCATAAACCACTAGTGAAGGTGTGGCTGAGTACTCTCCACATCAGTTTCCCAGAGGTACTCTGTGCCCACACAGATTCTGCTCCTACACTGTTGTCCTTCAGGGCATGCATTAATGGCTATTCCTTTGTAGCTGGCTAGCTTTTTTTACAAGTAGCGTCAAACTTAGTAACCCCAAAACCTTTTTCCCACTGTTAATTTTATTTGACAATAGCCAATAATTTCAAAATTATTCAGGGGAAATAATACACGCTTTTGATTCCAAAAGTGACAGTTCTTTAGAAAATAATAAGAGCAAAAGGTGGGTTAATGCATTTTGCACTCACATTAAGTAATTTCTTCATTGGCTGAGCAAAACCAGGTGAACCCACACCTGAATCCAACATTTTCAACCCTGGAGTACCTATTTCTGCTATAATTTTAAAATCCTGGCATAGGATGACAACTCTTAAAATAGTGACAGTCTCAGGCCTGAAGAAGATGAGATATTTCCAAAACACTAAGAAAAGAACTGATGAGAGAATTACCTGTTCCACCAGAAAAGACATTATGATACTCCTCTTGCTTTAAGAGGTAGAGTTTTTTATCCAGAATAACAAAAGTGGTGTGAAGGTGTACTTAGTGCACAAATTTGTTTCAAATTTGAAATTGTTGCTTTTGTTTGGTTTGGGGGTTTTTTAATGGTAGAGTCCTGTGATTTACACTTTGACTTTATAGTATTCCAGATCCAATAAACTTCTGATTGTCTTTTCTTCCCCTCTCAAAGCTGCTGTTTAAAAGGAAGTGAGAAACAACTACTTTTACTGTGCTAGTACTTGAGATATGTAGAATAATCTGTAGTGGACACATGTCATCACTAGAGGGGAAATCCATTACAGTGCTCTTCTCAGTAATGCTGGAAGGCACACTATTCTTCAGAGCTGCAAAATGTGCAACCGGCTTGAGTTTGGACACAAAAGTTGTAGCAACCAAGTATGACATAGGGAAGACTGTTTTTTTCCCAGAAGGGTGCCCAGGTGAATTGTCCCTCATCTCATCACATCACACCAGAATATAAGAAGGAAGAGGCTGGAGCACAAGTTTTCCTGGGAAAGAGAAAACCTCAAACTTGGCCAACTTAAGCTGTCCAATTGTCCTGCAGCAGTGTCTCCAAGACAAAATCCGGACAGAAAGCTGCCACCCCTGTGAGAGCAGAGGAAAGGAGACAGTGAAGCCTATTTGCACCACTAGCGCTCAACACATGGACATTTGGAAGAAACAGCGGCATTTTGAGATGCTTGTAAAAAACACTTCCAGCTGCTCTTTCCCTAGCTAGTCTCCATCTTACACCAGAGCTCAGGTTGCTGTTGACTGTCAAACGAGATACTGAAGACACCTTGTTCTGTCCAGTTTAAAAGGCCTGGGGCCAAAGAGCAGTTTGGAAAGTAATGGTCATAAACAAAAAGCATGGCAAGCAGACAGCTGGTGTGCTGCGAAGGCAAACTTATTCCGCACTGCCTCATAGCCTTGTCATCACCTTACGTATTCCTGCACTAGCTCCCTGTCTGCTACACACACAGCAAGATTTCGCGACACAAGCGCGCTGGCTGCACACATCCTCACCTCGCTGCCACCCCCAAGCCCACCAGCTGCCAGCACAGCACAGCACGGCACGGCACGGCACAGCACAGCACGGCACGGCACGGCACGGCACGGCACGGCACAGCACGGCACAGCACAGCACAGCACGGCACAGCACGGCACGGCACGGCACGGCACGGCACAGCACAGCACGGCACAGCACGGCACGGCACGGCACGGCACGGCACAGCACAGCACGGCACAGCACAGCACGGCTCCTGCCGCACCCCTGGTGCAAGCACCGCAGCCGCCCTTGCCCGGATCCCAAAGGGGAGAGACCCGGCTGGCGCCTGCCCCGGGAGCTGCTCCAGCCCTCATGTCACTGCAGGCAATCTGCATTGCCAAGAGAAAGAAGGATATAAAAGAGAAATGCTAGCCAGGGAGAAAACCTGATTCTCAGTGAAATCCCCTTAGGGATTTCATAGTACACTTTATCTTTGACCTCGTTCCGTAGGAGTCAAACCAAGTCAATGAGAGAATAGAAGAGGACTGCACCAGCCACTGCCATTTTGCATGACAGCTTGTCCACTTCTAGTTTTGTAGTGGTTTGAGCCGGGTTAGCAGCCAACCGCTGCAGATGGTCATGAGCAAAAGGCAGACTCGTTAGGGGAAGAATAAAACCCATATATTTATTACAGACACTAACAACATGTAACAGAGCACAACAGTGAGAAGCATTGCCACACCTTGAGAACACCTTCCCCCCACCCCTCCCTTCTTCCCGGGCTCAGCTCTGCTCCCGATATCTCTATCTCCTCCCCCCAGTGGCACAGGGGCAGGGGATGGGGGGTGCAGTCAGTGCTGCTGCTTTCTTCCATCTTTGGTGGCGGGGAGGAAGCTTCTGGAACTTGCTTCCCCTGCTCCGTCACGGTCCCCCTCTCCCAGCAGACAGTCCTCCACAGGAGTCTCTCTCCCACGGCTGCAGCCCTTCCCGAGCTGCTCCGTTGTGGGACTCCCCCGCATGCTGCAATCCTCCCAGCGCTGAATTACAGCAGAGGGGCTACCTTTTCCCATGAGACCCCGGCCTTCTTCGGGCACAGCACTTTGATCAACAAGGCAGAAGCCACAGGCCATAAATCAACGTCTGCTCCACTGTAGATCTCCATGGGTGGCAGGGGGGCACCGCCCTGCCGTCTCACCACAGGATACAGGGAGGTCTCTGCTCTGGCACACCTCCCCCCTCCTTTCTTCCTCCGTTCCTCCACTGACCTTGGTGTTCACGCAGCTGCAGCAACTCCTCCTCACAAGTCCCACTGCTCCTCACCACGTCCCTTCTTAAATACGCTATCGCAGAGGCGCAGCTGATGGGTTCAGTTTACAAACAGAAGTGGAGCTGACTTGGAGCTGGGGGAGCTTTGAGAAGCTTCTCACAGGGGGCCGCCCCTAAAGCCCCCTCCCCTGCCACCAAAAAAAACTCCACCACTCAGTCAACCCAGGACAAGTTTAAATGTTTAATTTCAAGATAATAAATTGAACTTGTCTCCAGAAACACCATTTCATGCTGTTTTTACAGTGACCTTCTGTGGCGAAGCACTATAGAAATCAGTATTGCACGTTTAACTGGTATTAATTATGCTCCTTTTAATCAAAAACTCATTTTTAATGAAATACAGTTCCCACAATTCAATTCTTACTATATTTATTTTCCTCTTCAAATAGTGTTATGCTCCTTACCATTCTAATACAGCATTGAAATACCAAGACATTTTAAACCCTGAACCTCATGCTATGAATGAAAGAAATAATAAAGTGACTTCTGAGTGATTTCTTGATAGACAAATCCTCACTTTGCCATCCATGCTTTCTGTTTGTTTGGGGTTTTTTTGTTTGTTTTCTCTGCTGTAATGTTATACATTTTGCTGCTCTGGCATCCTATGCACAGATGCTGAAAGACGGAGTAAATATTTGGGCTGACACAGGGTTACACTGATTTATACAGGCAACATCCTAATCTCTGATCAGCTTTCTATATAATTTCATTGTTCCTTTATATTGCTCCAATTATATTGTTCCTTTTACCCACTGCAAAATGATTTTCATCTTCTTACACAACTTTCTTTGATTGCAGCTGAGCATTCAATTACAAGATTTCCAGGCTTCACAGATGAATGCCTGAACCCAAGATTTATCAAAGCCTTGGAGATCAGACTGAAGAAATATTTGCTATAATTCTAGTTTTGGACAGCTGTCAAAATCCATTTAACTTTCAAACTTTCTTATTCTGTTCCAAAAACTGGAGTAGCTCTGTGTTTGGATATTGAAAAAACAAGACACATTAATACATCATGTTTCCTAGGAGACTTTTTCTCCTAACAGTAGTTTCTTCTCCTGTGAACATATATTTTAGCATATATATTACAGCCATTTAAAAAGGACTTATATGGGATTTAAATGTCATTCCTAGATAATAGTAACTGGCAGATAAAAGAAGATTAAGGAGAGCAGGAATAGAGGGAGGAAAAGAAAAAACTAGGGAAATGACAAACAGGTTATCAGCGAAGGCTGATCAAGACAGGCTGGTGGAGACACCAACCAGCTGACTCCACCTTGTTTTAGGTCACCACCTCTGTCATGTTGCTGCAGGTCACTTTTTGCTGTGCAGACAGGCAGAACTTCTAGATTTGCCTGTTTTGGAGCTAGAAATTACAAAACACCCAGGATTCAAGCCTGTTTCTAGATTTGGGGGTTTTTTGTTTGGTTTTTTTTTTTTTCCTCCAAGAAACAAATATCTTGGGAATAAAGAACTTTAACTTGAAGAAGTCCATAAATAGTAGCCCCTTACTCACATGGGTTTGTTGACCTACAGATGATTTTCCATACTTACATGCTTTAGAATAGCAAGATAAATGACAATCATTTTCTTTACTCACTGATTTAGTCAGAAAATTATGTAAAATTTCATACTCATGTTCTCAGGGAAAATGATATCCTTAGGCTGGAGCTAAGGAGTAATCGTCTTTCAGTTTGCATACACATACAGAGAAACTCATTGAAAAACCTCAGTCAGAAGGATCCTCCTGCTCTCATCTAGTCTGGTCCCTGATCAAAGCAGAGCCAACCTTGAAGTTAGATTCAATGCTAAAATTAGATCAGATTTCTCAGGGTCATGTCTAGTCAACTTCTGATTATCTCCAAGGATGGAGATATGTGCTCTTTCCATAATAAACAAGTGGCTTAGATCCACAGCACAGGTCGCTCAAGGACTTAATCTTTTGGAGTTTATCTGAAAAATAAATTAAGAACACTAATGGTAGGGATCATGTGAAAGCAAATACACTTCATTCAATTCACTAAACTCAGATCTGGGCTTAGATTATAATCTACTGTTCTGTGGTTAATTTCACTTTTCCAATTCCAGTGTTTTACTCATCCTAATATCACAAAAATCATGGGTATTTTTTCCCTTAGTGGAAAAAATTAGTTACATTATATACAGATATTCAATTTAAAGGCTAAAATTAAAATTGTATCAAGATGCTTCCTTTTAGGTTCTCTCTCACACACAGACTCCAAAAAACTTCCCTGACTGATTAATAGACTTCTGGCAATCAAACAGTCCAAAGTTTTACTGGCAGGACTGAACTCTTTTGCTCTTTATTGATAATAAGCCTTTTCAAAGAGCTGTGAAAGTAATTAGTTACGCTTTTTAATAAATTACATGGGGAAAAATAATTCTTTTCACCAGCTCAGAGTTGTCAGTAAGCAAAATAATAAAATCAACTGGCAAAAATCCAGATTCATGTCAAGATAACTTTCAAAATGTTGTGGCATTTGACATGTTCCATATTTATTTTGAAAGGCTATGCAAAATGCTTTATAAAATATAATTACTTTAAAATATTAATTGGTTTGGAGAAAGCTAGCCCAGACAATGTTTTAAATGCACAAAATATTGAATAGTTACATGAAACTATTCAGCTAGGTAGGACTCAGGTGAAATACAAGACCAGAATAGAAAATAAGGGTTGCTGTATCTTAAGCCAAAGTCATTTCAGAAGTTCTTGATGCTGCTGAAAGTCTCTCTTCACCGCCGAAGGTTGCTGAGCCCATCTCTGTCTCCATTCCTCATCCATCAGAGTCATGGCCACTGAAAACTTCTCACTTATGAAGATGGGCTTGTACTAATATGCTGATTTGTAAATTGGGTTATATACCAACTGCCACTGGCACAGAGCTTACACCAGCAGAACGGGGCTAAATCCACCAGTACAAGTCTGCCAGAGCTATTAGGCTCAGCAGCACACATTAGAGTATTTGTCCTCAAATGAGAAAGAGACTCCAAATTCCTTCTCCTTTTACCTGTCCCTCATCTTTTAGAAGAAAACTTTAGCTCCACCTGTGTAGCATGCTGGGCCTCAGACTATCCATGTTTTCAGAGGCGACCAAAGCCATTCCTCCAAGGTCAAGTCCTCAGGGACTTTAAGCAGAAAGACATCTATTTTATGGTTCACATGATCGAGGTATCAATTTGCTCAGCCTGGACATCTCTGGATACACATACAGATGCTACTGTAGTCAGACAGAAAGATTTTTTTGTGGATACTAAGAGACTCCAGGATTATGCAACACCCAGGCATGGTTTTCAGGATCTTTAGTTTTGGACTTTTGTCTGGTTTCTGACACCATCAGGAACAGTACACCAGCAGTAGGAAATAAAACAGGATCGAGGCACGGTCCCCACTGCATTGATGTAGCCCAGGCAGCTCTACACAGCTGAGGGGTTGTGGATGACACTACGTGCAGAGCAGCAGGCAGACTACCTGCAGAGGATGAGCATGTCCGAGGATGTTCCTCACTGCTTGCTGCCATAGCACCACCACTTCTCCATGGAGCAGTAGGCAAGTGAGACAGCATCATGCACAGATGACCACAAACCAGGGAAGTCATTTGCTGTAACCCCAGGTGACCTCTCTGCTAGACTGGGCCTCTTGTAAATCGGGATTGCCATCAGCTCCTCTTGTCCTCACTTCCAGGCAGATTATCCAAAACAACAACCCATCTCCACTTTGAGAAGCATGATCCTAAATCCGTCCTTTAATAAGGACTCATTTCTCATTGCCTGAGTAAAGGTAGCCCTTACTCTGATCCTAACCCAAGCCCTAGGGCAGCCTGTGCTGTACTGTCCTCAAGTTGTTTGCATGCCATTTCCCTGTTGGGACATCAAGAAGGCTGCCACGACCTACTAGGGCACTTGTCCTGTGCTCAGTCTCCAGCCTCCAAAAGCTAAAACCACAACTGCAGCATCAGCCATAATCTTACCCCATTGACTGTAAACCAGAACATGGCAAGAAGTCCCAAACTTAATCTCTTGGCATTCCTTCTGAGGTCTTATTCTTCTTCAGTGAACTCAGGCACACCTCTTACACTCCCTGCCCCCTCCCACACACACAAATCAACCTATGCTGATCTCCAAATCAGGTCGCTCTCTGCCACGGCTCTTACTCCCATCAAATGTCCCATCTTTGAAGCCCAAAAGCAAAAAGTGCTATTCCCTCCAAAACAAAATGTTCCTTGTTCACATCAACTTCCTACAAATCAATCCAAACCACAGCCCTAATCCTTTACACATGCTTAAAAAGGCAAATCTGATCTAGCTGTCTTCCTCAACAGATTTCACTCAAAATATTCTGAGACCCCAGAGTCACAACTCAAAAATAAATAACCAATAGCTCAGTATAGGAATTAGAACATTATGTCTTAAATATTTATTTTATTTCCCTAACTCCTCACTTCTTTAATTGAAACTTGTAATTAACTCTAACTACAAATTATCCAAGGGAATTCTTATTAGCTCAGGAGGAAAATCAAGCTAGGACATGTTTGGCAAAACCTGGCATTTTTTCTGAATGCAAGACTTACCTCTATATTTAGACCACTGAAAAAACCTACTCCTGCAAAGCTCAATCAAACTGTACCTGTTGCTAGGATAAAAGGTGCTTTGCAAGCCCAAAATGCACAAATGCTAACCTGAGCCCTGGAAAACAAGCCTTTTGAAGGTGGAGACTTAAAAAAATGTCCTCAGACTGTACCAGCGCACACTTACAGGTGCGTGTAGCTGACCTTCACACCAATCTGCTCCACTGGAGAAGAGAGCGACCCTTCTAGCAGAGACTCAGAGAATCAGCCCTATAAGTTAGCCTGAACTCACAGTAGCCCAAGATAGCAATTTTTTAAAAAACAACCAATGTGTGTCAGAAGCACTCTATCAAATCTCATTTCAGAAAACCTAGAGTCCAAAATACAGTAATAAATTCAAAGCTTCCTCAGACCTCAACCCAGCGCCCTAACAAAAACTATTTCTACCTGCATCAAAGCCCCCCACAAATTATCAAATCCCAAAATCAAACCCCCAAATAAATCTTATTTATTCTAAATGGCTCCAAAGCATAAATGCCCTTCAACATATCCCCTGTTTAGAAATCAGGCTGATCAAGAAATGAGACTGGGGATAAAGTTAGGAGTACAAGTTACCAAAACAATAGCCAAGATTGCTGTATGTTCATTATGAAATGAATGAAACCTCTCCACCTGCCCAGCCGCATTAAAAATCCGCATCTGCAAAAACTTGTCCACCAAACTCATAAAGGATACCATGCTTCTTTGAAAAGTTGACATGACAAGGGGGTCCCAGCACATGACCCATGTTGAATTTAGGGCAAAACAGAGAAAACAGCCTCCTCTGGTACTGCCAAACCAAAATTCACCTTGCTACCTCTGACTGAGACCAGCATTTTTCCAAACACTTCCAGCCCTTTCCCACCTCTCTCTGAGGCCACCAGGAGTTGGTGGGTCCTGACGCAGGAGACCTGAAGGCATTGGGCCTTCAGGCATGGACCTCAGGCCAAGGTAAAGGTCTGGCTTCAGGCAGGGTCCACTGTGGGAGGCCACTGCCCCAGTGCCAAGGACAGGGTGAGGGATGAGGGTACAGTGTCATAACCCAATGGGGTTGAGAAGACACCAGCAGTCAACTGGTAGGCTGACACCTACACGGGTCTCTGGACAAGCCTGAACTTGCTTTCTTGCAAGGACTCCTGCACCAGCACCCTGTTCTATGGGGATAACCATGCTGGGTCATGGGCTCATCCCAAGAGTAAGGTGGAGGCCCAGGAAGAATTTCGAGGCCACATTCACGTGGGGTCATGGGCTCAAGGTGGCATTTCAGACCCTGTGAAGCTCAATGCAGGAAGGCAACTGAGCTGACAGGGGCCACTCTCCAGGTTCGGCACCATGACGTTTCAGCACTTGAGGGTACATGGGATGCCTACACCAGGATTAGGTTTGGGATAACTTTTCAGGATACCTTGAGTACTCAGGTTTAAAAAATGGGTTGTCCGGGACGCACTTCAGGCTGCAACCTCATAAAGACAGCACAGCTGTTGCAGGTAACAGGACATGGGCTTTGCTTTGACTTTGCAGAGCCTCGGGATGCAGGTTTATCAGTCTTGCTTTGCCTGAATTTGTCAAGACTTGCTCAAAGCTTTCCTTTCATTTAGTTTGATTTGTTGCTGTAACAGCCATTTTTCTAATGACGAGGTAGCTACACCTAACTTGCTTTGCTTATTTTTGTATAGCATAACCATAGCTTTTATACAGATAGTAGTAACACGCAGCTGTTCTGTGTGATGTGAAATATTTATAACCTTAGCAGAATGATGTAATGAAGGGCTGGTATGAGAGAGAAGGCCCTGAAGGTGGGCTCCCAAGAGGTGCTGTAGGACTACAGGCAGAGGATGGTGGAAACAGGGCATGGGCTAATGCTGAGGGCTGCAGGGCTACAATCCACACACCAGTGGTCAGAGAGAAAAGTACAGACCTGGAAGCTGAACAAAACCTGTCTTAGGAGTAACAAAAGGTAACAAAAATAATAAAGAACAAGTTTCTAACATAGGTAAAATGCACCATACATAGTAAATTCAGATGTAACATAGAATTACAGACCAGTGAAAAAAGAACAAAGTACAAAATCTGTTGGGAAACATGGATATGACCTTAAGTGGATCCTAGAAGAGGAGAAGGAAACCACCACCACCATACTCATCCCAGCAAAGGACTCAGGATGCTGTTGCGTTGCCATATCCACTCCTCCCAGGCTGAAGCCATTGACCCAGAGGTGCAGTGGAAGGGTGAATGGGACACCCGGGGAGAGGGGTAGAGCCTAGACAGCGCATGCGTAACAGTTTTGACTGTATTAGTGTTACTGAAGCTTTCCATAAATAATAATATTCTGAATTTTTTTCCTCCTTCATGTTTTGAAAAACAAACAAACAAAAAAACTATTTGCAGAATAACAATTTTTTTATTGGACTACTAAGACTTCAGTTATACAAACATTAAATTCTTGGCATGCCCTGCTTTCCCTGCAGAGTATTTTAAATGTCTCAAAGCTTGTTAAGCATGGGTGTATTTAGGCAAAGGGCAGCAAAGGTTGCTAGACTCTGGCTAAGGCTGGAGTAGGAGTTTGGTTTAAGGTTGGGTTCATAGCTCAGGTTTGAAGGGCCATTCCAGAAAGCGTAGAGCTTGGGCTCCAAAAGGTTTGTCAGGTGTGGCTGAGCTAAACCAATGTCATTCACTGCAATTCCTTCACATCTGCAGCAGCTACATTTTTGCAGGCATCCCTAACTAACAAAAGCATTGATCCTTGTTCAGTGACTCTGTGCAGAGGAAGAGCTCCGTGACCCATGCAGGCATCAGCTGACACCTTAACCTGTCACCACCTTTTTTAATCTATTAGTTGCCTTGGTGAATCCCAAATCCCAGCTACGACCAGGTTATGGGCCAGGATGATGGCTCAGGCTTGCATACTCACGTGATTAGGAGTAAGCTGGAGGTGAGTCTAGCTAGTACCACCAGCACTCTTGCAGCTTCCCGCCCCCTCTGCTGCTGCTGCTGCCCAAATCTGGGGGCTTGAAGCTTGGCAAAGGGTGATGCTGTGCCAGCAAGTGGGGACAAAGGAGAGAGACTGCCCATGGAGAGCCCAAATCAGTTCACTGTCCCCAAGACAGTCTCATCTTTTCCTTGGGCTTCCTACTCTCTGCTGTCTCTGGACTTGGCTTGGCTCTCGGGGAATACATTACTCTGAATATTTTTCCTTCCTGTTCGGATACTGGACCATGACCATGGCTCTAAGGCAACAGCAATAGTTAATTAAGCATTAAAGCTCTGAATGGAGCTGTCACGCAACAGGATCAATTTAACTCTTTTGCCTTGGACTCTGTCCCAGGACTGTTGCCTCCACACAGTCCAGAAGGACACAGTCAAAGGTCAAGTAAACAAAAGATTATTGGTCTGCTTGGGCAACTTGGAAGAAGAGGAAAGATAAATTACAGTGCCTGCATAATCATAAAAAGATTGATTGTTTTTACTAGTGTTGGGCAATGATAGAGAGAGGATAAGAGGTTTATCTAAGTTTTGCAGTGACAAAAAGATAGAAAAAACATGAAGAACAAAGACTTCCCCACTTATATTTAAATGAAAATTATTCTACTGAGTTAAAAAACTTACTGAATGAGTTGGAGGGAAGTGCTTTTTATCATTTCCCTTCTTTTTTAAAAGGAATCAAAACCAAATGTGAAGACCTTGATTACTTTAAAAAAATAAATCACCTTATATCCTTTTCTGTTTATACAGTTCACATTTACAAATAATTTACTAAGACCAAAAAAATATTTTGACCTACCATTCCACTGAAAAAATAAATAAAGAGGTCTTAAGGGGTTTTCTCCATCTTCTTTCAGCTCTGGATGTTTTAGCAAATGCTAATTTTTAGAGAAGACAACACTACTCTCATTCAGGATATCAGCTTCATTATGTCTCTCCAGTTAAGCCCACAGCCTGACATATCTATATTTCTCATTGCTGTGGAAAACCTTTTTGACAGTTAATAAATTTAACAATATTCCTACAGGACTCCCAGAATATGCTATTCCCTTGGTGCAACTTTATGATGCCTTGCTTCTAAGGTCACTGAATTTCTTTTCATTAACATGCATTTGCGTGACACAGATGATACTGGCACACCTTCAAAAGAAACTCTTCTCACAACCCCCCAGAGAAATATTTGGTCTGAGAGCTTAGCAGTCTTCAGTGCCTGTGAAAGGAGTCTTGCAAATAAAGCCATACTAACAAAAAAGAAAGAATTATGGAAACACAATAGGCAGCCCTAAACCATTACCTTTATGACCTAATTCTCTACAGCTGAACATTTGTTTAAAAACCCTCAGCTAATTAAACTCTTGTCCACAGAGGGAGTCAGCAAGTGCCTTCAGCCAACAAGCCAGCATTGAGAAAATACACATGAATACAAAATCTCCTCTTCTGTAGTGGGTGTGCAGTATTTTTCCTCCTCTGAACCTTGAGTACTTACAAAAAATAAAATCCACTAAGAATGAGGGAATCATCCAAAAACACCCCCGGGCACAGATCAAGCCCCTCCATGACTCAGAGCCCTGTTATTTCACCAAGGTCAGTGGGAGTTAGCCTGAACTTACGGTCAAAAAGCATTTGGCCCAATGCTTTAAAGGCACCGAGTTTTATTCTACCTCTGCCTAACTTTCAATTGAAGGCATAGTAAAACTGGGGGAATAAGACTGAGTCGGGTATTTACACTGAGCCCCCAGCTGCCCCTGCCTGTGGCATGCTCTGCGTCACCCACACTGGGGAGGGAAAAGCTCTGAAGGAAAACACAGCAACAGTGCTTACAAAAGCCAGGTAACCCCATATGGTACATATTTCTGTAATTTTATCTTGCCGAGCAGAAAAATTAACAGATCACCTCGATCTCTTAGAAAACCTTTTGTTCCTCACAGGTCGTGTTGTCTGGCAACCAAGCAGCAATGTGTTTGGGCTGAGACCTGTGTCTCAGCTGTATTTTAGCACAGCTACAAAACCCAGACACAGGTTTTACCCCACAGAAGGCAGCATTAACGACTCAAGAGATAAGGTAGAAGAGAGCTATTAGTTCTTGGGTAAAAATTTGAACAGAAGTTTTCAAAAAGAGAAGGATTTTTCAGTGTTCAGTTCTCACAGATGAGCAGTTAAGCCTGAGAATTATTTTTTTTTTTTTATGAGAGCTTTCCTGTTTTTAGTTGTTAACGTATATCTACATATATGAAGCTAGATAAACAATTAGGAAGACATCTAGCTCCTTTCAGCAGGACAGAACAATAATCCAACTAGCGTTTGGCATTAAGCAACCTTAAGATTTACCTTAGCTCAGTAAATCTGTTTACTTTGCCCAAGTGCTTCAAATAACTACCATGTCTCCTTCACGGTTGTGCCCCTGAGAAGCGCAGCTACCTCAGCACTAGGTTGCGAGAGGCTCAGAGTATAGATGGAACAAGCCAGTGGCATCTCTAAACTGAGGCAACGTGCCTGTTTTAGCTGGATCAGCCTGGTCAACGCAACAAAGCACCATCGAAATGCTCTGGACTAAGGATACCCTCTGAGACACGGGGAAGGTTCGGCAGCTAGAGTGAGGTGGCGTGGCAGGAAGACTGTCACTACTCAAAGATAACTCTAGAAATCCTTTGGGTTTGGAATTGGCACCAGTGAAGCATTGCAGGACACTCAGAAGGTGGCATAAGAAAGCAACTCTTGCTGAGAAGAGCTCCTCGGAATTTTCAAACCCATGTGCTCCGTCTGATGCTCACTGCCTGGCACAAACCATGCTTTTATTTTAACAATTAAAACTTGTTAAACTTACACTTATCTTCCTTATTCTTTTCTACTGCCAACAATTTAAAGAACTCTGATGAGTCCCATACACTATTTCTATTTTACGATACTTCTAATCTCTGAACTGCTTGGTGATGTGATAACTCTCAATATTATTAGAAAGAAACTGGAGGAACTTTTGGAGGCAAACTTCAGTATTTGGAGCACCACACTTTAAAAAAAAAAAAAAAAAAGTAATACGTTGGTGAACCTCTCATTTTGTCTTCTGGAGTGGAAATCAAATCAAGTTCCGACCTTGTGAAGTCATTGAATGTACTCTATGAAATGTTTATAACTATGGCTGAGATATAATGCCTGCACTCTGACTTGGGAACATTAAATTGTAATAATGGGGAAGGAGGATGATAACCAGGGTATACAGCATACCTCACTTAAACAAAAGCCACTAAAGCTTGTCTTGATACTACTTTTTATTTGTATTTTTAATAATGCAACACACTGATAAAGATAACACCTATTTTGTTATACTCATAGGAGACAAAACTTGTCTTATGCTGAGCAGGTGCTTGAATGGATTTGTGGTCTACACAGAGCTGATTTATGCAACAAGATGCTAAAAATTACATATGCTTAAGCAAACATGTTTCTGGAAGAAGACTATCCTTATTCCAGAGCACTTTAACGGCACTTTGTTACAGACTGGGTTCATCCCTCTAAAACGTACACTGTTGCCTCAGCTTAAAGTTTATTTAAAGTTTTACGTTAAAAAGGAAAGTATTTTTATGATATAACAATATAATTTCTGTGGAAATCCTGTTTTCTTCATGACGTTTCTGGTCACTGATGTCCAAAGGTAACATCATATCCAGAATACAATCAATAAATCCCAGAACTTGTAACACCTATATGATGCTTTAAAAACATAGAGGTCCTTCTATATTGTGTTAATAAAGCAAGCATTAAGGTAAATTTACCCACCTTCTAATAGCATTGTATGAGTGGATTCAAAACGAGATTATTAGTGGAAGGTTTACGCAAAAGACAATGACTAGACTGCAGCATGCTAGAAGAAATAGCACGCTGAGTGACATACATACTCCCCTTACTTACTTTCAAATAACACTCCATAGCACGGCACACAACCACAGTTCATCACAATGTTCACATGTGGTATCTCATTTTGTGCTCAGTTTCAAGACAAAGTTTCTAGTCTTAATTAATCCCATACTTCAGATTTTTAAGTGTTCTGGTAGTTTACATAGTAAACAAAAAATCTAACACTGACAGATATGAATTTATATTTGTAAGATAACTTAAGACTCATCCACTTGCCTGCAAGCCCCTTTTTAGCAGTGCGATTGGAACTACTGAGCACTCCAGAGTCTATTTGTACTAGGTATTTTACACACAAGAGTGAAGTTCTGTGTCAATGGGTTTAAACTATGTGGATTTTTAAAGTACAGAAAAAATGTAGTTTAATGATTTGTTATTAATGTTAACCATGTGCATTTTTTTTCCCTTTTTTTTTTTTTTCAATTGAAATTAGCAGTTGGAAGTAAGAAGGTCATCTATTTTAAGGGGTTCATAACAAGCTTGTGCTGACTTCAAGAACAAACCAAAAGGTTCCCGCATGAAAGTGTACGACAAGTCTGGAGCTGTATTCTCATGCTTCCTGCAAACCAGAAGCAAGACCCAGCAGAAACCAGTAAGGTCACGCCTATGGGAACGATGCACTCGCATCCAAGTTTACTCTAAACTAGGCCAGAGTTTGCCCAGGCTGTAAAACTCTGTCCAAGAACCAGGGTAATTATTCAAGCAGTTCATCTGTTCCAGTATAAAAAAGAATGCTGGATTCATAGTGGAGAGAAGAGAGTAGGACTCTGTAGTTTAGCAGTTAGCAGGGCACAAAGCTCCAAAAGGAAATCCCAGATGACAGTCCTTGCTTCACAGGCTATTTCTTTTTTCTCCAGCAACTGCTTCTGCTCCTTCTCACCTGCTGACACTTACCTGCAGACACCAACTTTCTGTATGAAAAAGCATAATTTGTTGTGAAGAGTCTGATCCTGTTGATGTGTGGTATGTGTGATCTGAGACACCATCCTGCATCAAGACTCTCATGGGACCTTGATGCAGGAAGATCTTGCTTGGTCAGACTTGCACATCTACTAGATGTTGAGCTTCTCATACATCTGATCACATATCTTTCAGCAAGGGTGCAATAAATTACCTTGCATGCAACTAAGATTTAATAACAGCCCACCACCAGGAGCTCCCTGGGAGTAGCTGTTAGCTTGAAATCTACACAGCCTAGTTTGTATTCTATTAACCTGTTCACTCATATCCTCAGGTCTGAAGATCTCACTGTGACAACAAAGATATATAACCTGTATTACTCAAATATCTTTGTTACTTCAATAGGGTCAGAAAGTAGTTCTACAGATTCACCTAAAAATAACGCGCAGTTTTATCATTCTAATCCCAGCAGCTGTGACTGCTTAAATACGAACTTCCCTTTATTATTCATAAATTGCTCGTCCTCCTCAGACAGATGCCGAGAATGTTACCCACTGCAACACTACTCTGAAAGTGGATCCAAACAAATACAAGTTGGGAATCCATTCAGTTTACAAATGAAAGGATATATTGGCTTGTTTCCAGTTACTGGCCCACCACCCTGCCCGCTCCTAAGCAACACCTATGTAGACAACACACCTATCGTGCTCTTACAGATATCCCTGAAAGCCATGTTAAGACCATGTCAGTGACACTAAAAGCATCAAGTGGCTTCAGAACTCTGTGACAACTGAATGTGACAGGAATTTCCTTACTTTCAAGAAGTCATTTAGGAAAGCACTCCCCTCGCTTGGCTTAACATTTTCTTTCTAACAAACCCTACCTAGACCTTGAAGCAGTTTCCAGAACCCGTTCTATTTGAAGAGACATTTTCCCACAGCTGACAAGTAAAAACACTGTAATTCCAAACAATACCAGGCTGAATTTATCCAGGACCTAAGTAGGTGGAACTCCAGAGATACCATGGAGCGCCTTCACCCTCCAAAAGGATCAATCAGCTTTATCCATAAATCGGGGTCTATGGAAAAAGGCAAGATTTCTGTGGTAACGGTGCTACTGGCTACAGTTCCTGGACTCTGGGGGTCTGCATGAGTTCTGCGATGTCCTGTCTGGAGATAACAAAAACCTTTCCCAAGATTTTCCTGTGCGTAACTCTTCTTGCCTGACAATGCTACTTGCCTCTCAGTGAACAGAACTGACAGCTCTTGGCAGTATGCTGTCTGCCTCAGTGCAGCAAACTGTAAGACACAGGCACAGAAATGGTGGTACACAGGATAAAAGTCAAAATCTGTTCCTTATACATGAGGCTCTGCAGTGCGATCAAGTCCATTCTGAGCTTTGCTTTAGCAGCTATCAATATAGACCAGTAGTCACATTGCATGCTCCTGATTTTAGAAAGCTGGAAAAGGAAATGCCAAGGACTGTTTTATGCACATTCTTACATGTAAGAAGATTAAAAACAAGTCTAACTAGTTTTCAGAAAGAACAGAAAATCCAGCATTAATCACCAGCTGAGAGCCAATGTTCCAACATTTCTCATTAATTCATGTGCTTGTCTGCCCACCTACTTATAAGCAGGCCATTCAAAACTCTAAATATTTCAACACATAATGAATTAATCATGAGATGGAATGTAACGTAGTATGAAAGGGAAGAAAAATTCAAATATATAATCCATTAGTTACTAGCTTCACCTCAGATCTGGTCAAGTATTGGAGCTAAGCACACAAGATCATGAACTTCCTTCTGCTCTTTGTTCCTTCTATACCATTTCTGAAATCTTTTCCTCTATCCAGAAAAAAATGCTGTAATACTACTAATGTTCTACATGTTTTGTATGACACTTTGATACAGCTCATTCATCCTCACTGAGTTTTGGCTAATAATATTCATTGCTAGCCTTGCAGAAAACAGGAGAACAGTTTTGCTCAAAGTGGCCAAGAATTTATAAACATTAATTTACCCACAGAAGCCAAACATTTGGAAAATAACAGCAACACCTTCCCATTTTTTTTGCTTCTGAATAAAATTTGTGATCAGTTTCCATTTGCCTAGCTTTTACAGCCTTGCCAGTTTCTCTCTAGCATTCTGCAAAATCCTGACTGCAGAACAGCATTCAGAACTAGAGAAAGGCATTGGATCAGTGTGCTGAAGCAAGAGAGCTAGGGAAGGGGACAGCATACTATTTTTTCCTCGTCATAGGGAAGAGAGCAAGTGAACAAGTTGTGCTGGCTTTACTCCACAGACACCAAGAAGAAGCCAAGGCTGTCTCCATTTAAGGGAACTCTTGGCCACTGTGCATTCCTGTGAACAACAAGATAGGCAAATGAAGGCCAAAAATGCAATTCTCAAATAATTTAAGGCAGTATAAACACTGTGAGATTGTACAAGTAGACAACATGACATCTGATTTAAAGCGTCAACCACCAAAACAAGCCTCTCCAAACAAAAATTTGCATTAAATTGCCAGACAATTAGAGCAAGTACCTTCAGATCAGATATGGACGAAGGATTTTGCTCTGAAAAGCAGACTGTCCATTCTTTTCTTTTTGCTGTCAGACTCTAAAAACATTCACTACCCTTAATTCACTTGACTAACTTTTCAATAACATTGTCATTCATTCCTCACCACACCCATATACCTTTTTTCTTCCTCTCATATTCTTAATCAAAAGCTAAAGTCACAAAGACTCCTGTATGACCCCCCTATTGAAAGCAGCTCTAACCTTAGGGTATTAAAAAGGTAAATTATAAGCCTGATCATTTTTTTTATGTTAATCAGTTTACATTTAAAAACCTGAAACAATCATGTCCATCTCTGAGGAACAACTTACACCCGCACCTGTGGAAGGGAACATGAACAAACCAACTACAGGGAACAAGCTGTATATGTCTACATTAACATTTTAACTTGTATCAGTTTTTAAAGCATTGCCTACACATCTCCATTTGCTGCACTTTTGGTTCACTTTGTGGAAATTCCCCACACCTGTCAGCTCAACTGCTTTCAGGTGAGACTGAGTACATAGGTACTCCAGGGGACTGCATCAACAGACACACAGTATATGGGACCCAGAGCTATACTATACTAAAACTCCCAAAACACACACAGCATGGAAAAAAGACCTTTCACAGCAAGTCATTTGCTTTATGAATCCACTTTGATTGCACTACCCTGTCTGCTGATGTGGACATAATTATCCCAATCTAAAATTCTTGGGGGGGGGAAGAAGGGTTTTCTAAAGTTGCTGGGTTTGATTTTTTTTTTTTGCCTCACTTAGACATGTGGACTTAAATGTTATTTTACAAACTAACAGAAAATTTAGTAGTTGAAAGTTGATTTGAGTCTAGATACCAACTCAGAGTTAATATAACCTTTTTAAAGGCTACTTGTGAAAAAAAGTCAATGAAGCCTGAATTTTTAAACTCTTCTTTACCACATTCAGAGGAAAAGCTAGGACAAAAACAGGACCAAAGTTAGTTAGTGCTAAGCACAATCCCAAACATTGCCATTTATACTGCACGTTAAAATTGCTAAGGTAAAGAAGTTGATGGGATCTACTATATGTGCATATATGGCTGTATCTGTAAACCAAGTCTGACAGAACACATGAATACAAATGAAATAGATACTGAACACTTTCACAGCTGAAGCTATATGAGATACCCTTATTTGCTGTAACAGTAAAGGAATTCCCACAAAGGAATCCCACAATAAGGAATTCTTCAAGGAGTCATGTACTGACATAGTCCTACATATGCATAAAGCAAATTCCTGAAGTCACAGCACTTTCCCTTACCTAATTATTTTTTTTTTTTTTATATAAAGCTCATGTTTACAGTGTACTATCTTTTGATTTGATTTGACACAGGACTTAAATTGCACGCACCTTCCCTGGTGCTGCCAAGAGTCAGACCTTGGAATGGTGTTTCAAGCCCTGCTGAATGTCAGGGAGGCAGAGCTTGCAGGGACAAACCACTGAGGCACTAGTTGGTGTCGAGGTCATTCAGATAAAAACATACATCTAAGCTAACTGCTCCATAATATACTTTCTCACTTTCCATGCAACTTCTCCGCATAAGGGACATATCTTGACTTTCAACATATATCAAACAGGTACCCCTGAGAAGTGTCCCAATATGCAAGACCATCTCTTTCCAGGCCTTCAAAAAAGTTTGAAATTAATCTATGAGAGCCAGTGAGAATAAGCAATTAAACTTTTATTCATGATCATTTACATATGACTAAAAATGTTCACCACAAAATGGAAGCTTTCAGTTATCTTGTTTTTAGCAGTGAAAATAGTCATCTCTTCATAGTAAAGCACCAAGGAACATATCACAGAACAGTCAGAAACAGATTCCATATACATGACAAAGCTGAAGATTTTATAAAAGTCTAAAAGTTCCAGAATAAATTCTGGAGTCACCTGAGTGCTTGGCAGGAACAGTTATTTAGTAGCAGTTACTTTTTTTCTGCCTTTTTTGCAAATAAGAGCTACCTTCCACAAAACTGAGACGGACATTAATTGGGCCAAACATTAGGTTTCATATTTCACCTGAATTTTTCAGTGGGAGTCAAACAGAACAGTTTGCTGGTAGGAGTACCTACAACTATAAAGAGCAGATGTCAAGAGGAAAGGAAAAAATAAAAATAAAATCACCTCATTATAGCCCGATTGGTAGGGCCCAACCACTTACAGGCACCTATACAGACTACTCCACTCAGCTTTTTTCATTACATTTAATTAGCATTTCATTCAAACATACTACATTTCAGAAGACAACATAATTTTTTAAGTTAAGTTGTGTACATGGACAAATACATGTACACAGTTTTGGTAGTCCTTTAAAGCTGTAAAATTTATATGTAAAGAGAGTCCTATGGACCCCATTACAGATTAAAGAGAAATAACCAGAATCAGTGTTACATACAAAACAGTATTCTAACACAGAAACCAATACAGTTATCAAATAATTAATTAGAGAATAAAATTGTTATACAAAGAGAAATGCTGCCTTTTTATCATTTCAGAACAGCAAATAAGGCGGCAACATTTAAGAAAAGTGCACAGCAGAAAAGAATTTTTCAGTTTTCTGAAAAAGTTGAATTTCTCTTCAGACATCAGACTTTTGTCCTGAAACATAGTGGGTTAGGATTGCTTATATTCTCTCCCAGATCACTCTCTTCTTGCATTAGTTCTCAGTAAGGCGCTTACTCTGACATGTAGGAATGATACATCAGGGCCGCGATAATTGCTGCTATCAGTGGAATCACCCAGTTGGACCATGAACTAGAAGGAAGTTTTTGAAACAGTAGTTTAGGAAGTGACAACCAGCAAGTTATTTTTTTCTTAAAAAGTCATTGTTTAAAGAGGTCCTTCCTCCACTCCAACAAATACTTCAAAGAGCAACAGAACACCTGAGCTGGCCAGTCATACAGGAGCCAAGTAAAAAAGCCTGTAATGTTAAGGCTTTGTACTAGAGCTTACAAGAAGTCTGCTTACTAGAGAAAAGTAAGACTCTAGACATGTTTAAAGTCATGGCATGCTGCCCAGAATATCATTCATTCAAAAGCCACTTAAGTAGCAGCATCACATAACACTCTGAAGCACCCAAATTCCTCACTGAGAGGCATGGAACAGTGCTCTGAGGCTTCATCAGTAGGCAACTGTCAACAGGATCAAACTTTATACAGTTTGATTCAATGGTGTTCCAAAGTGGTTCTTCCAACCCCGCCCCCTCCAATTCTAACAGATGTTCCTTCTTAGACACACAATCCTCTTATTTCCCATAGATGCAACAGTTGTATCAAATTTTAGAAATGAAGCATCCATGTCAGTAAAAAAAAAGTTGGCAATGGCACCAAGTGTCTTCTATTCACCTGAGAGCCTCCAGAAATGAAGGCTTGTGCAACAAACTATTTGGTAGATACTGATACAGCAATGCAAAAAAAAAAATCTAGCTACTAAGCTAACATGCTTGTAAAATGGTACACAGATGCCAACATGGACTTGACATAGAACAGAAATTTTCATGCTCCATCAACTGACATCTAAGCTTCCAGCAGACAAAAGCTATTAAGCTTTCTAGGCTTAAGAAACATAATCATGAGGAACTTCAAGTTTAACATCAGGTGTCATACTATACCTGGAATTAGACTGAGCAGTGGTAATAAGAGTTTCCTGGAAAGCAAAGCATAAGAAGATATTTACATCAGGCAGACACCCCTCTCCATCTTAACTAGCCCCTCAATTTCTAAACTCATTAAGTGGGACTAATTTAAAAACAACTCAGTGCATTGCATTTGAAAAGTATTTTCTCAGAATTCCTGTAACAGACTGTTGTATTAGAAGCTAGCTAGCAGCATTATCTGTAGTCAACATTGTATCAAGTTATTAAAAAAATATCACAATGAATTTTGCTACAAGTTTTCCATGAAGCTAACTTCAACCTTAAATTACATTTGAAAAGTTTTAGGCAAGTAAGTGATGTTTGTGTTAGGTGGCTAAAATTTAATTGAAAATACTCTGTATTAATACACAAATATTTCTTATCTCAAACTTACATGAAGAAAGCTACTAATTCACATCTACAAGGCTTACTGAACTCAAGCTTTTTAGTGTGGCATTTCAGATGGCTTAAGAATCAGTCAAATTACAGTTGTTTCTGGTATTGGACTTGTTCAGTTGCCATAGAAAAAGAAGTACTACAAGATCAAATACCAGTTGGCAGATGACCCTAAGTGCATTTAAAATATCCAAGCATTAAAACTGTACTTAAAATTAGTGGTACAAGATCCATCACTGAAAAATTAATTGTTTCAGTATCAGAGTATTTGCAATTCATTTAAAGAGCAAGATTCGCAACATCCTCTCATAGGTTGAAACAGGCTACTTCTGCAAGCACTCAAATCATCATAGCTTTACATGTGACAAATATCATGTTTAAAAGAATAAGACCCATCTATACTGGTTTTGTGAACATACCCATCAAAAACTAATCCCAAAGCCAAACAGCATGAAGCAGCTTGTGCCCACACTATCAAGACTAACACCTTCTACAACAGTCTTGCCACATCCAGGGCCAGGGGATGGTTCCCCTCACACCAAGACAGTATGAGAAATATGGCCCAGCTGGTCAAAACCTGCTTTTAAACACGACAACACTGGACATGTACACTGATGGTACTTTATATACAGTGCAAGGATGAGAAGGACATTTGAGAGCACAAGGCCTTCTGACAGCTCCTTGAGGGCCAGGGCCTAACTTGTCACACCACCCACCGAGTGCAGTGCAAAGCAAAACTGTCTTATCAGCTACACCCACATGTCCTCCTGGAGGAAAGCACTCCAGCTTCCTTCTGGAATGATGGAACACACACATGTAGTGTCAGTAACTGTGACCAGCACTAAAAGAAGGGAGTAAGCCAAACAAGAGTGTAGTAAAAAGTAATTTGGATACATCTTAACTCCCAACTGACCACACTTTGGCCAAACTAACATACCAAGTACTTCAATTTAGTAAGTTTCTGTGAGCTTAATCAAGGGATTGTATACTAAAACTTGCACGTTTGTTGCTCTTACAGTTTAAGTTAAACTGCCCTGAATTTCAAAAGAAATCTGAATAGCGATGTTATTCTTGGTGGAAAGAAGCTCTTAATTCCAGCCATCACTCCATTTCTTATTTTTATTAGTATACTAGTTCCAGTCCTTAAAGTCAGTAATTGCTATAGCAAATATTTCAGCTTTTTTTTTTTTTTACACTTCCTTTCTTTTAACTTATTAGTATTTTTGGAAGATCTTACAAAAGTGATTGTTTCTTAAAAGTAATCTCTCAAATAAGAGTAAATTACTATTCTCACTACACTTCATTTAAAAATAATCTTCATCTATTTCCTAAGCACATTGCTATTCTGTTAAGCCAGCCCTGAGCAAATATCCTCTTTACACACAGCAGCAGCAACTGTACAAACTAATCCCTGATGCACTTGCTCCTTTAAGGGACATCTAAACTTTATAAATTTGATAGTTGAGTGCCAACACAACTTTATTCTAATAAGGATTAAAAAAAACCCTTAAAAAAATAAGTGCAGTACTCAAAATCTTCCAAACCAGTCAGGAAGCGAACAGTATATTCACCTTGAAAAGGGTTCGCAGTCGCAAATTAACTGATCTATAAATACAGCAAGTGCCTGTATATTCTCTATCTACTAGTGTTACCCATATATTGTTAAGCATCTTTTTTTCCCCTCACAAACACTTATTAATTTAATCTATTCTGTCTATAAACTGATTTTTTTCTTAAACTGAATACTAGAAAACCATTGACTGATTCTAGTCTCACCTTTTTGCTGCAGTGTAATGCCATCACACTTAACCTCTTGGTTCAAAACCACACAAATTAAAGAAAAGAACAGCTAACAGGCAGAATAATTTGAAGCCAGATCGACAGGTTTAAGAGATTCATGACCTGAAACACAACACTTAAATCCAGCTGAATTGTGTTTGCCTCTGGGGGTATACCAGTTATGGACAGATGCTGTTCCCAACGCCCAGATGAAACAATGTGGCATTTAAACAAAACACACTTACTGTTGGTTTCTGAAGCTTCCCTCTATCATCCTGCAGAAAAAACAAGCAAGAAACATTTAGACAAAAACCCAAAGCACTCAAAAAAGGAAAAACCATTTATCACTAAAATCAGTTTGCAATTTATTCTGTTTAGGTATTGTTAAGGTATACTTATTCTTACCCAGGAAACAGGCTTGCAAATGAGCAGACATCAGTGTATAATTTTGAGCTACCATGAACAAGATCACTTGCTTAAATAATACTCCCCAGTACACTATAAAGAAGTGAAAACTGAGTCTCCAACATATTTCATTATTTCTTGTGCCCATGTGTTTGCATTTCCTTTGTCTCTAAACAGTACACATAACCTTAGCTTATACACTGATTGCAATCACATTAGTTTACTTCTACCTAGTCTAGTTGTACTATTGGGCAAAGTCATTTAACTAGTTTTGGTCCAACATCCAGAGCAAAGGTCCCAAATTCTATGGACTTTTCATAAACTCATGAAGTTTTACTTGAAATAGCCACATTCATTACAAAAAAAGCCTAACAGTGTATCATAGCAGTGCTCTATTTGTGTATTAAGCTATCAAGCTGTTTGTATCATACCAAATGAAAACAGGCACTTGTCAAACAAGGAAGAACTGGACTGGTAGCCAGGTTAACACTGGCTTAACTAAACTTACTGGAATCAAATGCCATCTGAAATAGGTAGCAAGCCTACAAAGTTACAAGTATGCATCAGAGCTGAATTATTAGGAGAAACTACACTATTCACATTTATTAAGCAGGCCCAAAACCGCTACAAGATCACAAATCTTAGTATGAAATAAAATACTCAGGACAGAGATATTTACCCTGAATGCAAGACAAAACATACACAACACTAAGAGTGAAGGAGTCAGGGATGGGTAGTAAAGCAGAACAGAGGGACACACTGGCAGCCTGAACCTCTAACAAGTGTTTTTCAATGAATAAGGCCTTTTTTAAGCTCTCCTGCATCTATCTGAAGGAAGCTAAGGCAGCAGCTCTGTAGCTAGAAATAAATCCTTCAAAACTCGAGGCAGCAGAAAGGTGCTTGTTAAAAAGTACAGGAAATGGTAAAGTATAGAAAAGAGGAAAATGACAAATGGTTCAGTGGGAACTGGTCAGAAACAATCCTGACAACTACAAGTAGGGAACACTGATACAGCTCAAACAGGGGGAACCAGAGAGGGGAAAGACAGAGCATCCAACTAGAAGTACGATGCTTACAACAGCTGTTTTCTAAACATACATATGAAGAACCAGGATTGTAATTTTAGATCCAGATGAAAGCCTGGCATGTATATTTACAGTGATGAAAGTGGCTGTTAGTAATCACTCTGCATGTTGTCGTAAGAAAAGGTCTAGACATTCTGACACATTACCTTCAGTGGTTATAAAGTCTCATTATAAAGCTCACAGGGTACACCAGAAACAGCACTGTTCCATACTCAGTTTAGTCAAGAACTAAGCTGTAAAATATTTTGAAGCAGAAAACTTTTGTATGTGACCATCCTTATGCTATACTAATCAAATCCCTTCACATTGGGGGAACCTATCTGCAGTCCAGGTCCACCTACAAACATCTGCAGGGCTGGCATCCAACTAAACTGGTAGCTCTCCTTTATTTTGAAGGAAGTTACAAGAGAAAGAGCTAGACACAAAAACACTATAGTAAACAGCAAGTACTGGTGCTCTCACATACTCACCGGATGAAGTTCCCCAACAATAAAAGTTTCTGACAGTGTCCTTGCATCTGTGGAATGGCCAACATCTTCGAAGTTCTCAGTAGCATCTCCCCCAGCTTGCTCCCTGAGGACCTCTTCACCACCTGGGTGCTGCAGTTTTTAATGAGATTGAATTTGTTACTGAAAACCATTGCACATTCTAAAAATGGAAATGCTTCATTTCTACATTTCTAAAAATAAAAGTCCTCACAAAATAAGCTTCTAGATTTCTCAGAGTAAGCATAAGCCTCTCTAGTTATTTAGAGAGGTTTATGTACTCTCTGAAGCCAAAACCAAGGAAGACAAATCTCTACTCCATCAGTGACAGAGCAGTAACCAGCATTACCCCAGCAACTAATGCATTTAGATTATGAGAATCAGTCAGTCTAACAGTCCAACTATTATCTAAAGTTGCATTCTGTGTTCTCACTTCTGCAGGAAATATGTATTTTTATCCAAACAACGCTTTATACAGCAAAAGGTTAAAAACTAAAAAGGTGTAAATTGCATCACGAACGTTCCAGGTAGATGTAACAAAGCTATTCACAAGAAGAGCACGCAAGCACTGAAATAAGTTGGCAAAGGAGTACACAATCTCCATCCTTTGAGGTTGCCTACACAAGGCAGTAAGGAAACTGACTTTCAAGTTAATACTAGTTTGAGCTGGGAATTGGACCAGATAACCTTCAAGCACCCTCTCCAAAAGAAATTATTGTATTATTATCTAGTAAACCAGCTGTTTTGGAGATGTTTTAGCACAACTGAAAGCTCATACAAGACGCCAGAATAGCAATTTGCTTTTAGCAGACTTTGGAATCCCAAAACCACATTGCTGATAAAACCCTTGAGATGCAGAGAAGCTGTCTCACAGTTTCTCCTAATAACTCAAACCATGACCATTCCCTTAACCTAAATGCCTGTTCTTCATTGACTTATATTCTTTCCCAGGATGCACTTTTGGGATTGCATGCAGTTCCATACTTCCAACTGTCTGTACATACTGCAAGATGCATCACATTTTCTAGTTCATTGAATTTTCTCAGCTTCAAGTTACTCATTCATATAACAGATAAGTAACATACCATAAAAATTCACCACTCAAGTAGAAAACTGCTACATAAACACCAGGAATTATTATTAGGTAAGCAAGTTTAAAGCACTTTACTACTGCTTTGGTGACCATGAAAAACTCTTAACATGCCCAGTGACAAAGGAAATAAGGCTTTGGAGCCTCTTTTCCATTTTTAATGCTTCTGACTACAGGATGTAAAATGATGAAAATAGGCAAAATTTCAACTATTTAAGTCATCTTGCCTTGAGAATAGCTGAACAGAAAGGCTATGCTTAGGCAGTAGACTGAAGAAATGGCATAAATATTTCTGCTAGTCTAGGCAATTCTGGTTAGCATTTACTTCAAATCCACCATATTAATCTCCCATCAATCCTTCTCTTCCAGTGAAAATAAGACTTGTTCATACAGATCAGGATGACGCTATTACTACCAGTTTTCAGCCGTACCAGAACTCGAATCTTTTCATTAAAGGCTGACTTTTATCTTAAGAAAGTTCCTTTAAAAAAAAAAAACCACAAACCACACCCCCCAAAACCCAATACTTTTTTTAAAGAGCCAAGATAGCACAGCTAGAAGGGTAAGGGATCCCTACCATGACTAAGCAAAAGCAAGATTAAGCAACTGATAAAGAGATTAGACACAGCAGCTGAGCCAAAAAAGGTTAAAAGAGTGCATGCAGAGTAAAGATTATGCAAGCAGACGTGCTAATATGGCATGCTGACCAAAATCCTGCCCTTGAATCCATTCTGATAAGTATTCAGGGAAAGGACTACACAAAAGTTGAGGGATGACTCCAGTTCAGCACCTTGAAATGTACAGCACATTTATGAAGCTGAACTTGGGTCTAACAGGCTCTCCCAGATAATGCCACAAGTCAGTTTTCAAAGAAGTCCTTCTGCAATGTGGGGTTTCAGGTTTTGGTGGGTTTTTTTGTTTGTTTGTTTGGGTTTTTTTGTTGTTTTTTTTAATACCATGCTAAAGAATTGCACTCTCCAGAATACAAAAATGTATGTACCATCTTTAGCAGAAAAGGCAAAACTCCTTGGAAAACATACTTAAACAAAACATCAACAAGTAACAGAAGACATTAAACTACCCATAAAGCACTAGTAGCACAAGTAGTATGTAGACTCATACTTATGCATTGCAATGAAACCAAACCCCACCTGTACAAGTAGAAAAAACACTAGTTATTCCAGCAAGTTGCCAAGATCATATGGTTTACACTAATTCCCCCCAAAAATTCACCAACCAAACTAACAACTGGGTAGCTATCAGTATAACTGCATCTACATTAAAACAATTTCATGGACTACTTCAACAAACTACCTGCAGAATGATCATACACTATTTTGTTCCCAAATCCCTCCCTTGTGCCACTACAAAGCAATCATGTAGCTATATGGTCAGCTTCACTGAGGCACTCCAGCTTTTCTCTGGTCTAATTAATAACTGATCCCTCTGTCTACAAAACCACAATATCAATGTCAACACAGTGAGTGCGACCAACCCTCTCAGTGGCTATCACACATCAGCTGAAGGGGACAAACTCACCCTGACCTCTGCCACCGCAGCTGGAAAGCTGGCAGTAGTTTTTCCTCACATCAGCAAGACTAAGATAGAGAGAATCACACACAGAGTTCACAACTCATGCCATCTAGCTTGTGATGTTACTAGTAACCTGTTAGACATACATAGAAGTACTTTGAAACGAAACATTTTTATTTGAGATGACACCTCTGCTTAAAGATGCAAACTTACAAACTTTCTGCAAACAACTAGCACATGATACATGCAATTAATTAAGACCTCATCTCCCCCTAATGAAAGGGAGCAACTAATGTCTCAGAAAGGGCAAGTAGTGACTTTTTTATTAAAAGATCAGCATTTTCCATGGTTCAATGAGTTTCTCTGTTTATATAGGGCCTTTGTTCACACTTCTGCCTGGTAAACAAAGCTTGCTACCAGATTTTCTACTTTAATGAAGAGTCTCTGGATAGACCCTGGAACTGGAAAGCTCAAAAGATCATACAGATAGTGACTCCTAAATCAAAATCCTGCTGATAGAAATAAGTGAAGCATTTTTGCAGGTGAAACTGTGGTTCAAGGGAATGAAAAAGCTTTTGCTGATAAATTAAAATAGTCTAGCCCATTCCTAGGACACTCCCACGTAATAACCAAGATATTTAAGTTACACACCTAACAGATGTCTGTATAGAGCCAGAACTAGTATATACATAGACTAATTCCCAACAGCAGTACATTTAGCAAGTTGTAAATAAAGCAAATAAGCAGTTAAACTCACTGCTCTCATCTGGGTCAGAAGTCTGTGATTACTTCATCCTGAATGCCTATCTCCTCTTCTCCCCCTTGCTACAGTCATGCAACTTTCTCAGTGTCATAGTTCAAGACTCTATTAAACTATAACTACCTTAATTTACAATTCCTGCCCCCTCCCTTCCCATACTGGGCGAAATCAAATCTAGGGTCCAACTTAACTTTCAGCGAGATCAGCAAAAGTCTTCACTAGTGACAGCCTTATAAATTCAAGTTTTGATTTCTGCACAACAGAATGAGAAGCAGAAAGGGGTAGTGACCAAGCCAGAGACCCAGAGAACCTCAGCTTTATTGTGCAAGACAGACCAATGCTTTTTTTGTTTTAAGGGCACTTGCATGTAGTCTGAAGAGTCCTCCACGTTATTTCCATCACCTATTGAAGTTACAGGACAGAAATTCTGTACTCATTTTAGGAGCCTAAGAGAATAGATGTCTTTATAAGAGTGTGTTTTTGAGAACCACTGTTAGGGTTTTAGATGAACTGCAAAAGAAACACCCAGTAGCTGGGTATCAATTTCCCCACTTACAAAACAATTACAGCTTGCAGTGTCTTGCATAAAAGAATGCTAAGCATTTTCAAATCCTCCTGGCAAGCTTCATCAGAGCTTAAAGAAGTGATAACACTGGTTTTAATCCTTAGACTGTAAGGTTCTGCATTAAAAATTCAGACAGTACATTGACAGACTTCAAGATACACTAGTACCAGAACCTTTCAATGCAAGCTATTCACTACCATAAACATGGAAGCTATTACACTACTGCACAATATTATGATGCTGGATGAAAATAATTTATCACCACATAGCAGAGCAAATAATTTTCATTCTGACAGAGTAAAATATTTGTTTTTCTGCCCTTTATTTGATCAGCATTCCAAAACACATTTCATGGGAGCGGTCTGTTCTGTTTAGAAACAGTGCTATGAAAGTACAAACTCACACCTTACAGAAAACCCATTTTCATTGGCCATTAGTATTTTTGATAAATTTTGAGACCACTAACTATTGAATTAACCTAAACAAAGTCTGTATTAGATTAATATTAAATACATACCATAGTTTCCAGAACAAGGAACTTCTCACAGGTAGAGATTTTCCTACTTTATTAGCTTCTGACTAGTTTAAGGAACCCAACCAAGTTCCCACAAAAGCTATAGGAAGGACTTTCACCACAGTGGGAAGGAGATCAAGACACTGATAATTTCATTCTTATTTTTGTAAGCCCAGCTACTCTTATTTAGGTCATTAGATTGACATCAATGCCTGACTAGTGGGATTGCTTTATTAAACTATGCAGAAATACTATCAAGCATTACCAACATACTTAACCCATTAATTGACATTTAATATTATTCACATCTGTAATTACCTGTAATACAGGTATAGCCTTTGGATCACGGTGTGAGTACACATGTATTCCTAGTAGCTATTTTCCCTTAAATGATGTAGGACCTGAAACTATGAAAAGGTTTCCCAAATTTTCTGTAATACAGATCCAACAGCCATTGAGTGAAAAGGTGATACACAATTTTCTGGTCTCAAGTATAGTCTTCCATGACAAGAGCTTTCAGATATTGCACTCCAACGGCTGAGGTCTTTGGATTTCCTCTTGTAGAGAATATACTTTGATAATTAAAGAAAAAAGTCAGAGATGTATATTCAAGTTATAAAGTTTCCCTGAGGTCTGCCATTTAAAAAATAATAATAATAAAAAAAATATATAAAAGCAGTTGCTGGAATTTTCACCGGGATAAGGTGTCAAAGTAGACAATCCTCTTCTCCTCCAGTACTTCACCGTATTTCATGTGATCTTTTTTAAGCCTTGTCCTTAGGAAACCAAACTAAAATGGTCACACTATGCGATGCCTCCACTCCTTTTCAGCCTCACCACCCCCATCACATATACATCACCACCCTGGTCCACTTACCACCTAACTTCACAATCAAGTGTTCACAGCAGCTGATGGTTCTGCAAAACCAAACAAGTTTCACTAAGCATCTACAACCTTTATGAAGGGACAACAGCTGAACAGCAAAAAGACACCCTTTAAGTACTGTGACGGAGTGAAAGGCAGCAGCATACTTCCACTTACTAGGCACGAGAGTGTCCACTGTGTCATTAGCACTGAGGCACTGTAGAGTTTTCAACTTCATAATCAGTAAGAAAATATTTCCACAGGTTAATGCAGTGGCTGGAAAGCGTTGAATTAAGAAATGGGACTGGTGAAGTCAGCTTCCCAGTTCTTCACTCCCCAGTAAACTGACACTTATTTACTATTTGGGAAGAGCAGGAATGGGGTGATGCTTTAGCAGTGCATCCTCTTTAGTACTACAGGAGCTGTTTTAGTAGCCTACACTTAATTCTTCAAATTTTAAACTTTCCTACTCCTGTAAGGAAGTGCAAGAAGTAAAACTGAGTTTGACCACTAGTGCTATTGAAATAGCTGACATAATCCCCATTTAACCAAGAAGTGTTTACTGTACTCCAGAATGCACCAGCAAGAGGCTAATTCCAATTTCTCCTCATCTGTTGCATGTAAATACCTTGGGATGTCTGACAGTGTCAAAAGAATTGGCACATTACTTGAGTAACTGGGTACAGAAAATGAAATTAACCGGGTATTAAAAGCATTCAAAAAAAGGTTAAAAAGTGTCCTACGAAATACTTTAATCCACTGGTTCCATCCCCAAAATCATCAACACAATGAACATCACAATATCCAAGAACTTTCCTTAGGAGTGCAGCTTCATTTAGATACTTTGTTGAAAAAAGTTATCCAATCTCATTTATTACCTCGGAATACAACCCAGAAATTTCAGCTCCAACACCAGCTATATTCTATTGAAAGCTGTTTAACTTGAGGCTGAAATTTGACCCATGTGTACTAGAGTGGATCAGACATCCCAGAGTTGTTCAAGAAACACCTTTTTAACTGCTTACCAACTGAATTATTTTAATATGCTGCTGGATTAGCAACATTGTCCTGAAGGCTGAAATGAAGACTTTCTTGGAGAAATCTGCACAAGTTAGTGCCTCTTAATATTTACCAATTTCATCACATGTGCTGAAGGAAGAGGCTATCAGCTTGCTTGCACAACTAAAATCTAAAAGCTCATTAGACCCTGGATTTTTTTTTTATCATGTGTGTCTTTTTGGGGGGACTTAATGTTGTTTTTTTTCGGTGGGGTTCCCCCCCTCCCCTCCCCAACAGTCTGGAAGTGCTTATACAATTATGCATCGACCAAAACTGATCAAGTTTCCAAGCACAGATACTTCAATTTCTCAAGCTGCATGAAAAACTGCATTCTCTTCCAGGGCTTCTGTAATTAAATTGGCCTTGCCTGCATAACCAAACGTTTCCATAACTAAAGGGTGAAGCAGATCAGGGACAGAGCTAGATGAAAAACAATCAAGAAAGGGTCAGTAGATCAGTTTCACAATTCACCTCACTGAAAAAACCCAGACAATTTGTGCTTAGCACACAGCTTAAGAATGGAACACTACCGGTCTCAAAACTGCCTTTGAACAATTGTATGTTGACCTCTTATCTGCAAAACACTCAAATAATACTCTGAATTTTAAGTGTTTACAACCACAAAAATCAAGATGGGGCTACAGAACTACCGAGGCCTGAATATTGGCATGTCTCTAAGCAATCTGAACCGTATTCTCAAATAAAGTAATGTAAGCCTACCACAGCACTTTTTAATTGAGGACCTTTGCAGACGGGCAATAACGCGAGTGAGGGGAAAAAAACCCTCAAAATATCACTAATAAGTCCTAGACACATTTAATACTGAAAAAAAAATTGCTCAGTAGTTGCATTTCAGCGTCTCCACCAAAGAGTGTTTTAAGTGCAATAACTAAAACGTTTCTTTATTAACCATGACTATCAATGATTACAGCGATTGTTTGTCACCACCAAGCACTCAAACCCATCAATCGTTAACTAGCGAATAAAAAAAAAAAAAAAAACAAAAAAACAAAAAAACCCCACAACAGCCAAAAGCTTTCAACCTGACCACGGAAGAGCCCGACCTTTCGCCGCTCGGCAGTGCCGCGTGGGGTGCCCACGCCGGGACAGCGGCGAGCGCACAAAGCCCGCGTGGAACTTCAGTTCTACCCAGGCAAAAAGTTTAAAGGCGGAGGAGGGGGGACGGCAGCTCCGAGCAGCGTTACACGCGAGAGGGGGGCGGCGTGCTCGGCACACGCGGGTTCTCCCTGCCCGAGCGCAGGCCGAGGGACGGCCGCCGCCCCGCCGGGTCGCCCCACCTCCCCCCGAACCCCACGGCCGCCCCACGCCCGTTTCCGAGGGGCGCGGTGACGGCCGGCCGCACCCACGGCGGCCAGCCGGCGAGCTCCCACAGCCCCACGGCGCTCGGGGAGGCCGCTGGTCGCCGCTGCGCCCCGCCTCTCCTCCCCCCCCCCCCACAACCCCCGGGGGGGGCACCCACCTCGTCCAGGAACTTGGTGACGTCGTAGATGCGGTGGTGCAGGATGATCCAGGTGCTCTGGCTGCTGTTGTGCTTCTGCACCTCCTCCAGCCGGTAGTACCGGCCTCGCCACGCCTCGCCCCCCACCTCGCCAGAGCCCACCATCTCCCCGGCGCCGCGGCGCTGCCCACAGACACAGCCACAAGCCCCCGCGCCCCCCGCGACCACACGTTTATAGCCCCGCTCCCACGCGCGCGCGCCGGCCGCAGCCTCGCCGCCAGCCTATCACCACCCGCCGCCGTCCCCTCCTTCCCCCCCCCCCCACACACCGGTTTCTCATTGGAGGGGCAAAATGCCTTTCAAAGAAGGCGTTCGGCCGCCGGCCCGTGGTTGGGTCGGCCGCGGGGGCGGGACATGCAGGGCGGGCCGGCGGCCCCTTGCCCCACCCCCTCGCCCCGCCGCGGGCGGGAGCCGCTCCCGCCACGTGACGGGCCCGCCGATCACGTGCCGCGCGGGTTCCGCGGGCCGCCGGCGCGCCCGCTGCCCGCCCTGCCTGCCCTCCCCCTCCGCGCGCCCGGCGGGTGCTCGCGCCGAAGGCGGGAGGCGCGCGCCCGAGGGGGCACCCCGCGTAGCCCCTGAGGGAACCCGGCGGGGTGGCGGGGGGAGCGCCGCTGGCGGAGGTACGACCTTACCGCCCCTCGAACCCTCCCGGCTGCCCAGGAGCCCCTCGCCCTGCCTGGGGAGATCTGTCCCGCGGGCCTGGGGACAGCCCCCCCCTGCCCGCCCCCAGGCCTCGCTGCCGCGTGGGCTGAGGGCACAGGGAGCAGCGCCTTCCCCTTCTCTTGGTGACGGCCTTTCACCCGCCCGCCACCCTGTTTTCCTTCAGGTTTGTTAAAGTTAAAACCTGGTTGCTTGGCTCTGGCCTCGGGTGTGTTTGGTGTCTTTGTTGGCTTGTTGGGCCAGAACGGCTGTCCCTGTCCCCGCAGCACCCCGTGCTGGGCCATGCCCGGAGGCTACTTTGGTGCCTCAACAGCAGTCACCCCATGTACACCCTCCAGCACCATTATAGGCCAGGGCTTTTTTGTGGGGTTTGTTTACAGCATAACTTCAGTGATGTAAAATTTACCCAGCGCGACCCATCGAGGCACCTTCCCTCAACACTGGTGCTTAGGTAGTTTTGTTCCCTGAGTGGGTGCTGTTGGTTATCTGTGTGCAGGACAGCTTTGTACTTTGCTGAATGCCACCAGTCTCCAGATCCGGTCTCTAGTTCATTAGTCAGCCTAACAGGAAGGGCAGCTCCTGTCCCTCACAGATTGGTGGCATTCTTGGCTTTAATAAAGAGACTCTTCTTCCATCTTCCAGGTCACTACTGAAAATAACAAATACCACCACCAAGCTCTGTGATTTATCTGTCCTGACAGGAAACCAGTGATAGCCCTTCTCCGTCTGATGTCCTGTTCATCTTAGCAGGAACTCTGTGGTGGTTTCAAGTTCACGTGTTGTGATTATTGGCATTTAAAGATGTAATTTCTTTCACCAAAGCTGAAGTTCTCCTACTTGTACAGTAGGCAGTTGGGTTTATTTCCTATGTTTTATAACTGGTAGTTCTGTCTTAACTGGTAGTTCTATATTAACTGGTACTCTGTCATCTCCCCTGAAGGGAGAAGCCATTTGCAAGCGCTCCGTTGCATTAGCTTTTAAGATGACTGGGAAGATTTAACTTGCTGGATACAGCGAGTGGTTCCCACAGGGGACTTGGCCTCAAACAGCAAGCAGATCACTGGAGCATTGCAGCATGTGTTTTACAACATCTTTGACACAAAAATCCCCAGCTGGCCATTTAGGATTCTTTTAAACATTATGAAAGCTGAGGACCCAGCCTTTCTTTTCCGTGCTTGCAGATGGACAAGATTTTTTTCTCATTTGTTTGAAATTGTCCTTTCCATTAAGCTGTAGCTTTTGGAATTCTCTGATGAAGTGATAGTCTTGGCTGGCATTTTTAAAAAATCTACTTCTTATGATTGCTAGAAAAAACTTTAAATGTGTTTTCCTTTAAGGGTAAGAAACAAGAAAACATGCTATTTTCTTTTAAATTACAGTTATAAAACAATGACCTTGTGATTTTTCTAGAATATGACTGAGGTTGATCATTTTAATGTGTTACACTGCAACAAGGCAAAGCAAAATCAGAACAGCAAAGTTATCTTTGACATTGTTCCTCAAAAAATGTTTCCAGTTCATCATTTTTTGATCACAATTCGCGAAATTGCTTTTCAGATAAATACCTGATGACTTCATAAAATTTGGAAACAAAATATTTATTGCTATCTTCACTGCACTGGTAAGACCATTTCCCAAAAGGGTCTTAGGTTTGGAGGGGGAAGAACTATTAAACCAGCTTTCCCTGGTGTGCAGTGTTTGTTCCTGGATTTTCATAAGCAGACTTTCTACCTACCTGCTTTTCTTTGAAACACTTTGACTGGGAACGGTGCTATAGTTAAAAGGTGTATTTTCTTTAAATAATGAAATTTTAGATGTTCTTTTTTGTCACAAATCTAATAGTTTCTTTACACTGAATCTGTCCTGTGCTGCAATACATAGGAGCATACAACAGGCCATGTAACAGCCATAACTTCATATTACTCCCACTGACATGACATTTGTTACTACTGCATCAAAGGATCATATTCTCAGTCTGAAATTCTGGTTCTTTTGGTTGTTCTTTTCGGTGCTTTTTAGGAAGTTCCGAAAATGATAGCTTTGCAGCATATCTGCTTAGTGGTATGGCAGTGCACATACGTGTACTGTCTATTCTAAATTCTCATGAAATATCAGGTCATGCACACTTCAAGATTACACTTGTGGCCTGAGCCCCAAACTGCCTCATACTCTTGAACACAAAATATCATTTCTAATATAAGGCAAAGCTTAGGATGTGAGAGACAGCTTTGGTAGAACCGCTGTATATCTAATCACATTGCACTCCAAATACCAGCTATGTTTTCTTCATCTTTTGCTAAGTACGTAAGAGTGTTCTTATTAAAAATTCTCACCAAGACAAAATGCTGTTCATCATACATTTCTCCTTTGAGAGCAAGAATGGGAGAACAAGTTGTCTGTGTTCATTATTAATCGCATAGCCAAATGCAATTCTGGATTACTACAGCTTTCAGTCTGGTGTAGGATTGTATTCAGTTCTGCACAGGTTAGAATATGGTGTTTACCTGTCGCTTGAGAAAAGAGGTGGATTTAAGCAGGGAGCACACAAGTTCTCTGTTCCACTAGGAAGGGAGCCTGCTGTGGGGAAAAAGGAAAACATTTCCATTGTGCCTCCATATTTCTGTGGTGTTGAGCTCCTGGGAACTCAACTTTCTTGCCAGACGGGAGGGGAGTGACATCACAGACGGACTCCTCAGCTCTTGGATCCCAGATAGATTTCAGCCCCATTGAAGACTGAGAAGAAGATGGAAAGGATGCTTTTGTCCTTGTCTTTACTCTGAATATTTTGACACTTGCAAATAATTATTTTTTCAAGTATAATGTATTATTTATAGAAATTTGAGCTGTCTGTTGTAGTTGACCAAATTATGTTATATTGCCTACCTAATCTTAATCAGAAGATAATTGATTATTCATTTCCCTCATACCATATACTTCTAAAGTTCTGTAAACAAATATCTGCCTTATAAAAATTAATTTCAATGTTTCTTTTAAGACCCAGACACCACTTTGGGGCAATCAACAATATAAGATGAATGACACCAGGCACCAGTCTCTGTTCTTTGTCAGTCTGCCAGAACTACAAAAACTCTGCGCCACTACAGTAACACTGAGTTCTCAGATACCGGAAACTGAGACAAGGAGTACACAGATAAAGATTTGCAGGTAGAGAATTCTGAGGGTTATTATTTCAGAACCTCTTGGTGGTGGTTGTTCAAAGATTTCATTAGCAGTACTAGAATTAACTGTAATAAAATCAGCAAAATTATTATCAGCAGCAAACAATATAAAATTGTTCAAAATAGGGTGGGGTTTTTGGTTTTTTGTTTTTTTTTTTTTTTTTTTTGTGGGAGACTTGCTGGCTACTGAGGAAGAAAAATCACATATATGTTTTCAATGTCATTAGCTAAAACTGACAAGCCCACCTACTTCAAATTAATAACTAGTAAAAAATTAATCTGTGTTCACGTGCAAAGTTGGAATGTTTTATATTGGTTGAGACTGAGTGAAAAGAATATTTGGAAAGCGTATGTATGCTCCTTAGGGTTCACCAAGCAGTATGCCATTCCCTTTAATAGGAAAGGGGAGAAGTGAGAAATTCTGCCAAAAGGAACACTTTTGAAGAGTTCCAAACATGCCAAAGGCCTGTAGTCTTTGTTAGTTAAGAGCAAGTAACTTGGAGTAGTCCAGTATATTATACTGAGCCATTGGAAACCAATTAGAAATAGGATGTATTAAGTTTGCAGAAGATGAGGAAAATAAATTTAATCTGAGAAAATTAAGTACATAAAATAATATTAAAATTTTTTTCTAACTTTTTTTTAATAGGCAGTTATTATTCCTGCATGAAGACATCCTTTCTGCACCTGTTATTGGAACACTAAATCAAATTTCAGTTGTAATGGCGGTCAGTATCACTGTGTAAATAAGCATATGTAGTTACATAGTGTTGCAGATGAACAGAATGCACCTTGCTCAAAAGAGAGAAATAGCAATATGTTTTATTGAGGTAAAATAATGATTTGACAGAGTTAAGTAAGTTCGATGTAATTTAACAAAACTTTAACAGTGAATTTGAAAGGTTCAGTAAGGTTCACCTTATTAATTACTGCATGCAAAAAAGCATGCAAAGGAAAATTAGGTTACAATGACTCATACAGAGACCGGAGGCGCTGAGTAAAGGACTCTTCTGCTGAGTCATGAGATTCAGAGTGGATCCCCTTGCTTTCTAAACTCCTTTTTGGATCCTAGGTGTGGCTGGATCCAATCTTAGTCTCAGATTTGGTCAGTGGTTCATGTCTAATGGAATTATCCATACAATGTTTAAAATATCTTAAGTAGCTACATGGATTAGTAATGCTTCATAGCTTTAATTCAGCATGCTATCAGTCACTTACTGAGGATCAGTCAAGGGTAAGGGATCTATCTGCCTTGGGTAAGTCAGGCTCTCTAGTCTCAGATAAGGAATCTCTAACCTTCAGAGGTGTCCCTGCTCAAGGGGAAAGTTGCCTGGCATGCAGGCCAGCTGCTATTCAGGGAGAGCTCCGGTTGGGCTCATCCTGATTTTAATAGTTATAGGGTGAAGTAGTTGGCTGCTAGTCAATGGTATAGACAAGACAGATGTCTTCAGTTCAGCTCTGATATCTTGTTCTATACTTTGTTTATCATGTACTTTCGGGTTTCGAAACCACATTTTGAATTAGTTTTCAAGACACCTTCACTCCCTTGCACATGAGCCAGGGGCTTTCCAGCTTGCAAGTTCACCCCAAGGACATGAGGCCTGTTGCTTCTTGGCCAGCCTGAACCAAAGTATGGCTAGGAGTCAATTGTATTCGTCACACATACATGCATGTTTCTCTAAGAATTGTTTTGTTTGAGGATGAAGGATAAGTAAAATTATGTCATTTAAAGCAAACTTCTATTTTTGTGCGTTAGTAATGTAGTTGACAGCTTATGTCTTCTGTTCTTTTGATGAAATGGCCTTTTCAGATGGTGAACCTTTTGTGGATTGGGTTGGACTCAGTTGGTAAGATCCCACCCAGTTCAAACTGAGAGCAGCAGGGGCAGAGTTCTGCACTTTTATTTTGGTCGGTCTTTTGCTTGCTTGTTAATGTATCTTTAGCTGGAAGCAAGATTACACTTTGACAAATGCCTGAACTAATTTTAGTTACCACTCTCCTTTAAAATACAGGATATGGTGTTTGCTTTAACTATTCCTTATCATGGTTTTCTTAGGCAAAGTCACTGATGGACCAGAATATACTTTATGATTTGCTAAATCACCCCTTAATTTCAGACACTTGATTTTTTTTTTTTTTTTTTTTTTTTTTTTTAATTTTTAGATACCATTTTACAAATCGGGAATATGTCAAGCCTACATAGAGAAACAAGGAGCTATCGTAAGTGCTGAAAAATGTCACAGTCCTTAAGACTGTGACACTTGTCTGGAACTGCTGTTGACAGAGATGAGTATTTTTTCTAGGGTGTACAATTTGCACTACAAAAGCCAAGATTCAGGGTAAAAAGTCTGTCCCATAGATAAAATGTGTCATATGAGTCTGGGTATAGTAAGTATATTTTGTCAGAGTCAAAAGTTTTAAGAAATTCCTGAGCAATTTCACTAGATTTCTCTGCTGCAGTGGGATCCTGATCCTGCTCAGGGGCATTGGGGTTCGACCTCGAGGCAACAACAGACCTGCTCTTCAGGCCAAAGACCTGCAGCTTTCCTGCTGGTGTCACCCCAGCTGCATGTACCCTGCAGGTTCCACTGGTGGAGGTGTTCAGACAGCTGAACTGTCTCCCCATTCTCATTTTGGATTTACCCAGCCTGTGTAGGACAGTCTCAGAGAAAGAAAACAAAAACATAGAGATGAGCTTAACATCTGATATATTTTTAGGCTGTTATGCGTATGCTTTACTATCTTCTAATATGCAGTATTTGTGGGTTTTCTGAATGTGTGTATGGACACACTAAAATTTCTGAGTCAAAAGACTGACTGTAATCAAAGCCAGTAGCTCTCATGATTCATTTGCAGAGCCAGCTGGGTATATTTTCCTTTGTTCCAAGAAGTCTAAATTCATATCTGGATTGTAAGACATATACTGTTCAAACATGCTTGCCTTACAAAACTGCTTTATGTTGATATGTGTAACTGACCTGTCATTGTTAGATTTTCCAACACCAGCAGACTAGTAGTACTAAGTATATTTAATAACCGTGAGCGCAGGATCTCAGCAGGAATATCCTCCTGGAGCTGTGTTAGTTAACTCCTTTTAACCCATTGTAATTAGTTTATTTTTCTTGACTGATGCTAACTGTCAACAGAAAATTATGCAGGACAGGCAAGTAGTACTGCTGGTCTATGTGTTGTTCTTGTGATGCTCAAAAATGTCTCTGGTCTTGAGTTTGAAAGCGGTGTTAATATATGTACATTTTGGATGTTGTGCCTATTGTCTGGAAACAGATGCATATCTAGTAAAGTACTCCATATAGTTCAGTTAATGTTTTTACCCAAGTCTATTACCAGCTCTGTGAAAACATTAAGTTAATTGTAGTGCATCTTACTTTGATGACACATGAAATCTAAATCTCTATATCAAATATTGTGCTAACTTCCTCTTGTAGCTAAGTAGACAAAAAGTAAAGATGTGTAATGTATGCTAGCATTTGCCTCCAAGATGCAGTAGCAGTATCTTTGATTAAATTTTGAGTGAAGCCTTTAAAAAAATCTGTTAAATTATTAATGATGTGTTTTTCTTTTCTCAATTATATTATTAGCTGGAAGCACCACAAACAGTAACCCCAGCCATTCTCCAAACCTGTCTCTCCTACACACTTACAGCCAGACTTGCACCCAGATGGAACAAGGCTGGTCATCTCTTGGTGCAAGGTATTTGACTCACCTGGGTCAGAGATCAAGCATTTAGTTTTCAGTTCTTTATTGTTGCTTTTATTTTCCTTAATTTAATTTCCATCATTATTTAATTTCCATTATTATTTCATTCATTTATCCTATGACTTTTTTTATTTGATTGCATTTTTGTTGTTCCTTTGTCCAGGTTCAGTGATTCAAATTAACAATGTGAATGGACATATCATTCACTTTTTCATCTTCCTCCTCATTTTTGTAATAGATCAAATCATTATTTCAACTGAATGTAACATACTAATAGTTTCCAAATCAAATGTTGTTGGACAGTAAACATCTAAAAATTTGGCCTGTTTTTCAGATTCATGCTTTCATCAGTGGTACTTGTGCACATGGTTTGCATGCTTGTCTAATACAGAAGTGTTTTTCTGTCAGACCACCTCCTTCTACCAAGTTCTGTCTTTCTAGATGATAGTTCGTTTGACACATCTCTGCTAACGCCTGTGTGGGATATCTGAATTACCAAAGTATGGAAAACCAGATGTGTTTCAGATACTGTGGTGTGCTCTTATCAAGTAGAGCAATTGTATAGATTATTCCAAATATACATTGAGAAAAGTATATCTGTAAATGTTTTATTTCCAGACATATTAGTAATAGTATTTTGTTTTCAGCATCTTCAAAATATATAGCTCGCTGAATGAAAACTTATTCAGGAATAGCAGCTAGAAGTAGTGGGCTAGATGATAGCTGATATAAAACTGATTTCAGTGAAAGACATTGACTAACAGCAATGTGACTCTGGTACATGCAGCTTGTCTAATCATATATGCTGCTAAAGCTGGGCAAAACTGCTGATATATGGTAAAATATGTAGTAATACTATAGAGATTTGCTTTTGAAGCTGAGAAATTTATGAACTTTTGGTCAACTAGAAATAGTTCTATGTATAAATTTCTTACTGGGAGGAAGAAACAATGTATAAATTGCTGACCACTAATATACCTTCATATATCTTTCTTTTTTATACATGTTAATGAATTGGTGAAAAGTTAGTTGGTAGAGGGATTTTTCTGTCCTTAAAAGGAACAACCCTTTCAGCGTTCATGACACACACAAATGAAACTGTGATTTCTCCCTTTTATTTTGCATGAAGACATTAGGCATATGGATTAGAAAAATAATGTCTATCTATTTTATTTATTAAGGAAAAGATTTTTTGTCTCATTCAGGAAGGCAAAATGCTGTTGGTAAGTACAATATTCTGTTAATGGTAAACTTGTGAGAGCAAGGTGTAGTTATGTGTTTTCATACTGATATGATCTTGGTGTTACCAACACGATGTCTTGTCATTTTTCATTCTGAAATAACCTCTGTCAACATACACTTGATGCAGATGATGCTTTGTATATAGTAGTTGCCAGCTCAGCTGCACCTTTGAAAAATTACCCACAAAAAAGGTAATTTTTCTCCTATTAATCTGCAGCCATAGGTTGAAATTTACCATTTAAAAATTATGATGCACTTGCCTCAGATCATGAGTCTTGCAAGTGATGTGAAAGTTCCATAGTAACAGTTAGGAAAACGAGCTAAAGTGACTGTCCTGTATATACTATATTTTCTGTGCACAAAAGTTGAGTCACAAAGCATGCTTCTTAGCTATTGCAAAAATTACAAATACTTTTGTTCCAGTATAAAAGTTAAAGGTTACATTTAGGGGTATTGGAGCCAAAATTTGTAACAGGGACATGTGTTGAGGAACATAATGCATTCAATCTATGTGCTATAGCTTGCTCAGAGCTGGGTGAATGTTCTGGACATGTATCAATAAATGCTTGCCTTGCTCAGATAGTCTTTCCAGTTGACCACTTCTGGATTCGTAATACTGGGCTAGATGACTCAGTACAGCCAATGGTTATAAGAACAACATTTGCTTTGAAAATGGATGTTTGTGTATCAAGGACATGAATATCAAGCATCCAGTTGCATAGGCAGCCATCAGTTCCTAGGGAGGTGTACTGTATGGATGATAATTCATTATTATTTTAATTTTTCATAATTAAAATACACTTAATTTTGATTTCCATGCCAAAGAAGTCTAGCCTTTTGATTTTCGAACACAGCATTTTGACTAACAACTATTTTAAATAAACATTTGGTTTAGCTTTCTGTCTAACAGTTGAACTGTATATCAAAACAGAGCTTTGTGCTCTATTTTTGTTTTAGTTATAGACTTCTATGTATCAGAGAGGCAGCTTTGTATCAGTGTGGAGGCTTGCTCAATTCGGTTGCCACCCCCTGAGGTATAAAACAGTTACATTTTCTATGACTGTATTTGTCTTAATCTTTATCTTCTTTTCTGTTAGGTGACTTGCAATTAGCATGATGGGGACAGAAGAACTTATTTCTGATTGCATTATGACAGTAATCATATTCATTGACTATCTGCATCTGTTATAAGTGCATAGCATCCATATTATAACTATATTGATGCATTCTAGCAAGCATTGTAAAATTGAGGGTCTAGACTGGTGAAGAGACCTTTCAAAAAATGCTAACAGAATATAGTAGTGAAGTGTCTTTATGATTCTAGAGTTCCTACTATCAGTGTTTTCTAGATGGCACTCATGTCTCACTGTAATTCATAGACAGTTTTGAGTAACATCTTAAAAGTGAAGCTACAGGTAAGTTGCCAGCACTATGTTTAAAGTCCCTGTATATAACTATTCTGGAATCTGCTTAATTTTCTATGCAGTCAAAATATGGGAGAAGCCTGGACTATGCTGCTTGTAAGCATCATTAATAAGTTGTTTAAGAAATCATGGTTGAGGTTGAAAAATTGCAACCACGTCACCTTTGTTCAGCATGTCCATACATACAGGGGCATATTTGCCAGGCTTGCTGGTTTCTTCCAAAATAAGTATTTCTGATCCAAACTCTTCTTTCTAAGAATAGAAGAATAGGATTTCTTCTGTGACCTAGTTCAACAGCATAGACATTAAAACTATGTATAGGAATCCAATTCCAAAAAGACACAAAGCAATGGTAGAAGTGATCATGATGTGGCTTCATTATCAGTTTAATCATAATACTTTACTAAAACAGAAGTAGCCAGATTTTCTTACCGTGAATAAATGCAAACCCTGGTAGACCACAGAGAGAGAAAATGTTTCTCAGATCTCAGTGTTTGATTGATCCCTACAGTCAGATATTTTCACATTGTGAAAATGTGTGGTGTTTTTTGACTTCTCACAGGGTGAAACTATATGTCCCATTAATTCTGTTGCTTGGATATTTGCACTTGATCAGGCAAGGTGGTGTACACAGTTACTAGGCTGTCAAGCATGGGTTTCTGATTTAAACTTTAAAAAATGTGCATGGAAATGAGACAATTCTTAGTTTGAGAAATTCCTTCTGTACTCTTACTTATTAAAACACTTCAAATAAAGTTTAAATCTCACCAATTTAAATTAACTTTAAACCTTATATTTGCATAAATTTTGGAAGTGTAGGCACTAGCATAAGACAGTGTACGATTTGATAATGGGAACATCTGAAATAATCAGTCTGTGAGAGCTGATAAAAGAAGAATAATGTATAAACTTCAGTGTATAGTAATACACAACTATTTTTGAAAATTTGAATTTTGTACTGCTGTAGAAATATTTGCAAATAACTTTTTTTTTTTTTTCTGTTTTAAGATGGGAGATTTTGGTATTTCAGCAAATACCTTAAAGCTGTTTGACAGCAATGAAAATACAGTTATTCACCAACATTCCATATTAAGTAACTGGTGCTATGTTTTGCCAAGGTAGGAGTCTGTTAACATTTCAGCAGAAATAAGTATTTCCTGGAATGTTTGCCATACGAATTTTGAATTTGGTACTAGTGATAAGAACATTTCTGTTTACAGTCTGTTTTACATTCAGGCATATTTCTTTTTTACCTTTTTGGTTTCAGTGGTATGGAAAATGAGAAAAATTAATCAGTAAATCATAAATTACACATTTAAATATTACTTCAATATTAGTAATCTCTCTGCTATTTCTGTGATATGCAAGAGCATTATTTTTTCTCAAATATAGCATAAAGTACCAATTTAAAGAAAAATCGTATTTCCACATTTGCCACAAACTATTTCTATTTTCACCTATGATTTTCATCATAAAAATATGAGAAGTAATGATATTATAAAAATATGAGAAGTAATGATACATTTACTTTTGTTTTGCATTCACTGGTAGTAAGTATTACAGACAAGAGAAACCAGACTTGTAGGTGCCAAGTTCTTTTCCATATTTCAGGAAATACTGCTATTTTTCTGTCATAAACTTATGAGATATTAGCCCTCAAAACATAAAAATAATCCATAAATACTTTCAATGCCAAAAATAAGATTTACTTTTTTCCCTCGAAAGTCTAGTATATTTTTAGCTGGTTCCTGACACCCTTTCTAAGCACCCTTTCTTTACCTATGCACAGCATGAAAATGGGTCAGATCATAAACATCAGCCACATAATTCCTCCAGAATCTCCTTTCCGTTCATATGAAGAATTTCAGTTGCACTGGAAGAATCTGGTAAGAAACAATATACAATGCTTTCATTTTCCCCTCCCTTTTTTGTACCTATTGAGTTTGTATTTGTAATACATTTTTGTGTTGGTTTGTTTTTTTTTTTTAAGTATGGATATATTCTTCCAGAGGATCTTGAAGAGACAAAAATATACTTCAGTGTTTACTTCAAGCCAATAGGGGAGAGGTTCTTTACATATCCTTTCAGAACATTTCTGTTGCATTTCCTCTACTGCACTTGTAGCAATGATCTAAATTTTCATCTTTGAATGTGCAATATTTTCTCATTCCATAATTTCATAGAAGTCAGTGGAGAATTGTTTCACTAGACAGATTGGAACAAAATACTTAGTCAAGTCTCTTTGTCCTAGTATTGAATAACAGTAAGTCAAATAGAATAGTTTGCTTCACAGCTTCTATAAACGTGATAATGCCACTCTAAATGGTGATGTAAAAGGTGGAGTTAAATTACTGTAAAAATATGACCAACAAAGAGAATTTTTGTGCTAGGAAAGTCTAGACTAAGGATTACTTATCTTGAGTAATCTTTACTATGGTAGGTCAGCATGGTATAATCATGTTGAAGTCCTGTAACTTTGTAAGCTGCAGATCCTTAAGAAAGTAAGCGCTTGTTCACCTTTTGGAAAAAGCTTTAGACATGTTCATGCTTTCTTCTCAAGGAAGATGATTCATAATTATAGAAATGTAAAGAAACTTGTTATGTATCCCTGAACACTTATTCAGGTACCCTTTAAGCTGCATTCGAAGTCAGCCAGTGCAGTATTTCCCTAGAACAGATTCAGAAAGTGTGTTGAAGTCTTTTCTTTCTGACATGAAGCATAATCTTTCACATCTATGTGGATTTCCAGTGAAGATGACAAGTAAAGCTCTTTATGCTACACAGGAACTCTCCAGGGCTCCGGTACGTGTAAGGTTGTTTTATAAATGTATTAATGGCATGTACTTTGTTCATGGTATGAACTGGTTTTTATCATATTCATAACACAGTAAGAGTGTAAAACTGTGCTTCTCACAAAAAACAACTATCAACGATGTAACTTCTAATTAAATGTGTAATTAAATATTATATTGCTATTTGCCATTGTTATGTTGTTGTTCACATCACAAATACATTTAAAAATTGAACTTAGTCTTAATTAGTTGATATCAATATTTGCAATTCTATAGGCCTTGTTTTACAGTTGGATATCCAGAACTTTCTCACACCTCTTCCATAATAATAGTAACAATAAGAACAGTTATTATTATTATTATTGTTTTTGTTATTATTATTATTACTACTACTACTATTTGTTTTTTTTAAAAAAAAAAAAAAAAACACAAGAAAAATATAAACTTCTGTGGACTTGCACATTTAAAAACGCTCAAGCTGTAAGATTTACTCCATGGCTGGTGATGGAAAGGAGTCAAGCAATCAAAACTCCTTATATTTGGGGTTGTGACAAGGGCTGAGACTCCAGTTTCTTTGGTAGTAGTGTGTGAAAGAAGAAATTAAGTAATTCTGAACAAAGAATAGTGACAGGAATTGCAGAAGTTCTAAAATACTATAATCCTCTTTCAGAAAGTAGTTCCTGTTTATGTCTCTTCAGTGATCAAAGCTAGAATGGATTCTCTTTGTCATCTGCAGTTTTTACAGACATCCAAACTGTTTTCTGTTCAGAATACAGATGCCCTTAGAAGTCTTAAGAGATGATGAGCCCTGTTAGTCAAAGTCTCTGCAGACCCCCTCAGAAGGGGTAGGCATTACCCAGCTGGAAAGCATTAAACCAAGATAATTACTGTAATTTGAGAAACACGATAGTCCAGCATAGTTTATAAACAAAGAATTGAGGGGAGGAGAAAACAAGTCTTCATTTATAGTGACAACAAAATATTGTTTTAAAGTATAATTCATTCTAATTCAAAACAGGGAAACGAATGGTTATATATTGTGATGTATATTAGGTTGATACCCTATAGTGATGCATTAGGTGGCACTATCAGATTTTTAAATCCATTTCATTCAATTTAGCAACTCTTCTTGTATTGCAGGAAATAAAATCCAAGCATATGAAACTAGCTGGTGAGATGGTTTGTGTAGTATCTCTAACGCAGGCTCCCCCAAGGAAACAGACCTTGCCTAGAATTTCTTCACCATGCAGTATGAAAAACGGCCACTGGATGGAGCATTTGGTCAAAGAGCCAGAAGCACGCACTTTTTCGAGTAGCTGTAAGGATACAGAAAAGGCTAGCATTCAAGCAACGGAAAAATCGATGAATAATAGGCAAATACCAGGACTACCAGCGTTACCAGTTATGACTTCTTTAGGAATGCCTGTAAGTTCAGCCTTTGAGCTCCCCCCTGCAAAAGTCAGCAAAATTATACCAATTTTCAAAGGAAAGTTGATGCAAATGAATGGAAAGATCACAAATCAAATGGATGGGAAGAAAAGAGAACATGCTGGAAGACATTCACCGAGAAAAATTATGGGTGTTTCATCTTCTATGCTGACTGTGTGCAAGGCCAGCATAAGTCAGGTTTACAAACCTGTTCAAAATACGTCAGTCGAAAATTCTCCTCATAGCAGTGTACTTCAGGTAATGAATGTGAAAACATACACAGAACATGGTGTACCAGTATTTCGATGGAAAAGAGAGTCTGGTGGACAAATGGCTCCTTCTGATTTTTCTGATAACTCAGCTTCAGGTGGGAATTCAAGTGAAGTCAATCACAGAAAGGCAAATTCTCCTTCCTTTAAGAGTGTTGGATCAGTGCTTCAGAAATCAAGCATTGATCTGAGTCTGAATACATGTCCATCTCCTACTTTCAGTGCAAGAAGAGGAAAAAAGTTTGCAAGTCAAAATCCCAAGCAAATGCTTGAGAAACAACACCAGTCAAAAAAAGTACCTTTGCAGATTTGTAAATTAGACAATGAAATGACAAATTTCGGTTTATCACAGCAACAAACAAAGAGATCAAATGAAGGAACAGGGTTAAATATTCATGAATCTGTCTTAAGTGATACAATATGCATCACCAAAAATGAAGAAAACAAAGCAGCATGCCATTCTAAGGACTCTATTGCTAAGACAGCCAGTTGTCGTTCCAAATCTAACTTTGAACAGGTACAGTAGATAACAGGGCTCATTTTCACTGGTTCTCACAAATTCACTATATTCTAAACAGCGCTAAGCAATAAAGAGCATGACTTTCATCATGTTCTACCATCATCCTCAATATAGTTTTCTAAAATTTCTATCACATAAGTTTATGTTGTCAGCCACTGCTGCTTTTTTCATGAAAGGGAAGATGATCTACTGTGATGTCTCAGATACACACTTTTTTTAATTTGGGACTTTTAAGATGGGATAATTAGCTTTACCTTCTTTAAGACAGTTTGCCAGTTTGTCAAGATTTGTGTGAGGTTAACATGGTGAAGTTTTCAGTGTTCTGCCTGTCTTCATATGAAACCACATTAATGAACAGCTCCTGGAAGGAATCCCAAATCCCGAACTTCCTCAGTTGTGTAGTGCTGACTGCAGTGTGTGTAAGGCACTGCACTGTTAGACAAACATGCAAGTTTTGCAATACAAGTTTAATTACAATTTCACTAAAAGCACAGGTTGCAACAGGAAAAATTCTTACTGGGCATAAGGGGAAAAAATCTTCAGAGTGAGAGTGGTTAAGTACTGGAACAAGTTGCACAGGGAGGTTGTAGAGTTGTTATCCTTTCAGATTCCCAAAACTTGACTCGACGGGCCCCAAAGCAATGTGATCTAACTATGAAGTTAGCTCTGTTTTGAGTAAAAGTTATGATTAGATGATCTCTAGAGGTACTTTACGGCCTAAATTTTCTATGATTCTGTCTATATTTCAATAAAATAAACAGCTGAGCTGATTTCAGTACAATTTTTATGAGGATGATGTCCCACAGATTGGGGTCATAGATGAAATGTGTTGTGCTTATCACTTTTTTCACCTATAAAATGTAATCTGGTAGGTTAGTTCAATTTTGTGTTATGAGGGCACCTTTTGAAAAAGTAGGTCATTTTAACAAGTAGAAAAATGCTGCGTCTTTTTTGCTAATGAAGGTATAAACTTCTTTGCTTTAAGATGATTACAGGGAACGAATATCTGACATGTGAAACACTGACCTCAAAACCAGCTTTCTCAAGCAAGGAGAGCAACATGGAAGCATCTGTAAAGATAGGCTGTGCCAGAAGAAGACAGGTAAAAAAACCACACACATACACCCCCTTAATCCTGTCAAAAAAGACATGAATTAGGAAATAAAAAGCAATTTTTACATTTTTTCATGTTAGCATGTTCCAGTTAAAACAGGGAAACCAAGAAATCCTGTTGAGCCCGCTCTGGATCAGATTAACCTTAACCATTGGTTACTTCAAACACGCATTTAAAATGTTTGTCTACTGCAAAAGATACTATTGAAATTAAAAAGTTTAATGGTGTTACTTAATGTAAATATGTTTCTGAGGCAGATTTTCTGATTCTACAGAAAACAGTTTTATGCTGCCCAGTATAACTATGGGCATTCTCAATGGCTCTGTAAGTGTCTCATTGCAAGTGCTTGAATTCAGCAACATTCTGTAGAAATGAGTTCCAAAAGGCTATTTGTAATTCATTCTGAGTATTTAAAAGTTATATTCTCATAATTATTTAATATATTTAAGTTGTTATATTCCTAGATGGGGTCAGCAGCAGCATTTTGATAAGTTCCTAATATGATTTTTTTTTAATACTTTTTCCTCTGGGTGCTTCTCTAATGATAGTAGTGTGTACTTTTAAATTCTTCTTCAAAATATTCTTTCATGATTCTTAAATGTTGCTTTTACCTACCACTGGGCTACACTTCTCTTTTTAAATATCAGTTATTTAAAACTCAGTTGTATCTTCCATCTCCTTCTCCTTCCAACCACTCTTTCTATGTTTTTACTACCCAGAAATTAGACCCATTAGAAGTAGTGAGTCCCAACTCTCCAATGCTTAGTACAATTGTATGCATAGATACATAGATTACATAGATATATCTATATTATTTCATCTAATAGCGAGCTGAAAATACTGTACCATAACTCTACAGAATAAGCCAGGAGGGAAAGTTGCATGCATGTAACACAACACTTAACACCCTTTTCACCCAGGTTCCCTTGCCTTTTATATTTCATTTCACACATGACTATCTGAGGTCTCATTACCCATGGTTGATCTCAAGTGCCTTTGCCTAGTCACATATTGCAACACATAAATTTACCTTGTCAGCGTACTTATTAACTGTTGATTAAGAACTTAAGAGTATGCATCTGTAATTCAGATTCTTCCACTTAATTTGCATTTGTTAACAGTACATTTTATCTGTCATCTTTTTGTTTTGTTAAGCTTTTGAAGCCAAATACAAGATAATTCTGTAACTTTTAATGGTAATTAGAAGAGTCTGTGCTGTCTGTACAGTTCAAAAAGAGCCAGTAGAGCAGCCTGGGGGCTGCTGCAGGAACACGCTCATGCCCTAGAGCTCAGCCTGCAGCAGGGAAGAGGGGAGTTGGTGTGGGAACCGCCAGCCCAGCTGCTCTGAGCTGGCCCCATCCAACTGCAGCTGGGAAAGGCCCTTCCACGGGGCCACGACCGAGTCTCTAGCTACAGGCCCAGCACTGCAATGCTACAGCAGTAGGGTCAGGAGTCAGTCTCACAAAGAAGGAAAGAAGAACTGCAACTAAAAATAACTGTGGTTATAAGAATAACAACCCCAGGGGTCCAAGTACTGAAGGGAGACTTCCACCATAATACATAATGGGCACTGAAGTCCTTTGCCTGCTGCTGGGAATGGCCCAGCCACACTGGGGCTTGTGAGCACAGAGCTGTCTCTACGGCTTGGGCAAACTGGACAAGCAGAGCTTGTAGTTGGTCTGCAGCACTGCTGGGATGGGGAAGGGGCACTGTCCTGTCCTAGTCATGAGTCACAAGTGCCCCATACCATCCCTCCTTCCCCAGGCAGGCTGTGAGTAGCACAGGTACCAGGCTGAGCCCTGCAAGCTACTTTTGGGAAGCATCAGGAGCCAGCAAGTTCTCTCTCTTTGCCTGAGACACTGCCAGTGCAGCATTGCCACTGCTGGAGCCAAGTGAGGTGGATGCACAGCTCTAGGGAAGCTTCAGCTGGAGTCTCAGGAACAGGAGAGGGATTTACCTATTGACTGGCATAGGGGTGGCCTCTCTAATGCTCATTAGTGTGATTCCTCCTCTCTCCAGATTAAAATATGGTAGTGCTGACTGGGGACGCTGCTAAACACTTCTCTGAAGAGTAAACCTTTGCCATTATCTCAAGTTTGGACACTAGAAAAGATCAATTGGCTTAAAAAGTCTTGGCTACCAGCATGTAAATGGTATTTTCAAAATGGCTCTGGTTTTAATTATTTACCCACCGTACATGTAAAAATATTTTAAATTGCATTTACATTGAAAAATAGAAACTTTATTAATTCTTGTATCATTCAACTAAACATTTCACTCAGAAACAACTTTTCTCTTGAGCTGTTAGCCTAGTATTATTGCTTTCTTTGCTTCACTGTTTTTTGCCTTTTTTGTTTGTTTATTTTTTTGTTAACAGAAAGAAGAAGGTTACTTAAAGTTAAAGAAAGCCAAAAGAAGTAAGCCTTCTGTTTAGGATGTTCTGGAGTACTGAAAGCTCTGGGTATGCTCATTACAAATTTTAAATACTTTTCTTTATTAAAGTAATATCACATGTCTATAATAGTTCCCGCCCTTTTGAATCATGATAATGATATCATCTATCTCCAAAGGAATCACTTTACTCAACAAACAGCTTCTAAAGCAAAATAATGAGGTAACAGAAGCTAAAATTCTTGGGTTTATTGGACACTAGCAAATAAAGCTTTGTGGTTTTTTGGTGAAACAAGCAACATTAAATACAAAGGCACGTTGTACTTAGTAGAACTTAGAATTTGGCTTAAATTTGTATTTTGATTGGCTGATTTTCTTTCAGAATAAAATAAACCTGGTTTTTGTGCTGCTGAGTTTCATTTGAATCTGAGCTGAAGTTAAAACCATAAACCATTAAAGTGAAGCTATATATATTGTTTAATATCGTTACATGAAATAGGGTGGCTAAATGCTTTTGTGGTGCTAAAATCTAATCTGAGGACAAAATGGTCTGTCATGCAAAATGTATAAATTTAGTTTTGTGGCCAGATATTTCAGCCCACATCATGGATGGTTGTTGATAATAGTTTTGCAGGATAGAGCAAGCTTTTCCTTTGAATATTCCTTTGAATATTAAGGATATCTATAGCATATGAAACCCATCAGTTTTATTCACCTGATGTCTATCACAAGTTATCAGTAGTAAAACATGCAGGAAGGAGTAGCCTATATGGTTAACTGTTTCAGAGATAAATACAAGTATATTTTTTTCAAAAGAAAATATCGATGCAAGCAAGATGGTCACACAGACACAGAAGCACAAAAATGTATATTATACAAACAAATAGAAAAACATAGTAATAAAGAAGCAAAATATAAACTGTGAATCTTTTAACCTGACTTTTGGCCTCCGTGTAAGTGATAACAGGTTACCAAATGTGAATTTTGTCTCAGAGATGCACTTTATGTCCTTCCTTTCATTGCACGGATAAATTTCCTTCAGTGAACATATATACCAGTTGTCTGCTTTCCCTAAAGAAGGTCCACTGTATGGATGGAGGCTTTCCCTATAGGGCCTTCATACTTCAGTATTCAGCATATCCTGTTCCTGGCTGTAGCAGTTCATCTCTCCTGCTTCGAGCCAGGAAGTTCAGGCATGGTCCTTCTTCAGGGGTGAACTGTTTTAGCGACTGAGCATAAATATCTGTAGGTCCAAAGTCTGTGACTTTCATGGAGGACTGATGAACAGAAATGGTGTCTCTGAGCATGGTCAGAACTTTACTCTTTTACTGTATTTATTTTTAATAATTTACTTTATTTTTTTTTTCTTATTTATGAGTTAAATGCCACAAGATCAAATTGATCATGGTAGGCAATGCTTAAACCCTGGAGAGGAAACAGTGTCTTCCATAAAGTGTTTAAGCTATGATTTCTAAGAATCCCGTTGGTATGGGTTCTTCACTGGTGTTGATTTAAAAAGAAAACTGGAGCTAAAATAACTTACGCTATTGGACCGGTGCCTATAATTTTGATTCTGAAAAGCTTTGCTCTGAATTTCATTATGTATTACTACACGTGCATTCAGAGTGCATGTTTTCATTTGAACACTTGAGAATTAACTTGTAAGTTTTCAAATTCGCTGTGTAGCAAGATTTATGGGTGAGAAGGTCTTATAATGGAATTCAGTGATGTAGTCAACAGGAAGGACTTGGATCTATAATTCATGACAATAAAAACATTTTTTTACAATTTTCTTGCAAAAAGGGTCAGTTTTTAATGACTAATGTGCCAAGTTGCACAGACTCAACTTGTTCAGGAAATCAGAGCATAATCCTAATTTTCTTTGTTTTACTGGTGAAAATAGTGGGTATGTTAATAAAGCAGCATGACAGAAGTATTTAACATTTTAAGAAGCTGAACATTTGACTCTAATATTAAATCATTCTCATTCATTTTGGTTTTGCCCATATGTAGACAATCCCCATTCTTTGGGGAAGGACTCAGGCTTTTCTTTGACATAAAAAGAGGAGCTATATATTAACCATGAGTTTGAGATACCCACCTCCTGCCCCCATATTTAGGGGTCTGGACTATGCTGCATACATTGTTCTTTTTCAAGGCTGTGCCGATTGGGCCAGTGGAACTTCCAAGGCTGCTGAGGTACGCAGCCCATGGGGTGAGGCAGGGTATCTGCTGCTGAGTGATCTCTGTAGAGTCTGTTGCATATATCTACTGGATTTCCATTGAACTTAATATGAGTTTTGATATCTAATACTTATGTAGACGGTTAAATGTAGGTGATCTAAATCTGGACCTCAAAACCATCCCACGAGTCAGACTTGAATAGTTATTCAGTTTAAATAACACCAAATAGCGAATAAATAGCACTGCAACTGACTGCAATATTTTGAGGGCTTTAAATTTAAAACACCAGACCTAAAAGGAAGCATAAAGCTGTGCATAGTAACATAGATTTATCAAGAAGAGAATTCTTTCTTGTTCGATATAAAAATGCGAATGTTTAACTTGAATGCCCTAAATCCAAACACTGTAAACAGAATGCAAATACAAATGTGGAAATACAGCAACTTTTTTTTTTTTTTTTTTATTATCCTTACAGTTCTTTTGGTTTCTTTTGCAATCTAAACTTTTTCTATGTTTTCTTCCATGCAGGTTCCCAAGAGGGCGTTAACTTACTTGAGGACCTCTGAGCTTTGTGAATTTTACTTTGTTTATTTCACATCATTGGTACCTGTTCCTGGGTGAAAAACTGAGGGTTACATACAGTCAAGGGAATCCATGTATCAAGAACTTCTCCAGACAGTTCAGGTTAATAAACCTCTAATTAATTTGAAAATTTAGCTACTTTCTTAGTGTTTGAATCACACTCTGTCTGTCCTAGTACTTGCTTACACACTTAATCATTTTTCCAAGTTATTTTGAAGTTTCAAGTCTGTCTTTTTATGATATATTTCATTCTTTGCTACAATGTGTGGGCCTCTTTGTTTCATCAGTAAAACATTCCTAAATAACTTTTCCTTGTCAAGTCAAATGGTTAGAAAATAAAAGGTACATTTTTTCCTAGAGGAATAATATGAAGGCTGGATTTGATTCAAGCTTCTTTAATTCTTGTTAGAATTTTTAATGAATTGCCATTTTCAGAAATTAAACTGCTCTGTAAAAGATTTTTTTTTTAAAGTCTAATTGATAATGCCATTCTTCAGCAGTTCATGCAGAATGTGTGTAGTTTCCCTTTGAGTAACTTTATCAGCATAAATATATCTTCAATGACCTGCCTGAAGGTATAGTTGCAAATATATATGCATACATGATTGTTGCCCCATAATTGCTGTTTATAATGTTAATACTTTTTTTCCTAAAGGAATTGGTACAATGGAACTTTACATGCTTTGTGAAAACCTTTTCAGGTTTATATTGCTATATCTGTATTTTTATTTACCTCATTTTTCAAAGGAGGATTTTGCCCTACTACAATGATATCTTTTGTTCTGTTTTCTTCTCAAATGGTGACTGTTAACATAGCTCTAATTTAATGGTGCCAGTGCTTAAAAGGAAGTGGCACTTCAACAACATGTAATTTTCTCATACGTAATACACAAAGTACAAAACACAAATTACAAAAATCAGAGCAGTATAATCAGAAAGAGATCAAATTATATTTACATTTTGTCTAGAAATTGGTATACAAAGCTGCTTTTCAAATGCTGTGGATTAGTTATTCTTTCATAGGTTTGACTATATGTAATTGATCTTTTTCTTGTCTTACAATGTGAAAAAGCCTGTGGAGCAGTTGCATTTCTACTGTGCTATATAAATTAGTGCTTCGTCTGATCTATTTCCTATTGTTGCTTTTTAAATGTTGCCGGTTGCCAACTTTTTCCTTGTATTATAACAGAAGTCATTTTGCATTATTCTTTCATTTTCAAATGTTTACATCATTTTGTGTTATCTATTATAATGCTTAAAATACAGAAAATTAAATTATTGCAGATCAAATTTTTTCCATTTAAAATAAACCACTGAATTATTCATTCATGCTAAATTATGGAATACTTCCTAGTCTATGCTGTAGGGGAGGACCCTGTTATTGTACCCCACCCACCCACTCCTTGTAAATGTATAGTAAGGTGTTGACGGTGAGTGGAAACTTGCTGGGTGCAGGAGTGGTGGTGGAAATGCCACTAGTGGGGGGGAAGGGTTAGCACTGTGGCTGCCTTTGGAGGATTTGGCGATGCTGAAGAGAACTCTGCTGCTGCCTTACCCTTCGTTGTTTATATGGAGGGGCTGTAAGAGCCCATCTCAGTTTCAACTTTTAATCAGTTCTTACTATCTGGGCAGAATACCCCCGCTTCTGGCAGGTACACAAAGCAGGTACGTCAAAGCACATGAGCCCTCCACGTCTAGGATCACCTGGAGCCTCCATGTGTGACGCCTGCAGGCTTGATTTCTCAAGATTAAAGGAACAGACCCCTCCACTTGCCCCCAAATACACAAATGTACATCAGGAACAAGTGGAAATTTAACAGGTTGAAACAATCCCCTGGTGTGAGAAGCTGGTAAGAGGTCAACTGGCAGAAGATATCACCTGCCCTTTGACTCCTTCTGGGTTTTATGGTGTTTTATTGCTTTTTCATCAGTTTTCAAATTATCCGATTGTATGTCTAAATTGATTCAGATTTACATTTGCAAAAGCTCTCTCTGGCCACCATATTAGAGCATTCAGAAAGCTTCAGCTGGAGTATTCATGATGAGTTCATATTATTTAGTAAATATGCATTTCCAGAGAGTGATCTTTTCTCACATATTTTCATAAGTCGACAGTGTTCTTTCCCTCCCTACTCTTCACAGATGTAAGCCACAGGGATTTCTTACATGCTTTAAATTGGCATATGCTCAAGCGCTCTGTCAAATCTGAACTTAGAAGTCTAAAAATTATTTTATAGGTGCTTATAACATCAAGGAAGCTTACTATTTAGTTCTTTTGGTGCCAATTTCATACTGGGTTGTGGTTAATAGTTGCTTTAAAACCAATCAGATTAAGACTTCTTAAAGGATTATGTCACTATATCACCAAGTGATTTAGTAACTACAGCAATTTAAGGACTTTGGGCTGCATGCTGATTGGCATCCACATGCTCATCCTAGTTTCATGGAGAACCATGAATTGAAGAATTCTGTGTCATCTCTTGTACTAGATCAGGAAAACCATTCATCCCAGCCCTGAAAACGATAGTGTCCTGTCTCTTCACAGAACTGTGTAGTTCTGCTGGCCCATGGACAGCACAGAACAGCGGCTCAACCTCTCACCTAAAAATTTGCAGCCAGGATGAGCAAGTATGTTTTCCCTGGGATCCGTGCAGGACTTGATGCAACCTCTGAACAGCTTAATCCCCCCAGGGTAGCATTAGAATCTGGGACAAAGCAGTCTAACTTTGCTGGAAAATATGTGAAAATTGTTCCCAAAGAGTTTGCAATTCCACCAGGAATGCACATAGCTTCTTGCAATGATTGTTTTATTGTTCAAAACAGTGACAACAACTTTCTTATTAAACCCAATTTGTAAAAGGGATTTAAGCTTGCTCCAGCAAGTTCAAAAGTAGTGGAAACTAATATATCTGATCTTCTCGCAGGATGAAGCTCCTTGTCTGGGATCAAATAACCACTTTTGGGAAGAGGCACAGTTTTGTTTCAGTGCAAGAGCTGTCCAATATGTGCGTAAATATATACACATATACACATATGTGTATGTGTTAAAGCATGTATGCGTGTATACACATATTCATACAGGTAGCTGCTTCATTACAGATGTTTCAAAAATATGCAAAGTATCTGTCATGTGAAAAACGTTGTTCTAGTGCAGACAGTTCAGATTGGGCAGCAGCATTTGGTCATTCCCTGTTGCCAGGTACCAGGGGGTGATGTGCAAGGGAACATTTTCACTTCGTCACCCTGATCCCCTTGTCACGACACAAAACTCCATGTACATCAGCGGGCACAGGCTGCCAAAGCTTACCTGGTTTTTCCTGTGCTGTCTCTATCGGCATGGGCTTAACTAAATACCATTAAACCATCAACTACTATTTAAATAAATCAACAGTTAGCTAAGTGTGCTGATAGTTGCAGCTTGCAGCATGGCTATGGTATGAAATCTTGGGTGATGCCAACTTAGTAGTGAAGGTAAAACTTTCACTCTTTTCTACGTGCCAGGACCTCCCTGTTCCGACGCACCGGTCTGCCGGCGTGCCTGGGATTTGAAGTGGTCACCTGGGCAGATGATCTGCAGTTGAATCTTAACATAAATAAATGTATAGCATGTGGTTGTGTGCTTTTCAACTTCCCCAGTCCAGTGAAATGCATTCCCCTTAATTATGCATGATACTGCAGCACAGATTTTAGCAAGAGTAAACATTCGTCTTACACAGCGGCTGGCCACCTGTCTCGGCTCAGCCAGTGAATAGTACCAGGGAAACCAGCTCAGGCTGCTCAGTGCCAAAGTGCTTTCCAGAATAAAAATAAGAAGGGTCATTCCACTGAGAGGTGCTAGCAAAAGGTACCTATGCCTACCCATCCAAAATAGATGCAGAGAACTATTTAACTTTTTATGTTACCTTTTTTATTATATTATGCAGTAGAAATATTTTTACTGCAACTGGAGCTGCGTGGCTCTGAGATATTTCAAAGCAGATGAGGTAAATGAAGCAAAATTAAACCTCTGCTGAAGATGGAAAAAACGATGGTAAATTATAATTCAAAATGATAACATGTAGTTTTCAGTATTCAGATGAAATATTTATCAGAAAATTAACTTAATTTCTTTTTCCACCATTCATATAATGGAAAATAATATGGAAAGAATTAAAACAGACCCTCTGTAGAGCAGATAGCATTCTGCAGCTTACTGTGCATCTTTTAACATATGTGACCAGCATTGTAAAGAACTGAAATTTGCATAAATTCAAATATTTGTTAGCCAGGAAATTTCTGTAGTGCTCTTTCTATTGAAAGAGAGACTTAAGTAACACTCAGTTCCATAAGGTTTTATTTTCTGGGAATTCAGATGCTTTGAAGGCTGATGAAAGCATTTCATTTTATATCAGATCCCACAGCTTCTTTAGGAATGCTTTCACTAAAATGCCACCCAGACAAAGTGAGCACTTTGTCCTATTGTCCAAACTCAGATTATTATTTTTCAGTCTTACAGTACTAATTGGATATTCTGCTCTGTGGGGTTTTTTTGTTTCTGTTTTGTTTTTTTTTTTTTTTTTTTTAATTTAAAAACAGTAACGTTAAAATCCGAATTCTGCACATCGGTGAGAGTAAATGCATTCCAGTGAACACACAGTTCCCAATACCTGGGCACCTGGCCAGCCCAGCTTGGTATTAAGCATACATCTTCATTAATTCTCATTTAGAGATGAATTGATCGATGTTAGCAGCATAAGCTCAAGTAGTGTGAACCACCATTCAGATATAAAGGAAAAAACATCAGTTTCAGGATTTCCCCCTGCTGCGAATTCTGGATGTGTGTACATCCATTGGCTATTGGCATGCATGCATCGACCTAGATCTGGGGCCCCGGCTGGGTGAGGGATGCTGACCTGTGCTCCCTCACGTCCTGCACTCCCCTGGCAGAGCCAAGGCTGCTGCCTTTGGGTCAGAATGCCGATTTTACCTACTTCCCCGGGCGTTTTATGGGCTGGAGGGGATTGACAGGGTGGGAGTGGGCAAGAAGTTGAGTTAAATCACAGAGACACTCCTTTAGAAAACTGGTTTGCTTGTTTGACATATGACTACAGAGATTAATTAATTTTAAATAAGTCCAAATTAAAAGTCTAAAAGGTACTTACTTTCTGCATTGTTATTCAGTGATAATAAGCCAGTGGGAATTTATCATAACTGTACTGGGAGTTTCAATACTCTGAATGCTGTGTACATCTTTATGGAGGAAAATCCTCATCTACTTGGATCTTTTCAGATATTACTGGAAAGATTAAAATGTGCTGTAGAAGAAGTTTTTTTCCTGCTTTGCAACTTAAAATATTTGGGTTTTTTTCCAAACTTCAGTAAAAAACCCCTATTTTTATGCTATTGTATGGAATTTGTAACCCAAAATAGAGAGCTAAATCAGTCTTATTGGTAATTGGAAAGGAGAACACAGAGTAGAAGTTCCTTAGAAAGCGTCTGTAGATTAAGTAGAAAAATAAAGATACACAGAAGGAAAGAGTTTTGGTGAATGGTGCCCACCCCCCTATACACCGAGGGCATACCCATCCAGCTGGAATCTCATCTGAACCTACTGAGTTGTGCATCAGTAATGAGGTAACACTGAAAGTATGCATCATTAATTTTTAAGACAGCTACTGTTAGAAGAAAACTATTAGACTTTGTGAAAAGCGTAATAGACCTGCCAGTGCTACATTTTAACACCACAACATTTTTATTTTCATGCCTCGGAAGAGTCGGTATCTGTTTAAGTTACAGCAACACTCATTTATTGTGCAGTTTCACACAGTACCCAGGGGAAATTTGATGCAAAGCATAGCTCCCTCAAATCAACTGCACATGCCTACTGCTGCATAATCAAGGCGAGTATTTTCAGAATAATTCAGAATAATAACACAGAAGCCTTTTAACATGTACATTACAAAAAGAGGGTTAGCCTAAAATGCACCAAGTGGTTTTTTATATTTTTGTGAACGTAGGATAAAATATTTCTGCAGTAACTCAGTATTTCCTTAAGATATAATACGTTTTATTATCACTTTTAGATATAACAGTCATGTAAACTCAGGAGGTCTGTAAAAATTTGGAAGTCACATAGCATCACTGGCTATGACACTTGCTGTTCTGAGGGGCTTAGACTCGAACAGACAGGAGAGACACACAGCTGGAGGCACAGGCTGCAGATAGGAACAGGGAGCTGGTAAGTATCAACATTTATAACTGATTCTAGGTCACCCGATTCCCATCGAGTTCTTTGTACATTTAATCCTGTCTGCCCCTATGATAATGGCGGCACTTCTGTTAAAGCTAATTAATCAGTCTTATTGAATTCCATGTCATTTTTGTTACTCCCCTCTCCACAAGTTTAAGCGTGCTCAGTCCAAAGGCGTAGCTCACTGCCTGCATCCGAATGAGGGTCTTCCCACCTCTGCCTCATGAACTACAAATATGCTTAGAACTTCAGTGTGAATAATGCACTTCTGGAAATGCTCTATAGAAAGTAATTAATGGAGCTGGCTTGCATTCCTAGCTAGTCATATTTGGGCCAGCAGCAATTTTCATACAGTTTAGGTCATTCAGTCCTGTTTAATAGGAGAGATGTGATTAAATGCATTCAGAGTCACGTGTCCTTTGAAAAGAGAATCTAATGAGAATTACAGTAAGCTTTATTTTTCCCATTTTGGCTTTTTTTGAGATTGAGGTATTTCATTCATAGCCATACACGTTAGATGTCTTACATTTTCCTTCTAACTTTCATTCTTCAGGGAAAAAATATTTTGACTTAAAACTGTGAACATAGGTATTCTGCTCATATATTTGCTCATGTCTTTTTTATCCTTGTCCTTTCTTCATCAGCTTGCATTGCTTTTTGTTCGTGCTTACAATGTGTTGTCTCACAAAGCTACACGCTCTCATTCATGACGACGTCTTGCTGTTTTTTGCCACTTACTGCCTTTCCTCCCGCTCCTTTCCCAAGCAGATCACCCACGGCCGCAGTCCCTTGGGGTGTCCCTTCCCCGGGGTGTCCCTGTCCCTGCCAGCATCTCCCTGGCCAGGAGGGCAGTGCCAGGACTGGCATCCCCGTGGCGGCAGGGCTCCCAGGCAGGGCGATACGGCTGCAGCCCCAGTTGGGCAGCGGGACTCTGTCTGCTGTCCCTCAGCCTCCCCCCTCGCACTCGAATGCGGTTCCCCGTTCCTACGCTGGTGGTCAGGCGGCCGCTGCACCCCGATCTCCCCTGTCAGCAGCAGCAGGAGGAGGAGCGGGTGGCAGGGCGATGCGGCTGGTGAGTGCCCAGTGCTCCTGCAGCTGCAGAAGGCGCCCACTGTGCTCCCATCCTCAGCCTCAGCCCCTGTGACAGTTTTGAGCAAGCCAGTGCTTCCCATGGCCACTTTATACAAGGCCAGAAAAGATCTCAACAGGAATGGTATTTGAATGCCAACTATTTGCTCTAAGGTGCTGATCCTGCTCGGTACCTGGGCCCTGGCCAGCTGTCTGCCTCCCCTGATGCCCTGACACCCACCCCTCCGTTTCCCCCTCCCAGGCTTGCAGTGTTTATCCAGGTTGGTTGACGGTGCTCTGTGTGTCTCGTGGAGCTGATTCCCTCCTGGGTCAGGCACCAGCTAATTCTGCCCGTCAGTACAAGCCAGAAATCTATTTCTGAACAGCCTGGAGTGCCCCAGAAAGTCAGACAGCGTCAGCCTCTCCCACAAGGCTCGCTCTCTCCCACAGTCTTACCTCCGTCTGATGTTTTCCTAGTTTCCCAGACAGAAATCTCTGTCACTAATCAGTGTTTTCTTAACCCCTGCCTTGGCTTCCACACTTACATCAGCCCAAGAAAGACCCAGGAAGGACCAAGAAGTTTGCCAGTTGTCTACTCTTCCAAGATTTTCCTTGAAGGGACCTTTGAGAGAGGGACCTTGAGACTTGTCCTTTAGAACAGTGGCTTTTCCAGGGTGTGAGGGTGAGGAATTGTGCTGCTGATTTCGGACAGATGATGCTTTTCCTCTGACTGCCCCACCATCTTTCTTCTAGTTCCTACATCCTTCTAGCCCAATGATTAGTGATCACTGCCAAGAAGTATATTCCTCCAGTTGTGTATATGGATGTCTGGAAAGTGGTCCTGTAGCATCCCAAGACAGGCTGACAGATATACCGGCAAAGCCACCCCATCCCTGCCAGAGCTGTGTTGACACAGAAGCCATCTAACAAGAAAGTTCGTACTGGCTGTGCCTACTGCACAGCTTGGTTCCCATTAGGCACTGCCAGACCTACACAATGAGTAGGTGTATGGAGGACATGAAGGCTACGAAAACACAGAGAAGATGGATCCATGACTGACACTGATCAGTAGCCCTGCACAGTTCTACAAGCAGCTAATTTCTGTTTTCAATCTTTTACTCCTCACCTCCTTGCCTTCTTAAAGGGGCCATCCTTCAGACTTTTAGTGACACCCCTGATCACAAAATGCTCTGCAGTGGGTTTCCCTGGGCTCAGCATGGTTTCTTCTTCTTTTTTAGAAAAGCGGATAGCCTTGTTTGTCCTTCTCCTGCCATAGCAATTCTTACACAGCCTTCATGGTGGACCTAGCTCCATGGTGGCTTCCAGGACATCCCACACTAGACTGAGATTTTCAGGCATTGAGGCCATGAGACTGCACTTCTTTGCAGCCCTGTTGCATAGGTCTTGAGCAAAGCACTGGGGATGAGGTAAGCAAAGGTGTTTTTAACTGTGTCAATACCAGTTGACTTTGTCCTTCACAATGGGATAAAGTCTACGTCTGTGCAGGTGCTCAGGGAAGCCTGAGGGTGCAAATGCTGACTGATCCATTCAGCACCAGCTTCTGGCTGCCGGTGGCTAGAGTAGGAAGCTCAGGATTGGGTTTCCCCACCCCTTCTATTTTTGTGTTAGGTGGCAGTGGCAAATAGTAATGTAAGCCGAGCCATTTATGAGGGGCCGGATAGTTAGGTCCCTAGATGTGTGTAATGTAAACTAGCTGGGAGAGAGCTGCAAGGACTTGGGAGTAGACCCTCAGGGTCTGCCAGGGTCTCCTAAAGGGCTGCAGTATGCACACAGGCATGCTTCAGCTTTGGCTACCCTCAGGATTAACCTAATAGCAGGGTATAGAGGTGGCCTCAGAGATGAATCCTGTAGTTCTTGACTCTGCTAATTAAAAGTCATGGGAGTTTCCATATGTAAGATTTGGCCCAAAACTATTCTTAGTACCTGGGGAGTACATTTTATTGCTTAGAGTTTGTGATTAAATGGGGAAGTAAGTTCACATGCCCCTTCATCTCCTATTTATCAGCATGGCTGTGTTGAAACTAAAATAAATGACCCCAGAAAGGAGAACTTTATGTTACAAAAATACTCTTACAGTATGTATGAGAAGCATGTGAATATTCGTGAAATATGATCAAAACAAAACCCAGATGACTTGAAGAGACTGAAGTAACATTATCTTTCCTTTATTCAACCCAAGCAGAATTTAAATCTGCTGCAGGCAGTCTCTAGAAATAGCACTTAATGCGGTGCCAGAATACCCTACAGAAAAGGTGCAGCACATTACTGTAAGTGGATTGTGTTTGATTTCCTTTAGCTGTGTGAAAGGGCATAATCAGATAACTGCACTAATGGTAATTGTGTAATCGATTCATTCACAACCATTAGTTAAGTGCAGTGTTGTTCTTCCGTGGTGGAGAACAACAAGAAGTGAGATCATTGTCTCAATAATTAAAATATATCTTGGCTAGTTTGTTTTGTAGGGGTCTTTGAAACTTGTCATAGAAAGATGACAGTAACTTTCTAAAGTAGTACTTTGCAGGTTGCTTTTAGGGTTTTTTAGTATTTTTGCATTTCTTGCCCTTGCCTGTGGGCTCTCTGCCTGATTTTACATCTCTGTGGGCTTTGAGGTTGGTGGATCTACAAAACATTATTGCTCTTGTCTCAAGTTTTCAGTATGTCCTTATGGTGCCATCCTTCCAAACCCAGCCTGTAAACAGAAGGCAGATGAATGACCCACCCCAGTGTAGTGACATTAACGTAGGGAGTGACAGTAACAGATCTTGAATCTGAGGGGAGTATGTCGAAGAGATATTTCACTCAAAGCTGTAAAACATGCATTAGCATTGAGAGAAAAACTTCAACAGGTTTCAAAAGATGCAGACCCAAATTGTTTTCTTCTTCTATCTGCTGTGTTTTCTACATTTTTGAGTAATACCTGTTTCTTCAGGCCATCTGAGGCCTCAGTTTCTCTGTCCATCTTGATTTCATGGTAGATTTGGCAGGGAAGAAACATCTTTCTAGTGAAAATACAGTTACTGAAAGCCATAGTTGGGTCTTTAAGGTTTTTCCCTATGAGTTTTGTTAGAGATAGGTGAAGCTTTGAGTTTTATTTCATTCTCTTTAGTCAGCTAGACTGTTGGCTGGTATTTCTTTAGAGTTTCCAGTGTTGTTCTGGCCTATTCCTTAGAGAGTGGATTTCTCTAGCTTTGTAAACAGGCACTTGAGACAGACAAGAATGCAGATGTTCATTATACAAAGCAGAACAAATATGTAGTTTTTTGTATTTGCCAATTCTCAATGATACCTGCGTAGAGAAATATTACAATAAAACCGTATGCTCAATGCCTTTTAATATGCTATGTGAAACACTAATTCACTGTGGTTTTTTAAATTTCAATTCATTTAAATAAATATATACGGAGTTTATAATTAAAAATGCTAACAACCATTCTTGCAGAGCATTTTACTTGAATGGATGTAGCTTGCCAGTGCCTGACCCTGACTTACCCAAAGCTGTCTTACTTCATGAGAAAGACATTGTAAGAATAGATGGCTGGAAGCCAGCCTCAGACAGATTTAACTGAGAAACAAGTGAGAGTGATCAACCATTGGAAACAAACTAAGAAGAGAAATGGAGGGCTTTTCATGTCTGGATGTCTTCAAATCAACAATCAATTCTCATGTGGAAGAAATGAGTAATCAAACATTTTGGGGGCCTCAACAAAGGGTAACTATATGAAAGTCAAGGTCCTGTGTTCTACAGAAGATTACAATATTTAATGATTACTTCTAGGCCTAAGGCTTGTCTGAGTTCAGGGTAAATTAAAATACTGATAACACAAGTGTGACTTTCTGAACCCTGAATTCCCTTGCAGATCTTTTACTTCAAGTCTGCCAAACTCCAAACATCCAACTGTTGAGTGAATATGGAAATAATTTTGAAAAATTCCAGTTTTGAAAGGTTGCCAAGAAAATCATGGGCCCACATGTCACAGGAGACATCTGTAGGTGAAAACTTCTCACAGCAGAGAGAAGCTGTTTTTATCCTGATGGACCATCAAGAAGCCTGACTGAGAGACAGTGTGCCTGTCACTGGCACTCTTTGGCCCAGAAAACACGTCGGTGACCCCAAGTGTCAGACTGAGATAATTCTTTGGCCTGGTAAGTTATTCTAGATGGACATCAAAGGTAAATACTTCCAGGATTTGATTGTCTTCATGCTTCACAAGTCCAAGGACAGAAAAATGGATTGAGCAAACCAGCTTGTAAGTCATCACCAGTTCTCCTAAAACACATTTTCTATCTAAGCATTGGCTCATATGATAAAACATTTTATCATTTGGTAAAACTGAGCTGTCAGGGGTTAAGGTACAAGAACAGACTGTTACATGGGGAAAAAAAATCATTATAAGCATTTATGGCATTAGATGTTTGTGGTGATAGTCTCCAGTCTGAGACCAGCAGACACCACTGGGGACTGCTCAGAGTGCGGTGTAGCGAGCACTGGGAGCACATGTAATCCACTGTAAGCACTCTTCTGTGACAGTAATCATAGAATCACAGAATGGTTTGGGTTGGAAAGGACATTAAAGATCACCTAGTTCCAACCCCGCTGCCCCGGGTAGGGCCCCCTTCCACCAGACCAGATCGCCCAAAGCCCTGTTCAACCTGGCCTTGAACCCTTCCAGGGAGGGGGCAGCCACAGCTGCTCTGGGCACCCTGGGCCAGCGCCTCACCACCCGCTTTCAGTTTAAAACCATTACTCCTCATCCTATCACAACACTCCCTGATAAAAGAGTCCCTCCCCACCTTTTCTGTAGGCCCCCTTTAACTTTGAGAGCAAGCATAGAGTTCATAATCAGTCAGTATTTAAAATACCCGTATGAGCAGTGGCACATCTTCCATTCATATGAATATGTATGTGAAATGAATATTAATTAGAGGAGGAAGAATTCAGGAGCTCTTCCCTTCACAGTAAATTATTGTTTGTGAGATATTGAAAGAGCTGCAGCTCTTTCAACCCATTTTTATAACATTTCTCTTGCAAAATAAGCAGATATGTGTTTTAATTTCAGGCGAGTACACTAACCAGTGGGGCCTTTTTTTCAAAATTAGGAAGAAAAGTTGGTTCCCTTGCTGAGTGGATTCCTGTGATCTAAAGCCGCAGTGAGCTATTTCCCCTGTTATCATGCAACTGCTTGCTTTAAATCGTTAACTTCTGAAACATTTTTTCAAACATGCCTGAAATAGAATATTACATGTGGAAATAAATGAGTTTGTGAAATCCTTTTAATTATTTTGCTTCAGTGAAAAGATTAAAATCTAAGACTCTCTCGCTCCATATCCATGTTGTAACTTAAAAGAATATAAAAAAGATTAATCATTTTCACACCAAATACAGAACAAAGTCTATTTTTTTTCCTTTCCCCACACTATCTGAAAGCCATCAAATTCCCCTGCCCACCTACTGTGCGTATGAGGTGAACACTGTCAAGTACAAATTAAGGATCTGATGTAGCAATTGCTTCTGTACATAGTCTTTCAGAGCTGTGCCGGCTGCGATGGGGAATCGCAGGCTTGATTCAAAGCCTGCAGCATGCTTCCCTAGTACACAGGGGATCAGGCACCTCAGAGAAATAAAAAGGCTCTGAATCTGCAAATACAGTCCATATCTAATTGTAAGTGTAAAGAAATTGTTACTCAATTTTAGAAAACCTTAACATTATCTAATATCATTTAATAATATAATGGCCTGGTGAATTTTTGGATAGGAGGATCTACTCATCATGAGGGGCTGTTTGGGAATCAGGTGGATGAGGAACTAGACCTCAGGATTTGGGTCCTTCTGAGTTCACACAGTCTTGTAGTGCCATTTGCTCCCAGTGAACATACTAAGCCTTCTGCCCTGCGCCCAGGGAAGCCGGTCACTGGGAAAAAATTAAAAAATGAGTGCTTAAATGTGGCCTACTGGCCCCTGGGCTACAGCTGCTGAATACCACACCACACTCTGTGGAGCCATGAAAACCCTGATTGCAGTTCAGTTCGCTGTAATTTGCACTTTGTATCTGTACTATGCATTTTAAATCAGGTGTGCATTAATGCATCAGTTATCAAGAATGAGCAGCACAGAGTGTCGAGCTTTTTATAAAGACTTATTCAAGGCTAGCTGATTTTTAATGTGTGTGATTAGTTGCAACCGAAATTACAGTCATTGAAATAAAATTATATAGAAAACAGAATAGGAGGCTTTTACATAAGAATGGGCCAAATGATACAACAAATGCCAAATTGGTGTCTAATGCTGGTTGAAATAAAATGTTTATAAGAATTACTTATGCTTTTATCTCAGTACTGAAAAATGTGAAGATTTTGTTTATTAAAAAATACTTCAAAGCCATTAAACTCTCTGTTAATGGAGGTCATGCCCATATTTGTAAATGCTATAAAGAGTGACACTAAAATTGGGTGTTTGTTTTATGCAGCTTAGTGAGCATCATTCACAGCAACAGAGGAATCCCAAGTGTTATGGGGAGTTCTGTATCTCAAAGACCCTTTTTGCTCAAAGTCTCCGTTTCCCAAATGGTGAGTCTGTTCTCTGAAAATCATTGTTTGAGCTGGGGCTTCTACAATGCTGGTTTTGCAAAAGGGTTCTGGAAACTGTGGGGTCATATGCTTTGAGGCAGCTCACAGATTAGGGCTACTCCTAGGTATGAAAATTTTGGCATCTGCAGGAGCACTCCTTTCGACAGGCAGCCACAGAACAACAGATCCTAGACAGTAAGCCTAGTAGGTCACTCCGCAAAAAAAAAATACACTGGTTCAGTGCCATTTTTGTGTTCCTGTGGATATTTCTCAAAGCAGACAAATTTTGTTGCAAATCATTTGCTTGGTTTAATTGGTAATTCTCAGTCTTTAAAAAGTTGCTAAAAAAACTCCCAAGCAGCTGGCTGTGGAGGCTTTACACAAGAAGTAATACTTAAGTACCCTTGAATCTAAGCCTAAGAAGCACTGCACTTCTCTAGAGCAATTTATCCCCAGAATCTTCTGTAATGCCTGGTTGGCCCTTGTCTGTTTTTCCTGGCTCTGCTCCACGCCTTCAAGTAATTTCTCTCACCAACTCACTCAGTGGCTTCACCGTGAACAGATTTCCCACTAAAGTTTCAGATTTTTCCTGTGCCTCTCAGGTATTCTGGGTGTCCTAACAGAATTAGTCTGGGTCCCCCGGCTGTGATTCAACTGATAAGAAAAAGGGTTTCAGTTTCCTGGCCTGTATATTTGATGTTTATTCACCTGATTCTCCGTTCATGCCCGCTGCATATATGTTTCAACATTTCATCACCTGCTTTCCTCTGGAACACAGCCAAATGCCACCTCACCTTCACAGCCTGCAACAGAAAGTAAAGGAACTTGTGCCAGACTTGCTCCTGACCCCAGGGAGGCTGACCTCGGTGTCTGGGCTAACCCATCTACCTCGCCTCCAGCCTGCAGCTGTAGTGGAGGCACAGCTGCAGCTCCTCTCCTCCCTTCTGAAGGGGCTGAAGGAGAGAGGCACACAGATCTCCACGGAGATCCCACTGCCTGATTCTTTTTGCAGTGCTGCAGACCACAGAGGCGCTTGGTGCTTTAGAGCCGCCAGCCCCAGCTCTAGCCTGGGCTTCAGGGTGCTCTGCCAGGCAGGCAGGAGGCCAGGCCAGGCTGGTAACGCAAGGCGTGCGTGGGGGCTGAAGGCTTCAGGCTGAACATCCTAGCCCAAAGGCCGGGGGTTTACTCTCAGCTTTCCTCCAGTCATCTCGTGTCCTTCAGCATGCCAGTTCAGGCTGGGCTTAAAAGATACTTGTGCCAGGAGATGCAGGTAAGTACTTAGCTGGAGCATCCACCTGCAGTGTACCTACTCCCCATGACTGTTAACAGTCCAGATAACAGTGTAACTAACTACTCCTTCCTGTCTCTAAAAATTGTTATAAATGAGAGCTATTTGAAATACGTGGAAAAATTAGCTCTGCTTTGTAGGGGTGTTCCTCAAGGGTAAATGCATTAATGTTTGTGGGGTTCTCAGCCTCTGTGTCCTGGGGGCTGTAACACTGTCAGAGGCAATTCAAGCATGGGAAAATATTGAAACATGAAAAAAAGTCCAAATCAATAGGTTACCTTCATGTAATTTGGAGGTAGGTTGTTTGTTGCATCTTTTAGAAGTTGACTATCAACTTATCTATCAGGATAGCCCAGCCTATAACACAGCTAACCCTTTGTTACAGCTATAGACTCAACTGCGGTGGTAGAGGGGATCCACGGGGTTGGCCCCGGGGGTGTAGGTAATGCAGAAATGACCCTGTGCTTAGTAGGAACTAAGTATGTTAAAACTCCCCTAGGCCATAGGGTTGAGGTTTTGAACCACTGAGGCATGATTAAAGCCTGAAATGTGTATTTTTTGTAGGCTATTTTGTTTTTGTTTTTAAGGAAGGCCAAACTCTCAAGAAGTCTGCTGTTAGATGTCACCTGCTTATTTGTCGTTATTAAAAATAAATTTACTTCCCTACTCTGAGGTAACAAGTAACAAATATGAGGTAGTGCATAACAAATGCGTATGTCAGAGCACAACTTGACTGTAATTTCACTTGCAACACTAGACAAGATGTTAGTCTGTCACTAGAACGATGCCAGATTGCAGCCAGTGAGGATCTGACTGCTAATTTACCTCTCCCAATTACGTGTACTATTTTGAAAAGAAGTTTTCTTTAATGAAAATTCCATTAACATTATTCTTTTTCATTACCATTAGCTCAAAAGGTTACATTTACTTTATTAAAAAATAATTTTTTAAATACAGTTATTCTGACGTTTTCTTGTTCTGATGACAAGAAAATCTCTGAATAATGTGAGAGGAATGAAAATGTGCTGCCTTTTTTTTTTTTGTTTTCCACAAGGCATATATTGTAAAAGATACTAGCTCCACCAGAACTGTTTTTGTGAGAGCAGTTGTGGCTTTCCTGGTAGCAGGTCTGTTAGACAACTATTTTATCAAACTCAAAGTGGCTCTCTGACATGTCCTGTTTGATAAACGATGAGACTGTTCAGCACTAGATCCTTAGACTGTGTAAAAACCTCTGTCTCCATTAACTTCACTGGAGGTGTATTTACACCAGCTGGCATAGTGTGAAATGCAGCTATTGTCCATGGAGGGAAGAGGATATGAACCGTCAGAGAGGCAGCCACTGACAAAGGGATTATATTTGATAACAAAAGAGGAGCAGAATGAAAGCTCCATTACTTTTTTCAGTGCTGCTATTAAATGCTCTTCCACTAACTAATGCCGCAAACCCTTTTCCTCCTAAAAGCAGCAGGCTTGTGTTAGCACTGATCACAATTTATAATGTGCTAACAATTTCTGAGGACCCTTCTAAGGAAACTCTCAGATATTTGAAGGTTGCAACAGAATTAGACCAAAGATCCTCTGGTATCCAGATGTTAAAAAGTCAAAATGTTGTTGTCAGTGGTAACAAAGCACTCGTAGCCAAATGCCTGGGCAGCCTGTGCACCTACTGAAGAGAGTTTGATAAGCTTCTTTGCTGTGGCCACACTACGTTCTGGTCCAAGCTCCGGGGCACAACACAGATGTAACAATTTATGCCAGTGATTTCTATCTGTTTACCTGCTGAATGTCAATATCCCTAATTCTCAGCAACAAGCCTTTTCTCCCTCTTTAAGCTCGCTGATTCAGAGGAACAAGTTTTGTTGTTTTTTTGTTTTTTTTTTTTTTTTTTTTTTCAGGAGATACCATTCTCTGTTTCTTCTGCCATGAAGCAAAGGACACATTGCTGATTGGAAAATAAAGGGTTTTATTGCCTCCTCTCTGCAAATGTGATAAGGTATGACAAGGTATACATTACCTTTATCCTTTCTGGCACACTAATGAACCACCTCTGTGTTTTTTGGCAGTCCAAGCTGCCCCCTCACTGCAATAGAAGTGGAAGGTGAGACAGGAGCATCCATGGCTGCAGTCAGCTGGAGGAATCCCCACCTGCCTGAGCTTGTTCCTACCTAGGGACCCATGGGATTCACTCAGTCCTCTCCTTCACCTGATACAGGTCAGGTTTATGAAGAATTACGATTTTTGCAGCATTGCAAGGGGTTAATTTCAAGGTGTCCAACACTGTTTTATTAATGAAAACTAAAATGTTTTAGAACTGGGCTAATTAGGAGATATTAACAGCCTTTGACTTAATCTTCAAATCTGTTGTAGGTCATGTATGGGAGAATGTGTTTTCATACAATTATAAATTAATAAGGAGTATGTTATTCGTGACAATGAACTCCTTGTGGTTTATGGTTTAGTTTATTAGAAGAAGACTTTGTGCTCTCAAGGCAATTTATGTTGGAACAAGAGTGTCTATGAAGTGCAGGTGTCTCATTAAATTCTACTGGTGATTAGAAGAAGCAGCCATGCGCAGAGATGTTCGTCAGGGGCTCCATGATTTGTGTTGTTGTGCTCAGTTTTTCCCTAATAGCTACACACTGCTTAGCATTGATGCTCAGCTGGTGTGATCAGAACTCTGCAGAAAGAGTCGGTTTCCATTCAGAAGAGAATGGCATCGAGCCAGCTATTGATTTACAGACTGACACATACCCCTTTATAATGACCATGAGAATGTTTGCCTCTTACCTGTTACCTTGTTTCAGGAGTACATTAAAAATAATTTTCCACTTGATAAACAGAAGCACGCAGCATGATATTTTTACTGGTAATTTTCACAGAGAGATCTGCAAAGGGTTGCTTTATCCAATTGCACTGGAGAGAGAGAGAGGTTGAGAAAGTTTGTCAGTATTCCCAGTTCTGGTTAAATGGTTTGGCCTGAAGGCAAGATGGATACATGCCCATTTCTTCCCAGCATCGACATGTGTTTGAAAACAGCAACTTGGCATAATGCTTTAAAAAAAACACCAAAACTAAACAGAAAACAGCAACCCTTTTTTATCTGCCACATATACTACTTCTTTGGGGAGAAAAAACAATAATATTCAAGCTCCTAACAACAGTGATATATTACTTAGACTCTTGCTCTGTCTTATTCATCTGAACAACTAAAAGGTATTTATTTTTGTATTTCTGCAGAATTGATTTTATAATTCTCTGCTAGCTCCATGACAGCTACTTTTAAAAATCTTTGTACTTCCAGTGCTTGGCTGGTCTCTTTTTGTCCTTAATCCTTTGTGCCTAAGATAAAGGAGGAGCAGTGGGGTTTTCTCAGCACTGAGGTTCTGCCTGGGAGGAAGCCACACCCAGGGGCACCAAATTATTGGGCTTGATTCGGATTTTTTCTCATGTTGAGGACTTGCAGTGGACATAGATTATACTGATATCCGCTTTTGCCCCTGAGAGTCTCTTACAGAGCAGGCCAGAGCGGTCCAAACGTGCATGCAAACTCAGGCATTGGTCATTACTCTGGTCCCGTCCAGCACCTGGCACAATGAGGCCCCTATTCACTTAGCCTAATAGAGACAACAAAATGTTTAAACCATGATCATATTGTCCTAGAAGTTCAGATGGAGATTAAGTTTTAGGATTCAAGAATTTTGCAGAGGATTCTTCCCGTTGGCAGTGCAACTCTGCAGTTCCTTGGCATTCATGAAACTCTTGTTCTTCTCATTCCTCGGCTTCCTCAGAGCCTGCGTTGGCTTTGGCTAGGCCAGAGTGTGAAATCTGTGCTTCAGTTTAGAGTAGAAGATGCCCACAAACAACTGGATAGGGCACTTGTTTGATAGAGACCAAATATGTGCTTCTGGCTCCTTCACATAAAGAATAGAGACAGTTACAAGAAACATTTGGGTATTTTGATTAATAATGGTTAAGAAGGACCATTATGTTTCTCTTATTTTTAAACTCTGGTTGACATTTTTGAAAGGCTGCATGCTGGTCACCTAGTCCAACCTCCTGCTCAAAGGAGGCCCAGTTAGAACAGATTTCTCAGAGTCTTCTCCTGTCAAGCTTGAATATCTCCAAGGATGGAGACTCTGAAATCTCTCTGGGACCCTGTTCCAGTGCTTGACCCTCTTCACAGTATAAAACTTTTTCATAATACTGAGTTAGAATTTCCTATGTTCCAGCTTGTGCCTGTTGCCTCTTGTCCTGCCACCGTGCCCTTCTGAGAAGAGTTTGGCTCCACCTGCTTTACACGCTCCAGCTAGCTGTACACAGCAGTCACTTAAGGCTAAACAAACCCAGTTCCCTCAGCCTCTTTTCATAATAATCTTCCCTATTCCTATGCAAGAGAAAGGCTGTATTTTTTTGGTATGGCTTTCTATTTCTCATGAAGAGACACCATTATCTTCTGCTTTTCATAGCGCTTCACAGCACCAGAATTGTCCACAGAGGTACATACAAGCACTCTTTAAAAGCCCATACCTATTGATTTGGCATTGCTCCAGCTCTGCTCTGCACTCCAGCACCATTGCAGCTTGAGAACACGCACTCGGAGCAGCCAGTTTAAACATTTATAGCTGTGTAGTTGCACGCTCCAGGTACCAGACTTTTATTCAAATGCCGTAGCAGGTCTGTGTGCCTGCACTGAAATCCCTGCTGCTTCCAGAGACGGCGTCTGATCTGGCTGACAGCTTTGTGAACTCCAGGACTACAAACTAGACACAGCCTTGCTGTGCTTTGCTGTCTATTATAGGAAAGGATAGAGCCCAACAAATTCTTTCTCTTCCTTTATCCCTTCCAGAAAAACTGCCTTATTTTGTAGGGATTATTCAGACAATTCTTATCTGTTTCCCACATGGAAAAGCAGATAGTATTAAATTCACTCTGACAATCTTTTTGCAGCAGGCTACATTATGAGGGTATGTCTTTCTCAGCAAAGTTTGTGTGAAGCTGTCAAGATCCTGGAGCTGTGGGAACAGGGTGAAAACAATAGACAAGGAACTTCCATGGTGCCGCGTTTGTTTTGTTTTCTTTCACCGCGCTTCTTGACATGAATGTGGCGTGCCCCGGCGGCACCGGTCTCGGCATGGGAAAGGGGCTGGCAGCCCATGCCAGAGGGGCAGGAGGGTGAGCGGTGGGGTGAGCTCCCCACGCAGCGCCCCACCATTGTGCCGGGTCTGGGAAGGACCCTGGTTATAAGAGAGATTTTCCTGGGGGAGACACCTCAGCGCTGGGAGCGCTGCTAGAGGCTCGCCTGCCAGCATCCTGTGCGGATCCATGAGAGAAGCAGCTTTTATTTCCCAGCAAGCTTGCACTCGGGGACTGGGAGAGTGAACGCCCGTAACTCATTGCCTAATAGTCGGTGCTGTCAGAGGAGAGGGGCTGAGCTACGGCCTTCAACCAGCAGCTCAGCCTGATCTATCTGCTCGTGGTGCAGGAGAGAAGCAGAACCGGTGCCCCCGAGCTCCCTGGCGGGCCCTCGAGCCGAGAGGAGGTGGCAAGGTGCAGCCCCAGGGCCAGGCCCCAGCCCGCGTGGAGCCGCAGCGGTGGGCAGTGCCCCCGTCCCTGTGGGCAGCCCTGGATTCCTTCCGAGGCAGCGCCGCCGCGCATCACCCTTTCCGCAGAGATTTCTGCTGGGGAAAGGAAAAAAGCTGCGGGCTGCGCTTAAACTTCTGTATTCTCACATTATTAGATGAGCTTATTGCTCATATTACTCCTACCTGTGTCCATTTAAAACGCAAGGAGCTCCTGCTCTCCTGCTGACGTGAATCAAGAGCACACACCAAAACGCCAGCAAGTTATGCTGGTGTAAATCTGACCTGAGCCCTAAAACGTGCTAATATCACATGTGAATTCACGTAAGTGCATATGGAAGGGAAAACCAACGCAAAAATAATGAGGTGGGACTGAAGATCTGTCCCTGCTATTTAATGTAGAATCCATTTGCAGGCATTTCAGTGGTGCTTATCACCGTCCTGTCTGGCTCTGGGCTTCATTTCTTCTCTTTTGAGAGGTACCTACTGAAATGGCAATGGAAATTCACGCAGTACACTTGCATTAACTAATGCCTCTTCAGCGATATTGCTTTGGCTAATATAATACTCTTCATCTGCTCTTTTCTAAGAGTTGAAGACTAGAATGTGATCCAACAAATTTAACTCTTTAATCGCTTAAGAAAACTTGGTGTAATCAATGGGTAAAAATGCAGAATTTGATTAAGCGTTCCATTAATTATTCATTATTTCTCTACACTGTGTGACGCTCATTCATGTTGCTAATTACTCTTGCATTCTCCCAATTTATAGCAAATATACTAGGAAAAACAAATATGCCAGACATTTGTGAGCTATTCGCTGAGCAGTTGTTACATGAATTTACAGTCCAACAAACAGATGCCTGAGTATCTGTGTGCACACACACTGCTTTTACTCCACAAACAGTCAAATATGATGTCTAAAAGAAAGACCATGGATATAAGTTTGTAAGACTTATTTTTGTTCCTCTGTGCTCTGGTCCCAGCACACAGTTTTGCCAAGAGTCAGTTGTAGTCTTAGCCCATGCGAAAGCAGATCTGAACATAAGTTTGGCAAAGCACTTACTTGTAGATATGTAATCTAGAATCAGATAGGATAATACTGGTATTGTTCCATTAAAAGCGAAATTCTGAACACTGGAGTAATTACATGGAAATTTATTTAGTTATTGTTAGACACTGAGTCCATTAATCAAGCCCCGGTTTCATGTAATAAATATTTAGCCACTGATAACTCTCTGCAAGATTAGAATGGTACTTAATAACCCTTGAACAAGAGAAACAATTAATTTTTGGAAACTGTACTTTTCCAGATAACCCCTTTCTTGGCATAATGGAAAAAATCAATCTCCTAAGGACAAAGATACAATCTGAAATGTCTGACATAGAAATGGGAAAGAAGTAATTGGCATACCTGTGAAATTTGGAGTAGAAAATAAGTTCTGATTTTTTAAATTTTCTTTTGAATGGGAAAGGAGCAGCGGGCTTTAGATTATGCAAATACAGACGAACGTTAATTCATAAATGTACACAGGATATTGGTTGAAACATCTATTTTTTCAGCTACTTACATTTAGCTAGAGAACCTCTTCTTTAGAAATAAAAATTAACCTCTGTTCTTTCCTGCAGCTTTGCATATCGTGCCTTTAAGAGAATGAACCCATCCTGAACTCAATGCAGTTTGGTCTTTTCCTGCTGTAGCGTGAATCTTGGAGAGATTATAACCAATTTAAGCAGGAGGGGGGGATTCTGTTTCTAACTAGCTACAAGCAAACCACTAAGGAACCAGCAAGGGAAAATAAGAAGTATTCACAACAGTCTCCAGCTTGGATTACATGTATCTTGAAAGCACTAGCAGCAGATGCTTGTGGAAGTGATTATGCACTGGATCATATGCACATCCTTCTGGCTGCCGTCACCACTTAGGCACATATGTAGTGTAGGAAAAAGCCCCTCCAGTTTACAGAAAAAAGGAGCTCAAAGTATATTGCAGAAGGCACCAATAATCATAGAGTTTAAAGGAGCTCAGCAATCACTCTGCTGTTTAGGGGCCCAAGCCTGCAGAATCAAACCTTTAAAAATCCAAGGGATTATGGTTCAACACTTTGCCATTACTTATAGACATAATAGCACTTCTATGGAGAAAAGCACTCTTTTCTCCTTTTTTGACTGACATAGGCTGTTACTAATTAGAGCAGTTTTCTGCATTTATGTAAATATTAGTTCTAAAAGATTTTGCTAAATTATTTTATTCTGTCTAGCCTTTAGGCTGCAGACATCATTACACAGCTCTGCAGTCTACCTGACAGATCCTTAGATGCATACAACAAATGGCTTTGGAGATGCCTGCACTATATCCCCAGTGCTGCTATTCTTTTTTTTTTTTTTTTGTATTTGCAATAGCTATAAAAGAAGTATTTGTGGTTTTTTTTCCAATCAATTTACTGATGTTCTCTGATTTTTCAGTAAGGGGTCTCTTAATAGCTTCAGTTCTGAGTTCAGTCGTCCTGGATTTTCATTCTTCCAAGCAACTCATTCTTTCCCTCCCTACGTGTAACTGCCTTTTTCTGCTACTGAAAGCCTAGTAGCCTTTCTCCTGATTTCACTGAGGATCCAAGAAAGTGGCAGCAACTGAGGCTCCTGCAGAGTGACTCTGCTTGTTGCTTGGACTCACTGCAAGTCAACCCCGACAGAGGGATTTCATCATTCATGTGTACAAGGCTTCCGAGAGCATCTGCCTAGATGCTGATCTGATTGTATGTTTCCACTGGTCCTGGTTATGGAGTTTTTTACAGTTGGTTGTCTAGATGTGTGAACTGATATTACAACCACAAGGCTCTGATGTTACAGCCTGATACTCATTAAAAGCTGCAATTTATCACCTTCCTGCCTATTACATAGAACAATATGATCTGCTGAAAGACAGGCAACATGGTATGTGGCTCCTTTATTTTTTTTTTTTCTGAAAACTACATATGAAATTAAAAAGGGCAGCTTGGGTTTACACTTTTTTAATGAAGAAAAAATAAGTCAGTGAGGAGTCTCTAACTCTTTCAAGTTCATGATCCCATCTTTCACCTGTAGGAAGTGTTTTACTGAGTCAATATTTCTAATAAGAAAACACACCCTTCCCTCTCTTTTCCTCCAGTCCCAAATATCTGTTGTTATCTCTAGTGCTTCCTCCAGCAATATATCTGAATGCTCTCAGTGGAGGTGGGGACTGTGGATTCTCACTAGGGAGTACTAGTTTCTATGTGAAAAACCGTGGCTATACAATGACCTGCTGTTCTGGGATAGTCACCATGAAGTCAGCCTCAAAACACAAAGGAGACCATGTAAATCCCTTGGGGCAAGGAGTTTTGCTCTGTTTCACACCACCCTAGTGTGGGACTGTTGCTTGTGGATGTTTTTGCAGAGCATACAATGACAATTGGAGAAAAATCTGCATTTAAGTAGTTGTTTTGTGAAAATCTTGAGCAAAAGGTTGAATTTGTCTTTCCTAAAGATTATGAAGTAGACCTCCAACTGGACTCACCTCTTGTAAAATGTGGGAATAGACAGTGTATTTAGATTATTGCAGAGTTGAAGCACATGCTGCTAACCGAGATGCAAAGAAGGAATAAACAATGACTTAATGCCATTCCTGTTTCACAGAGAGCCATAAATACAGGGAGAAAGTTGCTGAGTAAGGCACTAATGCAGCAAGTAGTAGAAATGAATCAAGGGGTAGTGCCAGTTTTATAGGGCAAAAAGGATTCAGGTATAGACTGACCGAGCAAAGAGATGGGACTGAGATTAATTGATCAAGGGAACAGCCTTCCTGGATTAAGTGGCCATTCCCAGTGCAGCCAACTGCTATTAGTGAACCTATATAAGAGGAGTCATCTTTTATACAGAGGGGATGGAGAGCATGAAGAATCTTATGCAGTCTCTGATTTCACAAAGCTGTGGTGAACTTGACATTAAACACAGGTGCCAGGAGGAAGTTGCTTTGGAGATACCTGAGAGAAACCAAGCAGAAACCATTGCAGCCCAAGTTAACAGCACAAAGCAAAAATTAAGTAGGAAGCAAAGGTGACTTCAAAGACTGTATGTGGATCTCCTCTTTTCTGCATCTGATGACTGGGGCTCAGTGAAAAAGCGTCTGCAAAAGATTTTGAGTTTTCATAAAATTTCTCATTTGAATCTGGATGAAAAGCAAACATCAGAAAATGCTGAAGGTACTAACAAGCTTCACTGTGTAGACCAGACAAAACCACTGGTTTTTAAATTATGATGCATTTCAGTCTTTGTTTTTTGGCTTTGCAAACCTTTTCAGTATGAACAAACTAAAAGTGAGAAAATAACTTGCAAATTTTTCCAGATAGCAACTGTCAAAACTGAGTATGTTAGACATTTTCAAAATTGACTTAAAAGCATTTTAAATTGAGAGGTTTGGTGTTAAAAAACAAACAAACAAAACAAAAAACCAAACCAAACAAACAAAGAAACAACCCCAAACCTCTTGTAGTGCATGATATCATTTTGGATGACTTTTAATTTTCCAACCGGAGCCCAGGAACGCTTCACTGCAGTTTCCCCACTATCACTGCTGGCTGTTGTATGGCAACAAACAGTGCCAACAGCCCGGGTCCAACAGCACACAGGACTCTCATTCAACACCCGCCTGACCTGGCTGTGCCCCCCGAAGCCCCTGCCAGCTGGGTATCTCTTTATGCCAGGGCTATTTTTGGTGGGCAGCGCTGCCAAGGCGGTATGAAAAGGGCTTTGTAGGGAGGGAGCACCAGGCCACGTGAGCCTGGCTCTCCTTGTCAAGCACCTGTATAGGTATTTCCATCAAAATTGCGGGTGTAAAATAGCACAGGCTCAAATGACTGCAGTTTGCACCTGCCTCCTTAAGGCTAAACCAGTATCTTCATTTTCTTTTCTTTCTGTCCCAGGGAGATCAAGGCACAACTACTATTTTAATCCTGTTTTGGTCATTGGTACCTGTGCTGAACAAATTGAAATATTTACTTGCTTCACTGGTGGTATTTTTCTCTCCCGTTTCCCAGGTCTGAGTGACTTTACAAGGCGCCCGGGGGGCAGTGAAGGATCGAGCCCTGTGTTCACACAGCCTGTCAGATTTTCCTTGTCCTGCCGCCCACCAGTGAAGGTGCACCAAGGCCAGCCGGAGCCGGCTGAATCAGTGAAACGCAGTCTCACAGCCCAGCCAAGTACAAATAACGCATTTGTGTCACTCCTGAGAGGTTTCTGAGGATTATTCTCTGTGCTGTGAAAAGAAGAAGTGAAACCTAATGACCTGGGAAAGCGTGTGGTGTGGGGGAAGCAGGCCCCTGCCAGGTGGAGGTGGCTGCAGCCAGGCCCTGAGGGGGTTGGAGAAATCTGTTAAAGGCAGCTTCCCTTCCTAAATCCTGACAAGGAGAAGGACCTTCTGAGCAGAGTGACATTCCACCAGCCTTTGCTGCTACCGGGTTTCATTTCGCTATGTTTTTTCCACCAGTTTTAAAACTGAAACATCAAATCCAACGGAAATTTAGCCTGTCTGAAATGCAAACCTGAAAATGGGAAGGGAAGCCCTGCCGTGGTGGAGTGTAACACTGCGGCAAAGCGCCGAGTGTCTGCATGATGCTTGCTTTTCCCTGATGGTACCCTCCGGGCTTGGGAGGGAGGAAAGAATTAATGGAACCAGGGAAACAGGAGGGCAGTAGCGTACAAGATCTTCAGGTTCCTCAGCAGCATTTGGGGTATATACTGAGTCTCTCCTGACCTAGCAAGGATCAGGACCTTCAGCAGGGAGGTCATGTGGGGAACACACAAACCCCAATCACACCACCAGCCTCTGTAGCACCATTTGCACAGTTGGAGATCTCGGTGCCTTCCCTTCCCAGGGGACCCCACGGATTTGCATCTATTAAGGTAAAGGAGAACTGCCTATCCCTGTGTCTCAGAAGGGTGGATTTTGTTATGAGGGAGTCACAAGAACACAAACGCAAGCTGTTAATAACAGAATCACAGAACTTGGAGATAAAAGGCTACCTCAAGGCAGGATCATTAACGTAACTGTATGTACATCATTCCTGACAGGCACTCACTCTTGCCTGTAGTTAAAAATCACAACTTACAAAGACTGACGTTTTCCCAAATGATCTGTGTCATAACTCCACTGTTCCTTACTATTACAAAGCCTGTAACAAGTGTCTAGCCTGAATTTTCCTTGCTAACAATTTGAGCTCACTGCGTGGCACATCCATCAAGGAAAGCTGGACGGGGCAGTTCACTCCTTTTTATCAGTCTCTTTCTGTTTCTGAGGAGTGCTACAGTGCTTCTCTTCAGTTTCTTCTTCCTCAGATTAAATGCCAATTTATTCAATCTTACATCATAAATCATGTTTTCACAAAGCGAGCCATATTTTTTACTTCATTTTTCCTCTTTCTTTTTAGGCTCTTTTTCCCCATCTTCTCTCTACCTGATACTTTATCTGTCTCCAAACCTATACCATAATCTGATTCCACCCTTAATTATTTTCTCCTCTACCAGTTTCACAACTTTGTAACTGGGCATGTTCTGGAATTTGGGTTTCTTCTTATTCTGCTTTGCTTTTCTGCTTTTGTGAAGGATGATCATAAAGTATCGAAACATTGTCCGTCTCCCTTGTTAGAGAAGAAGCAGGGGCTGAGCACAACTTCACCAGTCAGTAGCTCCTAAACTGTAGCTCCAGCTTAGCAGCAGCTTGTCTTCAGCACAGCCCCAAGCAAGGCAGCCGATCTTGTCCTCAAGAGCTTCGTGAGAGCTTGTAAGATTTTTAAAATAATGGTAGTTTATGTCAAGAAATATAAAAAACCTAGCATAAGTCTGAAAATTTGAGCTAGCTTTGGGTAAGTGTTAAGGTTTCCCAAGCAGCTCACAGTTTTCTGGTCCTGGGCACTTTAACCTCATTTCAAAGAACTACTCCAGAAATTTAAAGTTTATGTATAATTAGAGCTCACAGGCTTCAGGGCTGTCATAAGGCTGATGGATACAAAGACAAAGAAGATTAGCTGTTGTTATATGTCTCACATCTACAAACCAGTATTGTCAGTCTTAATATTGAAGACTCCTTCTGCGCTGAGGTCTGTCATAGGCTGTTTGCTTTTCTGTTTGTGGGGTTTTTAATGTCTTCATGACAAAACCAGCCCACAGGTATATTGTTCAGTATTGGGCCTAAACACATTCAGCGTCTTCCGAACCTGTGTGTTAGATTCTCCAGCCACAGCTACACACATTTGAAAGGCAAAGTTAATGATTTTAAGTTAATCTAGGGATCTTTATGTAAATGACTGTAAGATAATGAATTCTTATGAAAAATTTCCTTTTATTCATTAAAAAAACACTGTGTAAGAAAACTTTGGGTCTGGATACTGTTTTGTTCAGTGCAAAGGACAGATTGTTTGTTGGTATTCAGGGGTAATTCTGCTCTCTGGCAAAGGAGTGCTTCTTATCAAGTGCTCTGATGTACAAGTGCTGGAGGGCTTGTTCACATGGGAAAATTCAGTGGCGTTATTCATACAGCAGAATATACGTGCCCACATGGGAACTCAACAAGGGTATAATTATTTTGCTCTAGAAAAGTCCTAAGTACCTTCATATAATTTCTCCCCAGAAAGTTAGCTATGGCACCGGTAATGCAACATACCAGAGAAAATGCATCTGGGGACATCAGAAAATACGGCTCTATGCAAAAAACGCTCCTCACTCATGTGACAATACTCTTCCCTATTTGAGATTGCTTTTTCACACAGAGCACTCTGTCCCTACCTTAGAAAAAGCTCATTCTACAGAGAAATTCAAAGGAACACCGTGCATGTACTTATCCCCACCCACCTACCCACTATTTTATTTACTGATATTAGTTTCGCTGCACTTACTTGCATTTTTCTTCTGTAAATGCATCCTCACTCTGAGCACTGCACTCAGACAGGTGCTATCTGAGCAGGTCTTGGTAAGCAAACGACGTGCTGAATGCTGATGGAGAGGACTAGCGCTAGCTTAGGAAAATAAGCAAGAGCAGAAGTCCAGGTAATGTAAAACAATTTTGCACTTGAAAGGCTATTAACAGGATGTGCTGCACCTGCAGCCATTAATTTCATTTGCACAGTAGAAAAACAATCTCTCTGCTGTAAATGTAACACAATGGGTAGGAGGGGTTGGAGACAGAGAAAGAAGACACAGACTGCCTCACAGACAGCGTCCCGTCCCCTAGCAGTGGCTGAGATGTGGCCTTTGCAGTTCTGCCTTTTGTGACTACCCTGCCCTTTGCAGCTCTCGCTGAGTGACCCGAAGCAGGCGGTACAACTCGGACAGAGATTTCAGAGTCCTCTGGTGCCCAGTAGCATCCCCGTGCCCTGGCTGGGCACACTCCTGCACAGCCTTCTGCAGCTGCAGCTGCAGGGGGAGGGAAACCAACGGTCCTCTGAGATTTGGGGAGAACCAGCGACGGAATATTTTGTCACAAATTACCTGGGGAAAGGAAAAAGAGCAGATTGTTGTCTTTCGGGAGCTGGAGTTAAATGCCCTGCTGCTTCTCTAGGGCTGTAGCAAAATGTCATCTGAATCCAAAGTGCCTCCAGCCATTCAAAGAGGAAGGTGTAGAAAAGGAGCATCCACAAAGGCTACGCTCTGGCTGAGGAAACCCCCTTCTTCTCAAACTGCTCTTGCACTTCTGCTTAACAAGTGGTGAGGGTGAGGGGGTGGGAGAGGCAGGCAAAAGGCTGCCGACCTACGCTCCCCCAGCCTCTCTGCTGCACTAGTGCCCCCCACTAGCACGAGCTGGGTGAGCTGTAAGACCCCTCACCCCAGGGCCAAGAGCCCCAGGGACTCTGCCTTCCACCACAGCCGTATACTGTGTCTGCAGAGTGGAGAATCACAGCCACAGCCCTGCCACGGCTTACACGTGGACAGCCCCGACTTCGCCATTAGCAGGGACAGAAATGCTCATCCCCTGCCCCTACTTCCTTCACTCTCCTACCCGAGGCATTGGGCTAACAGCTACACAAAAACACGGCAAATATACACTAGTGAATATAAAGATCTGCTTGCATGCCCCAAGATGGGATTTCTGAGCAAGACTGGCACTTATATGGCCACATTTTAAAACCTGACTGTCTTCATCTCACAGTCTTCTAGCACATACCACACATATTCTAGTCAATGTGATTTTAAAAGAAATGGATGTATAAAGCAGCTGTGTCTACTCACTTGCAAGTTGTTATTGGCTCGCTCCGCTCCACATTTTCTGATTTTCAGATTGCATTTTGAAAAGCAATCAAAAAAATTACAGTCTTCGTCTCCTGTGCAGTTCTGTTCAAGGATGTCCCTCATTTTGGGTTCAAAAAAGGCCATATCCACATCAATGGCCACCACCTGTGGATCAAAACAACCCATCAGAACTGGCACAGCACAGCCTGCGGGACAGGGCTGGGCAAGCGTTCTTTGCTGCTTGCTGTTGGAAATGCTCTCCTGAGAGCATCTGCCAGTGGGGAACTGGGATCACAATGAAAGGGCTTTATTTCGCTTAACTGAGCTGCAGGAGTCTTACAAATACCACTTTTTAAACAAAAACAGACAGTGCTTACAGCACCAGGAAAGGGAAAATTAATTGTGGACAATATGCATCCCTGGTGTCAGCTGGACGAATTTACCTTAAACTGGGATTATCCAACTTGAAGACTGATCTACTTGTTGTTGCAGCCTACACAGATGGCACCTCCACCTTTTAATTATATGACTGTGCAAAATTATCCACAGGCCAGACGGTACCATTTCAAATTCACCATTCAGACTAAACCCCTGACTTTAGCATCGTGGAGAAGTACCTGCACCTGGTGCAGCGCCTGCAAAGCTGCCATTGCAATCAGTGGGTTTGCATCTGTTCAGCTGTAGGAAGAGATCCCCGAGGCTGTTGAAAGTTGGGACTGGCTTTGCCTGCTCCTGTTTGCTATGGTTTGACTCATTTATTGTGCATGGTTCTCGTTCTGCTTGTCCAGAAATATGGGCTATAACAGAGTCCAGCCAGCGGTAGGTCTCAGCAGAAAAAGCAAGGACTGAGGGGATCAATCAATTTTCTTGCCCTGACACAAAGCTTGCAAAATAGTGAATATGCAGCACAAAGGGATCTGCAGAGCTGCTGCCCGTGCTAAGTTTGAGGCCATTCTGGGACTGAAGGGAAGTCTCAGCTTCTGACAGTGTCACTCCACCCATGAATACCTCACTTAAAAAAACCACAGCAATAAAGAGCGAAAGGAAAGGAAGCCAGGAATGGGATGGCAGCTGCTTGACGTGAGACAAGCTGTGGGTGACCACGGCAAACGCAGCCTGACTTCCACACCGTGGATGCAGCAATCAGCACTTAACACCTGGCAGTCAGGGGCAGAGACTCACCCTCACAGCAGCTGACACAGGTTTTCATGGGGGGAAACGTCTGGGATCTGGGCAAAGCGGAGTTACTTGGGCTCAAACGATAGTCTCATTTTTAAGATTCGGCCTCCGAAATAACAGGGGAGGCTGAACTGTGTGGCTGGAGCAGCAGCTGGATCAACCCCAGGAACTAAAGATGTCTGGTCTGGTAGAAGGCCAAATAAACCTTCCACAGGCAAAAGAAAGAATACGGTCTAATCTTCATTTTATTCTACTCCTTTTTCCCCCAAGAAAAAATCATAAAGAGATGAGGCATAGCTTAAAAACTCAAGTATTTTTAAGCTTTTTGGAGAGCTTGATAATGATGACGTAGCCGAAGGAACTTCACATGTTTGGACATGCAATGTTTTTTTTTTTCTTCTTTACTTCTTTAAGATTTCTGCAGTTTTGCTGTTCACTTCTTTGGAGAAGAGACGGTAAAAGCAGTGCAGGGTTTCCCCAGTCCTAGGGTCGTTGCATCGGCTCCCAGGTGGGGTCTCTGCCAGCCCTGAGCACCTTTGACAACCTGATCAATTGATCTGCTAGGAAAAACAGCCCTGCTTCCCAAACGTGCGGCTGCCAAAGGGCTCAGCGGTTTCACTCAAGTTAATCTGTTGCAAAAATGTGAGGGCATCCGGCCAGACGCTCTGAAGATAGATCTAGGTGACACTCTACCTATAAACAGCTACATTTTGGTGGGGTTTGTTATGATTGTAATTGATGATGAGGGTATCTAAGGAAATGCAGAAAGGACCCAGCTTGGCTCGTGACCTGATTTAAAGTCATGTTTAAGGTGCTGTAATCTTCCTATTTCTCTCAGATGTGCTGGTAAAATAGGAAGCTCCCCTAGGGCACTGTATATTCACCCAGACCTGCTTCCAACTCTGCCCCTTATGCAGCTTCATGGCAGCTTAAAATTCCCCTGGATGATCTACCAGGCAGTGATCTCCCCTCTCTGTGCTGCAGGAACAGCATGTGAAGGTTGGAGTAAGGGCTGGAGGCTTATCCCCACCATTTGAAATTAACCCTCAAAGTAAAACTATTGCACTCCAGGCACATTTCTTTGGGCATTAGAAGTCTCATTACTGGGATGAAGAACAGTGGCACTGTTATGGGTGTTTATTATCATCCTATACAGAGCACAAGAAAGAAGCAAGTGAAAAACTTGCTTAAAACAAACATGAGGGGCAAAAAAAGAGGCTGCCTTGCTGTGTCCCTGTTCTGGAACTGGCTGGTAAAACCAGCTAGAGTTTCTGCCTCTCCTTCCTTCTTCACCCATCAGCTCGCTCTGTCCCGCCCCCCGCCCTGCTCCACAGATTTCTGACTGTGTTATCTCCCGTCTCCCAGCCCAGTGGGGTGGGATTCCAACAGGAGATACTAATGAGCAGTAGGTAATGTACAACTGGGAGAGTCACGTGTGAGTGGCAACCTTTTTTGGTTTTTTTTTTTTTTTTAATCAATTCCTCTAAAAAATACTAAATTACAGAAATTTCCTGTACCAGAAAGTGACTGCTGTCTCCTTGGACCCCAGAGGTCACGGGAAGATCCTGGAGAAGCAAGCCTCACCAGAAGGACTCAAAAGGGAATTCCGATATCCCTTCTCTTTTCCTAAATGAAATCTCTTTTCCATTAAGTAGGCTGTAAAACAGATGCTCTGGTGTGTGCTCAGCCACACGCAATCACAGCCCTGCATAAATGAAAAAGATGGGCAAAGCCTGCCTTGAGGAATCCCTGCCGTACCTCACTTTGCCTAAATACTGGTGTGCTTGTTTCAGTTTCTTGCTGTAGCTCCTCACCCATTCCCTGTTCAGCTGCTGTATTGCACCTGAATAAACAATGGGAGGGAAGGGAAGGGTGAAGGGGAAGCACTCTAATTGCTCTTAATGGCTATATTTTTAGGCAATGTTTGTCTGGTGCTCTGAAGATGAAAGTGTTAATATAACACTCAGTGAGTACTGAAAATATCATTGATGTCCCTGAAAATGCTTTATATTCACTTAAGAGTGCAGAAACTCCACTGATGTCACTGCGAATTGTGAGCCTGGTCCTAACACTTACTTACTGCATGGCTCCTCCAGTCCGTACACACAACTCCCACTGAAACCAGTGGAATTTCTGTCCACGGAATGAATGCGAGATACATGCAGCGATGTGGTGCTGAGCTGCACCACCACTTAGAAAACATGCAGAGCTATTCAGGTCTGAGTTACAGCTGTACAGTGAAAAGTCAAGGAGTAACAGTACTGGGGAGTTTAGTGCTGCTGTCCTTAGATCATTTCCAGACCTGATAAGCTGAACACTAAAGCACAAATGTCCATGTTTGGATGTGGGGAGTTCCCCCTGTGCCAGGCCAGATAATTCAGCCTTAGCTTTCACATTCAACCGGTTTTTCCTTTCAGCATCACTACCAGAAATAGTTGCCGTCACTCAAATTACAGCTTCATTTACAGCTTTTGAGATCTCCTTGCTTTCAGGAGGTATCTCTCACCACGTCCGAGAGACCCTGTTGGTACTGGTGCCTTTGAGGAGATGAAACAAATCAGAACTGAGCAAGCAGTTCTCAAAACAAGCAGCAGGATTTAGTGCTCTGAAATGTGGCTGCACATATTACAAAGAGGAAAAACAGTAGAGAATCTCCCCTGTCGTTTGTAAATGCATTGGTTTTGCAAAAACTTGGCCAAAAGCTGTATGAGGAGGGAAGTGTCATTTTTACACTGCCATTTTCAGACTAGAATTGGACCTCAAATTGCTGCAACACCACCCCAAAACCCCAACTTACCGTGAGATCGTGCCTGATAGCGAAGTTTTCTGGTTTGATGTCACACAGGTGAAGCCGGTGAGAGAAATCGTTATCAAAATGCTGCACCATGTCCAGAAAGCTGAGTGCAATGTCAGTGATGGCTCGCACGCTGCTTCTGTGGCCAGCAAGGGAGGGACCGACCATGTTTTCCAAGGGAAAAAGAGTTTTGTGCCAGGCATGTCCAGCTGTGAGATACTCCACAGCATAAAAGTGTCCACAAGAGCCAATGATTCGTAGCACGTGTTTGCTGAAGTCCTGCAGCAAACTGAAGTAGATATATTCTTCCTGCTGGAGCAAGGACCACATGCTGGCCACCTGTGCTTTCCAACGTGGTCCCTTCTTCTGTGTCCACAGGGGCCCCATGGTATTGTTAGACAGCTCTAGCCCCAGGACATTTTTGACCTCCAAGGCTACCATCAGCAGAAGCTCTGTTTCAGGAATATCCTGGGCTTCCACCTCCTCTAGCATACTGAGATGCTGGTAGCTAGAGAATATTTCCTTTTTGGATTTCAGGATGATGGGCTGGCCTCTCCAGTCAGCCTGGATGACCTTCTTACCTCTGTCATAGTAAAGGCAGTGTTTGTACACCAGCTTCTGTGCCACACACAGGTCTTCACAGAGGTCGCCAGTCAGGGTTCCGCTGCTGTAGTCAAGACACTGGAGTGAAAGAGCAGAATATTCATACCAGGGCCATATGTCCATGGACCACTTAGAAGAAAGGCAAAGAATCAGCAACAGTCGTAAGCTTGAGAGGCTTGCTGCAGTCGTGGTGCCGCAAGCACACACCTTCTACAGCCACTGGGCAATTCAGTGGTTTTTCAGAAGTCTCTAGAGACCTCTTACTAGTAGGAGGCTTGCTTCAAAACAGGGATTCCTGGGATGGTAAAGGACAGGCTTTTGGGGGGCAAAGGAATGGACTAGATGACCTGTTACTCTGAAGTTCTGGCCACATATGAATTCAGTGAGACAAGCTTTGAACATACTTGGCTGTGCTATGTGAGCTTCTGGGCTGCAACACTTTCAGGCAGGGGAGACAACGTCCACTGTAATGCAGGCCTTCTCTGGAAGGTTCAGCGCCGCGTAACTGTGACAGCCCCACTTAAACTACAGGAAAATCCATGGGTAATTGGATTGCTGGGACCTTCTGCAGCCCTGCATGTCTCAGCCTTGCCCTGAATGAAGCTGTAAGAACCTACTTCTGCTGTACCAGGAAACACAGAGGTTGCACTCAATACCTCTTGGACTAAGAACTTTCAGAGTTTTAAAATATGTAAATGCTGTAGGACAAAATTACTTTTCCAGGTTTTATATGTAATTATCAGAAATTACATTCTAATACAAATTGCTTCTTTTTTTTTTTTTTTTTAATTGGAAAAAAATCAGCCTGTGGGAACATGGGAACTGCTGCTTGATAGTTAAGTGGTCCTGCAAATTCGTACAAGAACTGCAAGGATTCCCTCACCAGCCCTTCCTTCAACCCATAATTGCTTCCATACCATCATTTCCAAAAGTGTAGGCAGTCGATCTATTCCTATGGGCATTCAGAAGTGCAGCTGCAGGGACTGCTTTGGGCAAATCAGTAGAGGGGATGCTCAGAGGTCTCTGGTGAAAGGGGAATAGACTGTGGTGGTGTAGAAAGCCAAACATCTGGGAGGCGGCTTGACAGTGTCAGCCTTCTTCATTGCTTTCTGGCATTTGAACCTTCATTTAAACATGTTGGCAGCTCCCCCTGCGTGTGGAGTACTTGCAACGGCCGCCTGACCCCCACCTCATTTGTGACTTGCTGTTACTCACACAAGAAACATGATCGTAAAATTCAAGTGATATATTTTCCTAGGAGAAGTCTCCGAGATGTGCACCAGAGGAATACGCTCTGATGCCAGGCAACGTTGAGCCCAACCTTAAACAATACACTGGGGAATGGGTGCAAGATTAAGTCCAAAATCCAGGAATGGTGATGAATTAACTAAAACAGCTCGCTGGGAGTAGTAGTTCAGAGAGGCATAGAATTTATTTATACTCTGATATTCTCACAGTCCAAATGAGAACACTCAATGCCACCAAGGAGAGCCAGGTAGGCAAGCTCTGGCATGACTGTCCTGCCCCTGAGTCCCAGGTGATGCACATGTGTGAAAAACACACCTCTGCATCCACATCCACATCAGAATGGTCAAGCAGACTCAGTGGGCTGGCTGCAGACTTCAGAGCATGCAGATCAACGTTCTTGCTTTTGAAAATCTATTCCCATGAATGTAATACAAATTATTTTTTAAGTAGGAAATGTAATTTTCTTAACAGAAGTAGTTTAGCAGTTCTTACCATCTGGAACTCTAAGGAATATTAGAAAGAAGATTACAAACAGAAGGAATTTTTGGGGTATCTTTGGAGCATAGGTATAATCACATTTAAAATCATTGCTCTCCTATGGAGAGGACCGCAACCCAACACTTCTTCTGCTACAGTAAGAGAATATAGGACTTTGCCCTGTAATTGGATCCACATGGGTGAACACTTGCCCCCGTGGACAATCTTACTCTTTACTCTTAGACAGTCTGTATGAATGGACCTCTTGCATCTGGAAGAACACATGCCCAGAAGACCTGCACTCAAACAAACATGTGAGCATGCAGCTTATTTTCTTCTGTTGCCATGACGCCCTTCTTAATGGCATTAATGAGAAAAAGTAGTTCTGGAAAAAACAGTCTCACATTTCCCAGACATAGGAGATGAGTCATTTTTGAACCTGGCTGCTGTTTAGGACTTGTCCACTGTTCCAGTTGAACCCATAAATCTTTGATTATTAACCTAGTACCTGACAAACCGTCTCTGAATCAGATGCTTCTTACACTGAACTTGCAGAGTGTTTTGCAAGCTGGGATCTGTGAAAGAGAACGTGACCAAGGAGTTCCTGGTCTCACAGTGATGAAACACAGATCAGCCTTTCAGAAGTAACATTCTCTCCTAGTCACCCATGCAGGCAAGAATTTCAAAAAGTCTTCCTCAAATAAGTAGTTAAGAACTTTGAACAATTTCCAGGCTGCCTCTCTCTGCTCACAGAATGTGGTGAGTTGTGAGTCACTCAATGGCTTTAAAAAATCTCCTCACTTTCCTGTTCACTATAACCTGGCAGGTCAGCAAAGACTAGCTGCACCTTCACATCCTCACTACCCACCACCCCATTTTTCCAAATTTTAACGTTTTATATTTTGCCATAAGCACAGTAGACTAAGTAAGATTAGCTCCCCAGCCCTCCCACTATAATCCTTATTTTTTCAGCCTCCGGATGATTTTTGTGTTTTTATTCCCTCCTTGTTTCCTCTCTTCATTTTCCCCTCTGCCAACCTTAGAAGCACAGACATCAGAACTGAATGCTGTTGTCCAGTGCCGCGAAGACAGCCAACACGACTTCCCTAATTCTCTTTTTTTTGGAGAAATTCAGAGATTATATCAGCCTTTTAGGCACAGTCTGCACTGGTAGTTCATGTTGAAGCAATTATTTGACCCCTATGTTCTTTCCAAAGTCATACAGTTTTACAAGACAGTCTTCCATCCTATTGGCATAGCTCGTACTCTTGTGTTCCCCCATGTACTAGCTTGCATTTTACTGTATTAAAACACATTTTGGAGGACTGAAAACATTTAACCAGGTGATCTGGATTACTGTGCAATGAAAAGATGGTATGTTTATTATTTACAAACCCATGAACCTTTGCACTAACTGCAAACTTTACCGTACAAGATTTTATACCATCATGATGACTGCTGATAAAAAGAAGAATCAGTTCCCCGAAGAAATCTTCCAGAAATGGTCCTCGACACTGCCATCCCTGTCTTAATGACTGCATTTTGAGATCTGTCGATGAGACAGTTTTAAATCTACGTAATGAGCGCCCCTTGAATGTCACTGTCAGATTCTTTAAAGTAAAATACAAAAGTGATACTAAGCCAAAAGCCTTAGAGAAAAGCAGCTACACTGCACAAAAATGCAAACACAAGCATGGTTTGGACTCGCTCATCTGTTTCTGCTTAAAATTGGCTACATAATTTTCAATATCCTTAGTACACTTATCAAGGTAAGTTTAAAAAGCTGTGTTGACATTCATGTAAAAGTTTAAATTAATGTAAACACCACTAAGGATTTATATAAATTTAAATAACTTTTACTGTACCACCATCACTTATGTGTGGATCAGGCCTGAGACTGAGTCCTGCCTTTTTATCAAGTCCTTCTCCCATGTAAATGCAATATTGGGCATGGTTTTGGAAGGCATCAGAATTAACTGATTTCTCCAGAGGAAGCAGAAATTGATTGCTATGATTTAGTGTGTTCAGTCTAAATGAAGGTGAGACCGGTGTTAGGAAAGAGTAAGTGGGTTTTTTTGCAGAGTAAAAGTTGGTATCTGCAAAATGCCCAGTGCTACCTCAGCCTTCACAGTGCAGTACACACCTGCACAGATGTACATTTCACTCAGGATGAAATAAGCCTTCAGAAATACCATTTGCAAGGGTATACAAGCATGCAGTTTTCACCCACTTGCTTAAAATAGCTCATCTTATCTTCTACTGAAACTATGACAGTCAACTAGTAAAATAGTTTTTCTTGGAAGCTGAATCTTGCTTAATAAAAGCCATGAGACTCAAGCTACCAAATCATTTGTTTCGTAGATGAGCTGCACTTGCCGTGACTGCGAAAGTCATGCTGCGCTCAGGAGATGTATAAAGACTTATTTTGGAGGTGATGACGGTGTGCTCATTTTCTAGTTGTTCCACTAGAAGGACGATCCCTTTCTAACGTCATTCGGGAAAACTTGCTCACACACCTTAACGACACTACTGAAGACTCGCCGGCGGGAACAGAGGAGCACAGCAATCTCAGCCACTCTCCCTCGGGAAGGAGCGTCTGAAGCCAAGCTATCCCAGCGCGACAATGACAACTTCGCAAGCTTGGGCCTGAAATCTGATCCCTGCCCGGGCTTCTGAAGTCATGCCCGACGCTCCCTCCAAACTGAAGAACGGCAACAAGTCTCTGTCCATCTGTTTACTGGCGAGTGTGATGGCAAGGGCCTGGCCCTCCCCGAGCCTGGCGGCTCCTTGGCAGCTCCATACCTCTGTGGTTTTTTCCCAGCCACAGAAGGAGCGGGCAGGATTTTCGTTCCTTCGACTGCAATCCCGAGCTCAGCTGTGCTTCAAGCTGACTGCTGGGGTAAAGAAACGGGATCTCACTGCCATTAAAAACACGCTGTCGGGACTGCTGCCTATAATTCCTCTTCCCTTATTATAAAGAATTTAGGGAAAATCTATGATCAGTTTTTGCTTGCTGCAGTAATAGGTTATTTCATGTCCATTAGGAATCCTCCCTTCCCACCTGACCAGTGGCAATATAAATACCGTAATTAAGAAACAAAATTAAACTCAAAGCATTAACCCACACTGCTCCTCTTCTCAAAGTGTTTCCTGCACAATTCTGTTTTGTTGTTGTTGTTGTTGTTGTTTTATTTTTTAAAGGGCGATTTTAAGGAATATTCACAAACTCTTCCTTGTATTTGGAATAACTACATCTTAAATGTCAGCTCCCGCCAGATGTAAAGGAGGAATTACAAGCTGCGTGGCATTTCTGAGAGACGACTTTTGCCCAAACGCCTTTTCGACTAAGAACCAAACCAAACCAAAACCCGGAGGGAGGTTTCCCCCCGCTCCGGAGCCTGCGGGCTGCCGAGCCGCCCTTTCCAAAGCGCCCGGGAAGCGCAGCCTCACGCCCCGCCGGGCACCGGCCGCGGCCGGTACCTGTCCTGGTCCCGGGTGGGCGGGCAGGGGGGCACGGAGGGAGGCAGGGAGGGCAGGGAAGAGAGCAGGGAGGCAGGGAGGGGGGCACGGCGGGCAGGCAGGGAGGGCGGGGGAGAGGCAGGGAGAGCAGGGAGGGCGGGCGGGCTCCCTGCCGGGGCAGCGCCGGGGCCGGTGCAGCCCCCCCCGGCCGGGCTCGGCGGGGCCGCGGCGGCGATGCGGCAGCCCCGGCGGGACGGAGCCGGGCAGGAGCGCCCCGGCGGCGCGGGAGGACGCGGGTGGGAGGCTGTGGCAGCCCTGGGGGGGGGCTCCCGGAGCCTCGTCCTGCCGGGCAGCCCCCGAGGGGAGGGGGGGGTGTGTGTGTGTGGGGGTGTGTGTGGGGATGCCCCGCGTCCCGCCGGGGCACGTACCAGCCTCGCCAGGATCCGGTGGCTTTTCTCGTCCGTGCAGCGCTCGGAGAAGACGCTCCTGTGGAGGAGGAACAGCAAGGCGCTCACCACCACCCAGCAGGCAGCCCAGAGGAGGAGGAGCACCAGGGTGCATCGCCGCCAGATTTTGAGCCGCAGCCGCTTCAAGCCCGGGATGCCCCTCATCGTCGCGCCCGGGCTGGCCTTGGGCGGCCGCTTCAGCCCCGAGCTCCCCCCCTCCCACGCGTGTCCCGCTCCCCGCCGGCGCCCATCGCCGAGCGCCGCCGCCTCCCCCCGCCCCGCCGCCGGGCTGCCCGCCGCCGCCCCCCTCCCCGGGCCGGTGCTGCCCTGACCGAGCCCGGAGCGCCCCTTTTGAATTTAAGCCACGTAGTTCCGCCGGCTTTTGTCTGCTCTCCCCGGTGCCAAGCGGCCCCTGCAGTCACTTGGCGGCTCCTGCCCGCGCACACCCCCCCCCCCCCCCCCTTCCCTCCCCCTCCGAGTTTCTCACCCGAGAATAAAAGGGGTTTTGAAGGGTGATGGAGACTGCCGGGGAACCCTTCCCCACCCAGGCGGCCGCCTAACACTTGGAAAGAGTCAGCCTGGAGACGGACGGCTCCTTCTGGTGAAAGCTTCGCTTCCCGTCCAAAGCGGGGGGGGGAAGGAAAAAAGGGAGAAAGATTGTTTATTCTGGAGTGAGTTCTCCAGTTTTATCCGCCCGGGGCTAAAGGAGGAAGAGAGAGAAGCGACTCAGGTGCCCATTCACTAACGCACCTCCCGGGCCCCCCCATGGTGGGTCACCCCTTGGCTCCCCCCCAGCAGCCCCCCCCCCCCCCCCGGCCCTGCTGCCCCGGCAGCCGCCGGCGCGGCCCGGCCGAGCCCACCGCCAGAACCGGGCAGGGTGTGCTGGCTCCGAGGGGGCGGGGGGGGGGGGCGGCGAAGGGGGGTAAATTGTCTCCCCACCCTCTGGCAGAGAGCGTACCTGTGGCTGTGTCCCGCTCTGCGGCGGGGTCAGCTCCATGGGACAGCCTCCTGCATGTCTGACTTTGGTAAGGGGTCAAAGACCCAGATGTTTGTTCCTGTGCAGCAAGCAAGACCCTGGCATCCTTTCCTCAGTCCAGGAGCAGAGGTTCAGTGCCTCTGTCAAGACCACCGCACTCACCTTTTTCTCCCTTGACTCCCACTTGATAACATCTCACCGTCACCGTTTTCAGTGGGAAAGTTCATATTCTAAAGTACATCCCAATGTAATAAGGGTATCTGAATCAGGTTTACTGTCAGATAAGATGAAAAAGGACCAGATTCATTTTCTTTCCCTTGTATGGATGGTTACCTCAGGCTACTTTGCAGTCCTGCAGCAGGAAGACAAATTGCAGCAAATGAAACCACTTGGAGGGTAAATTCTTTACCCAAATGAGTAAGAATAGCAGAATCTGACCCATGGATGGAGAACTGCAGAATAATTCAATAGATTTGTTTTAATGTGCACCTTGTGTAAGTTGCCTTCTTGCACATCTTGTTAGAAAATTAGTTAAATGTTAAAAAGGGAAAGTTCACTGTTGGAGAGCTGGGTGCAGGGTTCTGTACCATCGTGTTCAACTATGAAAAATATCTCCTTGCAGAAGTCATTGAAAAGAAAGATGTGTCTACTGACTTGATTGAATTTTGCATATCAGAACAACGAGGGGAAAATCCACAGGTGCAGCAAACTTGCAGCTATCCACACCTTTCACATGCTCAGTACAGTTCTCCCCCACACAGGAGAGCTGGGCTTGAAATACAGCTTCTACGTAAATGGCAGACTATGGCAGAAAAGAGAATGGAAAGGTAGAAAGAGTGCTGAAAATACTACAGCTTTCTAGAGACTTGCAGTGGGGAGGGGGATGCAAGAAGAGCAAAACCGTTTTCATCTCCAAAGAGTCTCAGAAGCAGAATTACTATCACTAGCCACATCTTCTATCATCAGCGTGTTTTGGTCTCTCTCCCTGCCATCTCATTTCTTCCCCTGCAGAGGCTGGTTTTGGCCATCCTTTTTATATTTGCTTTCCCCCCCACCCCCGATCCTTTTACCGAGAGGAAGCTCCTTTTGCGGCACTGGCGATACAATCTGTTTCTTGGGCACGTAGCAAGCAGGAAAGACCGACTGGGCAACTAGGAACAGGAAATTTTGAATCCTGTTTCTCAGTCTGACACAATATATTTTCAGAAGCTGTCTCTGACCAGTTTTGGGTGTTCACTCGGGGGTTCCTAGGACAGTCAGTGGGGAAGGGCAAGAGGGAGAGCTGCTTCACCGTTCCTCAGCAGGGGGTCCCAGGCTTGAACACAGGCAAGCATCACCAGCTGCTGCTGCCATCTGGGAGGAAAAACTGCAGATCTGCCATAGCGATGGCTGGAACAATCCTGAGGTGGAGAGAGATGTGTCCCACATGGAAGAGGGACGCAGGTGGAGGGAGAGATTGAAGCATCCGAATATTTCCCTACTGATTGGTCCTAAGCTGTCTGGGTAATAGGTTAGGTGCTACCAAAACTATACGTATTTTACACTTTATTTTTTAAAGTGTGGATGTTGACTTCTCTGTCTGTCAGCATTGCCCAGAGGATATTATGTTTTATTATTTCATGTCTGTGAAACTCTGTATATGTATCATTTGTGTTTTAATGATAGTTCTGAAAACAAATCTTAATTACACCTGACTTTGAGCCAGAAACAAAGCATGGAGACTTCAGATCTGAGCTGCTCTGATTGCTACTGAAAGAAACAAGCACATTCCCTCTTCCTCCTCCACCACCACCTCCTTGTTTTCCTCTTGGTCTTGCCTGCCTAGTGCAGTCCCTTCCCCCGGCAAAACACGTGTCTTGCTGCCCAGCGAATTTACTCAACTCACTAAGAGAGCAGAACGCTGTAAAGCCGTTCTTTGCTGAGATAACTTTCAGGCGGGTTGGAAAGCGCCGGGGATGCGGCCAGGCAGGCCGGCAGCGCGGCCGCGGGACGTGTTGCAGGGCCGGGTGCTCTGGGGTGCTGGAGGCAGAACGGTCCCGCTGGCTCAGCCCGGTCGCGTGTCTGCACCCTAAGGATGCGACGCGATACCGCCGAGAGGGTGATCTAAATGGGAACGGTTGTTGGAAGGGCCAGTCCTGTCCCCGTTTTTCACCCCAGCCGCGTGCTGGCACTGCTTCCCTGGCAGCGGGATGGGGGTGGTCGGCACTGCAGGCAGCACCCGCAGGCTGCTGAGTGCTCTTTAAACTTCCTCCCAAGGTGCCAGCTAAAACTCTTTGGGTTTTGGGATGTGGAAGGAGCCCGCATCCTTCCCTTTGGTTTGGGAACCACTGCTACACGTAGCAAGTGCAATTCTTCTATGTCTAACACAGAGGTGTCTGCTGCTTTCAAATCAAGGAGTAAGAAGAAATCGATTAAGAAAAGAGTATTTTTAATATAGTTTTAATAAAGTTCTTCATAGGTTTAATAAAAATAAAAGTACAAGGTGTAAGGAAGCAAATGCAAGTTGCATGACACTCCCACTAGATTGATTACCAGTTTGATTTTACGGTAGATCCCACAGGAGGCTTTTGCAGCGAATAAAGCGCTGTCTTCCCGAAAGATTTTGATATAGCATTCAGACAGGGGATAGGGTTTGTATCTAGTTGTTCAGCCTCTGAACTTTTAAACAACCCACTGACTTTAGTGAGAGTGAAAGGTTGGACAAGTCTGGTAACTATATGTGTACACATACCTTCATGTATGCACCTGTATACATACATACATATACATAGACATCTTCAGAACAGATCAAGAATTGACGCAGAAAGCTTGGATTCAGTGAAAAATAGAAGCCTAGGTGTTTTAAGATCAGGGGGTTTACCGTTTAATAACAAACTGGTTTTAGCTGCAAAATTCAAAGCTAGTTTTAGATTTTCCTGAAATTCAATGTTCTTCAGACTAACAGAGTTAATTCTAGTCCATCCTCTGTAAAATATGTATCTAGGTGTCTCTCTGTCCCATAGCAATTTTCTCTTGAAACAAACCCCTGCATCAGAGAAACTTTGCTTCGTGTGTATATTAAAATGTGACTATTGCACATTGCATTCCTGTATTCCTAAAGGAAGCTATATTCCCGTTCTTGTTTTAAGTAAGAGTTAAGCTTGATGGAAATGAGTCGGTAGAAGTTGAATTAAAGTAAGAGTCATCAGTGACAGTAAAAATAATCCTAGACCGACTGTATTAGTTTCTACCCAATTAAATTGCCGCAGTGTTTGAATTACTGTTTACAGCATGAAGACAAGATCGAGTTTGTCTCCTCTTCATCACTGTAGCAGGCACACCACAACCTTGTGCAGCTCCTCAGGCCAGGACCGTGAGGAGTCCGCAGCCCGCGGAGCCGCTGAGCCCACGTTCCTCACTGCCTTCAGACACAAACTGCGTGGCACGGGCTCGAGTTCTATTAGGTTGATAGTCCTTGTTTTCCTAATTACTTAATTCGTTATGAGAGTTTAAAAAAAAAAAAAAAAAAAAAAAAGCAGTGATTAAGAACAACCTTGGCACTCAAGTTAATGAAATGTAAAACTGGTTCATTAGGAATTATTGTTCTACTTGATTGATTTCATCACCTTCTGTCATTAGCGCTAGGTTGTCTATGGAAATAGGGCGCATTTCTGCTAATCTTTCACAGGGCACACATGAATCTCCTATTTTCCTGCTAGAAACTCAGGAAACTTTCAAGTGCTGTTCAAATCTACATTGAAAATATATTTTAACGTATAAATATTTCTTTCTGATTACCTGTGGCAAAGTTGAAACGCTGAAAAACATCATAAGGCTTGACATAGGTTTGAACATGTCCTTCAAGGCAGTGAAATTCCCCTGCAGAGTACTGAGTCTACCAGAGGAATCCAAATGTATTTTCTCATTTATGCCATTAATCAAAAAGAATATGTGGCAAACTAGTCACAGAAGTTTTATTGCATCAGTGTGCAGCGAGTTTATTGGGTCACATTGCAAACCAGAAGCAGAAAAATGGCACAATATAAAATACAGATTATAGCTTCGTGGACAAGGAAAAGCCTAGAGTAATTCACTGATTTAAACAAGGGAAAGTGTTTAGACAGAAAAAGCTTTCCCATGTATATATAGAATAAAGAATTTGTAATATATTTTGTCCTGTTTGCTTTTTACTTGCAGCAGATATTTCTTAGGCTCATGAAAGCCAAAGATATTTATTTTCTCCTTCCCTTTTACCACTTTCTAGATTCCACACCAGAGATTTTAATTGTCCTGCTCTTCTCATATATCCCCTTCCAAATGATCTCTTTATTAACCTCATGCCAACATTTCCCTCTCATTTGGAAACAGTATCATCCGGAGAAGCCAGTGAGATACCTTGGCAATGACTGTGCCAGGCTGCGGTTTGCTTGTAATTCTTAGGATTAGATGGAACAATCAAGATGTAAAAATATTCTGGAATTTTTGTCCTCATATCAAAAATGATGCCCAACACATCATTGCCTATTGCTTCTTTGCTCCTTTCTTTGTCTATTCATGCTACCAGTCACCAACAGGAAAAAATAGCTTAATTAGCTGTAAGATGAAGCTTAATCAGTTTATAAGTGGCAATGTAAGCAGAATTGTCTTTGCTGGGGATTAGAGTCGGTGACTTGAGAACAATTTTTCTAGCCTAAGAGGATGCTTTCCAATGGAATCTGCCACTGTGTGGTGTGTTGTGTGTCCGTCTGCAGCGTGTGAAAGAGAGAACAAAGAAGGGATATGCAGCAATCCTTCCCCAGCCTTTCTATCTGCAGTTTCTATTCTTCACGCCAAGTTCAGGGCAAGTGATCTCATTATACCAATACTGAATCTGGCTCTTTGTAGCCTCCCTTTATGAGAGTCTGAAGCAATTCCAGAAATATTTTGAAGTTGCACTAAGGTTATTCAGAAAGAAAGAGAAACACCATCTAATAAGATATTTCCCTGTGGCCTCTTGCACTGTGCTGTTATTTACATGAGTGATCTGAAGTGATTTAAACAGGCAGGTTATCTTACACAATGTTCATATCGCATTCACAGGGCTGTGATCAGTTAGACATGTGGTGGCTCAAAGAGTAAGAGATTTACATGACATCTTCTCCGGTACCATGACTAGATTATACACTGCAGTGTATTGATTAACAGTAAGTTTCTAAGGCTTGGATACTATCAGAAAAGTTACCATGTTGTCATATAGATTACAATCAGACTAGCTCTATTGCTGTAGGATCTCTGAAATTAGTTTATGTTAGAAATTGGCACCAGGCTGATTTTAAATTTATTTCACTGGCAGCACTGGTAGCCAAGGCCCACCCACTTGCATCTTTTTATGCCTTAGACTTTAAAATGCAGCCCAGGTGTTTCCAGAGGTCTGCATACTCTCTGCTACTAGAAGAGAAATGGAAAGCAAATAACTGATTCTTGGAGATGGAAAAAGGCATCTCCATTGTAGGCACAAGTGACCACCAAGTGGATACTTTTGATATTGCACGTGAAAGGTTTTTGTAAATTATGAATAGACATTCCAGAGAGAATATGTGCTGTTTTTCTCCATTCACATGAGAAAATCTGAATTTATAGCATTTTTCTGATTGTTGTGCTTTGTTTCTTTTGGCTTGAGGGCTGTGTCCCATAGTACTCTATGTTTAAAAACCAAATTAAATGTAGCCATCACTTATGATAGATCATAGGTAATTTACAAGTGGGTACGTCTGTTTCTTGATTTCTCTTCTAAAAATCCAGATCTGAAATAGAAAAAAAAAAATGAGGATTTAGCAGGACCATGGATGACTTTCAGTATCAGTTCTGTACAACTTAATTACTTTCAGTTATTTAATTGAAGCTGTTCTTTGCAGTTTCTTTGTGAATGATGAATGGCTGGGCATAGAGCAAACTGCAAAATGATCCATTAGTGAAATTCAATTTTCTATCACTCTTCGCAAGTGATTAGCTTTCCTTTAGGTAATGTTAGTTTGCATGCATCCAATGTTGCATGACATTTGTTTAAGGAAGAGTAGACAATGTAGTTGCTCTGCTGCTTACAACAAATCGCTCATAATTACACCAAGGTTAAATACCCGTTAATGTGAGTGACTCCCCTGTGCTACTCCTGAGCCAGAAATCTGTGTGTGGGATCCTGTCACCCAGCAGTGCCGCTGCTCTATGGTGTTCCTCCCGTTATGTAGAAGCATCCTCCAGGAACCCAAGTGGTTCTGGTGGCCAGGCCCATTTCTGAGGGGGTCACTGCTCCACAGGCATCAACAGCCAATATAACAAACAAGGAGTGCCACCGCGCTGCCTCCTGCTTCAGGAAGAGCTGTCTGTGACTGTGAAGCCTCAGAAGTGGATTTCCATAGCTTCTTCTGCAGGCACAATCTTTGCGCCTTCCGTGCAATGCACTTCCTCACACAAAAAGAACAGACAGAAGAGAATTTGCTTTGCATCAAAGCCAAGCTGGAGTGTATGGCTTACTCAGTAGGTAGGTCTTTCAAGAGATGTACCATTCCTCTCCATTGCTTGCTATGCTATTTTAAAATCTGGCAGTGAGTCAGCTCTTCCTACCAGGCCACATTATTTTTTGTGAGCTGTCTTTTGATGAGAAACTAAATTGACTGAGAAATACTTTATAAGGCAATAACATATCTTTTGAACCAACTTAATTTGTTATGGGCTGGAGCCAATGACCACCGCAGTTAGTGGGAGTCATCCCATGGTTTTTGGTTGGCTTTGGCAGTATGAGTACCTTTCAGCTTTAAGGATGTGTGATTCCAAAATCTGCACTTAAGTTAGTTACCCAGTTGTCCCTACCTATACTTGTGCAATGGATAATCAAAATGTTGTCCTTTTTCTTAAAAGCAGAACTTCATAAAAGCTTGAAAAATGCCTTTGTGTAATGAAGCTTTTGCTCCAGAACTTCTTATCATTAAATTGGCATTACTTTTCCTATTTTTTCTGGTGGCATGTTGTCACTCTTTTCCTGTCTTCTGTTTTGTAATTTTTCTTCAGCATAATCTCATTTTCTTCCCTATTTGCATTTTTGCACTTTATTCTTCAATGATTTACCCCTTCTGTCCTTCTTAGCCCTTAATTATCTACCACCAACAGCATCTGTCAGTCATCTCTCTCCTCAGAAGACTTTGTGTGTTGTAGGAGGACTCCCTCTTCCACATCCTTAGTAAGAAGCTTCTTCTTCTAAAAGAAAAAAAAAAAAAAAAAAAAAGACACTATAATTCTGACCTAATATCAGTGAAATTACTTTTGATTTACACTAAGGTACATAAAAGGAAGAATACACAGATATGCCATTATTAGACAATATTTAATATTCCTTGGTTTTGCAACTCTCTGTTTCTTGCACATAACTGAATTGTATTTCAGCCCATGCTGTACAGATGCACACACATATGTTCTTACCAAAATAACTCTTAGCAAGTCTCCCAAAATAAAAACCAGGGATTGCATTATTTCAGATGTGACCCTCGGTCTGGGAAGAGGGGAGATCCACCAAAGGATGGGGAAAGGAACCACGGTGAAACCACAACAGACATTGAAGAGCAGTCCTGCAGAGCTGCAACCCTGGAGGGAAATTCCAGCTGGGGAAGCACTTAAGCTCCATTTCATTGAGGAGAGCATACAACGCTGGCCAAGTCTCTTTAATATTTTTCTTTCACTTTGGCAAATCAACAACTTATAAAAGACTGAAATAAAGTCTCCCAACACTCCAAAATATATTAAAGGAGAAATTGAAAATGACATCCACTCACGCACATGGCACGCTCCACGTGCTTTCAGTGTGGATAAACTGGGCATGGTGTTGGGATGAAACGCTGGGATGAAATACAGGGTAATTGAGATTACGTTGCAAAAGGGTAAAGGTTTTGGCATTTGGGCTCTGTGGTCATTCCAAAGAAAAGTGCTGGACTGAAGTAGTCTCCAAGGGCTGTGCTTCTCATTTGCAGTCAGCCCGCATCTAGCCAGGCTATTGACCCTTTGCTTGCCCGTCTGTTATGCTTGCTTGTTACATGACACACATCCCACCGTTCCCATTTGGGCCACTGCCTTGTTATCTTAATGCAGAGTATCAGGACAAACAGGCAGAACCAGAGAATGCTTTAGTGACTCACAAGCAGAGGAACAGACACTGAACAAAGGGACGTAGGTGCATTTTTTAAACTCCTTTTCAAGCACTGGCACAGCTGGACTAACACTTCAGCAAACAAGGAATCATTTGGCATGTCCATTCAATGACTTTCCAAGATATGTTGTCTCTGAAGTTTGTGAGCCAGTCCTCCAAGGTGCTGGGAAAGAACAATTTACTAACAACCTCTCCCCCAGTTCTTCCATCTGTGTCTCAAAATCAGAAGAGGGAACAGTACCTGCCCTCTCTGAGCCTAAGATCCCCAAAATAGAAACACTGCCTGTTCCTGGGCAACATTAGGGCAGTGCAATGGGGAATGTGCTTCCAAAAGCATATTGTTATTTGGGCAATCTGCACGTTAAAGTTAGAAGAGTTTCTTTTTGTCTGGCTCTTTGCCACTCTTTCTACTTTGAGACAGTTTCTCCAGCCTTCTAGATGGGTTAGCCAGTCTTCAAGCTTATTTTGGGATCCTAACAGTGACATTTCCAACATGCCACTGCTGCATCCTGACAAGAGGACACAGAGAACACAGATTTCAATACAGTGTACAGGGTCAGTAAAATAGCATTTATAGCGAGGGGCAAAGCCCCTTGTGTAAAGCCAGGAAAAAAGGAGTGAAAAGTTATCCAGCAGCGTACAGCAAGACCCTTGCATTCTACTTTATGCTCTCATGGTTTGCAAACAAATCTAATGCCTCTTGCCACTTGGTTTTGAAAAGCCAGTGGTAGTAGGTGAAGCTTACGTTGCTGGAATGTCAATGGCAAGGCAATTTCCAGGTATAAGCAGCTCTGTTCACCTTTAGTCAAGCAGAAGTGGGTGTAATTCCATCACTGGATTAGGCCCATAAACTTTATCTCCTTCTGCTGTGCCCAACACAAACAGTAGCCTGCTCTGTTCCCAGGAACGATTTCATACTTGTCCAAAAATAGATGTTGTGATCAGAAGGCAGGGAGAGAAGCCAAGTCACCCAAAAAAACGTAGTCATCTTTTCACTGACAAATGGAGAGAAGAGCAAGAACCAAGCTTAGTTATACAGGACTCTATCCCACAACAAGGTTCTGTATGGAAAAGTAAACTGCTTCCACATGGCTTATTTCAGAACTGTGGCCATCATGAGTGGAACATCTGTCTAAAATAATGGGGAAGAAAAGCAAAGCCTTAATACAAAGAATGGTGTTCTGGAACAAACCCATCATTAAAATTGAGAGAGGAAAAATCTGACAAAGGAAAACTATCCTCTTGTAAACTCCTGAGAAGAGTTTTATCCGAAGTCTAGTAGCATGAGGAGCTTTTCTTGAAGCTCCTAAATGCCACAACTGTGTTTCACATCTCTTCCTTCTTGCCTCAGACAGCTTCTTGTGCTAATGGCTGCAAAACAGCTAGAATAGTTGAACTGATCCACTGTCACTGGTCGCAGAAGACATCTAGACAGATTGAAAGATAGAAAAATGTGACCCAAAGGGACCTCAAGAGCTCATTTAATTCATCCCTCCACCCAAGACAGGCTTAATTAAATCTATCTCATGATGATGGTTTCTTGTCTAATTTGTGCTAAAGACTTTTGCAATACTTCCAACATTAAAAGTCCCCAGTTTCCCCAGGCAATCTATTTCAATGTGTCGTGGGTTGATGCTGGCTAGCGTCTAAGCCTCCACCCAGTCATTCCATCCCCCCACTCCAGAAGGATGGGTGAGGGAATCAGAAGAGTAAGAGTGAGAAAAAAGCCACGTGGGTCAAGATAAAGACAGTTTAATAAGGGAAAGGAAAAAACCCACAACCCCAAACAGGAGATGCAAAGGCAATCACTCACTACTCCCCACCAGCAGACTTGTGTCCAGCGAGTCGCAGAGCAACAGCTACTTTGGAAGAACTCCCTTCAGTTCTATTGCTGAGCATGACGATCTATGGTATGGGATGTCCATTCGGTCAGCTGGGGTCAGCTGTCCTGGCTGTGTCCCCTCCCAGCCCCTTGCCCAACCCCAGCCTGCTGAGCTTGGTAGTGTAAGACACTGTGCAAGCACTGGTCAGCAATAGCTAAAACACTGGTATGTTATCAACATTGCTTTGGTCACCAGTCTAAAACACAGCACTGTATGGACTGCTGTGAAGAACATTAATTCCATCCCAGCCAGACCCAGTACGTGGTGCTTTGTAATCCTTATAGGTAGAAAATGTTTCTGAATTCCCAAATTCAGCTTTTTTGGTGTGATGTAAACCTGTTGTTCCTGCTCTGTTCACTTTGGAGAAATGATCCCTTTTGCTTGCTGCAATAGCTCTTTAAACATTTAAAATGAATTACCTTTAAATTTCAAAACATTTAATTCAGTCTCATGCTTTCACTTCAGATTTTCCCTTTACCTCAGGTTTTCCTTCCAGTATCAATGTAAACAAGCTGAAAAAACAAAATAAGTTTTCACTTATATCTCTTCCAAGCCTTCTAAGACACCTAGCTCAAGTTTGGTCAGACTGTAGAGTCTCGTAATAACAGACTAATTTTAGTTGGAAGGGATTTTTGGAGGTCACCCAGTCCAGCACCCTGCTCAGAGCTTTGGCCCCGCCTCTTTGATGGACCTTAGACCTATGCTTGTAGATAGGTTGTCTCTTGTTGACCCCACTGTCAGGGCACTGGGTGGGCCAGGGGCTTCCAATGGGCCTGGGGCCAGGACCAGTGGGGACATCCCATGTGGTCTGGCAAGGGCATGTCCTCCACAGCCAAGGCCTGTCCCACCACCCCTCTGGATGGGCTGAGACTGGGCCAGGATGTGGGCCCAGGGGTGGACTGGGCTTGGGGGAACCATGACTGGGCAGGGGAGGGCCATGGGGAGCTGGAGACCAGCTCTGCTGGGACAGGGGCTGCTGGCTCTGGGGGTCTGAAATGGGGTCCTGGTCAAGGGCAGGATAGTGGGGGGAGCCCTGATGGTGGCCAGGGCTGGCAGTGCTTGAGGGCACTGCTGTTTGTTTCCAGTCCTGTCCCTGTCCCTTGTCCCCTGCATGGGCTTTGGACCCATGGTGCACCTTTGCCTCCAGATTGGTCTTTGGCTCCATCTCCTTTTGCTCCTTACAGGACTCTGGCTGGACCCTGGACCTGGCTCATTGCTTGACATGTCTAGGGCTGTTGATGGACGCTGTCATCTGCCTGCCACGTTCAGATGCTGAGGGACTGCACCCCTATGCTAGGTCACCCTCACTGGATCACCTCAGCCAGGCCCTGCTGCTCCCTGGCAAACATCTTCAAGGTTGAAAACTCCACAGCCACTTGGACAACTCGTTCCAGTGCTCAGCCACTTCCAACCTGACAATTTTTTTTCCTTATATCTACTCAGCATTTCTTTTGCTGAAAGTTGTGATCGTTGCCTCTTGTCACTTTGCTGTGTACCTCTAAGGGTGATCTATCTCCTTCTTTATACTCTTCCTTTAGTTAACACTAGACAGCCATTTGACACCACTTGGCATTCCCATCTTCAGGCTGAACAAACCCATTTCTCTTAGCCATTTCCATTCATCACATTCCCCAGCTCATCTTGCTGCCACCAGTCAATCCAGTTTGTCCATATCTAATTTGTGCCAGTTTGTCAGTATCTCTAATCTCTCTCGTATCAGGAGGAGAGCAAGAATCAATCTGGAAGAAAATCTGATGTGTCTCAGATGGCTATGGACTTCATCCCACAGAGTCTACATGTTAATGTGCACATCTGCAAAGAGGATACTAAACCCAGCAAGATTAGTATAAGGTGTCGATGAACATAAATCTTACATAAATCTTATGGATACATCAAGCTAGTTATTTGTATTCAATAACAGAGCCTGGTGACATCTTAATGGCTTTCAGATTCCAGAAGAGTGGAAGAGAAGTGTGTTTTTTAACATAGTGGAAATGAGGTATTCAGAAGGATCATGATCCTAAAAGAAGAGGGTTAATATGTACTTTTCAAAGCTCTTTTACCTCCTAAAGGTGCGCTGGGACCTTAAGTTGATTTCATGAGGCCTGTGATGCAGGTTGGTTGTATGAAACACCCACCTATCTTGTGAAGCACCTGGGAAAAACAATTACCAGCCCTGTAAAGCAAAACTGCATTTCCTTAAAGACAATTTCCAAGGCCCCCAGAGCTGATAATTGGGATTGTTATCTTTCAAAAAAGTTGTTGTTTTCACTAGGGTAAGCTACTATGCAGTTTCCATGTTTGTTTTTCACATAATCTTTTGTGGATTTTAGGTCAACACAGGCTCTCAGAAAACTCTGATAACATGGTACACAATATTTTCACTGTATGCTTTCCTAATGCTTTTCTTTTTTTTTTTTTTTAGCTTGTGTCCTTGATTCATATTTTTGGTTTGTGGGGTTTAGTTTGGATGTGGGAAAAAAAGTACCAAAAATTACTTCCATGTAGGAATATGGGAATGGAAAGAGGTCATCAGGAATCGTCCCATGTCATGTCACATAATGTCTTTCAGAAATGCAACAAACTGCTTTTTAGAAGCAGTTGCTTTTTTGCTTTTCCTTTTTTTTTTTTTTTTTAATCTCTTTCTTTCCTATTGCTCCTGGGTGAGGTTTTTCCTAATATAAATGTGGATAGAAACTTTATTCCAGTTTCTAAGCTCCATTTATCCATGTGCAGTAGATGTGGCTCTTCCACATAGCAGTGCCAGGTGTCATGGTGCCAGGGGCTGCCCAGGGCCTGGGGTGCCGTGAGCGGTGGGGGGTCCCCATGGGGGTCTGTCGGGGCAGGGCCTGGCAGCCAGGGCCCATCCCACCCCCCAGCCAGGAGCCGGGCAGCCGGGGGGTACTGGGGCAGCTGGAGGGTATGGGGGCAGCCCCAGCCCTGGGCATCGGGCACCTCCCCAGGGATGGGCCGAGGCTGGGCAGGACATCATCCCGCTCAGGATGGCCCACGGCCAGACCAGGCAGGGCTGTGACGGGGCGGGAGCTGTAGCTCAGGTGGGGCCAAGCGCTGGCAGCACAGCCAAAAGCAGCTCCCAGGGGCCCGGGGCAGCCCTGGCTGCAGCCTCCCTGCCAGGTGCCTGCGAGCCTCTCCCCACCATCACCCTCGCTGCTCCATCCCTGGCTGGTGCCTAGCCCAGGCAGCCAAACCTGCCAGGGGATGCTCTCTGGCCCTTACAGACACTGCTAATAACTATTTTCCTCCCCCTTGCCTGTCAACCCTAGCATAAAGCGTGCTTGCAACCACGCCTTTCCTCGGTCTTTTCTGTAGGTTGCTTAAGCCAAATTCATACGCTCAAAGACTCTTCGCTTCTCCGAGTGGCCCCCCCAGAGACCTGCTGTTGTAGTTTCAGCTCATCGCCCATGGGTGAAGGAGCAGATCCACGTGGGACAGCGCTCACCGCAGCCTTGCGCAAGGTCCTAGCACTTACCTCACCACCCAGGTGTCACCCACCAAGTTCCCAAATTATGTAGTTCCCTCCTGGTGGCTCATGGACCGCTCATGACCAGCTAGGATGCTCTGCTCCTTCTCACTTGTTTCCAGCTCATGAGCTCGCAGTTACTGAATTTCATCCTGGTTTGATTTCTGCGAGCCTCCGGATTGTCACATTGTTCCATTTTCCTTCTCTGTCCTGACTCCATCTCCCAGCTTCGTGCCCCCAGCAAATTTTATCAGCACATTTCTTAATATTTGTGGCACTGAGGACCACACTGCCCAATAGGTTTGACTGAATGGTGAACCTCCCTCGGTAAGTCAGGTAACAAATACTTTTACTGCAGCCTGGGGCCAACCACCATTTTTACAGTTCTTTTAGGAATGTCTATAAAACAGTATGAGCTACCAAATTATTACATCCATACACAGTTAACAGCTATATGTAACAGAGCTATTCAATTGCTCATGAACAGAAGTAGCTTTAGCAGTTCCCGTCTTACAAGGCCTTGTTTCACTTAGGTCAGGTGCAGGGTAATAGTAAGCCTTACATGAACTTTGAGCTTTTACTTTTCTGCACCTGGAATGACTTTATGCCTTTCTGCCATTGTTGGGAGTTAAGGAAACTCTTCACTGGGTGATCTTACTTCACTTTTGCATCTTGCTGTTCATATCACACTTTCCTTTTCTGATCTATTTAAACCACATGCAAGCCTATCTAAATCTATTTAATCTGTCTAAACCACAACCGTAAGAAAGTCAGGACACTCCCATCTTTGGTTGGAATGGTCCGGTTCTCCAGTCAGGCTCTGGCCAAGATCTCCCAAATTTCTCCCGTGTTATATTCCCCCACTTATGATCCTCCATGTGATTTCTCATATTTCTCCCGTATTGCTTGTGCCCTTGCCCATCACGTCTCGCTGGCAGTGGGAAGGCCATTAGCACTCATTAGCACTCATTATCACTCGTCGGCCTGAGGCTGCCGCCTGCCGCAGGAGGACAGAACGCCGCTCGGTGTGGCCGCTGGGCGGCGCTGGAGAGCACACACACACACACAGACACACAAACACACACACAGACACACACACAGACACACACACAGACACACAGACACACAGACACACAGACACACACACAGACACACACACAGACACACACACACACTCCCCCCCCACACACACACACCCCCCCCTCCCCCCACACACACACCCCCACACCCACACCCCCACACCCACACACACCCCCACCCACCCACCCACACACACCCACCCACCCACCCACACACACCCACACCCACCCCCCCCCTCCCGCCTCGGCAGGCGCCAGCGCCGCGGCCCCGCCCCGTCCCGCAGCAAGCCCCGCCCCGGGGCCGCGCGAGGCCGCCCGCTGCTTGCCCGCGGATTGGCCACTGCGGCGCGGGGCGGGGCCGGCGCCGGGGTATTTAAAGCGCCGGCGCGGGGGGCAGCGGGTGGTTGCGCCAGGGAGCCGGGGCGGGGTGAGTGGCGGCGGCGGCGGGTGGAGGCCGGGTCCTTTTGCGTTGTGTCGCGGTGGCCCGGCGCGCAGGGCCGCGCCTGACATCGGCGGCTCCGCGGCCTTGCGGGGAGGCGCCTGCGACTGCCGGGTGCGCCGCGTTCCCGCCGGGCCTTGCCCGGTGTCCCGCCGTGGGAAGCGCCGGCCCGGCCTCCTCTTTCGGCCCGGCCGGGTCTCCTGGCCCCTCCTTAGAGGGAGGCTGCCGCTGCCCTCCCGGCCCCTTGTTCTGGCTCCCCGTCAGCCCTCCGCCCTTCGGAAACCTGCGGCGTGCCCCCCTCCCGCCCTGAGGCTTGCCTCGCTGCGGTCGCAGACCTAGGGGCAACGGTGAACTTTATCTTTTGCTGCAAAACCTCGTCAAGTCCCTAATTTGACCTTTAAGTCAACCTCAGCCCAAAGAGCAGGGCCTGTAATGCATACACGGAGTTGTATGATGCTACTCGTAGGGGTTTATGGAGGGCTGGGAGTGCTCTATGGTGGCTACATACGTCTCCTAACTTGATTAAATACTCTTACCTGGGGTACTAATCTTGCCTGTGGTTACCGAGGGCAAAGTTGTCATAGTGCACTGATAGTCCCTTGGGTTATTTTGTTTCACAATGTAACTGTTACAGTGCTGGGAAAGGGTACAACTGTGAAGCATCTTCCATGCAGGTAGGAAGGATTCTGGTCTCCAGTCTGAGGAACCTGCAGGAAATTCTAGCCCTGGTTTTTAAGAGGGGAGGGGAAGTAATATCCAGCCTTGTGCTGTGGAGTAAGCAACATTTGCATTTCCAAGTTTGAAACTTTCTAGGGGGCACTTTTTTGCAGCTCTACTGTGAGACGTGAGTGATTTTATGCCCTTTTAATTTTTAAGAGTATTTAACTCAGTATGTTGTATTTTCTGTCTGTTCTGTGAAGCTAGAGCCATGACATTGCTTTAGGAACTGGTTAAGTGAAGGGGAGGATCAGTTGTGCTGGTCTGATGCATGTGTGTTGGTTTCTCTGAAAAGCTCCAGAGGAGTCATGCCTGAGCTCTAACTGTATGTGAGGATGGTGGCTTCATTCAGGGAAACCAGGCTTCAGTGAGAAGCATTGCTTTAACTTGATTATGTCTATATAGTCCTTTTGAAGGCACTCAGTTTTCACCATTCATGACTGTTGAAGGCTTGTCTGGTGGTTTGGGATTGTTCTAATTGGTGCTTAAAAGTCATTATCCAAATTTAAACTTGATGGATGCTGTAAATTAAATAGAAGCTATCTCCAGCAAGTGAAAGGATTTTTGTATCTCAAATGTCAGTGATTGTGTAAGTACAACCCTGCTTGAAAGAAAATGCCTTCTTTGAGTCTTTTGTAGTTTTGGGGTGCCAGGCTGGGCTCATATTTCAGTATGCTGTGTGGGACAACCTGCAGCTTGAAAGTTTTAATTTCAGCTAAGTAGAGTAGTCAGTCAGCTGTTCAAGAAATCCTAAAACAAAGTCAGATGTTTTAACACCTCATACTTGTCTTGTGACTTCCACATAGAGGTGGAAGAAAGGCTTAAAGGGTCCGGCATAAAGCTGACTGAACAAAATACTGAATGACAGCAGTTTATGCTGCTAAACATGCTTGCTCAGTGTGTTACACTGACACTGGAGTTTTTTTATTCATGGTCCAGGCATGTGGATTTCAGAGGTGTATTTGTAAAGGTCATTATTTTCCTGGCTTAGTGGAGGTGCTGTATCTTCAGTTCTAACTTGAGAACTAAGTTTAAGCTTGTTGGTTGAGTGGACAGTATACCTTTTTAATATGGACTTTGGACTGGTAAGGAGGACAGAAAACTCCTTTGAGGAGAGGGCTTGGATTTTTTCACATGAACTTCACCTGAAACTAAAAACAGGGAAGTGGTAGCACTGAACTTGTCACTGACTGCTTGCTCATGGTCTGCTGGGGCTGGTTTCTGTTCCCGTGGCTTTCCTCTGACCTTTGTGAAGGCTGAATGGCAGGTTGGGACATTAAAGCTGAGGAAAACACAGTTCTTAAACTGCCTGCTTTTAACCTTCTTTGTAGAGCACAAAGTGCGGTGCTTTCTTGGACCTAGCTACTAGCATTCCAGCCTGTGGCACACTTGAACTCTTATAATGAAATCTACTCTTTGAAGTTGCATTTTAGTTGAGTAACACTTGCCTGTAATTCTGCAGTAAAGTACATGACTTGATTGAAGTATCTCTAGGCAAGCCTGCTCAGTTTAACTTCCAAAGTTATTCTGGGGGGAGAGGCAGAAACAGTGGTGTTGAGATTAAATGTGCTTTTGTTTATCCACTTCACTATGATTTTTTTGTGAGAGGGAGCAGCCTCAGGTTTTGTGTTAGTGTGGCTTAGTGTGTGGCATTAGCAGTTGAAAGGTGAAAGTCTTCTGTGGCTTCTTGATTACTGACTGTTGCTTCTTAAACCTGTGAAGGCTAAATTATTTTTCTGTCACAGAATCTTCAGCAACACCGTTCTGGTCAGAAAATGTCTTCTCTTGAAACCCTCTTTAAATACATTGATGAACACCAAGACCTCTATATTCAGGTAAGTTTTTTTGAGTTTTGTCCTGTGGTACAGACAGCTATGGGATATTAAAAGTTAGGTGGTCATCTTCAAGCTTGTTACACCTATATAGTATGCCCAATAATAGAGTAATGCCAGGTAATTTGGGATGAGGGAGCAGGCAGCAGGTGTGATTGATTTGAGTCAAGCCAGAAAACTTTAAGTCTAGGCATTGGTCTGTTCAGAGACCTAAATCTCTGTGATAGGTTTGTTAGGCAGTGCTCTATTACTGTATAGTGCAAGTAGTGAGTTATTTAGCGGTGCAAGAAGTTTGACACTGGTTCCTGAATGCCAAACTAGGTGTATACTGTCTCTCCCCTTTTGAGATGGGAGAGGAAAGATATAACAAAGTCTGGAATAAAGCTTTCTCATGAAATTGTTCTTGTTGGGGTACAGAGGGAGAGGTTACCTTCTGTACTTTGCTATTTAACCTGCTATTTAATTTCACCTTGTATTGTGATCCCTTTCACCTGTGAAGGAATCAGTGGTACAGCACTGTAAATTCTCAGGCAAGATCTATGCCAGTTGTTCAACTTGACTTGTGCCAGTTGCTCTCACCGATATCATGTGAGGGGTGGAAAAAGCTAAGGTGGCCTTTCTGAGAAGCCTGAAAGACATTAGCTGGTTCTGGATACTTAAAGAATGGCGAGAAGGAAGGCACAATATACACAAGCTGTCATATTCTTAAGCTTACCTTATGGATCTGTAGAGTTTGTGCTGTGCTTCAGGGGCAGCTGTAGGAAAGTGATGCTTTAAAGAGCTTTTGAGTGTAATGTATTAATGGTTAGAATAATCCTTTGACCAGAGAACAGAGCTGATTTGCCTCAAGTTTCAACTTGACTAAAAGAGCATCAGTTGAACTGCAAGGTGTTGTATTTGTATAGCACCTCCCATGCCATAATTTGTGTGGTAAAACCTTTAGCTTTTCTGTCTTTCTGCAGCGGCTGGCTCAATGGGTGGCAATCCAGAGTGTGTCAGCATGGCCAGAGAAGAGGGATGAAATCAGACACATGATGGAGGTTGCCGCAAAGGACATTGAGCGTCTGGGAGGCATGACCCAACTTATGGATATTGGGAAACAAAAGGTATGTGAGCATGTCCAGCTAACTTAGCTGTCAGCTTAGTAGAAAGAGTCTCTTTAGAAGACAAGATGTTTTGCACTAGGAGGTGCTGGCCCAGTAAGAAAGGCACTTAAACTCCATGAAATATAATTTAAAATGCTGTTTATTAGAGCTGCCACTATAAAGGAATAGGGTAGTATAGGTGACCTTATGTCACTTCAGATACTGGGAACACTCTGTGCAGCATCTAGTGGACACCCAATCAGTGTGCAGCATGCTGTGCAGATTCCGTTCATGGAAATGTTATCGCATTTTATTTATTCAAGCTGTTTGATTCCACTGCCAAACAAAAAGGATATTCTCATGAGAACTTCTTCCTGCACTTTTAGATTGACAAGGACGTGCAGGTGGTATAATCGCCAGTACCAAGTGGGAAGTGCTTGCAAGCTGTGGTCAACTTGCCAAGTTTATCCTGCAGCCCACAGATACACACAGCGTGATACAGGCAGGAAGGCGAAGCTGTGTGCACAGCATAGCACAGCACAGGCTTGGGTGTACTCAAAGTATGTGGGTCACTAATTCATTAGTGTCTGATGGTCTTCTGGTCAGGATTGACACACAAGAGTATTGTGGGTAGTGGCCTAGAAAGGCAGTAGTCTGTTGGGGTGTAGGATAATGTCTTTCCTGCCACACAGTTTGAGCTTCCTATTAAAACATTAGTTTATAGTAAACCAGGGGCTCCAGATCAGTTAAGCATGTTGTATTACATTTTGGACTGTATATTATGTATTTTAAATACTTTTCTAACTGAACGTGAACAGAGTACCTTCAAACAAAAATGTTAGACATTTTTAACGGCAGGCTGGTGTTGGACCTCAGACTGTAAAGGTACTGGGTGAAGTTTCAGTAATCTTCCAAAAGACTTCTAGGCTCTTTCAGATGTGTTACATTTGTTGCAGGATTACACTACTCCTTTACCAGATACAGAAGGATCTTTAATATGAGTCCCCTCATTACTTTTAGTGATCTGGACTGCTTTTCTTTACTTGAGAAATGTATGTGCTTATGATAATGATACACTCATCCTAGGGGACCATCTATTTGACATGCTCTTCCTTTGAAGTGCCTAGTCACTACATGTCCCAGAATAAGACAGATACTGAAATTGTTAGACTAGCATTTGGAAAGTCATTCAAAATCCTGTTGTACTAGAGTGTTTGCTAGCTTTAGAAGATCATAATTGTGGTTGGTGCTAATGACTACTGAGTGAAATCTGTGTCAGGACCCTCTGAGCAGTTTTTGATTTTTGGCAACTGGAATTTACTTGTTTGTAATGCTACAGGTTCCAGCAGGGAAGCAGCTGACTTCATGTGCCCCTCTGGGAGGGAATCTGTAGGATAATTCTAGCTCTGCTACTACTTATAGCCTAAAATCCCATCAAAAATGTTTCAGTTAATTCAGAGCTGAATTTGTTCCTTTCAGCGGTGTAACTTTTGGGGGGCAAGAACTGATTTTACAGAGTTTATTACAAGTCACATTTCTATTTAGAAAATTCTTGCAGCTAGATTCGAGTTAACTTTAGTATTTAGTTTTATGTTAAGTATAGATAAAACTACTCAGTGTATTATGTATATCACTGCTATATCAGTGAAGGACAATGTAAAGCAACTGGTGAACTTGTCTGGTATAACCTAGTTTACTGCTGCACAGCAGTTGGTACTGTGTACCAATTACTGTAAGTGTAAATTCTTGCAATAATGCTTTAATCACTTAGAGCTGCAACTGGCCAAGGACCATGTAACCTGTTGATAAAACAGAGCTTGGAGCCCATATGAGTAAAAACTCAAAGCTGATCTTGATCTGCTGAACAGTGTCTAAGAGTATGTGTTCACTGGAAGGGAAATACATGCTGACTGAGAATAGGATGTGATAATTGCTTGTGGGTTAGTCCTTTGGACTAATCCTCAAGCTCAACTCTTGAACTAAGTTCATCAGCACTACCCTGCCCTTTGCTTAACAAAGTAGGCTGATACAGAGAAATACAGCTGTTGTGCTGACCTTATTTGGGTGTATGCACATGTTATACTCAGTGATACCACTGTCATGAAATTTTTTAGAGAGCTATACTGTGGACAGGATGAAAGTGCAGTGACAAGCAATGCAGAAAGCAATATTGAATGGAGTTTATCACTTATGCTTAGGTCAGCACTAAATGTGGCAGTTTAACATGCAGGCAGCTTGCTCTGCTAAAATCTGATGTAGGATTTTTAGTTTAAAGCTAACAGTTCTGAGTGGCTTGGAACACTTCGACTCTTACTGGGACTTGTCAGGAAACTTGCTGGTGTGGTGCTGACATGCCATCATTGGCACACTGCTTCTGGCAGTCAAAGTAGCTTAGTTTAGCTGTCTGTGCTGCTAATCTCAACCTCTGTAATGTTAAAGTAATTCATTCATCTGATAAAAATGTGCTATTCCAACATTTCACATTTGAATAAAACTTCTTGCCTCCTATTTCCAGCTACCCGATGGATCAGAGATCCCTCTACCACCAATTGTTCTAGGAACACTTGGCTCTGATCCACACAAAAAGACAGTGTGTGTATACGGTCACCTGGATGTTCAGCCAGCAGCACTAGAGGATGGCTGGGATAGTGAGCCCTTCACACTGGTAGAAAGAGAAGGTAAGAGCCGTGGGCTTCACAAACTGATGAGCACTTCTTTAACAAGTATGATATTTCTCAACTGTTCTAAAGCTGTACCCTTGATTGAAAGGGGGAAGGAGAGTAAGAACAGACATGGGTGCTTGTGTAATACTGTTGAGAAAATGGTAAATAGAAATGGTAAACAAGTAGAGCTGCAAAAATTCTACTGCTCTCAGGGCTTGTTTTCTTTTCTGATAGTCTAGATAGGATTTGTATGTTACCTTCCTTGTAGCTACAGCTAAGTCTTATCTGCTGCCTTTTTTTGCCAGAAAGCTGTCTAGAACTAGTTTCTTGTGCTCTTCACAACTTTGTAGCCTGTAAGGTCCTGTCAGACTGCAGGGATTTTAAGCCACTACAGGAGATACACACTTAACACAGCTTCTTTATGCCTGGGGACGGGAGTGGTACAGCAGCCTCCCTGGGTTGCCTTGTGTGTGCATACAGTGCTACAATGAGTACTGCAGAAGCTGTGTTTTACAGAGCTAGTGCCCAGACAAGTGTCCCTCTCCCATAAATGGGGATGAAGAAATCATGCAGTAATTCCTGTTGAAACAGCACATTGCCAGTAGCCAAGAGAAGACTAAAACTTTCTTTTCTATTTAAAGCTGGTGCTATGCACAGCCTCTTCCTTGTTTCATTTGCTCAGTGTTGAGAGTCAAAGGTCATGTGAATAGATGGTCATTAACCATTCTTGTTGCGTAACTGTTAATCATTGCCAAGAAAAGAGATATCTGTGATAACTGGTATTTCTCCTTGGGGACTTGGTCATAGGCAGGACAGTCCAAGTTACTAGGTTGGATTATCTCATCTGACAGCAAGAGCTAGACTTGCCTCAGGCTGTGGTTTATCTCTGTGCAGCCTGTCAGTGTAAGAGGCGTATTTACCAATGGCTCCTTACCTTGCAAGCTGTCTGGCCTGTTATTCTGTCACTGTGGCTACACCTAGTGCTTCAGGGGTATAGCCACTGCTCTGAGTTACAGCAGTATCTGGCTCTGCTGCATTTCCTGGGACTTCACTGTTGCCTATAAAACTTGCCTCTGACTTTCTGGTAAGATTCACTTTTATCTGGAGACTCTGAAGTGATTGGTCATTAGCTACTGAATTCTTACTCTCCAAACAAAGAATTACTGAATTGAGGTTAATACTGGATAGATTTCTCTTAAAAGGAGGTAGATTGTTTCTATACTCTTACTGCTGTGTTTGTAGAAAATTACATTATTGTGAAGGATATGGGAACAGCATAGCCTAAAGCAGTAACATCTTTTCCGGGCTTATGTTCAACTCCTAACCAGGGAGCAGCTGGGGGAAGAGGTGAGGTAGCTCTAAGTGGGAGAATTGTTGCAGTTCTATACCTGTCTCACTTGCATGGGTGTATGAAGCAGGATGTAAAACCGCTCCTTCAGAAGAATCGGAAATGAACGTTAATATAAGCAGAGCTAAAAAGTTTATCCAAAAAGATGTTTTCTTCTGCAGGCAAGAGATGACTGAAGTGTCATCTTAATTTTTCTCCACACTGGTTAATTTGTGTCTTGTTTCTACAGGAAAGCTGTATGGGCGAGGATCAACAGATGACAAAGGTCCAGTGCTTGCCTGGCTGAATGCCTTGGAGGCTTATCAACAAACTAATCAAGTATGTGCCCAAAATGTATCTTGCTTTTTTACATACAGCTGAGTCTAGCAGTAAATGTTATCCAAGACACGAACCCATGTGAGGCAAGCCTGCTTATTCAGCTGACTGAAGGAGTGATGCAATAATCCTGTAAATTCCCTGGTGTCACAGTAGGGTTGAGTTGACTTGCTGACAAGTTAGTCTTGCAGATGCTTGGATTGCACTTTAAACATTTTGCTTTAACAAAATGTGTAGGTAGGAAAACACAGATGCAAGCATCTGGAGCAGGAGAAATAATCAAATGTGATCACTGTCATGTAAGGATTTCAAATCTGCTTGGCCTTCAGCAGAGCTTAATGTCTCACTGCCACTGAGCTCTAAGAAGAGATAAACGTGGTAACATTAAACAGGGAACTTTGCTGTTTCTGTTCAAGAAGTGCAATTGGAAATAATTCAGTGTCTGCTTTATCTTGCAAGACAAGTTGCTATTACTTGTGAGAAGAATTACCAGTTCTCAAGTGCTGTCTAGGCATAGAATATGGTAGACTGGATAAACAGGATAGATCTGTCTCTCTTGCTGTGGCATGCAATTTCTATGGTTAATATTAGTTTTCTTAGCCTTGTGACTCACTTGGCAGCAGATTTCTACTATGTTCCCACAGTAATGAGGATTTGTAACAAGTTGTTCTAGAGCTTAGTTAGAACTTCTTTGAACAGTTTGAATTTCATCAATTGAAGGGTGGTGTAAGTGCCCTCAACACAAGCGCAGTCCAAACTTTTTGTAGTATTTTATAATTAACAATTTCCACTGTAATGGAACTAATTTACCCATGTCCATTTTTGTTTTGCACATGACATGAAAATTACTGATTGCTGAAGGAATTCAATGTTTTTACATGCTTAATCTGTTCTTGTTTTTCACTTTCAAAGGAGCTTCCAGTTAACATTAAGTTCTGCCTAGAGGGTATGGAAGAATCAGGATCTGAAGGCCTTGATGAACTGATTTTTGCTCAGCGAGATACTTTCTTCAAAGGTGTGGATTATGTTTGCATTTCTGACAACTACTGGCTAGGCAAGAAGAAGCCTTGTATCACATATGGCTTGAGGGGTATCTGCTACTACTTCATAGAGGTAAGTGCTGAAGTACACTGCAAAAACCAGTATTATTAAACTGAATTTCCTGCTGGAGAAGAATAGTAGCTCTAACTTCATGCTAATAGCTTTTCTTCAGAAAAGTTAAAACTAAATAGAACAATTCCTACTAATTGTCTAAATTGCTTCCTTTTACTATCCTATATGATACTTGGGTGGGAAGGATAGCTTTCACATATATGAAGCAAGATAAGTCAGCACCTTCACTGGAGGATTATCTCATGGCATAGATATCTTCACCCAGATACCTCCTTGAGTGCAGGAAGAGATGTTATCACCGAAGTCCCCGGGGTTGGGACAGTTGGTACTAAGGGCTTGTACTGCACAGAGCAATAAAAATCATATCTGCTTTAATGTACTACAACTGAGTGGTCTGGTTTCAAAACCAGATGTATTCTCAAATCATGTGCAGCAAAAAGCTAGGGTAAAGGTCTGTTCTGTGCATTTGACAGGATCTTCATGCTAAAATTTAACCTGAATCTTAATTTGCTTCAAACCAGGTGGAATGTAGTGACAAAGACCTTCACTCTGGAGTTTATGGTGGATCAGTGCATGAGGCCATGACAGATCTCATTACTCTAATGGGTAAGAAAAAGCAGGTTTCACTGAATGCATCTAGAATGGGAATAAGAGCTATTAAAGCATGAGTGAGTTTGCACTGAGGTGGGTTCTTAAGGGCTGCTTACCCTAGCAGAGCAATGACCAATGAAATGGTTGCTTGCCAGGTATGCAGGGCTGATGCCTTAGATACAGAAATATGATGGTCTTGCCAAGAAGTTGTCTGTTTACTTTAGCTTCCTCCATAATCTTGCTGCAAACTTTTATGTTAATTCAGCTGCTTTTTGCAAACTCTTCTACAGAGACCATATAGAACTCCTCGGGAATCCTGCCTTCAACAGCCAGCCAAACATGTAGCAGTAGAACTAAACACAGTTGTGAGGAAGTACACATTTTGAATAGCTGCAAATTCCCCGAGTGCCATCCGTGCTTAGTGGTGTAGGCTCTAGGAAGTGTAAAAGTCAATTTCATTACATTTACAGAGTTTTCAGAAGGCAAAGACTTCTATTTCCCATGGAAAGTGTTCCCAGCAATGACATCTTGTTTCTTCTGATTGAATCCTGATATTGGGTGCTTCTTGTTTACAGGTTCTCTTATAGACAAGAAAGGGAAAATCCTCATCCCAGGCATTAGTGAAGCAGTGGCACCTGTTACTGATGAGGAGCTGGCACTATATGAGAAGATTGATTTTGACCTGGAAGAATATGCAAAAGATGTAGGAGCAACAAAACTATTGCATGATACAAAGGTACTGTACTCCTCCTACACTGGTTAACTGTGTTAGCTCAAGCTATCTATATTAGTAGAAGACAGAAACAAGCTTCTGTGGGTATTGGCGTCGTTACCAAGTAATTTAGTAGGTGGAGAATTCATCTGATGTTTCTAAAACAGTGAAATAGTCTTGAAGATAGTTTCACCTACTGTACAGCTGACTGCTTACTTAAGGCTAGCAGTTCTTCTGCAAACTGTTAGGTGCTTGAAAACTTAGTATGTTATCCCATGTTTAATGCAAACAGTGTAGTCAACTTTGTATTTGCTTCTGAGTCTATGTATGAGTAGCACTTCAAACTGGTACAGAATGTTATCAAGTACCATTTTCTTAATGCTAGATAAGAACTGCAAGCATTTTCCCAGAGGTCAGATACCACAGCTACACAAAGCATCTGATTTCCTATGTCTGTAGGAAGTTCAGTGGGTTATCAGAAAAAAAGTAGTTGCTCATAGAAATGATGTCTCATTAGGTGAGAAAACAGCTTGAGATCTAGCTGTGATTAACTTAAGGTTGACATCCTGAACACCTTTGTAGACCTGGCAAGCAAGGACTGTTTTGTAGCCATGAACTAGGCAGCTGCCCAAATCTTTGAACAGGCTCAAGTTCAATAAACTCCTGTCTGAACTTCTCAAATCTTCATCCTGGGAGCTCTCCACATGAATGCTTTTAACAGCATTTAGTCTTGCAAGGTATAAGTATTACTAATTTTAAAGCATTAAACCATAGATGTAAATACATCTCCTGTCATAGAAAGCAGAAACAAGTGTCGTATAAGGCAAGTCCACACACAGGTCTGTTTTCTGTCCTAGTACTGTCAGGAGGAGGTGTCAGACAACTCAAGTAGGTGTGAATAACTTTAGTTCTTCAACCTTGTCTTTACATGCTCAGGTTTATATTGTCTGGGAGCACACATACTTTCTTGTTTAGCCTTGTCCTATAAAGTAATGGATGAAATACAACTTGTATACAAGGAGGAGCTGGCAAGATGTTCTCTATGTATGATACTGAACTAAAGCTGTTCAGCCTTATCTAGAATGAAATCCTAGCTTAACTTACCAAGGGAGTTCTAAGCTTCATGCAAGAGGGGTCTGAGAGCTAAGGAGAAAGATTGGAGAGGAGTCTGTAATCTCCAAGTGAGAAACGATGTGCTTGAGAGATTTAAATTGTGACAGTTACATTTGCTTTGAGAGAGGACTAGAGGCAGATTGTACCTAGAACAAAATAAACTGTTAATGTAATGGCCACAAAATCTAAGTTTCCTGATTCCCTGCAGAGAAGTTTAGGTTTGAGCTACTGTAGCTGTAGAAAGGACACAAATGTGTTGATTTCACAGTATCAAGTGTACTGAACAGCTGTGTCCAAGGCAACAGTGAGGAAATGCAGAGCTGTATCTGAAAAAGGCAATAGTGCTCACTAATCAACCCAGAGTTCAGTCAGTTTAATACAACTGCTGACACAAATAGCAGGAGCGCAGTGTGCCTCAGTCGGCAGTGGCGAGGCTCTTGGTAAATGTGTGATTTTCATAAGCATGTGACTTGGTGATGAAGGCACCTGCCTGACTTGAGGCAGTGGGGACCAGAGCTTCCAATGCACTTCCTACACACTGTGCGTGAGCACCTTATAAATGGTGTTTGTGTCCTTGTCAGAAGCAGACTGGTCATGTCCCTTAAGTTCCATTGAACTAGAAGAAAGCCAAACCAGAGCTACTGAATCTCTTAAGGTGCTGAAAACCCAGCTGTTGTATCAAAATGTGTACTTAATGGGAGTAACAGCTTCTGTTTATAACTGAGTAGCCTTGAATGATCTGCATTTGTCTGTGGGAGAAAGTACTGTTTCTTGCAAAGTCTTTATTAGTCTGAAGAAATTATTACTGTGGGGAACTGTCTTCATGCAACCTTGTATCTTTATCTTTGCTTCTGCAGAGAGATATCCTTATGCATAGGTGGAGATACCCTTCCTTGTCTCTCCATGGAATTGAAGGAGCCTTCTCGGCCTCTGGAGCCAAGACTGTGATTCCTAGGAAAGTGATTGGCAAGTTCTCAATCCGGCTTGTGCCAAACATGACTCCTGAAGAAGTCACAAAGCATGTATGTTGAGATGGATTGAGGGTCTCCAAGCAACTAGTGTCTCTAAACCTCTCCTCCTCTGTGCCTGGGGGAAGAGTATTTCTGGTTTCTGAAGCAGTTCCAGTTATTTACTTTGCTACCATCTTCCCTGTTCTGCAACTCAACTCAGATAATTGAAAGAATTGCTGTATGTTCCCACGCTGGACTGCTGTGGTCTGGCTATTCAATTTCTCTCATCTAACTCAAAGGGCTCAGGAGTAAATGTGAATTTAATTGCAGGTCATTTTGAGTATGCACTTCTGTCAATCTAAAGCATAAGAGTTTGATATTGGCTAACTGTTCAACAGTATACTGTTACCTTGCCTGAAGGAGGTGTTATGACTTCAGAGCAGAGGTACATAGCAATAAGATGAAATAGTAATAGGAAAAGTATTGCTGCACAGTAGTAGTGACCTGCAAGTCCCTAAGATGCTTTTAGTACAGAGTGTTTATCAGTCATAATACAAATGCTAATAGTAGATAAAACTGGTCAATCTTTCTTATAGGTTGAAGACTACGTGAGCAAGAAGTTTGCAGAGCTGCAGAGCCCCAACAAATTCAGAGTATACTTGGGCCACGGTGGGAAACCCTGGGTGTCAGATTTCAACCATCCCCACTACGTGGCTGGTAGGAGGGCCATGAAAACAGGTCAGTGGGTTTTTCACTTGGCATTAGGAGGGTGAAAGCTCTTTGTTTCAGCACCTTGAGAAATACTGAGGAGGCCATGTTCACACAATATATAGTGCTTTGCACTCATTAAGTTTTGCTCATTAAGGAAGCATGCCCTGTACAATGCTCAAGTCTGAGGTACAGAAAGGAGAAAGAAATATCATGCTCATTCCTACTGTATTGGAACAAGTCCATTGGTATGGTGTTGCTTTTGTATAAGGATGAGACCGTCAGTATTTCAGATCACTTGCTTAGCCAGAGCCCTCAGTTTAGCATAATTCTTCATCAGTTGTGCTAGGGCAACTAGATTGCATAGGAAAATCTATTGGAGGAAATCTCACTGTTGGAGTGTGAACGGGGTTTCAGATGAAGTGTTATTTATGTAACTGAACTCTGAAAGCGAGAGTGCTCCAGCACTACGTCTGGGACGGGCAAATGCCACAATTCTGCAGCCTCTGCAGTTTGGTTGATTAAAACAGAGCAAGATTTGGTCAGCATGTGGCACAGAAGTGGTTGGTACTTGATTGCTTAAGCAGCAGTAATGATCTGTGTCGGAAACACAAACACAATTCCAAACTGACTAGAGTGTTACTTTGTTCTAGTTTTTGGAGTGGAACCAGACCTGACAAGGGAGGGAGGAAGCATTCCTGTTACCCTTACTTTTCAAGAAGCAACAGGCAAGAATGTCATGCTGCTTCCTGTTGGAGCTGCAGATGATGGTGCCCACTCTCAAAATGAGAAGTTAAATAGGTAAGAGAATATTTTTATCCCTGTGCCAGGCTAAGTTTTACTGTGGATCTTGTAATGTATTATGAAGAGGACCATGAATAATTGGGCTTGTGCTTTTTCTTTAAGTCTCTGGAAGGCAAATTGCCATTTCTCCCTAGCAGAGGGTGACTGGGTGGGTAACTGGTCTGTAGCTGAATCTTGATCCAATTACTGCTTCTGGTTTCATACATTTTATATTTTGGTTTCCAAGCTTGTCTACTCTCCCCTACACTAAGGATGGCATGTGCCAGAGCAGATTCCAGGGAGGTTGGGAGTAGTGCCTGTTGCCTGCAACAGCAGTGCCTGTAATATCTCTTGCCTGCATAGGGCTGATATTGCAAAATGCACAACTAGTAGAAATGCAGCTCAAATTAAGACAATGCTAATGGAAGCTATCTTCTTTCCAGGTACAACTACATCCAGGGAGTGAAGATGCTTGGTGCTTACCTCTATGAAGTCTCCCAGCTGAAGGACTAAGTTAGACACCTCACCTTCTGGATCATGGATCAGAAGTCTGAATTTTCTTATAAAATATCATCAATTACCAAGTCTTATGTGGCTCTCCTTTTCCATCAACACTCCACTACTTTGGGGGGAGAGAGGGAAGCATACAGTTCCACCTGACAAAGAACACTGTATACCAAAAACCTTTCTTTAAATGCTTACTTCAAATGACACAGACTATTCTTTATCTGGCCAGCAGTCCTGAATTGCATCTTTGTCCCCTCTGTATCACTTCACAGTTGTGGCTTGCTGTATTCATCTACTTTTCCTGTAAAGGAGGAATGGTTTGTTCTCAACTGCTTAAGCAGCCACATCAGTTGCAGAACAGCCAGCCAAGTTTGAGGTTCTTATTTCTGGATATGTCCTGGAAGTAGTCAGAGTGACAGATTATGGGGCTATACTGGAGCGTGTTCAAGGTGTAGTGAGGCATCTCTCTTGCTAACTCACTTGATATGGAAGAGCAGTTTGTCTCTTATGGTTTATACCTGCCTGTAGGTTTCAATTTCCAGTGAATTATAACACAATTCACTGTGGTAATGACTACTGGCCATCTTTTTGTAAAGCTGCCTTTGTACTCCCTAAAAAGGACAATAAATAATCATGCTCTAGAGTCTGGCTCTCTGTGGATTAAATAATGACTTGAGATGGAAAGCATCTTCAGGTAACTTGGGAGGAACCCTCTTAAATGTGTGTTAGTCTGAACTGTATTCAGCTCACTTTCTGAATTCCCTGACCAGCACTAGCAGACTAAGCTAGGTAAGTATTTCAAGAGACGATGCTTTGCTCCAAGAACTCTCTGGGAGTGTGGTGCAGTCCTGTATCCTGACAAATTGTTGAGCAGCATGTGATGCATCCTCTCTTGCAGGACAGAAGGCAGGAATATCTTATTGACCTGGTTTTCACTGTTGCTTGATCTGGAGCCTTAATAGTGGATGGCTGCTGGGGTAGGGAGGAGTCGTCTTTTCTCACTGTGAAGCTTCTAAAGTCTCTTCACCTTGTTTGTTTTATTCTGTTTGGCTTGTCATGGAAGCTGATGGCTGGAGATAATCTGTTACCATTAAACTTTGCACTTGCAGCTGGAGTGCAGGCTGAGACCCATGTCACATGCCTGCATCAGTCCTTGCTAGCACCCAGCATCTGTACAAACCCTGGGTAAGGGGGTGCCGGGTTCCTGCCTTTCAGTGACAGTGGAACTACTCTACTACAACATGCAGTCTGCATAGGACAAGACCGGCATGTCTGAATATTTGAAGATCATCAGTAGGCTGAGATCAATTAGCTACTCAGGGTAGCTAGTCCTACCAGTCAGTGCGTTCAGTAACCAAGGAAACTGCTCTAAACTGACACATCAGACTCCTTTAAATGGAGTAACTTTAGCCCAAAAAACAAAACAAAACAAAAACATTCCCTGGCCGTTGCTGAGTTTATATTGGTTATTTTCTACCTACTAATTTGAGAAGCATCAAAACTTGAAAAAAATCTAGTTCCTGGACTGAGGTAATACTAGTTCCTCACAATGTAAAGAGAAAGCTTATTTGGGCAGAAGAAAAGCTGATAATCCCATGAACTATATTCAGAAAGTGAGCATGTCTGTAGTTGTCCTAGTTAATTTGTAATAAATGTATTGTGAATTGGTTAATTGGCACAAGTTCTACACTGGAGACACTGCATCAGATCCTACACTTCCTGAGTAAGTACAGCATGGCAGAGTTGGGAAGGATGCCCAAAACAAGAAAGTGTTAAGGTGTTCGTGGAAGAGGCTGCGAAGCAGATCCTGTTGGACAGACAGCAGAAATTTTGGTGTGGGGTGAGTGCCAGCACCCTGTGAAAAGGAGATCAAAAAGGGACTTTGGCCTGAGCAAAATGCCCACAGGAGTAAGCTACTACAGTAATGGGTCCTTTATGGGACTTAATGGTATCTCATTTGTTTAGATGTATAACTTAAGTTGAAATTCATCAGTATCTGTTACCTTGCTACAGTAGAGCTTGCTTTACCTGCAACATTTCTTGTCCCTGCCTAAGGTGCCCCCAAAAGCAGTAGTACTTGGCCTGAGCGAACAATGTGGGGGGAAAAGGACTGGTGGTGCCAGCTTATTTCTGGAGCCTGCTTGCTTCAGACAGGACTCCTTGAAGACTTCTAGAAAACTACTATCTGTTGCAGAGATCTGTTTTGCTGCATCTTTGGGTTCTTGTGCATCATATGGAGAGTTTGCTTAGCCCAAGTTGCTTGAGTAACAGCACTGTTGTGCAATGCAGAAGTGTCTGACAGGGCACAAAGTGTGAGCGGAACACGACAACCAAAATGCATCAGTGAAGCACAGAACCTCACAGCGCTGTCTGCTGGGTGTACAAAGGCTGTGTGGCATTCCTCACGCAGAGCTCTCTCATGCTGTTTGGCCAGCTCCAGTTAACAGATAACACGCAAGCTTGTACGATGTGTGAGCTGACACAGGAACAACCCCAAAACCATGGATGAAAAGCAAAGAGTAAATTTATTCTCATTACCTTGCGACCTGGGGGATCTGTGCAGCAGCACCCAGGCAGAGGCACACAAGCAGGACAGTCACGGTGGAGCTTGATCCTTGCTAGCCAGAAGAAGAAGGAAGAAAAGATCTTGAACCTGCTGCTTTTGCCTGTATATATCAGGGATTTTTGCAGCTGTAGTTTTCCACTGTGCTCTGATCTTTCCCATAGCAGAGCAGGAATCTCAAGGATGTTTGATAAGGTGCCTCCAACTCTCTCTCAGACCGATGTTACCTAAATGCAGACACTGTCAAGCACACAAAGCTAAACAGCAGTTACTATAGGTGGGTTTTGACACCCCAATCCTCCTTGCCAATCTTCTGTTACATTCCCACATATAACTAGTACCCCTCAGTAGATGCTCACTAGAAGACTCCTAAGTGAACAGACTTGACTTCCAGACCAGTCTCTGGTTAGGGGTAAGTACAGGCAGGGGGAGGGCAAGCCTGCAGATGTTTCAGAAGGCTTTGGTTAGCCTAGGTAGGTGCTAGGTCTGCCTACTGTGTTAAGAAACCCCTATGCGATGGTAAGCACTGGAAAAATGTTCTTGCTGGTTTTGTAATAGTCAGCTAGAAAATGAGGGATATCTATAGGCTACAAAATCAGGACATTCTTCTGTCCTGTTTCCTAATGTGGAATAATAGATTGATTTTTGATAGGAAATCAGGAAATGTCTTGGTCAGTGGTATGCTGCTGTTCACAAGTCTAGTTGGCTTGTAATTCCAGTTCTCCCACTCCAAGAATCCAAGAGGGAGATCTACAGCATGCATTTTACAATCGCTTGTCCACGGGGGTGGAACTACTGCAAAACTGAGAATGTAGACTCTTGGCTTGTAAGACCTTATTGCTCACTAGATTTTCTGTGTTTTAACAAAATCTGAGACAGTGCTTCTTGAAATGGAATAGGCATTTAAAAGAGCAGCTGGAGTTATTGCAAGCTATTATCCCTAAATTAATAAGTCCTAACTGCCTTTAAAAATGTCACTTTATTTTTGCTGTACTGGGAAACAATAGCATGCACATTAAAAGCACAGTCCTGGTTTTCAGCTATGCAGCAATCCATTTTAGGCCTATTGGGCACAATGTTTTCTGATTTGAAACTGGTTTTAATTTGCAACACAGATTTTGGTTTGGCATAATGAGTTTGCATGTAGTAAGTAAATCAAAACTTATTTTTTCTTAGGGTTACATGATAGACTGTCTTAACTTCAAGAACCTCAGCTTTGTGATCTTGACCTTAAAGCAATGTGAAGAGTGGAGATAACATAAAGCTAATCTAGATACAGTATACAAGTTCGTTCATTCATCAAAGTACTAGCTTAAAAACATTACAATTTTTTTTCAGTGTTATCTGAACTCATTCAACTATAATAGAACATTCATGTGTTAAATATACTGTTATGTTACGAGCAGTCAATCTGAGTAAATCACCTTCCTGATAACTAATAGAGTTATGCAGGGGATTTAAATCACTCTTCAGAGATTCTGCTTAGGCTACACAGGAACGCCTAGTGGATAATTTTGATTGTAGTCTGTTGCTAGCTTGATCATACCATCCTACATCATGATGTTAGGTTGTGACAAACCCTGAATGCAAAACATGTATTTCTAGTTATTTTGAATATTCATCTTTGTATTAATTTTGCATGTCTTTAGCAATTCTGAGATTTCTTAAGGACTGCTTAAAAGGCATGCCAAGGAAATGTGCCAGCTGATGCTGACACATTGGTATGCAGTGCCTTCCTTTTGTCTGCGCAGGCTTATGTTCTTCTCAATCATGGAGACAGCCTGTGGACCTCTTCTATTTCTGCCCTTCAGACTGAAAAATGAGATAACAAATTCAGTTGAGCAGCTTCTCTTGTCATCGTTACTGTGCTGTGCTCTCCTTTGGGAAAGTAGCCATCCTATATGCAGTGCATTTGCATTGTGAGACCTGTTGCATCCTCAGAGGATGTTTGGTCTCTTCACAAAAAGCAAAAGCTAACTCCACCAAGGTAACTTTAAGAGTAACTATGTAGTTGTGATCTATAAAAACAAATTTGACCCACAGCACAAAGTGCCAAATACTACTTGAAAGTGAAATATGTTCAGTTATTAGGTATTCAAAAAAGTCTTTGTATAGGGACATTTCTTCTGTGTTAGCTGTTGCTTGTGAATACGTGTGCTTTACAATGCACTGGTTGTACTGAAAGACTATCCTTTATAAAGTTTGTTTGTAAGAAATGTGCATAAATAGCATTTAAGGAAGGATGCTTTGAAGACTACTGTTACTGTCTATATATATATATATCTAAAAGCATATCTAAAGATGCTAAATGTCTTGATGTAAAGGTGAATCTTTGGAGGACTGTTTTCTTGCTCTTTTGGACAGAGTAAGTACATGGAATTGTAAATCTGAGCTGTTAATATATGCAAAAATGTAGCCAGTTCCTGAATTTCAAGGTAGCTGCTAAGATAGGTGATGAAATTAAATTTCACATTTCTGAACTACTTAATGGATTTAATGTCCATGTAGTGAATAGTGGAGCCAAGGTTAAAGACTTGAGGATGCATGCTGTCTTCTCTTGGATTGCTTTAAATGTTAGTAGGGAGAATTCTGAGGTGCCGCTGCTTAATTTCAAGAAAACCTATTAAACTCTTCCTTAGACTTGCAAAGCAACAATATCATTAAACTAACTTAAGTGTTAAAGTAGAACAGCTGTAAAAGACTTTTGTAAGCTATAATGCTGCATAATGTTTGTTTATTTATAAATATGCCTTTGATAAGCTGTTATAGGCTACCTTGCTATATCAGCAATGGATTATCTTTCTGCCATTATCAACTGTGTACTGGTGCATCATTCGAAGCCTTCTAAATTAATAAAATCTGTTTCTTGTGATGGACTTTTTAATAGTACACACAGAGTACAGAATATCTGGTCTTTGTTGCCTCCCACATTCTCTACCTCTGCTGTTCTTTCTGCTCCCTGTCTCCTGCTGTTTTTTTCCAAACTTTCACACAAGGGGAGCTAATCCTGCAAGGAGGACCCATGGAGTTTCCCAGGAATCTGGCCAGGTTTTCACTTTATAATGTGATAGATATATGTTGACTGGACTGAGTCTCTTCTACTTTTTGTATTAAGGCTGTAGTTCTTCCAAGGCTAATGTGGAAAATGCTAGCAAGCGATGACCTTTCATTTCAACTTTACTCCGTAGTTGCCACTGCAGTAGTTCTGTTTTTGGAAGTTGGCACATCAGCATAATAACACTAAATGGAGTGGGAGAAGGTTAATTTTGTTTCCATATTCCTTTCCATTAACCACTTTACTATTTGAGCGACTAGCAACCTGTAAAAATTCCAGCAGAAGAGCATCTATTTCTGCAAGTCTGCTGGAATGTACTTCTTTTTAATTTGTGGAAATGCCAGAAGTTAAAGACATCGGAAAAAAAAATGCTCAGAAATGGTTCCAGGTGAAACCCTTTAGGTTATTCTATTGTATGTGTTGAACACTTTGATGGAGGACTCAACTTCAAAGCTGTAAGAATATAATATAAAGTCAAAAAACAGTATAGGCTGCATGTCATAATTTTCAGGAATCGGTTGTCAGAGAGAATTAATAAAAAGAAAGCGAAAGTTTTATTTCTGAATAGCTATGAATCTTGTTTGTATTTCAGAAATATCCTATAATGCATTGTCATCCATATTGTAAACTTCTGTAGAAGGAGGCACAGTGTTGCTTGTGATTATTTTAAGGCAGTTTTCATTCTGACCAGATGGATTCAGAAGTACAAATCAAGAAGGAGGAAGACTGCATCAAGAGCTCAAGCACACATCGGTTACCAGTTCTGTTATCTGGCAACAGAATTTCAGTATAGAGAGATGTGAAGAAAGGTAACTTGAATGGAGAGAAAGACAGGTTTCAGAAATAAAGGGCTTCATGAGAAAGGTATAAGTGAATGTATAAATACATGATCCTAGAGGATGCACAGCCAGAGTTTATTAACTTCCAGGCTTCAGCCTGCCGATGTTCTTTTGCACTGATCTGGAAATATTTAATGGAATTTGGCTGGTTATGTACTTTCATAACTTCGTAGAACTGCATATAATTTTTGGAATCTTTACTTGGAGTTCTCTGACACTCAGATGGAATTTAAATACCTTGAGACCTGTTCAGAAGACCTTATTTTTAAAATTTAATAGTTTTGAGGAAGGGATTTGAGAAATGGGAGGATAAAATGTTATCATTAACTGCAGATGTGTTCATGCATTGATTGGTTTAAAATGGAAGTACACTAAAAAGTAGCAAACACATCTGAGGGTTTGTTGGTTTTTTTGTTTGTTTTTTTTTTTTTTTTTTTCCCCATGGAAAAGGGGAGCACAAGATTTACTGAGTATTAAATTAATAGAAAACTACGTTGTATTACACTGCCCACTCTGTGAAAGTGTTCCTATAGGCTATGACAGGTAACTAAGTCATCAACATAAAATATTAATATTTAAGATGATACATTCAAATTTCTTAATGCATTGTAGTTCCACATCTATGTGCAAATATGACACATTTACTGGGACACAGCAGTCACCTTGAAGCTGTGCTCAGTAACAGCTGATTAGCATTATCTGTTCCAAATGTAAAACAAGTTCAGCTTCTCTGACCTCATTAGAGGGAGCTGAGAGCTCCTCAGTGATAAATGCTCCTCTAGTTCCTTCCAATAATTTGATTTATATGGAAGAAAGTTTCAATAAAACAATCTCTGCCACTAACAGACCAGCAGACCTTAAGGATGTAGAAGAAAGATTCTGAAAATAATTAGACTTAGCACTAAAATTAAAAAGGGGGCTGGAATAGGAATTTTTTTTTCAGTAGCACACAGTCTGCAATACAAGAGTCTTTTCATCCACATGTACTCATAGACATCAACACAGAAGTGAGGCTAATATATCCACGAGTGCATGGTAATCTGTTCATAAACTTAGATGTATGCACCTGTTTGCTTTTGAATTTGAATGACTAGAGTCTGCACCCATCAAAAATAATTAACAACCTGGCACACTGTTTATTAGACTTTTTCAATTACTGAATGTAAGAATTTGGGGTGATAAAATGACTAAGTGGTCTATGAATCTGAGAGTCTGTTTTAAGTTTGGATCTAAATTAAAAGTAGAGGACATGGTAACTTCAAACTGTGAAATGTTCAGAAACTTGTTTGCTTTATAACAGCAAGGTGGTAAATTTTAATTTCACACACTTTCTGTAAGATGATAATGCAAAAACACATTGTAATTAATCTGCTGCAAATATAATTTTATCTGTGTTGATAGAAATTAATGTGTCATCCTGAGTCTTTTAAACCTATTCAGTTATTCTACAAGTCAAAACTAACAAACAGCAGAATGGTATAAAAACCTTTTTTGTACCTGTGATTGGGGAGAATTAGCTACTTCAGGTAAAGCAGTTATATTGGCAAATGACGTATAAATTTATAAACTTGGTCCGTCGCTCGATTTTTTTCTCATAATTATCAATATTCAGAGAGTTTTCAAGATTGGAAGGGGCAAAGAGTGACTTATATCTTGCTATTAGCAGAGGAACACACCAAATACTGTAAAGCCCTTATTTCAGCACTTAGTGGCACATGTCACCTGGATAACATACATTTATCTTTCAGTTTAAAGATCAAAAACTCTCTATATGTTTTCACAGTGCTCTGAATTTGAGAGCTTGATCCCACTAAATCTGTTAGCCAGTTTAAGGCCCAATTACTAGTCACAGGAACGAATGAAACCTTCAGATAAAATGACACCATGCTGAGATAATTCAAAAGGAATCAGTTACACTACTTCAGGCTGGCATTTTTCTTTTTTTTTTTTTTTTTTTGCTTGAAATGTGGCTCTTTGAAAGCTGACTCTTTATGAGAAAAAAAAAAAAAACAAAATACACCTTTTTTTTTTTTTTTAAATCCTTTGCTTGCAGGATTCACCTAAAGCCTCAAATGTGTGAGTTGCATTATCTTTCCAGTACCTCCACAGAGCTTTTTCTCTCTTTTTCTCTCTTCCCAGGTAAGAAAGAACAAGTCTAAGCAGATAAAAGGTGTGTTTACATGTGGCTAGGAAGGCTGCACACCAGTGAAGAATATGACATCTCTGACACCTTTGTATTCAGTTGAAGTCACTCACAAGGTACTAAATGGATGGTTTGGACTCCTTAAGTCCATCATGTTCCAGAATTAGATTCTTCTATGAGCTCTTCACACAATTACTGCTTTGGAAAATGGAGGTATGTGCTGCCTCTAGCAATACTTTTAATAATGACTTTTCCTTTTACCCCAATAGTGAATTATCTTGTAGATGAAAGCAGACTTACTGCAAGAGGAGAAACTAAGGCTGACATAAATATATTGGTACTTCTCTAAATGTGGCAGGAAAACTGGATCCATTTCATTATGCCATTATTTTCAGTCCTCGTTTTCTTGTGCATAATTATCTGTGTAAATTGTATATGCTGCTCGGGTAGGTTTTTGTTGCAGGAATCTACTTGCTCAGCCAGCTTCCCTGTAGGTATCAATATGAAAACAAACAAACTATCCTAATCTCTATAGCCTTAATGAGGGAAGGCACCAAGGAAGTCAGGGGACATCAGAATGTGTTTTTTGGTTCTTATGTCACCTGTGATATAACAAATACGAAAACCCTGCTAAACAAAAAGTTGGTTTGTATGCTAATAAAGGGGTATAGCAAGACATAGGTATTGTGGTTTTCCCAGATAAAGAAGTGAAAAAAAAAAAATGCTGCCTCTAAATTTTCAGTGTTCCATTATGGGAAGTTTCTATGTAATTGCATGTCATGGATTGAGGTAAAGGCTATCCAGCTGTACCATCGACTATGTGTGTCCCAACATGTAGGAAGCAAACAAAGAATACAATGTGGTCATGCAAATAAATTGAAAACAAAAGCTATCAGTGTGTCATAGTGGTGTGTTTTGTGGTTAAGAGCCAGAATTTGAAAACCTGGAGTTGTTTTCTTAGGCTGATGATCAGTTTGGGGTGAGCCTTGGAGAGGAGCCCAGAGCCCTGTGGTGGGGATCAGTGTCTGTAGCAACAAGTTGGACACGGATCCATGCTATCAGGTGGCTCTGCAACCTAGGGCAGCAAGCTGAGGGCTGCCCTAACATTCAGCTCAGCATGGCAGGGAGAGCCCAGCACCTTTCTCTCAAGGGTAGGTGTCTATGACCTTGTATTCGGGGGCCGGAGCAGGAAATCCTTATTAAAGACAGATGAAAGCCAAAGCCAGTGATAGTGTTGCTCATCTTGACTGCAAGAATCTTGTGGCTCAAGCATGCATCCCAGCAGTGTATATCTGCGATGTGACTCCCTCAGCCTTCCCATTTCTCAGCTTGCATGGAAGGGTATGTATTTTATTGCAAATGGAGAGAATACATTTTTCTTCCTGGTCAAGCTGTGTCCCAATTAAGGACTGGTTTCCAGGCAAGAAGAGAGGAGTACAGAGTGGAACTGCTCCTGTAACAGCTGGTTGTGCCTTGATCTTTCATAGATAACGGCTTAAATGCATTTTTTTATTATTATTACTATCATGGGATTTCTGTTGTTTCTTTTCTTTAGCTCACCCTAAAGCTTAATTCTATCTGAAGTGCAGTGAGTGAGGGGATACAAACTTCACGCATCTTCATTAATTATCTCAAATATTTCAACCAAAATTTCATAATTTATGTAAGGATTTAGGCACTTGGAGTGTGGGATTAATGACTTGCATCCAAAACAGTGATTTTTCAGAACTGTCATTTGCTTAAAAGTTAAGAGATATAAAAATATTAGCTCTAAACATTTGGGTTCTTATAGTACAAAAAATGGAAAGCCATCACTGCCTTTTAAGCCATGTTAAGGCACATGCTTCACTTTTGTTGAAAGGCCTTTGAACATATGAGAAACTTCTCTACCTTAAAAGACTGCAATGAAAAGAGCAAAAATACTTGTCTGTAGGGAAGCATTTTAAGCCTTAAACTCTTGTGGAATGAGTAGGGAACTATTTCCGTGGAAGTTGTAATTAAGATTACAGCACCTCAGCCAAAGAGCCTGATCTACTAGTCACGAATCCACTTCAGTTTTTAGCAGGCTCAGTGCCTACGTGTGGGCGTTTAATGAGGTGTCTAGATAGGAATTAGTTTTGTAATGAAAGGCTTCAGTCTTGTAACTATCTGCCTCTCTGTTTTTGTTGAGATGCTATCATGTCTTTCACAAATCTGCCATTGGCAGCATGACTTGCATAGCACGTGAATGGTGCAGAGCCTCGGTTTAATGAGCATCTGCTCTGGGCTCTCAAAGTACATGATTTACCCTTGATAGTCAGCGGCACTTTGATAGAAGAGATGTGCTATGAAATACCTCACACTCCTCCTTAAGGAGGTCACAGTCACAAAGACTTTGCAATGGTAACATCTGTTGCCATGAGATGCAACAGTATTTGTGTATATATAGTTAATATATATATATTCATATATGTATAAGCAGTGGGTTCCTTTATTTTTAAGCTATTTAAGAGGGATTTATATTTGTCAAGAGAAGAAGCTCTCTGCTTGCTTTGGCCTTCTCCCAAATACACTTCAACGTCAGGAGAGCTGAAATGAAAAAAATACTCATAAGCCTTTCTTTAGAGGCTGCTGCTCCAGGGACACCCAGCCAAGATGCAGAAGTCAGTGAAGTGTCAAACTGAGTTAACTTTGTGGTACTCCAGACGTGTGTCTTGAGGGACACCATGCACACCACCGCCTCAATGACTCGTGCCCTGCCTCTGCCGATTCCTGGACCTCACAGTAAGGTGGGAGGAGGCAGCGTGAAGAGCTGTATAAACAAAGTACTGCATGGTTAGTATCAACTTCACCCTGTGAACTCATCAAGTCAGTCTCCTATGTCTGGGAATGACTGTGAGTTATCAGTTGGATAAAAACCTCACCTGCATGGGAGAGCATTAATGACCCTCAAGGCAATGCTGCTGTTATTTGGCTGTGCAAAGCTGTCTGAAGGACATAAAGATGGGAATAACCTCTTGCTATTGCTTCAGTGATTGATATCTGAAAATACTTTTGTTTAATCATTAAGCAGCATGAACTTACAGTCTTGCTCGTGGAAAAACAGGACAGATTCATAATCTCAACATTCAGTGCAGTGTACTGGAAAAGGTGCTGGACAAGAAGAACTTTTTTGTTCCTCTCCAGGGACTATCACTTAAAGCTTGCATGCTTGGAGATCTGCACACAGACAGCCTGCTGAACTAGCCATCAGGAGGTGAGAAGGCTTCACGCTACTGTTCTTCCTTTACAGAGCATCTCAAATCTTTGTGGCCCTGCTCCTGGAAGGTGCTGAGCATCGTTGCTCCATACAGAGGACAGCCTGTAGCTACCAACCCTTGTGAAGCGCTGTGCAATATCTTGCCTAGGTAAGGGGGCTTTTTCTAAATTAATTTCCTTCCACTGACATATCCAGGTGCAATTATTGACATTCAGGTAACAACTACTAATTCAGGATCTTGGGGGTCTTGACCTTTCTGCCAGTGCAATCTCGCTCCACTGTCTGACAAACTCTCACAGTGGGCAATATTGCTTAGCATGTGGTCCCAAGTTCTGGCATCGGTTATGATTTTCTTGAAAGATGATGGCTGGGAAATACGCTTTAAACTGCAGTGTGAAGTGGGAAGGAGTGAGGAGGTGGAAGGGCTTGCTGCTGCTGCACAGGGAGCAGAAGTTAGACATCCTTGCAGGGGAGAGGTATTTTAGGAATTGTGTGAAGGGGCCTCTCCATTCCACACTTCTAGGACACAATGGTAAGTTATATGAAGGCAGTATATTGAGAAATGGCAGTAAGCTGCAATAATAACCAGGTACCACTGATTATGACACTACAATATTATTTCCATTTCCCCGCAATACACCTTCAAGAAACGAAAAATATCTGGCTTGAACTAGAGGTAGTTGCTTATAGAACAATGAGTGGCACTGAAAACCATCATATCATTCCTCTGTCAGTGAAATATTGTTCCTAACAGCATATTTCTTACATATTTGCTCGCTCAAACTTAATATTGTAATTATTTAAGATACTTTTTTAATTAATGTAACAATTAAGGCATGCTAATTCTGCTGAAGTGCCAATGAGCTTAAGTTAATCTTGTTTGTACCATCACTTTGTAACTAACTGAGGCTGCTGCCCTGATGTAGCAACAGAAACACAGAGAAGATAAAGACATTGGTGCTTTTTTTTCTTTTCTTTATCCGGTTGTTTTAGTTCTACTCTTATTTTACTGTAATTAATCTATTTTTTCCTGCTTAAACACTTATTGTATTCCAAAGAGGAGTTGTCCATGCCATCACTCAGCCAAACTATTCAACTTGGTTCTTTAATTTCTTGTAGTTAATAAGCTACCATTTAAGAGTGTTTTTATTAAGGGGATAAAGCTGCCTGCATTTAAAAATGCTTCTAAACAATGTTTGTAATGTTTATGATACTCCATAAATGGAACAATGACCATAAAAAAAAAAAAATCTTTTATATTGTGGACTCTCAACCTTGTTCCAAGTTATAGGTTGTGAAATAAGGAGCAATGGAATAATAAGCTACAAAGTAGTCATTGGTTTGGGTTTTTTTTTGTTTTGTTTTGTTTTGTTTTTTTTTTTTTACACAATAGTATATTTTCTCAGTAGTATAAAGTGATAAATAAGGAAATAGTTGAATGACTAGATTTAGTAGACCTAGTTCTAATCTCACTTGTACTATTGCAATTCAGGAGTAACTCCAGTGTGAGACATTTAAAGGCAGGATTTATGTAAAAATAGAAATATTTTAAATAAATGCAAACAAACATTTAATTCTCTCCCAACTTTTGCATTTCATTTGCAAATGAATTTTCCTGTATTAATCAAATGAAGAACAAGTACATAAGAGACTGAAAGGTCTTTACAAGGTTCTAAGACAGGACCTTGACTTCCCTTTGAGGACTGGTGCTTGTTACTGAATCTGATCATGGGAATAGCTTCTCTTTCAAAATGGAGAGAGGACCATAAGGATAGAAACTTGTACACAAACACAAGCACCTAAAATTTGCAACAAGTTCAGAGGCCCTCTGGTATGGAAGAACTGGCAGCAAGAATGTGGTGAGGCCATCCAAATCAGATTATAGTAAATATTATTCATGTATATTCTAATTTTCCTTTTGATGCTCACTGCATTTTATGAACCAGATTACTAGCTCAGCCTTGCATACTAGTGCATGTAGTTTGCTACTTAGCTGTACCTTCCACAGTTCTTTCCTACTAACCTTTTTGCTGTGAAAAGAGTAAAAGACAGTGCAGCTGTCTTTCTAATAAGGATTTTTTTTATACTGGTGTTTAACTTGTTGCAAACCAATGAGCAGTCAAGCTCAGAAAATTTTCTTGGGTGAATAGTGAATTACTTCTCAGTGGGCACAGAGTGAAATACTACTTCCTGGGAGAAATTATTCTCTTTAACAAAAATGTATTATTTTCTTTTCAAAACAAAGCAACAATCAAAAGCCACCTCTCTTCTGTAAGTCCTCCAAAATACTATTGTAAAGTAGCAAACACTTATCAGCAACACCCAAGCGCTTTCTGATGCTGGGATTCCTGCTAGGATCTGGGACTTTCAAGGAAAAAAGGAGGAGGAAAAGGAGATGGGAAAATTTCCCATGGCTTGATTTGGATATCCTGCTTGGATTATTATATGATAAAGAAGCGGACTTAAGCATCTAAACCAAAAGAGTTAAACTTAAAAGTAACCTTTCCTAACTGCAGAACACAGCTCTGTAAGTGGAAGAGGTGACCTTCCCAGTTCAAGCTCTTATCACCAGCCATAAAGGCAGCTGCAAAACAAGATCACAAAGTGCTAAGGACTTCCTTTGTTAGTATCATTTGTATTACAGCAAAGCAGAACTGATAAACAGGGTCTCACTTTTTTCTCTAATAAATTGGCTTGAGTGAGGGCAGGGCTAGTCATTGCCAATCTCCGAAACGCCCTTAAGGCAGCTCATATCGTAACACTTTTTAAGAGCTGACTGCTGGAAACAGCACTGGGCATTGCAGTGTCACCTGCCAGCAAGTGCCACATCGTACCTATGTTTCCCACCAAACGTTTCCATTGCTGTTACACCGTCTATTGGGTGTGAATCCATTTCTTTAATCATCTTCCAATGCAGTCAGGCTCCGTCAGCAGGTGCTCATCTCCCTGCAGGTGCCTGGATCTCTGCGGCTCCTGGTCATTACAACGGCAGTGGCTGCACGTGGCCAGGGCTGTGCTCGAGAACTGCCACCTGAAGAGTCGTCATCCTCCTCCTCCTCCTCCTCCAAGGGTCTCACCTAGTCAGCTGGAGAGGCGACTGAGGCTTGATTGCCTGCTTCCACCAAAGGTAGGACTCTTATCAGGGGATGTTGTTAAAGGAAGTTAAATAATAACCCCGTCATCTTGGTTATCTTCCTTGATGGTGTTTGCTTAGGGGGAATGTTCCTTTCAATGGAGCCCACCATTGGTTTGGTAAATTAGCTCCTACTGCCATACACATCTTTTTGTCCTTTCATGTCAAATGTTCTTTATATTATTTGCAAACGAGGCAAATTCTGACTTTGTTTTTCTCTGGGTTTGTTGCACAATGTTCAATTTTCTTTGGTACTCCCCCACACATACACACCCCTCAAATGCTGCATCACAGGGAGGAAAGCACTCGGGGCACGCGCTTCAGGAACGGCAAGAAGGGTAGTGAGGCATGTTCAGGAGTTGCTTCTCAAATGTTTTACAGGTTTAGTTGATATTTTGTCAAAGAGTCATCCAAGTTAAAGAATCAACTTGGATTTCTTGTTAAATCACTGCCTCAGAATGCTAAGTTTTCTTTTAACAGCACTTAACAAGATGGGAGGAAGTGAGACACAAAATGTTCTTACTACCAAGGAATGAAGGAAGAGAAACTGCATGACCATCATACATTATTTTTAAAAATAGTCATTCTACATTTTTCTATAAAGCAGCAACTGCTCTTTAAAATGAGATCAAATAAAATCACTTGAAATTGAACACTGAAGTCTTTGTTTGATACTTTCCTCCCTCCCTCCCCACCCCAGCTTTATCATCCTTTCAAATCATTTTTGCCCTCCCTGTAACACTGAGCTATTTTAGCCTTGCTTGAAATCTTTCTACTGCTTTATTAAACATACTCCCTTTTCTGCACAAGCTTTCCCAGTTGTGATCCAAATGCTTTTGAGCCGCATTGTCTGTGTATTAGTAGTGCATTAACGTGAAGTTCCATCTGCTACTCCCCTCCCTCCCTCAAGCACAGCACAACATAGCTGCTACCTAATTTCTTGTTTGAATTATTAGTATTTGGTGCACTCTGCTAATCTGCAGGACTGTGTAAGTATCTTCTCGCATTAATTTTCCCAACTTTGCCACTGTCCATGCTTATTTTTATTTGTGAAAGAAACTATATTTTGTGATATCCTATCAGATTTTCTTGAAGTCTGTCTCTGTTTTGAAAACATCACAGAATTATATCAGATATTCATAGGATGTTTTGTTTGTATGAATGTTTTCATTTTCCGTCACAGCATTTTAGTTTACTCGTTTCATTTTCTTAAACAGTTAGTAGCTAATGAAACATAACTTGAAGACATATGTCTCTCGTCTGCATACTTCCAGGTCACTCACATGTAACACAGATAAAAAAAGGAAGATACAATCACCACCACAGCACACATCCCCTGTGTAAGCAGCCCTTTTGTGATTCTGACCTTCATGTAATTTTAAAAGAAAGGTATGTGTTTCTTCAAGTCACAGTAGGGTGCCAACTATTTATGCACTCATTCTTTTTAGAGTGAAAATGCATAAATTCAGCAAAATTCAGTATTTGAACAGAAAGAGGGAAAACCATATATGATGGAGGCATTGATACTTATCCACAGCATGAGCTTGGTTACTCTAGCAGCCATGTTCTGACCTGTGTTATGATCCTTCTTGTTCATGTGTGGCATACCCAAAAGGTATTTTTTGTAAGTCACTGAACCCAGAGAAGCCCGTCTGGTTTCCTATGGTGAGGTTAAATGAGGGCACATTCAGTGGACTCTGTTGAAAATCTTTTCCAAATTGAGGTTTGGAAATGGCAAGGTAGAAGGAATGAGAGAAATATGTGTGAAACTGAGGCATCTAGCAGGCTTTGTGGTAACAGACCTCAAGTCTCCCTAGAAGAAATTCTGACTAAAATCCTCACATCCTGGCATCTCTTGATCTGTCTGTTGGCAATGCCCATGGCAAGTCTAGGATTCATCCCACTTTCAAATGAATGACCACACTGTACAATGCCTGTTCCTATCACTTTCTTCTGGAGGTGCAGTGCCTTACACTTTCTTGGAGCCCCTCACAAATGTACACCAGGGGTCCTTTCCTCTCCTCAGCCCATGCAGGAACCAGCTCCCCTCTGCGAGACCCACCTCGGAGGTGGAAGACACTATGTCTCTCATAAGGCCCAGCGTGAAGGTAAACTTTGTTCTCCTGGGACCCACTGCTAGCTAAAGCGAGACTGAGCAGCCTCACACAAGCAGAGCCATTGCCTGGTCTCCCAAAAGCACACAGCAACAAAAAGAGAAGCAAACGGCATAAATGTCCTCTGCGATCAGCTTCTGCCTAATACCGATCATCTCTCTGTACCTTGGGCCCCTTTTGGACACGACCTGCAGTGTCTCAGCCCAAATACCCTCCTGTACCTACCCGGGCACCGCCCCAGCAAGCGCCAGCGTCTCATCTCTGTCGGGAAACTTCATCGGGGAACAGTTACCACCACCCCAGCCTGGGACTCCTGATCTTGTCTGCCCTCCGCAAGCTGGGAAGTCCTCCTGGCCATGTCTGGGATTGCACTCCTATGTGCTATTGCCCTCTGTAAAATGGGCTTCAGTTGCCAAATGTTTGTAGCCACTTGCACAGTCCAAGGCTGGAAGAAATAGCCAGTCTGGGGATTTTAAGTTTGGGGTGCTTGTTGCAAAACTCCTGTTATTAGGCCTTACCTGCTGAAGTTCTATCCAAAGTTGACCACAACCTAAGCTACTAAACACCAAAACCTCTTTTGCAACCACATCCTTGTTGTTAAATCTGAGAAGCTGCTTTGTGTTTTCTGAAGTGTCCTGATTTTTTTTTTTTCATGCTTGTTTCAAAAATTCCTGTAATAATCCCTTTTGGTTTAGGCCAAATTGCTGCTGCTGTGACTGGTGATGTGAATATTTGAAGGGGTTGGTTGATTAGATACGCCTCTTCAAGGTAGGGTTCACCTTTTTATGGAGAAAATGTGAGTAGAAAATGGTACTTTGATCATCACTTAGAGGTTTTTTTTCCCAGCAAGCATTAGCATTTCATTAACTTTCCTACATTTAAATAATATGCCTACATTTAATCTCTGCATCCTAAAAATCCCACCAAAATTTGGATTTTCTTATCTCAGTTAACGAGTCATCTCCATGGCAGTACTTTCCAGCTTCACTGTTCTGCAAAATTGGCATTTGCTCTCTTCCAATACCAGTGTTTCCAGTGTCAACAGATGTCAGGAACCGGACACTGGCAATTACATCTAGTGTCATAAGCCTTCTCAGAGCTTTAGTTCAGAGAGTGACCCGTGTCTCAGGCAATGTGGATGCAACCTTGCTTCTAAGGGGAGGTTGGAAAATGGGACCCATCCTTCATACAGACAGGATCTCTAGCCAAAATGAACGGTTTCCCTTCTCTTGTTCATCACACTTGGGTTTTCAATCTTTCTTCTCTGTCAGAGAAACATAATTGAAATTGTTAATATTACCATAGCCTATCATCTTAGCAATGCATCAAAGTTAAGGAATTATGGATGGACCTGCAATGGCACATTTTGTTACTGGTGCAGAATATTTTTAGAATCAAAGTGTTGGGCTTCGACCTTGGAGTCCATCCTGTCACACAGCCCAATACAGCAGCTATTCTGAGTTTAGCCCAGCCAAGTATTTAGCCATCCAAGTATTATTCTGCTAACACGGATTCAAGAAACTACAGCAAGAACTTCAAGGAAACAGGAAAGGAAAACTGCAGGAAGGAAGAAAAACACTTTTTGAAACCTTATGGTTTTTAAATCTTCACTTATCTTGTCAGAAACAAGATGGTGGAGAGGTTTGCAAGTACTAAATGACTTCTGCACTTATCAAGTGCTTCAGTATTGACAATGTTCTTATTCAGCCACAAAAGCTATTTGTTTAATACTCTCCGGTGTCAGGATTGTTCTCCCTTATTCATGTAAAATATGCAATGTGTGTCTGTGAATCCATTTTTCTCTCTCCTTCTGGAAATGACGAAAAAGAAAGATGAGTCCCCTGGGTCACTGATGTGTGTTGTTGATTGCAAGTCTTTCCCTGGGGTTGTCTTCCCAGAACATACAATTTGAGGTTTGTGTATAAAAAAATTGATGTAACAAATGTTTATTTAGAAAACACTTCCCCTGATTTACTTGTAAAGCAGAAATTGTAAAGCTGCTCACTCTTTGGACATTTTTTTACTTTTTTTCTTTTGGAAACTTGACTGTGAGTCGATTGAAGGTTTTATGTGATGAAATAGTCCAGGCATACTTTCTCCTGGCTTGAAAAACTTAAATGAGACTTAAATAGGCTCAGCACTTTGCAACTGTCTGTGCTTTCTAGAACTGAAAAGAAGCGCATATTGTAGGATGTCTCTAACATGCTGAATTTTATCCTTAACTTTCAGATAGCGTCCATCTCAGCCCTGTGCTACTCTCTAAGGCAGTAATGTCCTCACCATCCTCTTCGGCGTTGGAGACGGAGATCTTCCAGTACATTGATGTACATCAAAGTGATTTTATTGAGGTAGGAACTATATTGAAGCGAAATGACAAGCGCAGAACTGGTGCCCCAGAGACCTGTGCTCTATGTGCCAGATGAATGTCACTAAGGTAATGAGCAGGGTTCCAGGTCTGGCATCGGGTGTACCACAAGTGCTTCACAAAGCCAGGCTGCAAGGGAATGGTCTCTGCTAGGGACCCTCCAGGTGGAAAAGGGATTTGCATGGACCTCCACAAACCGGATAGATGGCTGTGGGCATCCTTCGAGTGTGTGCAGAGAGGCTCCACTGAGCCAAAACACACCTGCCTGGGAGAAGCAAGCCAGATAGGATGCTCTCTCACTTGCTTTATATCAGAACTGCTTTTTGTAGGTGTGCTCTTGACAAGGAGAGGAGTCTTGGTCCCATGCTAGTCTATGCTTTCATTTTTGACAGTTCCCTGTGAAAAGGCTGAAACATAATTAGTCCAGTCAGTATCAGTTATGCTTTAAAGCTATGAGCACTTCTGAATCCTCTCGAGAATCACTGAGGTAATTTGTCCATAATGGAATTTCTGCAATGGAAACTGGTCAGCATCTAGTCTACCTCCTCTTTCACCAGATTTTAGATCCATGGTTGATAGTGCAAATGCCTACGTGTGGGCACCCTCCCTGTTTAGAACATCAGGACTTACAACTCGGGGACCCATCTAAGCAATTCCTCTCAACTCTGAAGCCTTATTGCATCCATTACATTGTTTTGGTGGGATAGAAATGAAACCATCTTCCAATGCGGCACTTTTCATGTTCAAGGGCCAAACACTGCAGCATCCTGGGTGATATAACTATATTACTTTCCTTTCTGGGCAGGATCTTAAGCAATGGGTGGCTGTGGAAAGCGATTCTGTCCAACCAGATCTGAGGCAAGAAGTAATACGAATGATGACATTGGCAGCAGACAGACTTGCAGCGCTGGGAGCCACTGTTAATTCAGTAAACTTGGGGACACACCAGGTACTTGTCTGATTCTTGCATTTAAAACATATTTGCACGTGTAGTCTACCTATTACACTCAGTTCTATGTATATGCAAACATATATTATGAGATACCAGTGTTTTTGGTAGATAGATAGCAATTTATTAGTAGCCCTGTAGTTACATGATACCTGCTGAAATCAGTCCCTCCTCAGACTGTCTGATAACAGACAATCCAAATGCAAATAGATGTTCTCTGCATAGCAGGGATGGTTTGACACTTTTAACTGGAGCAGAGCAGTTTGCAAAAGTAAAAGACCTGAGTTTTTTACCAGGGCTTGTTTTCACATTCTTCTGAGTAATGAAGCATGACACACAATGCATCATTTGTCACCAAAGTCTCCATGTGAGTGAGGTAGCTTTTACAAGGAAAATATTGCCAGACAGAAAGGGCTAGCTGTCTTGAGCTTCATCTTCAGTTTTCTGACAAATGCTCCAAGCTATTTTCTTAATGACTGTTGGAAAGCAACAGGCAAGAGTTAATCTCTGGGAAATCTCTGTCTCTAATTACTTACCTTACTGCAGCTGGGGGCTCTTTCCTGCCCTGGGCTGTTAGATTCCTATTCTAACAGGAATTCAAAAGTTCACTAATATCAATTCCCTTTTATTTCCTCTGAGGCTTCTGAGGAGGATTGTGAGAGTCTTAGCACAAGGACCTTGCAGCACAGCAATACTTTAATATTTCAGGTTATGTCATTTAATAGTTGTAATGCATGCATTTAAAATTAAAACCTTAGCATGCACTTGGTATGCAGTTATGATTGTTAAAATATATAGCACTGGTCTGTGTTGATAAAAGCAGGGAATGGATTGTACCTGTTGTTGGAGCAGAGACCAGAGACACTTTTCTCTGCCTAGGGCCAAGATACTGTTTCACAAAATGGGTTTTCCTTTAATTTCTTGGCAAGAAGCAACTATCCTTTCGGATTGCAACAGGCTGATGCAGTCTGATATTAGTGGTGAAAACAAGGGAGTACACACATTCTTTCACTTCTTATTCCTCTCTTCTGTGAGACACCCAGCCTCTCTTGACCAATGTGGAGATCCATTCTGCACAGTGGTACATTACAGCATTAGTTTAGAGCCTTAACTTGTTTTCAGAGATCTGAAATAGTTGCTGCTGCCTCCTGCCGGCAAAACTTTTTATTTCTGTATTTAAGGTTCAGGCCTCCTGCCCTCTGTCTGTGGTGAAATCAAGCCCCCCCAAACAGTTTGTGTGGCCTTTGACTCTTTCAGTGTCACAACATATGCTTTTGTCACTACAGCACACAGTCAGCTTTGTCTTCTCCAGTGCTGGGAATCAAGAGTTTAGTAATGAGGGAGTTTATGACAGTAAAGTGTTAGAATTACTCCATAAAGTCCCTGCAGAATCTAAACAGGTGGGGAGAAAAAATTTAACTTCTCTGGGTAGGTTAGAGCTGGATTCAAAGTCAGATTTGTGCACCTGATCAAATCAGAGCCAACTGAGTATGTAGAAGTATTGACAATACTGAGAATTCCAGGGGTTTTTTTTTATAACATTTGTAAGTTTTCAAAGGTTTGTTTTTCCTTAGTCACTTTTTTAAACATTTCTCCACAGTTGCCCGATGGCCAGGACCTCCCACTGCCTCCTGTGATTCTTGGGGAACTGGGGAAGGATCCACAAAACCCCACTGTATGTTTCTATGGTCACGTGGATGTGCAGCCTGCCAAAAAGGAAGATGGCTGGAAAACTGACCCTTACACACTGACTGAAATCGATGGTGTGTACTTGGACATAAGTTTTGCATCATTATTTGAATACAAAACTGAGATTCTGAGTGGAAGGAAGCTCCCTGTATATGAGGACTTCTCCCATGGAAATCTTTGGGACAAATCCAGCAGCTTTGAGCCTTGATGACCATGCAGTGACTAGTGAGACCCATCAGTGATTGCCTAATATTTGGTGTGGAAGAGCCACATGAGGTTAATGCCACTTTATAGAGTATTCAATAGAGAATACATTTCTGCTGGGTTGTTGCATCAACCATTATCTTCCCTCGCACTTCCCATTCTTGCTTCATGATTCTTAGAACCTCCACCTGCTATACTGGAGCTAAGAAGCATTTGCAGTGGAAGAATGTGAGGCCCCCCTTAATGTAACCATCCTTCCACTACAGCCAACTGAGCACGAAGAGCTCCATTCACTGAAGGAACAAAAATGATGGGTAGAAGGTCAGCAGATGATTAAGACCCCAAGTACCCAGAAATCCTGATTCCCAGGCCTGTGCTACAACCATTAATTTGCCCTTTCCCGTTGGCTGGGACCAGTTCCAAACAGCCTTACCTGGGTAATTCTCCTGCCTCCAGTGGGGACTGCCACAGAAATTTATCACTGTACATGAAGCTGAAATCTGTACCTGTATATAACTGTACAGCTGAATGCTTTTTTTTTTTTTTTTTAAAAAAAAAAAAAGTTATGTACTAGACTTGTAGCTTCAAATTCTACTGTGGTATTTATCTGTGGGGTTTTTGCTGCTTGTTAGCTGGGCTGGCTGATGTGTACAGAAGCTGCATATTGTGCAAATTCTTCAGGTATGCCTGGCATGAACAAACAGCTCCTAAGAACAACAGTGAAGCTCAGAAATTGGCATGTAACAGAAACCACAATATGATGTACATAAAAGGAAAGAAAGAAAGAAAAGTGTACCAGTCCATTGGGAAACACCCATCACCTTATTTAAAACAAGTCAATGAGATTCTGACTCTTTTGACACTTTACTTGACACACCACTACAGCTTCTGCGGCAACAGGAATTTGCTGATCACACTAAAGTGATGAGAGAAGTTTCAAAGATTGCTTAAAAACTTTCCTCTGTTCTTTTTAAGGAAATCTCTATGGGCGTGGAGCAACAGATAATAAAGGACCTGTCCTAGCTTGGATAAATGCAGTGGAAACATTTAGAGCCTTGAAATTAGTAGGTATCAATGAGTATTTTATTATTGTTGCCGTTGTTGTTATTATTATTATTATTATATCATCTCTGGTGGGATGCATTTACATTCTTGTGAGTTAGATGATACATTTCGGTCTCAACAGACCACATACGTTTTGAAATATTAGCTTATTTCTAATGCTATATCCAAGGCACTGGTCCCACTCTGGTAAGAATCTGTCCTTGACCATTTCCATTTTGAACAGTCTGTATGCAATGTAAATACAATATTGCTGTCATTGTCCTACAGAGGAAAACAGACTGGTGGAAGCATTCAATATATATTACATACATTAAGCTGGTTTGATACCCTACTCTCTTGAGAGCTTTTAAAATGGTAAAATAGCATATATCACAGATTGATCCTGAAGACTCATCTCTGCTGTTACATATTGATGATCTTTGGTTTTGTCTACCTACATGTTACCTTCAATTTGTGGGTATGTATGAAGAGAATAAGTATCTAAAAATGCTCGTATGTAATGGGCTGTTCTTTCAACAATGTATTAGGTTTATCAACACAAATACTTTGAATGGGTGCATTAACCATGTACAAATATACTCGCTTAGAGACTGATAAAACTCTACGAGTCAAACTTTTGCCTGAATTACTACAATGACCAATGTAATCTCCAAATTGGTCTGCATATTTAATAATTTTGGGCTAGTTGTACCCCCAGTGCAAAGTTAAACCAACATATATTCTAAACTTATAACTTGGCTAGAAAGCATCCTTTAAGATGAATTTGCACAACACATTTTGTTAGATTGCTGAGAAACAATTTTGTGCCTCTTATGACATTGTGGCACAAATTGAGCATTAAGTCTTGACTTTTAAAGTCCTTTTGAAACCTTCTGGAAAATTGATGTTTTTCTTGCATCAGTAGTACTGAATTGACTTCAGTGTCTCCTAAGTGCTAGCAAGCACACATTATCTGACTACAGATTAGCTGTTTTAAGTGGATATGGTTATGGGGCTGTCTTTCTGCATTTTTCCTGTTTTTCAAATCACTAATAGCTATGTTGGCATTTTAACAAACTAGCAAAAAGAAGTCTTTGTTATTTGAAGCCTTTCCCTAGAAAACAGCACAGACCATCAAACAATATTCATGAACAGTTTGTTTCTAAACTTTTTGTGGTCATTCAATGAACCATTGGTGAACCCATCCATAACACAAGTTCATTTAATCCTACACATTTGTTCCTGTGTTTAATCTGAGCATTGAATCAAAAGAGAAAACATCTTAAAGCCTGTAATGAGAAAATTAATTGGAATAGGAAACTATGCTCAAATTTATTTCTCCTATGGGACGTGTCAGCACAACTCACACTATTCCATAACAAAAGTATTATTAGTTACCCTTGGAAATGCATCCTTATGAACTAGCAGGCAAATGAATTAATGAGTACTAAAAGGACAATTATAGTAGAATCACCAACAGCATTTTTACCACCAGGTGGGTAACTCTGGTGACAGATAAGATGTTAGGAAAACCACAGCAGTGGACTTCTGCCAGTGGTTCCCTCATGGGCACTAACAGTGGAAATATAAGAGGCAGGAAATTTTCTGTGAAAATGCAACTGTTATTACACAGTTAGACTTTCCAAAGCAATTAGAATATTTAATAGCACTGAGAGAAAGCACATTTAATGAAACAGTCCAGCAAATTTTCTGAAAACACAAAGAAGGAAAAAGGTATCACTTATTCTTCATCAAAAATGAAAAGTAGATAAAAACATAACGAAACCCACATTTTTCTGGGAAACTGTATGTGTCTGTTTATCACTGCCCTTTCTACAGAAGCAAGCTATATATCCTATATCCTTCTTTTCCTAGCACAACTTGTACTGCAAGCCAGTCTACTTCTGATTTTAAAGCTTTTTTTCATTTTTGAAAATGCTTGTTCCTTACCCAGACTTCTCTAATGTTTATCTAGGCTTTGCCAGTGAACTTCAAGTTTGTAATTGAAGGCATGGAAGAAGCAGGGTCCTTGGGACTAGAAAAGTTACTTGAAGAAGAAAACCAGTGCTTTTTCTCTGATGTTGATTATATCGTGATTTCGGACAACCTCTGGCTTAGCAACAAGAAGCCTGCCCTTACATATGGGAGTCGGGGAAATGCCTGCTTCTTTGTGGAGGTAAAGTTCATTTGAACTGAGCCCCTGATCAGAGCGCAGTGATGTAACTGTAATCACATCTACATCTGCATGCAGAGAAAGACTGAGAGCAAGCTTAATATTTACAAACACAGAGCTTTCTTCCATATCCTCTTTGGCTTGTATATATTTTCCTTCTCATTTCAGTTCAGTTACCCTTGTTTACTTTCATTAACTTCTCTTCAATCATCATTTCTTCACTTACCTCTCTCCCCTTGATCCTTTTCCTATCCCATTACTCTCCTACCACTGTCCCAGTCTTTTCTCATCACTCCCTCCACACATCAACTCTGTTCTCTTGCAGCGTCATCCCTGCACCCCCCGGCTCTCTCACTCCAAAACCATTTCTTCTGCTGCTCTGCCCTTTTGCAGCAGATACTGCTTAGTGCAATGTATCCCCCTAAAGGGACTAAATTTGGTTGGATTCCTGGTTTTAAAAGCCACACAAAATTTTTGTAACCATTGGCAGAAGCAAATAACAGGGCACTGTAGTATATTTAACAGCCAACATGAGCTACTGTGAAATGAAGAGCAGAAATTTCTCATCCGGAGACTTCCTGATGAAGCATAAAAGGAATTCAGAGAGAAGATTAAAGAACTCAAGAACTAAGGAAAAATCTGCACTAACCTTTATGTCTGAAAAAGAATGAAATTTGTTTTTAACCAAAAGAGCCTTGGCAGCCTTTATTCAATTCTTCTAAGTCTTGGTTAAGAAAAACGATGCTATTAAAACATCAAAAATGATCTCTGCCTGCTACCAGACAGTTGGCTGTAATGAGGTTTTGAGAAGAATAAACAAGTTCGTTGCAGGAAAATAGTTTATGATAAACCCGAGTATGAAAATGTGTATGGAAAAAGAACCCATTTAATAAACCAAATGCCTCTCTCTAGTCTAAAGCCACGTGATTCAAGAGACCTCTAAATTCTTATTTGTTGCAATCTGGAATTAAGGTTGGACATATATTTTCCTAATGCAAAACAAGTAAGGTTCTTTCTTGACTTTGTTATGAAGATTTTGCATTAAATAAAAAGGATAGAGAACTTGAAGAATTTATTCTGCAATGTTAGAAACAGGAATATGCAAGTGTTTCACTTACAATGTATTTAATCTTACTGAAGCAAATGAGGGAATGGAGAGGGACTCTTGCTCTCAAATGCCTCTAAGTGCTACAGACAGCTGAATTCTTCTCTCTAGTGGTTAACAAGAGAGCCCTATCTTCTCTTTACCAAAGCAAATTGTTCCTGACATGAAGTTTTCCATTTTATAAATAGAAACACATAGTCATTTTCTATTAGTTTTTGGCCTCGTTTTAAAAACTGAAGCTACCAGTCACTGTGGAAAACAAACACAGAAGAATAAGGTAGGGACTATTTATATGTAACCAGTGTTTTTGGTACAGGTTGAATGTGGTGACAAGGACCTTCACTCCGGAACCTTTGGAGGCATCATTCATGAGCCGATGATGGACCTAATAGCTCTGCTGGGTAATAACATGCATCATTCTCAGGAGTAACTGGGGAGCAACAGCTAGCAATTAGCCTAACGAAGATCAGTCCCATGTTTAATTGACCTGAGTAAGGCAAGTCTAATTGAAGCAAGATTCCCAGGTTCCCAAAACTCAGCACAGCTACAGCGGCAGCAGCTGAGGAAGTGAATGTCCCCAGTAAGGCCAGGACCTCAGACATGTGCCCGTTAAGCTGAGGTCAGTCATGTGTCCATCAAGAATGTTTAAGGATTGCTGGCCACTTGAACATATACACAGGTAGAGAAACCTTACTTTTTAATGCTGATTTGTATCTCAGTAGGATGATATTTTCATGTCAGCAGCTGGGCTGACACACTACAAACTACACACAAACAGCAGCCCAATGGTTTTCTTAATAAATACGAAAATACATTAAGTTAGGTGCCACAATTTGATGGATGCAAACAGTTGTTAGTTAGGCTTACTCATTAAATGGTTAGGAAGTGAAAAGGAAAAGATGTTGTGATTGCCAAGTGGAAGAAGTAGGTCTCACTTGTACTGGTATCTCTGTCTTATTTTGTAGACAGCCTTGTGGATCCCTCAGGTTGTATTCAGATCCCTGGAATCTACCACAGTGTCACTGCCCTGACAGAAGAGGAGAGAAAATTATATGAATCGATTGAATTTGATCTAGAAGAACATAAAAATAATAGTGGTGTGAAAAAATTCCTCTATGGCACCAAGGTAACATACAATTTGTATAAATGGTCAGCAGAAAGAATTTAAATCACCCTTTTGTAGCATTCACGCATAGGGCCAAAGATATTTTCAGTCAATGGCAAACTCAGAATAAAATAAAGGAGCACAGAGCATTAAAAGGTAAATACAATTAATCTGCTGAAAACGTAAGCTACTGCACCTGGGGAAAGTGATCCAAAATATGAATAATCAATGAAAAGGCATAATGCAAAACTAACAATATCGCTCCCCCTTCCTTGTACTACCCCTTCTCTCCCCCCTTGCCTAACTAGCCAAACAAAATAAGAAAATAAGCATTAAAACCCCTGCATACAGATTACATAGTAGGAAAGAAGTTGTATTCAGCTCTGAAAAAAGGGGAAGCAGTTTTAGGCAGATGTGTTTTGGGTGTTTTTTATTTGTTTAATTCAGATTTTGATGTCTGCCGAGCATGCCAAAAAACCACCCAAAGCTATAAGCCGCTCTTTGCCAGCATTTAAAAATTATATCCTAAATAAAAAACAGCAGGTAAAAGCTGGCTCGGAAAGATCTCTCTGTACAAGAGTGACATCTGGGAGAAAGGAGAGGAGTGATTTAGTGTTCTATCACTACACAATTATACTGGTATAAGCTCTGACACAGGTGCTATTATTTCCATGAAAAAGCTTCCAAATTAGCCTAAGATAGACTGTAATAATCAGTAATACAGAAGTATAATGTAACTACACTATATAAGTTTTGATGCTTCACCTATATGAGGATGAAGTGGTGCAAATTTTATGTGTACATAAATCTCTAGTCTCATCAGATTGGAGCAGAAGGGAAGGAGTAGTGCCTTGGGGTTCTACATGAAAACCAATTTATAATTTATGTACTTCTTTCTTCCTTAGAGTAAACATTTTCTTTTCTATATTTTTTTTTTAACCCTTCTTCTCTTCCCCAGAAAAACAGTTTAACTTGGTTGTTGAGCATTATCATCTTACCTATTGCATTATTTAATGATCATTAATAGAATCTCTTCCTTGGTATCATCTGGGAGGAGTCTGGCTAAATTGGTCACAGGTTTCTCCTGCAAGAAATTCCCAGATAAACAGATGGTCAAATCAGAAATCGTTCTTATTTTTCCTTGCACTAAAAAAATTTACTTCCAAGTTATTTTAAAACAATGCTCCACCATTCTTGTTGTGCATAAAAAGCTGTTCTTATCCAAATATTTCTAAAGGTAAATAAACACTGACTGAAAGAAGTAGTATTTTTTAAAATTAAAAGATATGTACATTGTTTTAAACATCTCTAAAATACAGAGGTCTCCAAATACAAGTTTTATGATGTATGTTTCTTCACATCAATCTGTATCAACTGTGAATGTCTCTAGTGTCATCCCTTATCTTTTCAATGTTATGTTTTTGAAGGAAGAAATACTTCTACACCTGTGGCGTTACCCTTCTCTCTCAATTCATGGGATCGAAGGAGCTTTTCATGAACCAGGGATTAAAACAGTCATTCCGGCAAAAGTCATTGGCAAATTCTCAATCCGTCAGGTCCCCCACATGGACCTTTCAGTTGTGAAACAACAGGTAAGAGGCAAACCTCTTCTTTGGCCTCTACTACGTAAACTAAGTTGCTCTTAGCACTTCACAAATTTACACCTGCAATAGTAAAATGAATGTTCCTAGCATTTATATGCTTCTGAGAGCAGAAGTGGGAATGTGGGTGTAAGCTTGCGTTGCAAGAGGATGAATGCTTCTGACTGCAATGTGCTTTCCCCACAGGTGGTGGAGCACTTGGAGGGGGTCTTTTCCAAGAGGAACAGTCCAAACAAACTGAAAGTGTCCATGCCTTTGGGTGCGAAGCCCTGGCTTGCTGATATTAATGATCCACTATATAAAGCAGCAAGAAGGGCAATAAAAACAGGTATGTCCCTTCTTTTTTTTCAGTTCTTAATGTGTCTGCAAGTGTGCAGGAGAATCGCGCTCATCCATAGAGCAAAAGGGTTTCCCAATTCAGTGCTACAGTCACTTACTCCTATGAATCTCATTGATTTTGATAGAACAACTCAGCCATATCTTCTTCCACACCTTGCTGAATTGGGGTATATTTAATAGGAGTAGTCAAAAGACCTCATTTGGTTGTTTTTGTGCACTGCTATGAAGCTAGAGGTCTGTAAAGTGAAGCAGGTTCATGAAATCACTCAAACCAATTTCTACTCAGCAGCTCTTAATATCAGCTATCTGCTCAAATATATGGTAGCAGAAGAAAGCACCTTTATTTGCTTATAATGGATTAATTCTTTCCATGTATTTCAGTTTTTGGAGAAGATCCAGATTTTATTCGTGATGGTTCAACAGTTCCTGTTGCCAGAATGTTTCAGACTATAACGCAGAAAAGTGTGATGATGTTTCCAATCGGAGCCGCTGATGATGGGGAGCACTCTCAGAATGAGAAAATAAGCAGGTTTCTTTTGTTTATCCATTTGCGCTATAAGAGAAGGAGGGACAACTGATGTCCCCTAGCACCCACAAATAACCTGGCCAGACGGGAAGATTTGCTGTGCACTGGACAGTCCCAAATTACTGTCTCCGGCAAACTTGTTTCTGTGCCAAAGCAGAAAGCAAAATTCCCAATCTATCATGTACTGCTATACGCTTTTCATGGAGTGTCTACTCAGTCTTCAAATACAGCACATGGGCATTTTTCATTTCACTGCCACTGAAATTCACCTCTGGTCTGAAAGATGATGATGTAGACAGGCACTCTTCTGTCACAGCATCCATTTCGAAGTATGCCAGTCAGACACATGCAGGCTAATGGTTAAGTAAGGATTTTGATGGCTGTCAGTATAAATTGATATAAAGGTGTATTTATATTACAGGGACCAAAACTAGTGTAATTATATCAAAATTAGCTTAAACTTGCCACTTGTGCTCATTCTTTGAGGCACCATGGTAAGACACTGCTCAGAGTGTTGCCTGAATATCTAAGCAGCTTCTGAGTCAAGTCATGTTGAGCATGAGGAACTGGAGAATCCTGCAATAATTCTCGAAGTATTTTTTACTTCCCCTCAGTATAGTCTCAACCCTTATGGCTACAGACAATAGTAATTAGGGGACCTAACACTGGAAAAAGTTTTCTCAGTGAATCCCTCAGAGTAATGCCAATTGAAGGATGTTCTGAATTTCTGTGCACTGCGTCCTATTTTTGGGTGACCAACCTTGAAAATTCCTCTGAAGACTAAAAACTTCACTGGACTATGCTGCTAATTTGAAGAGCAGAACAGCCTGACAGGGTTTCATTCTCTTTCCTTCCTTCTTCACAGACACAACTACATTGAAGGAACCAAAGTGTTTGCAGCCTTTTTCCTGGAGATATCAAAGCTACATAGGCACTTACATGAAACTTCCAACACAGAGACTAACAACTGATAGACCATCACAAGACAATCTGCAAAACACTTTTTTAGTCTTAAGCTTTCTAATTTCCTGATCTGGAAAAACACGTAAATCACATGCTAAGTGGGTCTGAACTGGTGGAAAAAATAAATGTCATGCTATTAATTGGCATACTGCTAAATGGCACGCATTTGTGATCCAGTCAATCTAGTGATCTTATCCCTAATGCTGTAAAACAGGTTTAGTGGTAATTCATTCTTGTTGGGTGGAATATGTTACATTTTAGTTTTAAAATTCATGGCAAAGGGAATTTTTACATTTATTAAAATTACTTTACTTCTCTTTTGTAGCATCACCATGTTCACTCTGCCTAGCTCATATTCCAGTTTCTGAATATGAGCAATACACAACACTAGCTTCCTCCTAACTATATATAAAATTTAATTATGTAATTGTCTGAAAAAAGATCCACTATCAAGTTAATCTCTTCCCTGTCCTTCACATAAGGGTGTAAATAGGAAATGCAATACGAGTAACTTGCTGAATTTGATGTGAATACTTGCCAGTGAACATCTATTTATGGGAATAATCACTGAGGTCAATAGAACTGCAATAGTAAATAAACATTTCCAGGTCTGGATTCTTCCTTCTTCCCCGCCCCCCCCCCCCCAGCATTTAATCCAAATCTCCCCAAATCTCCTCTTGCTGTGAGCACAGTTTTAAGAATCACTACATGATATGTTTCCTTCATGTGGCTTTCTTTTTGTACAATAGAAAAAAGTTTTTATAAACATCTGTTCTGGCCGAAGTCTGTCATCAGAAGGGTGTTCTTCCACCCAATTCAAAACTGGTTGTTACACTGATAATTAAATCAAAGGCAAATGATATATTTTGAAATTAAAACAATAGTTGAGAGCTCTGCTGTTTAGGCAAACTATACTTTTTAAAATTTGAAAATGTGATTGTTAATATAACATATAGTTAATTCACACACAACCAGAACAACTGAACCAGATTTAAGCAAAAATTTAGCAGTGTTATCCCTACTGTTGAAACAAATGACGTTAATTAAATTACAGAAAGTAGTTGGTAACTTTCCTTTCTCTCCCGCTACCTCCCTGCAGAAGCCTGCATGAATAAAGTTGATTAAGGGCATAAGGTGTGGATGTGTAGTCTATAGAAGGGAATATTGTACCACAGATAACTTGTATGAACAGATAATGCAGAAATTTATTAGGATGAAAGTCTTGGCAGAATTTAAAAACTTAAACAAGCTTCTGATTTTTAGTAGCTCCTCTGAAATTCCTAGGAGCAGGACATAAGAGGCTGGCCTTTTAAGATATCTGGGAACAGTAATTATCTGGGATGCTTAGGTTTCAAATCGGGTTCTCAATAAACACTAATTTTCAGACTTAGCCAGGGCTGTGAGGCTCACAGTTCAGCTGTAAGAGCTGAGCAAGGATGCTGGCGGCGTTCAACGGGAAAAGGAGGACCCAGCTCAGTCTCTCTTACTTGTGTTGGCTCTGCAGACTGCGTAACTGCAGTGTAACTTTTGGTGCCCATGTCAAGAGGGAGGACTCCAAGACAAGACAAGGACCGAACCTCCAAGATCAGAAGACTCCAGTTTGCACACCACCAACTTGCTGAACAGCTTCTCTGCAATGTCTCAGCTCCCTTCGCCCGCTGAAACCATTTAGGAACCAGCACGGTAAGGAATGCTGCAGGGGCAAGCACGGGACTCAGGGCAGATCGGTCCATGCTTAAAAGCTATCACTCCATAAAGGTAAGTGACTGCATTTTGCTGAAGTATTTGAAGACATACAACTGGCATAAAACATCATTTGCAATCTGCTGTTTTGCAGTGGCTTTACTGAGTGCATCACTGAAAGAAACAGCTACTCATATGACACTTTTGGCAGAAGAGAAGAGCAGAAAGCTGAGTAGATGGTGGAAGTGGCAGATTCCCTCATCAAAGAGGTACAGAGGCTGTGCTTCTAGGAATATAACTGCTCTGAAAACCACTCTAATCTATGCTGTCTATGGGTTCTACAACATTAGGAAGTGCAACTGAAGGTGGGCTTATGCTATATGTTTTTTTTTTCTGTTGCTCTTTGGAGCGCCAAATAAAATATAGTCAACAAATACAGCATCATTTTATAAGCACAGGCACTATCAGAGCAGGGCACCGAAATAAGGTTCTGCTCTGAAATAGCCACTTACTCTCAAGTGAAAACTGTGTGTGTGAAACAGTGGGAGCAATGAATTATGCAGACCACCTTCACACCTCCATCAGTCCCAGAAGAGAGAAATAGCAGAAAACTTCAAATTCAGATTCTTCTGGCCATGAAAGAAAGCACTGGGGAAGCCACTCCCACCCACGGGGGTATCCAGAGCTACTGTTTCCCTCTTAGATCAAGACAGGGCATCCACCAGCCATCCTGCCTTTTCCTTTTTTTTTTAATGTTGTGCAGCATCTCATCAGCCTTTTGAAAAAAAAATGGTGTGCATTTTTCTAAGGTCTGTACTGTTATACACCATGTCTAGCAAATGTAACTTCTCGGTTGTATTAACAACTTATTTGTTGCCACAGTAAGCTAAAGATAACTCTAAAATAATAGTGTTAGAAATAGGATTCCAGTTTGTTTCTATTTGTTAGCCTTATTTTAGATATGCCATATCCCATGTCAGATCATATTAGATATTCCCAAATCCTGAACAACTAACTGAAGAAATCGTATGTACACTTTGTGTGTGTACATATACATATGTATGTATGTAGCTGTATAAATATGTGTATACATATGTACACTTACAAGATCTAATCCTGACATTACTATTAAAAATCCCTACCTGTTCATACTGATTCAGGTTTTTCTTATTAAGGGTTGAATAATGGCTTTTGGTTTTGGCCAATTTATGTGCAAAACTACAAATGCTACAGTATGGCTATTATCACAGTTTACCCAAAGTCACAGAAAAGGGACACCAAAAAGAGGTGACTTTTCAGTGTAAATTGGACTGGTTAACCTTTATTCTACACTAGTGTTTACACTGTGATAAAGATCTACTGTTAATTTGTGTTTACTTCAGGGTACCTCTTCACAGTGAAACCTGAGTACTGTTTGTTTCACATATCATATTCTGTATAATCATGTAAGAGGATGATTTGCTGGTTAAACTCACCCAGGTAATAAGAAAACAACTTTGTGGGGATGTCTGACAAGAGTGTCTATCCCTTTGAAAGCCTGATAGAGATATCAAGACTTGGGTGCCTAATGCCAGTGGGGATGTCCTATGGTACCTGAGAAATATGCCTCAAGGGTGGCAGACACAACTCGCACCCCGTGTGAACACTGCCAGAGGAGTGGCAGCTGGCCCAATGCAGCACCCCAGAGCACCTCTAGCAGCACTAGGTGCATGTACATAGTGGGTCAAGGTCTGCCTGCCTCCCTGGGACATCATCCCAAGCCTTCCCTCCTGTAGGTTGTACATCCATGCTGTAGGGAATCAAATGCTCAAGGGTGGGATCTTATTTTCCTACTGATAATTAATGTGAAAGAAGAAATTGGAACATTTTAATTTCCATGTAAAATCAGTGGGCTTAAGTGTGAAAGTTGCTATTTTATACTAGATAAATACAGATTTTAATCTTTAAGTAATGTCTCAAATGAGAAGACTAAAAAATGTGGCAGTCAGCTAAAATCTTGGAGAATGAGTAAAATAATAAGATGCTGACAATAGGAGCTGAAGGCATAGAGAGATGAGCAGCCTCCTGAGACTGAACACTAATCAGGTCACCATCTGCTTAGCCTGTGAAAGTGGAATATTAGGCTTACTCATGTAGTTATGGTTTTCCTTTTCAGTAACATTACTCCCAAGAAGCTTGACTTTGACTTCTGCTTGTTATTCCTCTCAGAATACGGCATTTAGCTTGTTTGACAAAATGTTATAAAATGCCTTGCTAGTTAAGGTTGTCTATAGTCCATGTTTGGACAGGGAAGATCGGGCAGCTGTGCCTTTACCGGTGACAGAGGAGCCCAAGTCACAGTGGCCGGTGCCAGCGAGGAGCCACAGTCCCCTTGTTCCTGATGGAAACTTCCACCTGCAAGTAACATGTAAAGTTAAAATAGTGATGCATGAAAAATGTCCTAAACACATTCTTCTCATTTCACAGATATTGTTTAGTCTCCCTGGCTCATCTCCACTCTGCTCATCACTAGGGTGTGAGGGGTGGGGTGCCTGTGCGTGCAAAACTCACATATGGTGTACGTAACTGCACACCCTCGTTCTCACCTACCTCTCAAGTCTGTCCCCTCTGCTAACCGACACGCTCACCACCAGCTGTTTTCCACCATGGGATTTTCCAAGATCCTAAAAAATATCTGCAGTTTTTTACCCCTTCTCCTTTTCACTTGCTTTCTGTTTTTAGAAGACTTCTCCTCTAGAAAGATGACGATTCTGGAACTGGTCAGAACTGTAGGTGTTATCATAGTTTTGGAGCAAGTTACTCTCTTACAGGAAAAAAAGTGTGATATTTTGACAATACTTATTGCCACAAGGTGAAGCTTAATCGATTTTCAAATTTATACCTCATATTATAGAATCATAGAATATCTAGAGTTGGAATTGACCCATAAGGATCATTGAGTCCAACTCCACATGTGTCTGTATTTTGAGCTGCAGACATATCATGTCCTTTAAGAGATAAATCATTACATAAATGTTTTAAACAAATCTATGAATAGAAAAATATGAACAGTTCCTTGTTAGTGGAGTTCATTTTTGTCTATTTAGCCCTACTGCCAAATATTTCCATGATCTTTTCACTTGCATCCTTTGGAAACATGTGTGAAGAACTCCATGTTACAGGTCATTCTGACAAATATGTAGTAATGCTTTTCCTGCAATACTGCTACATTAGGTTGCATAAAAATAGACCAGGAAATTCAAACTGACCTGCTAGCAGTGCAAGCATGGTGGTATACAGTTTTGCCAGATCTCTGCAGATTTCTTTTCAACCGAGGTATGAGCTTGAACTAGGTGTGAATCTTCTTTCTCAAGTCACTTAGAAGTTATTTGGATATCTCCACCACTTTTTAAGGAGGTAAGTGTAAGAGCCACTGACTGTTTTAACGAGGCTTTCGAGCCCTGCCTGAGGATCATCAGCTCCTGCAAAGCTTTTCAGCCAATTCTGCAACCCACATGGAATGAGTTGTTTGAGATGGAGGATGGTGGAGACAGTTCCTAGTTACTTTATCTACTCTCACACACTTTTAAAAATTGCAAATACTATCTGAAAGCATGCTTGCATTTTGTTCTATAATTCCTCCCAGGTTCGTGTGAAACTTGCCACGTTCACTTACTCCTCGAGGCAGGAACAACAGCTGTGTTTCTCTGCGGACCTAAATTAAATAGATGTGTAAAAGTGCTTGCAAAACATAACTAGGAATTGAATTTGCTAAGAAACTTTACCCTTGGGAAGGGAAAAAAAAAACAACAAAACCTTGCTTAAGCTTCAAAGTACTCACTGCACAAGTTGCATTCTGACAGCAAAGAAAAATGACCATGTTCCTCTAACACGACTTGGATGTGTCTGACAGGTGGATAAGATGCTGACTTACTGAAGATGAAAAATAAGAATTAAATCTGTATTTCATGTAGCATGACTTGTTTTGTAAGTTCTTTTCTGATCTGATATCACACTAAATCTTAAAGTTAATGTATTGATGCATAATGTACCAGTCTTGATATTTATATTTGAGATATTTATCTTTCACAAACTTACTTTGTGGGTTTGTGAGAGATTAATTACACAGTGGCAGAGCTGTAAATACTGGCAAGCTGGACATCTTCACACATAACAGATAATACAGGGTAATAAATGAATCTATTTCATTTTACTGCAGTGAGTTACCTTTTTATTAAAAAAAAACATAGTACAACGAAAACAAATCCTTGGAGGTTTGGCATTGTCAGCCTCCAGACAGACTTGTATATAGCCATAGTTAAAAGAAACCAGACATTGTGTATGTATGTGTGAAAAATATTGACACTGCTACCTGTCTCAAAATCATTTCAGTGATCTCTTGCTGTGAAATAACATGAAGTGCCAGCCAACTGCATATTCCACATCCTTTAGATGCAGTTACAATTTTTTTTTTTAATCTGTAAGAAAAAATCAAAGATCATGCTAGCCATGTCTTTTTATTTGTGGAACTGAAGGGGATATTTTTTTGTTTCTTTTCTGAATTTGGAATTGGAATGTAATCTCTGTAATAAAAACTGGAAAACATTCAACATGACATGCTCCTGACATGCAGCCTTCTGGTGTGAAGAAACAGGTGGTGGCAGAGCCCTCATGAATTTCATGTCAGTTTGTATCACTCTTCTTTTACACTTAGAAACTCAAAAATTAGTACTGTTTTACTCTTTTCCTGTGCATTACTGGGTTCCTGACAAGACAGTAAATTCTGTACGCAGGGTTAACATTGCAGTTTTAATTCTAAGTTCAGGAAAAAAGAAAGAAAAATTTGGCAGCAACCCTGACATTCCAGTGACTGCTTCAAATGATACAGTTTCATTTAATCACAGTGGGAGGACCAATAAGATCTGGCAAGTATGTCCTTTCTCATGACATTTTTGGGGGGTTCTGGACACTAAAAGTTAGTTATATAGTTCGCTTTTTATTGAAAAGCAGTGGAATGAAAGAAAATACATTTTACACAAACAAACAAACAAAATCATGATGAAGAAATGTTTTGCCAGCTTCATAACTGGTGAACAAATTAACAATGAGAGTCTGTGGTCCCTCTGCCAAGTCACCACTATAATGTGCACACAGAAGCGTGGTGGCCCAGGAGAAATAAATTAATCTTTACCCACAGTTCTCTCTAGGTGATGGTCTATCTTAAAATGGGATTTTCTGAATGGAACAGCCTGAAGACTTAAAAAGACAGTGTCCATGGGTCAAAAATCCAGTTGTCTGATTCAAGTAGCCTCAGTATTTGGCAGTAAGGAAAAAAAATTATTTGATTTACTGGTACACTCATACTGATGTTTATATCTAGAAAGCCGTACCCACAGAAACATAAATGATGTCACTTGTTTATATGTTTTGTATTGTGTACACAAAACATTTTAATTGTTTGTGCTTATATACAGTTGCTTTACATAACCATTTATTACTATTTATTTTTGTGATATTGACTACTGTGATATTAAGTAGCTAGCTGGTTGTCTACTGTTCTAGACTTTTACATTTTATAATTGTTACACACTTCCCTTACCGCTTCTCAGCTGTACTGCCAATTGTCTTTAGAGGAACATAACTCAAGATTATTCAGTTTCTGATTTAAAGATCATGTCTAACTTCTCAAGTGCCTCTGTGAAGACACCCCTCTGCACACGTAGACATCCATGGCTCCCATGCTTCTGTGTTGCAGGCTTCAGGGATCTGTTGTGCGGCCATTTGCAGGATCAGCACTTTAAAGATAAATACACTCTGGTGGTAACTTCTTAAGCTGGCAGTCCAAGCTTCATAACACCAGATCATAATTTTGCTAGAAAAAAAATGACCTTGAAAAGTCCACGTAAGTATTGCCTTTGATTTGCAATAGGAAAGGGGGTTTTTTAGCTACAATTATGTCTTCAGTTATCCAAATATAAAAGCAGAAAGGTTGAATGTTAGGTCTGTAGAAATTCAGTTTCAGTACTCCTATGGCACATGTTGTATTCCTTGCATTTCAAAAACGGGCTGCCATGATCCACTGAGGTGGAACAAGTCCAGTTGTTCCATTTCTTCAAGAGCTGAATAGAAAGCCTGTAATGTCACTGGCAACAGCAGGCCCTGATGATGCATCTGGTGGTCCAAACAAAAGGATCTGCAGGCACTGTTACTTTCTTTTGTTAGCATTTGTGACTCTAAGTATTAGCCTTAGGATAAGGGGGGGAACTTCAAGAATGATCTAATTGCAGGTCACCGAGAGATGTTAAATGGACATGTCCCACAATATACCCTGCAGTAGTTCACTTGTTGCCAGGCTGTAAAGTCCAAACGTGGATACAGGCAGACTGTGGCATGAAGTGTTGACAGCCTTGGCCAAGTCAAGTCCACTGCTGCCCCACCATGCACAAATCCAGTCATTTTATCACAGAAGGTAATCAGCTGGGCTCTCACTTCCAGGAGTGTGGCTGTGGCGCCTTTGTGTTCGGGATCCCCAGCTGGGAGCAGGCGGGTGTCGGTCGGCGGGAGGTGAGCAGCTGTATTGTACGTTACCCGCTGATCCTGCTGTCAGCGTGTTCTGTTACTGTTATTAAACTGTTTTTATCTCAACCCGCGAGTCTCCCTTTGCCCCTCCGATTCCCTCCCCGTTCCCAAGTGGGGGCGAGGGTGGGTGAGCGGCTGCAGGGCATTTAGCTGCTGACCAGGCTCAAACCACGACAGGTTCTCTACAACAGAAAAATGTAACGAAAGGTACCTAGCAGAAGGTGAGCATTTTATTTATGTGCAAACGGGTAACTGTTTGTACTTCAAACAAGTCACTTGGCACAACTGGGCTGCCAACCCAGAGTAGAATGTGAAGTGAGTTAAGAAGGAGCAACTCGTAACGAAAGGGCGAGCGCTGGTGCCGCGGGCAGCACAACCTCGCTGGCACGGCCCTGCACGAGGGTGCAGTCAGGCCCCGACGCGGCTGCACCTCCTCCTCCGGTGCCCAGGGCTAGCGTGGCCGCGAGGCCGCGGGCCAGGCTGAGCGGAGGCGTGAGGCTGGCTCTCGATCCCCTTCGGCACGGGGGGCGGTGGGGACCAAAACGGCGGCCGGGTTCCCTCCCCGGCGCCCCCAGGGACAGCCCCGCCGCCGCTCCCCACAAACCCACCGCAGCCTCGCCTCAGCCAGCCCCAGCTGCGGCAGGAGGCTGGCAGCTGCCCGGCCCCGTGGGCAACCTGCCGCGCCAGCCAGGAAGCCACCCGTGTTTTTGCCCAGGTCGCCTTTCTGCGGAGGCTGTGCCCCGAACCGGCTCTGCCACGGATCCCACCCGCGCTCTGCCAGCAGCCAGCGAGGGAGCGGGACCAGACGGCTATGGCGAACTGAGTCAGGTTGAACTGCGTGCAGCAGCAGCCCAGTCAAACTGGAATGCTGCATTTTGCTCCCTAAATCACAAACCTGCACGCTTCCAGCGGTCACTGCCCAAGCTCTTTAAAAAGATCTAAGCATAGTGTTCTATTTTTCAAGGCCTGTCTGTGATTTTTTTTTTTTTTTTTTTGGTGCAACATAGCAGTACATGATTCAGACTAGGCTGCCTTTCAGTTTGATTATCTAAAAATGCATACATTTATCTCATTAACTTATTAGACTGTTCGCTTAACAGAACCAGGACAGAACAGTGAGGTCCTTTTGTTCAGTCAGCAATATACATGAAATAAGATTCCACCCAGTAATTCATGCACTGAATAAAAAAAAAAAAAAAAAAAAAGCCACACAAAAAACATTGAAACATTTAGTCCCACTTTTCAACTGAAAAAAAAGCCACCATTTGCTAAGGCTGTTCAAAGGTTAATTGTCTTTTCTATTGGGAAAAAAAATATTTTGCATTAAAAAAGGGAAGATATGCATGTGTATATATGCACAGGTAATTGACATTAAAATGTTCCTGGTGTTTGCACCTAATTATTCTGTTTGATGTTTTGTTATGGGTGTAATTGCATTGTCAGAATAAAGATACACGCAGATTTTCTTCAAAAACTTGGTACTCTGGAAAAAAATAATAGTGGTTAAGGAACTCCATTAGGGACAGAACTGTTGACTACTTGACTACCCTCTAGACACTGTGAAGTGTCTCTTGGAGGGCCAGAGACATTACCTACATGTCCATCATCACGTCATGGGGTTATTTTTCTGAACATATTTGATGTGCAAGAAAACCTGTAATTCAGAGTTGGTAAGTATGATTGTGACTGCCTTTATCCTGCTAAATGACTGATTTCTGGTAATAATAATCACAAAGCTCTGTGTGTTTCCTGTATAAGAACAAACACGGAATATTAAATAAGCAAGGTAGACAGACTTTTAAGTTACACAGCTAAAAAAATGGCTGGTACTACTCTTTAAAAAATGAGCAACATTTTTAGTGAAATCAGTATTTTGGTGTGGAAGAAATATAGCAATTGCAGAATCATTCCTAATGTTATATGCTTTTAGAAAATAAGTAGTTCTATGTTTACAATCCATTTGTAAACTATTAAGTAAATAATGCTTTACTGATTATTATGTAGAGTTTACATTTTAATATATTTAATCAGTATAAATATTTCAGAACAATGAACAACCATTTAAATTCTCAGCATGAATTTAAAATTATTTACATACCTAAGCCAGAACATTGAATGTAGGTACATCTGTAAGCATTTAATAAATAGAGCTTCAAATTACAAAAAAAAAAAATAATTGTTACAGATATATTTTTTCTTTTATTAATAATTATTCTGATTTAATTGTTGCTTCTACTGTACCAATGGCTCCCTCTTCAGGCTATTTCTCAAAAAATGCTGCTTCTTTTCATTATCTGTTAGAAATATTTCAATTTACAAAACTCCAGCTCTCATGACCATGCCTTCTACCGCAGTAAATTCCCCCTCAGTAAGCAGATGATGAAAGAACTGATGGACCAGGGATGTTGACCTGGATACTACAAATATTTAAATACAGGTGTTACTTGTCACTTTTGACCTACAAAAATTCTTAGGCATATAAAATGAATTTGTAAACAGCAGAGAAACTGATCTTGAGGGACTTCAAACGCTTGTTTTACCTATTACCCCATGCTGAAAAATATCAAGAACAATTAGACTGTTATCAAGCCTGTTCTTAATCAGATCTTTCTTAAAATTGCCAATAGTTTCCATACTCTCTCAATAACCTATGACAGTTCTTAAATGTCCTCATTAGGGTAAATATATGTATAACCAAATGTATCTTCACTAAAAATTAACGGGCCTTCTTCTTGTAGATTTGTAATTATGCAGAGGACAATTAAAATATGTATTATAATCTTGAGGTACTGGACAAAGAGATAACCTCCTGCTACCAATGTTCTGTGTGATATTTTATCTACTGATACTCATATGTTTTAAACTTTGTTCATTCATTTAAATCTTTACCAAGGCCCTGGTCATTCACGTGGGTTCTCCATTTTCATCTGATGAATGGCTTAGGCTGTAGTGACTGCTCATCCTCAAACCATTCTTACAGTCTTCACAACCCACTCCAGAACTGGCAATGCTGTGTCATAAGGCTGACAGATTAGGCAGTGCCTAATTGGCTAAATGGAACAGTAAATTGTTAGGACTAACTAGAATGCCTGACTGTGCCATATATACACTGTATGACTGGAAGAAGTCAGTGAAACTCCAAATATATTCACAGTGGGGTGTTCTCTCCTCCTGACACCCCCCCACGATGGTCCTGAAGAATGCTAAATGCTGTTTAACTGATACACCTTGGCCTACTAAAAGATATTGTGCAATCGTAATATAAATGGTCATCCTGTATTTTTAAAATCATTACCAACTGGAAAAAGCAACTGCAGCCCACTACAGATGTCAAATGATTCTTTAGACCACCCTTCTTTCATTTTATTAATTGCACGACTCTAGCTTTAAAAAAGGGGGAAAATATAAAGTGTTTCAATATTATGATTTCTTCAACAGCTTACGAACTACTAAGATCTTTTACAAATTCCCCCCCTCTCTCCCTTGTTCAGCTGTTTCCTTTCTGAACTGCATCTTCTGGTAACACTGACAGAAATGCAGCCAACTGCTTGGAGAGTTCGTATCACCTTCAGATAACAGCGTTAGCGAATGACTGCTGTGCACTGTCTCATCCAATCCGTCCTTTCTCACACCTTCAAACCGCCCTTTCCCCACGGACGAGAGCCGATTCTCACTGCACTGCCCGCGCCAACTGAGACTGTAAACCACCAGTTTATTTCACGCACACCCCTGCGCTGTACAAGCTCGTAATCGCGCAACCCAGCACCAGGAGCTGCCGTAGCAGAGGCCACATGCACATGAGGCTTTGCAAAGTGCAAGTGACGGGGCAGTTTTGAGCACTTCAAATGTGGCCTCTGCCGCCTCCTGCCAGCACCGCCTGCCTTTGCTGGCCCGAGACCCGGGGCTGTGACTGCACCGGCACCCACACCCTCAGCCAGGAGGGTCAGTGCCAACCCTGGACAACCCCTCGGGGCTCCTTGTTAGCGGTTGCAATCGGGAGCAAAACTTATCTACACAAAGCAGGTAAGAAGGCACTCCTTTATTCCAGCGCGGGGGAACATGGGGGGGATAGCTCCACCAAAAACTTGTTCACCGACAGGTACAAAGCACAACATGTTTATACACTTTTTCAGTAGTCATGGTTACTTAAGATCAACAAAATCCATAGTTTAATTTGACCTTATTAATGATTGACTTTACCTATATTCCTGTTCTACAGAAATCATTGGTCAGCTTTACTGATTAATTTTAATAGAATGAGGGGAGGGTAATGATTAGCATATTCATGTTATTTTCTGGAAATCATTATCATATGTGAATGTATCTACTGCATGTATGGTTATGTTGGACAGGGGTTCTCTGGTGGTCGTCAACAGTCTTGCTCACTGTGTGTGATAACTGAACTCCATCCTTGCCCATGCTCATTTCATCCTTTGGCTGATCTTCCAAACCAAACCCAGTATCTTCTGGTACCTATTGTTTTGACTCTAGGTCCATAACCGGTACCCACTGTTTTAATTCAGAGTCCATAACGATTCTTATAGTGTTCAAGGCATACACCATCCTAGCTACCTACTCCTAAGGGCCTTAGGGTGCTTTATATTCTCCTAACTGCTATAGCTCCATTTTAAAATCAAAATAATATTATAGGATTCAAGCTATTTTATTAGGGTAACTGCAACACTTCCTTCCCTCGGCACCACGGCGGCTGCACCCCGGGCCCTTCCCGGCGAGGAAACCGCGGGGATGGGGGAGCAGCAGGGCGCCGCCGCCAGGCCCGAGCAGGGGAAGATGGCGGCGCGCGCGCGCCGGCTCCTCGCGGTGGCCGTTGGGCGCTGCCCCTCGCGGCGGCGGCGGCACGCGACGCCGGGCGCTCGGACAGCACCTCGCCGGTTCCCGCCCCGGGGCCGCGTCACGTGAGCGGGCCTCGCCCGCCTCCCGCCCCGCGCCGGGCGTGACGCAGAACGGCGAAATCTACGGCGCGCCACTGGTGACCAAGATCATCACAAGCGGAGGCGGACGGGTCCCCCCGCGCGGTAAGCGCTGCCGGACGGGACGCGGCCGCTTCGCCCCGCCGCTCCGCGCTGCCGCTTCGGACCATCGCGGGGTTGGCGGGTGGGGCCGCGGGGCCGCGGCTGCCCGGCGCCCGGGACCGCGTCTCCTCTCGGGCTTTTTGGGCCTCTGTGCTACCGTCGTTTTTTTTTTTTTTTTTTTTTTTTTTTCTTTCGGTCCTGGTGGGCGGGCGGCCAGCGGCGCTCCGCCGGGCCAATCCCGTCCCTCGTCCCTCCCCCGCTGCACGCTGAGTGGCTGGGGCGCCGAGGGCGGGAAGAAAGCCCTGCGCGCTCATTGGCTGCCTCAGCCGGCCCGGGCCGCGGCACTTCCCGTCCGCTCTGCCGCGGGCGGGGGGGGGGGGAGCGGGGAGAGCGGCGGGGGGGCGCGTGTGCGAGCCGCGAGAAGCGGGGAGCGCGTGCTTCGCGGCTCCGGCTGGCGCACGCGGTGGGGGCACCTTCCCCTTTCCGCCTCCCCCCACCCCTTCCCCGCAGTAGTGGGGCTTGCCGGGGCCGCTGCGCATGCGCGGCGGGGCGGGGCCGTGGCCGCCCGCGGCTCCTTCCCCCCCCCCCGGCGTGGGGCGCGGAGGGGACACCGGCGGCGGGAGGGGAGGTGCTGGCCTTGCCCCTCCTCCCTCCTTTCCCCCCCCCCCAGTTGTCGCCCCTGCACCGCCGCGCCCACGCGTGTGCGTGACCGCTGCCTGTGCAGCGCAGGCGCGCCGCGGCGTGGGGCGGACCCTGAGCCGTGGCCGTGGCTCGGCCTCCCCCCGCGCGGCCAGGGAGGCGTGACTTGTGGCGTGGTTCGGCTCGACCTGGAGTGCTTTTTGCCGCTCAAACCCCGCGTTTTCTTACTCTCCCTTCCTTCCGCGAAGGGCGTTGTAGCGCAGGTGGGGGTGAGCTGGGGAAGGTGTGCGGATGGCAGGCAGTGACAGCGCATGCGGCGGCAGGAGCTCTGTAAGCAGTTCTGAAAAGTGGTAAAAAAACAGTTGTGGCCGTTTCCCCCTTACTCTGTTTAAATCACCGAACAGACCAGTCTCTGAGTCACGGTCGCCTTCTGTGCTCTCACGGTCTTGTGATTTTCAGCATGGTTTTGTCGTGTTTACGGAGGTAGGGGACTTTGAGGAGACCTGCCTGATCGCACAAAGGAAAGCAAGTTCCCATAAATAGCGTAGTCAGTTTTAACTTTATTTCTAAAGGGGTATGAATCTTCAGTAGAAAAGGACATTAAACCAAAACTAGCTGTTTCATTTGGCCTTTGAGGGATCAACTGTGGTTATCAACTTGTTTAACTTGATGTTATGACAGGTTTCCAGTTGCTCCTTCAAGTAATTGGTGTGGCCTGTGAACAATGTTTGTCTTAAATATGCTGTTAGTTATGGGCTAAGAAAAGGAAAAAGCATTTAGTTTGTGACCTGTATGCTGTAGCTGTTGGCAATCTCAGAATTCACGTGGTTACAGTTATAATCCTTGTTTTCTTGTACCCTTTATTCTTTGTGTAGTTGTCCTGATGCAGACTTGTAAGACCTTGGGTTTGTTATGCATTCACGTTCATCTTATATCATACTCAGCATGATGGTAACACCTAGGGAGTAGTAAATAATGGGAATCCAAAAGTGCAAGGGTAACAGTGGCAGGAGTGATTTGCTGATGGTGCAAAATCATAATAGACTAACGTATAATTTAAAAATCGGTTGTAATTCGTTGTGATTCTTACCTTAATAATGTAAAGGTGTGGCCTGTGAAGACTATAAATTTTAATTTTCCATTCCTATATCAGAACACAAGTAATCAAGATGTTTGCATGAGGCTGGAGCTTTGGATGTTGGGATCTATATTTTTCCCAGGTCACACCTCTTCATGAAAGATGAAGACAATTACAGGCTTCAGTTTGGTCTCTCCTGCAATCTCCTAGACTATTCACAGCAAGTTACATTTATCACAGAAGTAACATTACAGTCATTCCGCCCTTATTTCATAAATTATTTCAGCATGGACATATAATCAGATTGTAGCTTTTATATATAAAATATGGAGCCTGGCAGTAATTGTATAATCCATACATTTTAAAAAAAGTCAAATGCACTGATGTGACAGCATGATGATGGACTGTGACTTTTTCAGTATGTTCAAACATGTCAGTTTTATTAGTATTTTGGGAAATGTAATTCAAACGACCTGAGTTAAATCCTTTACTATCATTCTTCTGTAGGAACTTTTGTATAGTAACAGCATCAAAGATTTCTAATTTATTTGCATGGAAGTTTTCTTTGTTAAAAACTTATTAAAAACTTGAGCTGTGTTGTCTCCTTTTATAGAAAAGCATTACTTGGAGAAAGAATGTGTGTGAAGCAGATGTCAGTCACCATATTCCATTAAACCCAATCTTTTGTAATGAAGAACAGCATTTTTGTGTTAGTGTGTGCAACATAAAGAAAAACATAGCTCTGCTTTCCCTATTTTTTTTTTTTTTTTAATCTTTTGGACATACACAGATTTGTGGTTTTGTGCATGAGCTAAAATTTACAGAGAGACTGGTATAAGAAATGTGCTTGAACTGGAACTGTTGAGCTGCTCCTACATTTGAATTTCCTAAGATGGTTTAGAATTTAAATGGTCTCTTTCTTGGGGAAACAAAAAGGCTGCACTGGATGGATGACTGCATCACTCAAATAAAAACATTGGTTTAAGATATGTCTGGTTTAGTCATTCATTAATTCATAATTAATGTCACAGTATTATGGTGCATGTTAAAATTACTATGCTCACTTTCTAGACTGCACATCCTGGGTTACAGGTTATACACATCACCAAAAATAGGGCTTTGGGGGGAAGACAAGATGACGTGAGTCAATAGAGTGGCTGCTGTTCTTCCAGTGACTCTTTTTTAAATTTTTTCAAGGGTCATGGTGGTGGGGAAGGAAAGCTGCTCTGTTGTTCACAAAGCTAGCCACGAGGCTTTTAGTTCTGTGCTTTGTATTATAGGAGGAGTCAAACAGAAATAGTACTTTCATTTTGAGAGATTAATAGTCAGCAGCTGGCCAGAGGAGCACTTTTGGTTATTATCGTACCCCAGAAAGGTGTTGTTTTGTGTTGGGCTAGCATTGCTAGCTCGAGGTAGCACAGCTGCCTGGTGGTGCCTGAGGTGGGGCTGCACTGGGCGCCTGGCCCGCAGCAGCACAGGTGTGGAAGTGCCACTTCCCCCAGGAAACGACTTGGGTGGAATGAGCACAACAAACAGTGGCAGTTGTTGGTGGACACAAGTGTGTGTAGGAAATGATCAGTATGCCTCACTGGTGATGGGTAGTGCTAATAAGGGCCATAGCATTAACTGTGGACCTCTTTGAGAGAATGAATTAGGAGTAGGGCAGCACAGGAGATGGCATTGCAAACCACTTAAGTGTTGCCTGGCCCAGGGTGTCAAAGTTCACATGAGATCTCTCTGATAATGCCAGGGTGGTTTAATCTTTGGTCTGTCTGCCTTTGCAGTGGACATTCTTACAGCATTACACAAGAGTGTATGAAAGTTTAAATGAAATATACCTACGCCTACTTTTCTTCCAAACTGGATGCTTTACTTTTGTCATTTTGGCCTGTGCTGAGACATAAGCTCAGAGTGTTTATTAGCCTGTGTGCATAAAACCAGTGAAGAAGCAAAAAATGTAGACATTGTTCTTGTAATCTTTAATTTCTCACCTGCAGAAATTTCAAAGACATCTTTTGCTTTGCACAAAGTTGTATGTTTAAAACAGGGGAACTGTACCTGCCTTGTTGTTCTGCAACTGTGAATTCTGGTGATCCCATTTCTGTCATCTGACAGTGAAGGGTCTGTACTTAAAGAGTCTATAGCCCATTCCAGGTGTTCATGTTAAATATACCTGGAAGTCTTATTTTACTTAATTTCAGTTCTTCAGCATGTGAAGATGAAAGAAGGTTGTGTCCCAAACATATTAAATGGCAGCAATATATAGCTTTAGAGCAAAAGGAAGTCCAGTTACCTTTTTTCTTCAATATCAAAACTGCAGTAAGTGCTAGCCAGTTCACATGCTTCTTTACAAAGAAATAGCCCAACTACCATTTAGAAACATTCAGTAATGATGTTCCAAAAGTAAAATGCTTGTCTACATGACTCATGACTGCTTTCCAGTCCTGCATTAGCAGAGTTGTTGACTGCTGATTTTTTGCTTTGTTTTGTTTTGGTTGTTCTACAGCAGTCTGACCTTTTTTTCTGAGTGGTCTGGGCTACCACTGAACTACTGTCTGTAACAGTATAGGTTATATTTAACTGGGCTGGGAAGCTGTGAATGTTCTTAGTTTCCTTTGGTCCTTAGTGGTGCAGGCATAAATTTGAATTGCCTCTGCCCTTCTGAGTCTAAAAATACAAGATAGTTACATGTGTGTGTGGCATACAAAATGGCCAAGGAGGAAGCACACAGAGCAGTTAGGGTATGCTCTATTTCAGTGTCTAGATCTGGATGTATATATTTCTATAGATTACTGTTTTGCTACCAACATATATATATAGATGCTTTCCTATCTGGTATTTCTTTGTCTCATTGTAGTTAAAGTTTATTGCTGTCCCGAGCTCCATCTTTGGTATTTCAAAAGTCTCTCTCAAAATACAGGTACAAAGATTTAAGAAATACATACAAATGTTGAAATTCACTGCAATTACAAGGTGTAACAAAATTAATCCAAATAGAAATACTAAGTCATCAATTTATGTAAGAAATCATTGTTTCATGTGATATTTTTATCATGGAATCTGTACAGTCATATAGTATACAAATATTTCTGTAGGAAACATTCCAGCCGGAAGTTTGAAGAGTGTAGAGATCCTGAAAAGAGTTCTAATTCAAGCAAAGACAGAAATGAACTGTTCTGGTGCCATTTGGGTGGCCTTGAGCTCTGGTATGACTTTATACTTGTGTACATGTGAGTTCTCTCTTACAGCAGGCTTTCAAGCTTGGGCTTGCTCTGGAAGAGCCTGTGGCCTGTGCCCATTTCTATTTGTTGGCTTAGTGGTTGGGTTTGTTTGCTTTTGGTATGTTAATAGAACATGTTTGCTATAAATGTATGAGATAGTCCACCCAGAGTTGGTTTAAAGACACACCTTAGCAGGAGGAGGCTTGCTTACTCTACCTGTACCAGTGGTATGTAGCATGTTGGCACCACCGACTTCTGTGGTCAAGGGAAGAACGTGAACAGGAGTGACCTCGTGGTCTCGGTTCATGTGAGGGAGCATCAGACTCGCTGCTCATGTGCTGCCTGGGGGCTTTTGTGCCTCTGGGAAGCACCACACTGGCTGTACGGTGTGCGTGCTGCAGCCGAGTCGCGTGCCAGCGGTGTGCCCAGAGCTTGCTGGAAATGCTGGGTTTCCTGCTCGTGTTCTGCACCCATGTAGGAAGTCCCATGTGGCCGAAAAGCCTCAGATTTCCTGGTGCGTGGGGTGCGAGCAGTAAGCTCAAGGCTTCTGAGGAGCATGTCTTGATGTTCATGTGATGCCCAGCATATGTGCCCGTCTTTCTCCCCAAGAACCATGGCGTAGAAATATGGCACTTTTGCACTTTGCAGTCCCATGTGGCTTGTTAACAAGAAAGAAATGCCTGTTGCGTGCTTGTCTTCCACCGAATGTATAAGTGAAATCATATGTTATATATAAGATGGATTGTTCCAGATATTTGGGAAAAGGGTAGCAAACTCCAGAAATTCAGTAATGGCAACCTGTTGCTCTCTCCTAGTTCCTTGCTGTGTAACGCACCTTCGCAGGTGTGTAATGACATTGGATTTGGGACACTGGATATGCAGTAAAGACAGCACTGATCTTGTGTTTTGTTATTTGTGTGATTTGTTACTTTTATCTTCTTCACTTCCCGTTTTCAGTGCCAGTGAAGTAAAAGCTGTTTCTTTTCATGCTCCCCATGTGAGGCAAACCTAGATTTATCTTACTTTTTAAAGGGAAAGGAGTTCTTGCCTTACGTCATATAAATTGATGATAGGATATACATTTTTGAAAAGTCAAAATGGAAAAATAAAAAAATCTAAAAGCATCCATAAGGTGCAGCTTGTTTGTTTGTTTTGGCAGCTCCAGAATAAAGTGCAATGAATACTAAAGACAGCTACTTTAGCATGTGTATCCTTTACTGGGCACAGCCTGATTGTCGTGAGTCAGAGCTAATTTTTTTTGGACTGGATCTGGTGCTAGCATAATATTGAAGTTCAAAGATACACTACATAAAAATGTTTTCTGGATGTTGTCTTCAAAGTCTGCCAACTTATTTTCTATTGTTTTGAGTTTTATTGGTACAACAATGGACTGTTTTGAATTGCATTTTTTTTTTTTTTCCTCCTGTTGTTCGCATTTTCATTTTAAATTATTTACAAGTCTGAGGCTTGGAGATGAGAGCTTAATGAATGCTTTTAAAAATAAAACCTTCTTCTTCAAGCATGTTATGCTTCATGTTTTGAATTTATAACTCAAGCCTTAATGAACAGTTTCATAATTACTCTCATTGTAGAATTTATGAGCTGTCCTATTTACAAGTTTTACCTATACAGATAATTCCTGTTTACCTTAAACGAACTGTTCTTGTTAGCAAGCTTAAACTGCTAATTAAGGGTAATACTGCAATAAATACTGTCAAACCTTTTAACAAGGCAAAGGTGCAATATTTAGTTTTTGGGCCTTCTCCTGGTACATTCCATGTAAGAATACAGAATGTTGTGGTTTTTGATATGTCGTATACATATCAAGTTAATAAAAACTATTGTAGGGAAAAACAGTGGCCTGTAGGTCCTTAAAAGAAGAAGGCTCACTTCTGTCTTGCATTTAGGGTAATATGTTGGTGCCTAAGTGCTATAGTGTTGCTGCGAGCCTTGTTGTTGGGAGGTTTCAGATGGCAGAAAGAACTCCCCATGCCTTCATGTATATGCGTACGTGGTGTTTTGTTAACAGTTAAGTTATTCTGCTGAAAAAATAGTAGGACAAGCAGTAGTTGCTTTGTTTTGAGTGTACATTGATGTAATTTAATCAGGAAGGAAAGAAAACATGGGACTAGAATTTGATGTCATTTACCTGACTATAAATTGGAATATCTCCATTTAGTTTAACAGAATTTTTTCAATTTGAGTCAAAATGATTAAAATCAGAACCTGACACAAACTCTTCATCTCATAATTTGTGCATAAGAAATCAAATAAATAAAATAGGATTTTTTTTTTTTTGTCCAAGTTTTACCCCAAAAAAGAGGTTGGTTATCGATCAGAGATTTTGTAATACAGTGCTGTTATTTGCTGGTACCAGGAACTTTGCAGATATGTTGTATGAAAAAAACATTTAAAAAAATTTTTTTTAGTTGTTTTTGATTACCCATTAATTGTCAAAGACACAGACGATTTGAGAGCCATTCTAAATCTAGGTGGCTTGAAAATTCTTGACAAGTATTTCTTTGACTTCGTTGTGCGTGCCTCTTACGATATCTGCAGAGGGTTGTATGTAGGCTTTGTTCCCGGTCTGATTTGCTTTGTGTCACCCAAGTTGTGATAGGGATGGCAACCTGAGGAAGGGAGGAGAGGAGGGACTGAATAGAAAGTTGACGTTGGTCTGATGTTGGAGGTGTCCCTTGTGCTGCTCTGAAGCAGACATCTGATGAGACATTAAGGAGCTCCTTCTCTCAAAACCCAAGAATCCTTCTTGGGCACAAGGTTATTAGCTACAGTAGATGGTTGTTTGGAGAGGACAAGTAAAAACCTGACAGTGTGTTTTGCTAGCTCTGTTTAGGCTACTCAGTTTCCATTTCCAGGTAAAAAACATGATGAGCTTTGCAGGTGGAGGTTGACTTGCAGGAATACCCTCTCTTTTTCTTCCTTCAGTTCATCATGATCTAAGACGTTGCTGGTATCAATAAAATGTATTTTGAGGTACAGTGTTGAATAAACTTTTTTTTTGGTCAGAGAATGGGTACCTTTGTATTTTGTATGCAAAGGGTATACATCCTCTGAGGGGATAGGCTTCTGAAGAGGCGGCATACAGGCAGAGGTAATATTTTACACCAGCTACAATGATGGAGAAGTAGGCAAGCGTTCAGGCACACGTGCCTGTTTTCGAATCTGCTACTGATACTAAAATAATTATAATATACTTGAAAACAAAATTAATCTCTGAAGTTTATACTTAAATGTTTTATGAAAGTGCAGGAATGTAAGGAGTGTGTCTTTAGGGAGTCAATATTTTATTTATACATCTGTTACAAGTACTCAAATGTCATTAGACTTGTAATTACAGAGTTTTGGGTGACACCTAATCTAACTGGCAGTGCTGAGAAAACTTAAATTGATGTCACTGTGGCCATGGTTTAATTTTGATTTTATTTTTAAATTATTTTTCATCCTTATAAGTTATGTTTCTAAGCTCAATGTTATCTGTTTTGGGAGAGGATAAATACTTTGCATAATATTGAAATTTTGTTTTGAATAAACCACCTAGAAAGCACAGAAAAAAAAAAAAAAAAAGGAATGGTATGTTCCCTAAAATAAAATTGCAGCACGAATTTTGCTTTATAAAAGAAGATGCTCATAGTGCTGGAATTTTCTAGACCACTGAATTGCCAGGCATAAATAATTACATAATTTCACACTTTGCAGTGAAGTCAGACCCTGATTAAGGAGTTGACAGCCTGAGGGAGTCCGTTCTTTGACAGTGATGTCTGTATTCTAAATTTGTAGAGACTGCATCTAGGAAAACCAACTGAGCTTTAAGCGCTTTGCTTTGAGTAAGAACCCTTATTGACAAAGGGAGAATATTATTGTTCTTAAAAAAGTTTTCATACTTTAAATGCATAGATACTTCAGCTTTTCTCCTTTCAGCTAGCATAGATTTTGCTGATACTAGGTCTTCTCGCTGTCTTGGCCCTGACTGTCTTTCAGTATGTTTGATATTCATATTTCTTTTTTATTCCTTCTTCCTTGCTGTGCTTTTTTTCTTCCTTTTCTTAAACAAATAGATAATATGGTAATACGAAGTCTAATAGGAAAAAGGCATTGTTTAACTCAGTTGGGGTACTACTAATCCAGTCACCAAATGTAACCATAACACAGCATGCATTTTAATTATTAAATATAATGGAAACTTTGCATTTTAAATCTAGAGCTATAAACTACTTGTTTGAAAATGCAACGTTCAGCACTATGATTTTAGCTTGTAGTGAATTACAGGGCAGTATTCTTTGATCAGTTATTACAAGTTGAAGATTAGTAGCATTCAGTGCTTCTGTTAATTTTGAGAATACATATAGGAGTCACTGCAGGTCAAACTGAAGTTCAGTCGCGTATATTTTTAATGATTTAGTGAGCTGGCTGGATAAAGCAATGTATAGCTAATACAGTCATGCCAGTCATTCCAAATAAGGGTAATTAAAGGCACATTTTCAAGACTAGTACTTCCCAAAATTCCAGTACTTGTAAAATATACTATATTGTTGAGGTTTTGCTTTTAGATATTTGTTTGAATAGTTCTACAGTGTTCCTAATGCTCTTTCAATGTCCTTCCACTAAATAATAACTGGCAAGTAGAACAACTAGTAAATATTTGCTTATGTTCTTGTAATGAGTACATTTTAACCATGAATTCTAATAAATATAATTAATTCAAATAGAAATAATCTTGTTGTCTATGCACTTTTTAACATAAAAAAAAACCCCTCTTAGTGTGAATGTGGATTTTACTGAATCATCATGAAAATTTACTAATCCCTGCATGATATGTGCAGGCTTGAAGATCTGCTGTTTTCAGAAGTAGAAGACATGACATTATCGAGCAGCTCCATCCAGTAGGGCTGGGGGAGACTCTCCTTAGGTGTCTGCTTCGGGATGCTAGGACAGCTGGCGTGCCATAGATACAAGAACAAGGCTTCTCAGATTCGTCAGGGGTAGATAGTACGGTATTAGCTCCAGTCAGTATCTTCTTTCTTTTGTCCAGGTTGCTACACGTAGCAGCTCTCCTTTTCTGAGTTTAGGACTTGTGCTCGCTGTGTTTCTGCTCTAGCTGAGGAGGCTCTCCCATGTGTGTTGAGCAGGAGCTGTTTTGTTTTTTTTTTTTTTTTTTTTTTTTTTTGTGTGTATTGTGTGTGAGATACCAGTACTTAACTCAGGACTCCAGATCTCACTTCTGATCCAGATGTTTTAAAGCTTGTCACCCCTGGCTTAAGTGATTTTGGACTGTTGAATTTTGGGAATCAAGTGCAAATTTTTGTTCCATAGGGCCACCTGAACCCTTAGAGCACCCTTGTCACCTGGATCAGCCTTCCCTTTCCCTTCAACTTTTTCCTGTTGATGATCTGGCATAAATTCTATAAAATGGTGATGTGGTTTAGGCCCAGCTGGCAACAAAGCAGCATGTGGCTGCTTGCTCACTCCTCCCCCACTAGTGGCATGGGGAGGAGAATTGGGAGAAAAAAGGTAAAACCTCATGGGTTGAGATAAGGTCGGTTTAATAGAAAACAGAAGAAGAGAAGAAAACAGTACTAATAAAAGAATGTATAAAGTGGCCGATACACAATGCAGTTGCTCAGTATCCCATGCTCAGCTCTTTTCAAGCAGAGATCTGTCCTGGCTGTTCCCCCTCCCTGCTTCTTGTGAAAATTAACCCTATCCTATGTCCCAGGACATCCACCCCTTATTCTACACCATCCACATCATGAACAGATGCTACACTTTCCAATTATTTACCACCACCTTTTTTCCTGTCCTTGATATATGACACAGATGTCATTGCCTTAGTCTGTGGGCCCTCCCTCTAATGTGTCTGTTGAATTTATTTAATCATACATACAGATTGGTTCCACCCCTTTATAGCTTGATGGCATTAGGGTACACTGTGCACCAGTGTCCACCAGGGCCCGTGGTTTGATCCACTCCTATGGATCTGATGTACCAGGCCATCGAATCCACAGTCCAATAAACCTGGTTGTCCCCGTCCTCTACCTGGCTGGAGGCAGAGCCCCTCTAATCCTGGTCATAGTATTCATTACCCACTTCTTGTAAACATGAACCCACAGTCCCTTTAAGAGGATAAGAAATGAGATCAGCCCTTCCACTCTGTTTGGGGGACTGCCTGCTGGAAACTGGAGCGACATCTTTCCAGGAAGAATCCCTTTTTGGGATTGTTTTTTCTTTCAAATCATGTACTTGGGAATCTAGGGTTGAGATAGGTTTTCCATCCCATTTCCTCATGTCCTTTCTGTGGTCACACAGGTGAAACCACCAGGTAGCCTGTGGTGTATACCATCTATATTCTCTCTATTGAGCAGAGGAACGCCTACTAATAGCTGAGATGTGGGACTGTACAGGTGGAGAGTAGGACATATCCTCTCTGAATTGCTGGAACTCCTGGGACAGTTTCTCTACAGCCGAGACACGGGCCTGTAGGGAGGAAGAGAGATTTCCTTTATATTGCCTGAGTTGACCAGTCAATTCATCCACCCATTGTCCCTTGCATTCTTTCCAGGACATTACGGCCAATGAGTTGGCATATAATGGCAGCGCACTTCGTAGAAACTTCCACCACATGGGTTGTGTGCACTGGACTTCATCTGTGAGTAACTGCTCATTATCTGGATCATTATAGATCACCTCCAGCACGGCTAATTCCCTCAGGTACTGGATACCTCTCTCCATGGTGGTACACTTGCCTGGGTGACATGTAACATCTTCCCTGAAGGGAAGGGGTACCTTTCCTTCACGCCTGACCAAAGTAACCTCCAGAAGCTGAGGGTTTGTGTCTTTCTTCCAATCACCTTGTCAATGCCCCCTTCCTTAGGCAGGGATCCCAGCTGCTTGGCTTCCCTACCCTCCAATTCTAAGCTACAAGCCCTGTTTTCCCAGCATCGGAGCAGCCGAGTAGCAATGTGCTCATCTGGATGGCAGCTGAAATCCTTTTGCGTATCTCGCAGCTCACTCAGGGACAGGGATTGGGTGATTATCCCTGGTTCTCTCTCTTCCCCCTTTTCTTGTGATGCCCCTGGTTCACCTTCATCCCTCACTGAGCAAACTGATTTTTTTCTTATTTCTTCTTCTGTACAGAGGCAACTGATACTGGCACAGGTTGGTTCTCTGGTTCAGTTGCTGTGCCTGCTGCTGGGGTTTGAGTAGCTGCAGTGCCTGTTGTTGGGGTTGGCGTAGCTGCAGTGCTTGTCGGTCTGTTTTCCCCGCCTTTCCCCTGAGGATGCTGCCTATTACCGAGCAGTGTTTGGTAGATACTGGCCAGGGCCCAGCACAGTGTAGTAAGTTGTGCCTCTTTGGAATAGTCACAGCATCTTCTTTTCAAATATTCTATCACTTCATCAAGGTCCTGTAGTTGTTTGGGACTGAAATTCCAAACCACTGGGGGTAAAAATTTCTGCCCACATTGTCCCACATACCATGTCACCCATGACTATCCAGCCTTTAAGCAGATCTCTGGGTGGCATTCTTAAAAAAAATTTTGTGCAACCCTAAACAAGACCAGGGACCCATTGAGGATACATAGCAATAACAGCATGCTGTCTTGAACATCCCATGATTGTTCAAAATTCTCCGAAACTGTGTTAATTAGCCTGAAGGAGAAAGTATACCCCCCTGTCTTCCCCATAGATTGGATGTGATTACTAATAAATTTTTATGGGCTTGACAACAATACCGCATACAAATACCAGCTTAACCTCATGACCAGTGATGTAATGATATCATAAGTTGACATTACGCAGTACAGCAAAATGATAGTCCTGATCCCTCTCCCAGAGGTGATAAACCTGACCAGCAAATACATAGTGCATATAAAGACTTACATAACACCATCCTGTGAGCAAATGAACCAACATTGTGACCAGCAGCTATTTGAATAATGTAAGAAATGTGTATAAGAAGTTTGTTTTAACATGTTTTTGTCAGATTTTTTGCTGTTATCTCAACCTTTCGGGCCCCGTGTTGGGCACCAAAAAGGACTGTCATGGTTTAGGCCCAGCTGGCAACAAGGTACCATGTGGCTGATTGCTCACTCCTCCCCCCCGTGATGGGATGGGGGGGAGAATCAGAAGAGAGGTAAAACCTCATAAAGGACAGTTTAATAGAACAACACAAGAAGAGAAGAACGTGATAACAACATTACTACTAATAAAAGGCTATATAAAGTGAGTGATGCACAGTGCAATTGCTCACCAGCTGGTACCGCAGGCTCAGCCTCTTTCCGAGTCACATCTCCCTCCCACTCCCAGCCAGTTCCTCCATTCATACACTGAGCAGGACTTCAGCGTGGTGTCCAGTATCCCCTTGGCTGGTTCGGATCACCTGTCCTGGCTGTGCCCCCTCCCAGCTTCTTGTGCAAATTAACCTTATCCTAGCCGAACCCAGGACTATCAGCAACTGATTTTACAATTCTACCCTTTGCTGTTGAGTCTGGTTGTTTTAAGGATGTGTTTGTCATAGAGCACTAACTTTCTCATTTTTTCTCTTGTTCCTCACTATTCATCTCTATTGCAAGTTAAACTGATGTCAAAACAATTATGATATCAATGTCTACTAGATCCTTAAAATTCGTACTTTGTAGTTATTTTTGCTTATGTACCTTCTTTCTGTGGCAGGAGGGTGTGTAGGTAATATCTTTCTACTGCGTGTTTTTTTGTTTATACATATTTTGGAAATACTTTCTGCTGTCTATGTGTGCCAGATTAATTTAATTCAGCAAAGAATCTTGATGTGAAAGATGTTTTTTTTTTTTTGTCTGTGACCACCTCCAAGCCTGAGTCACTGTAGAGAAGAATGAATTTGTAAATATTAACTCATCTGTATTGTTCTGGGAATGGGTTGCAAACTATGTATACTGGCCACATGGACGGTAGTTAAAGAACTCCTAATAGAGAGCCTTTTCTGATGAATAAAGGTAGTTACATAGTAAATAAAGTCTGCCTTTGAACCAGTGACCTTGGTGGTTTCCTTTAAAGGAAGGAGTGCAGCGCTACCTGGGGCAGCCCTGAGTATTTCTGAATATCAGGTCTTTGCCAGCTTCCCTTTTGCCCCCCAGACAGTGACTGCAGGCACCCACCTGGCATGGCTTAGTTGTTGCTCCTGCCAGCTTGACCAACTCACCAGTTGCATTGTGCGAACCAAAGCAGGGTTTTGCTCCCTTGCTACTTATTTCTTTTACTTTCAGACTGTAAAATGGGGGCTCTGAAAATGAAGGCATATTTTACTTTTGTGCTTTTTGTTGTGCTCTAGGGGAAAGCTGGAAAAGAGATATTGGTAGTAGGGAATAGTCTAGGTTGTAGCTTACACCTTAAGGTGGTAGGTTGCTTGTCTCTTGTTGCCTTATTCCATGCTTCATTTTGCAGTATACCTTCTTATGCATGAATTGTTGTCCATGCTGTATTAAATAAAGCCCTTTTTATACCCTTAAATCCTTAGGCTTCCATGAACTTCTGATGTTTTTTGGCTGCCTTTTATCTTTCTGTTGTAGTTTTCATTTCACTACATGTTATCCAGTCTCCAGTACCCGAATTCTTAAGTCTTGGTCCTTTTAATTGGGAGAAACCCTTTATTATATGCTATTTCATCTATTGTTAATTTTCAAGATGTGCTGGTTTGTTTTACCTTGTTTTTTTTTCTCATGCAGATGATTTTAATGCTTCTTGCTGTTCTTGCTTATTTTCAGTTTGTCCAATTCCCAGTCATACACATGACACCAGGAGACAGCAGTAGGATAGGGATGTGAGAAATGCTCAATTGCCAATGATCAGCGGCTCAGACAGGATAAGTTGTGAAGCACTTTTTATGATGTTCTTGCAAGACCGGGCGCCCCACCAGGTGGACGCGCCTAGCAGCCATCGTGCGATGGTTTATATCTCTTACTCCCGACTGCAGGTTCCCTCCCCTGATTCCTCACTGGCTGAGCACCGCAGGGTGTACAGCCTTCCCGAACCGCCTCCTGACACGCCTCTTCATGTATGTGTTCATACATGTTCATGGAAATGAACCTTGGCTGTCTCCAGGGCGGAGAAGATAATATACATGAGCTCATCACGCAAGAGTACTAAGACGAAAAGTTCGAAATTTCAGGTTCCCCAAGCCTTTGGGTATCTCCATCCACCTAACACTAGTTCCGAGTACTGGGTCATGGCTGTTAACAAAAGGACCGCTTATCTTCTGGCCAACAGACCAGGTGTGAATTGCGCCTCCCTTATCAGGCTTGTTCTACGAAAACAACACTCATTCTTTCCCTTCCAGGGAGGTTTCCCTCCCCGGTGTGCCAGCCTGAACCTGGCCTGGGCAGCAGCAGGTGGAGGTCAGTACCTGGCACCCATCCGCCCGGCCAGGGGCTGTGGTGCAGCCAACTGACCAAATCCCTGCGGTTCCTCGGGCCGGTGAATGGGCTGAATTATGGTAGATGGCCCTTATTTACTGATTTAAGTGGCTAAGCATTAAAGTTTTTAGTCTGATTGCTTTTCTCCTTCTCTTCTCTCACATCCTCTCTTGCCTTCCTCCTGGAGCGGGTTTTTTTTTAAATTTGTAAAAGGAAAAGTATACCAACTCTAAGTATGAAGTGAATTTTTATAGCCGAGTTATAAATTCCAAAAACTAGGGGGTTTATAATGGAAATGCTTAGGGAGGAGAGGGGAGGGCGTGCTATAATACATATGTAACCTTTTTTCCCTCTCTTTAGTGAATAGACCGTTTAAACTAAATTAAGTAAAGGATATAAATTCTGTTGTTTCATTTTTTAATAGTTCATGGCTGATTTTATAGATAAAAATTACATTTAACAATAAATATGAAGAAGAATTTATACAGCCTGTTCTAGTTTGATATGGAACAGCAAATCCATTTCTCTGTAGCTGTAAAGAAAATTCATTATAATGTCTTTGATTGTAAGAGATGGCTTCATTGTGATTAGTTACACTGATAATAAAACAACCTTTTTACAAATGGCACAAGATACATGAGATCTCATGTGTCTGCCTTTTAATAGCATTGAATTTGTGCATTTGCTACCTTTATTCTGTAGTCCTTTTTTCATTTATAATTGGGCACTTTTAAAATCTACAAGTTATTAAAAATAGTGTAATATAGCTTAATTTTTCTTTTGAAGCATTCTGGAGAAGGCGCTATTAATGCAGCTAAGCATCCTTAATTGTTGAGTTTTCAAAATAAAACCTAATTTTAATTACAAAAATATGTTTTAATGTCATTTTGTTCAATTCTGAATACGAAGTTTTAGGGATAAAATCGTGAAATCTGGATATCTGACATTATTTTCCAAATCCTTTTTAAGCACCTGAAGAAATATCTTCACTTGCAGATGCCCTGTTCTCAGTGACTTCAGTTGGATTTAGACTTTTGTAGGTATTACAGTAACTTAAAACGCAGGTATTAGGATGCCTACTAAGCAATTAAGAGTCCAACTGTATGCATTTGGGAGGGGATTTTGTGAGGAATTCATAGACACTGAAGGAGTATTTATTTGTTTTTTTTTTCCATTGTACATCCATCTGAGAATACTTAGATATCCTTAGCACAGTAGTGCAGAATGAGTTTGATGAGAAAAGTATAAAAAGGACCTTGGCATATTTATATTGCTCTGATTTGTGCTGTTACAGGGGTTTAACCAGTAAAATTTTCTGTATTGTTTAGTTTAGAAAAATAAAATCAGATATTAGACTCTGGAAAAATGGTACGTATGCTACAAGCTGATATTTTAAATTGTAAAATGGAATTACAGGGCCACTGTTAGAAGCTAATTCCTCTCCTGCTTCACGTAAAACGCCAAAGAATTTGGTACTTTAGAATGAGGAAGGCTGCAGAGCTGACAAAACAGAAGTTGCATTTGATTATCAAATATTTATGGAATTTACTGGAAAGTGAAAATCTGAATCATAGCACTTGGGAAAAACAGGATATAGTGCTCGAGTCTTCTGGAAGATACAAGATAGAACAGCACGCTTTAATATTCGGTTATGCTGTAAAAGACATAAGTCAATATTTTTGCTCCTGTTACCGGTAAGCTTTAATTTACAGTGTTGTCTCTTTTCCATTGCTGATTACATCTAGGAAAAGGAGTCCTTTAGCAGCTGTTAAAAGTGTTTTCTCAGGATGAATACCAGGAAAATGACCACTGATCACTGAAACACAGGACTAAGTATTCTTTTTACCACCTGAAAGAGAAATGGGCTACTCTAACACTCTTTGCTGTAGAAAGCAGCCCGCTTGGCTCTCAGTCCGCTTTCCATGCCCGCATTGCTCCATCAGAGGAATAGTCTGGGTCTGCGATTTGGGCTGCTTGGTCAGCTGAGAGTGCAGCACTGAAACCTTGCCCTGTCCGTGGCACGGAAATCTGACTTCGTGTCCCGGCTGTGATAAATTACCATGCAGGCCACCCATAAGGGTAAGCTAGTGGTCCCTCAGATCCTGGGGGCATTTGAGCTGAGCAATAAGCCTACTTAGTAATACGTCAATTTTTTCTCCAGGAAAGCACAGCAGCGGGTCTATTTTTTTACTCCAGCTCAGTCTCTGGGTACTTGCCCATGGTTGCCACAGAGTATGTTTTCTGTGTTCATTAAAACCTATCGATCTCATGAAAGTTTGCAGGATTAATTTTATCTCTGTGCTTTTCAGGGAATTAGTAGTATTTTTAGCAATAACGCTCTCCTAACACATTCCAAGAGAGAGTGATGTATCGAGGAAATGCAGAGGCCACGCACACCAGTTGCAGCCCTGACCCAACTCCTGAGGTCCCCTCGCCTGGGGAAGCGCCGCGTGGTCCTGCTGAGACCTCCTGCGATGCCGGGAGCTGCGTCCGGGCAGGGTCGGGCGGCATGCTGCACTCCCTGCCCAGGAGGGGTTTGGGGAGCAGGAGGCAACAGCTGGGGCCACCAAGTTGACCAGCACATGTCTTCCCAGCCTGTGGAGGAGGAGGGCTGCGGTGTCACCCGGATCAGGCCACCGCCGGCCAGGTTAGCAGTGGTTCTGTGTGGCCATCGGGTACCGGGGGGAGGAGGAGACTCCACTCACCTTGGGCTCCGTCGCTGATGTTTCCCAGGGAGATGTTTGATAGCGTGGGTGCCAACCAGAGATTTGAGTTTGTGATAGACCAACGCCTGAAGGAAATGCACTGTAGTCTTGTGTAGCTGTTACACGGTATGCCTCAAAATAACAAGAGGATTTTGCACACTAGATACCCAAGAAACAGAAAACTAGCAAGCAAGGTGCAGCTCTTAGGTAAAACAGAATGATGCTGCATAATTTTTGTAGGTATTAGGGAAGTAGTCAAGTCCCCGGCACAACTGATCCTGATGTTGCACCGCATGCACCATTCCTGCAGGAGAAATGAAAATTTTAATTGCCGGGTGAGTCCTTATTTAGGTAATGCACTTGATCACGTGCCCCACGTCAGGCCTAGGAGGAATCCTGCTGACACAGGGCACATGCTTGGACATATTGCTAGTTCGGGAAGATAGCTGGATTTCAGGGGCTGATTTAGTTAGGCACCAAACTTGTTTTATTGAAGCAAATAGACATGGAGGGAAATGGATACTATTGATAAGCAGCAGCATTTTAAACCTTCATGGTATTTGTTCCTAAAGTATCAGTACTGTGAATGCTTTGGACAAGAGGTAAATGGGGGTTTTATAGGTGGTGGTGGTGTTAGCAAGGGGCTGTCCCATCTCAGTTCCTTCCCTCCTTCAGTTCTAGCTGACTAGGACTTGTCCTGGGGAGATGTGGTTTCACTGCACAGGCCATGGTACAGGGTGGATGCTGCTGTGGCATCCCCCGGTCCTTCTCTCTTGGATGTTCGGAGCCCTTTGCTATAACACTGCCTCCTCCCTTGTTCACCTCCACTCTCCATCCGCTGACCAAGACTGGATTTTGCTGGGGAGAAATGGGAGCCTGCTCGGCCTTCAGCCTCTCTTCTGTCCTCTGCTGGAGTGACGGTACCTTTTGTAGCTACATGGCTGAGCTCTGGTGAAGGGCTTGAGGATGGGGAAGGGAAGAGGCTCATATTGTGCCATAATAGTAGCTCTTAACTGGTACCACAGGCACCACAGAGGTCAGGACTAATTTTTGTATCATCTCATGTTGCCACGGCTTGGACTCACAATGCCACTGTCATACCTGTATGCCTCCCACTGCTGTCTTGTATAGTTACCCTGTGTTGGCATGGACAGTGATGGAAATCAGCATAAAATTCAATGGTAACCCCCTGAACTGTTCAGAGTGCAGAAGTAGGTAGCTTTGAAAGGTATTCGGTGTGTTTAGCTGAAGCATGGGTTTGTTCACCTGAAAGCAAACAACAGTTGTTGTGGAGGAAGCCAAGCTTTGCACAGCCATGCATGGTTTAAGTCTTACTACTGATCATTTAAGATTACTGTGGAGAAAAAAATCTCCCTATGTATTGCAGAGGCGATGGCAGCACTGTTGTGATTACTTGCACATATTAAAAGAAACCATTAAGGAGAAAAGGTGTGACTTGACATGCAGCTTTTCCCCTGCATGTTAAGGGTTTATTCCCTCTGTAGCTGAGATCTGTGTACAGCTATCACCTTTTTATACTGGTTTCTAATGATGGATATTAATTTATTTTTGTTAGAGATCCAGTGATACAGAGAAGTGAAGGCTGGTTCTTACACTTTGCTGAAGTGTGCTGGAGGACTAGCATGTTGTGACAGGGATTTGGGGCAGCATCTATTACACAGAGCCCTTCCAAGTGCACCCTGGTGCGAGGCAGCACCCCACTTCCACTGTGCTTCTCCCACATCACCCTCTGCCTTATTTAAGCGACTGAGCTGGAAAATCTAGACTGAAAGAAAGTTGGTTTCATATGTCTTGTAGGATTGAGCTGAAATACTCCCAGTGTGCTCACTTCGATTTCAATGTACAGAAAAGCATGTTTTGTCTTTATTAGTTACATTTTTTAGTATGTCTATGTGTCATATATTACTGTAATACAGTAATTTGATATATACAGACATGTAAACAGGTATATTCCAATGAGTATGTATTCTAATTGATAATAGTATCAGTGTCATTTCTGTAGATATGCTTACCAAAAGAACACATAACACATTTCTGTTTGATCTGCTTTTCTCAGATGAAATGCAATTACTTCCTTGTGTAAAGTGGCCACCAGGTGTCATCAGAATGCTTTTATTTTTATTAATTTCTCATTTTCTTTGGAAGCATATGTACACTTTGTATTCTTCTCTGGAAACTTTTTTTAACCTACCGCACAAATAATCCTAAATCTTTATGTTAGCTGTTCAGCCAAAAACTCAGACAACTCTTTTCAGCTGAACTACTTGAATAGGCAGCTGATGAGGAAAACAGGATGCACAACAACACTGAGAAGCATGTGCATATATACACAGATTACTACATGGATTCTTTGCCTCAATAATTTAAAAGATGGTGATAAGGTAAAGTAAGACAAACCATGTGGGCCTGATTTACCTTAGTAGAATGTCATTAAAGAGCTACAGGCAAGGCAATTAAAGTGATTAGTCAGAAAACACTAGTATTTAAAACATTAAATTTCCCTCTCTACTTGTGCCATCTTCTCTTCATAATGCCTTTTCTACGTTTTTGGTGTCCTGACTTGACAATGTGTTTGTTGTTTTTTGTTGTGTTTTTTGTTTCCCCCCTCCTTTAGTTTAATATTTATTAATTTATTTTAGCTGTGAATTTTTGGCATATTTGCATTAATTGTGGATAAAATATATTCAAACTATTATTAGCCTACCTCTAATTTAAAATGGTATTGGTTAGGTTCTTATATTCAGTGAGCTATGCTATGGCTCAGTGAATAGCTGGATAATAAACACCTGAAAAATGCTCAATATCTTCTTCTTAGTTTTGTTTTTTGTTATATAAAAAAATGAAGAAAATGTTTCAATGCCAAAAAATTGCCTTTATTGTTTTTTCTTCTTTTTCTTCCCCGCAAGAAAAAACTTTAATTTCTTTCTAGTTTGTACTTCCCCTCTGCATCTTGGTTCAAGTTACTCAAAAAACCCAGTTCTTAGTTCTCAGCTGGCAGAGAGCTGGCCATTTGTGTTGGCCTTTTCACCTGTGCTGGTGCTGCTACCTTCTGGATCCTGCTCAAGCTGTGATAGACAAATGCATCCTAGGTTGTGGTGATGGAGGCTTCTTGTTGCTTTTCATATGATACAGTAGTTTAAAACAAGGGGCTAACAAAAGCATCTTTTTAGTTTAATTTTGAGCAAAGGTTGATGCAAATTTAATAAATCTTGATAAGTATTAAACACCAGAATAGCCATATAGGAAATTCATACTCCTTATATTTTAAAGGAGAATAGAGTCAGGGTGTCTAGGACCAAGTTTCTAGGGTAAAATTTTTCAAGAGCCAGTTTGCAAGTAACAGCAATTTCACCTTAATTTTATCTTTTGCTGCTAAAGTGCAGGAAAAAGTTAAGACTTCCAACTTTTTCTTTCAGGTGTCAGTGACAGTGCCAGTGTACTTCCTCTGATGAATTCCAGTGTGGTCCACTGTACATGAGAGTACCACAGCCTATGGTAGGAAAGAGATTCAAATTGCATTACTTTTTGCTTCTCTCTAGTTTTAATTGGTAAAGTTGGTGAGAATTGCATCTCACATGAAACCGTGTCATTGTGAGAATTCCCACAAACTACAGGGCTCATTACTGTATGTAAAAAATTAACATTTTTTTTCATGGACCTGATAAACTCTCTAAAGTGTTTTGAGAATACTTAAACAGTGCATTTCATCCATAAATATCACAGTGCTATACGAATATGATCTTTCTTGGATCCTCAAGAGTTTCTGTTGAGTATTTTTATTGCTATTGTTATATGTATGCCTTGTTCTGGAAATATTCAAAATTCTTTGAATTTACAATTCAAAATATACAGGCATTTTACAATTTTCAAAAATTTAAAATCGGGGGGGGTTATTCAATAATTTTTAGGAGATAGTGCATTTCCATTTATTCTGTCTTGGACATACATGCCTATTGATTCTGACAGCACTTGAAATGAGCGTGTATCTGTGTCTTTCTTTTCTGACTTCCTCTTCAAAGCCGATCTAGTTGGTGATCACTTGATCACTGCTGCATTTAGCAGCATTTGGCTCTTTCTGAAGTGAGTGGATGATAAGCTAGGAATCCTTTTTTTTTTTTTTTTTGAATTAACTAATATATTATTTATGTCAGGAATTCATAAGAACTTCCTTTATGTTGGCAATTTCTGTCCACCCAGAAAGATTTTCAGTGGTTTGGAAGCAGAAGCAGGAAGCATGTGGGTAGTATTGCAGGGTGCATATCCCTGTGATGCCATTACAGTCCTTTCTGATGCCTGTGAGAAAATTAAGTTGGTGGGTGCAGATAACTTGCTGTTTTCAGTGATACACAAGTGATAATTATCAGTGGGCTTTTTATTTTATTAAACTATTATAGATACATCAGTGTGGAAGTTTCGAAGTCTTTAGTCTTTGAAAGCCTATAGCTTGTTTGGAAGTCTCCTGTGGAAGTTCTGGTACCCTAGGAAAATGAGTGGCTTTACAGGAAGAACAAGCTCACAATGCAAAGCTCAAAGTTCCAGCATTCTTGAGCTGCAAGGGAAAATACATGTTTGTAATGGATGGCATTGAATGCTCACCAAAATAAAGGTGATCTTTATTGCATTTGAGCCAACATATTGTCTTCTGTATTCCATTATTGAGGAGACTATTCTCTTGGATTAGTCTCTCTGAAGGAAGTGAGGTAAGTTTAAGGCCAGAAGACAGACCTATGATTTGATTTAGGAAGGATGTTATGCCCTTGAAAATGAGATGTTTATTTGACACAAAGGTCGTATGTTGAGATGAGTTGTTCACATTCAGTTTTGTGCAGGCTATTTAAGAATCTCATTAAAATGATTTTGCTTCACTGTATCCATGATTTCATTGAAAGAATTGTCTGAAAAAGGGGAAATTTTACTGGAAAAAAAAAAAGAAGCTGTTTTCCATATGTCCTGTTCTTTGCAAGCACTGTAGATTGGGTATTGAATACTTAGGGACAGTAATACTCTGACTGAGAAGTGCTTTGGGAATTCTAATGCCAGGATTAGCATAAAAAATAAAAAACAAAGTGGAATTTAGTACTTGTAAATATACTTTCTTTGGGTTCTTGTGTACACATCCCTACCTCTTCCCTTGAAGAGCTGGCGTATGACCAAAAAAAGAAATAAATAAAATTGTATTGAACATGAAGTTAAGGAACTTTGCAGTTCATTACAGGTTTATGGATCATCACTAAATTGCTTGTCCTTTTGATCTTAATTTAACATTACTACTTTCTAAATTTCATCTGAGGATTAGGGCAATGCAAGTTTTACACTGAAAATCTCAACTGCTCTGTCTCCACCTTTTGGCATATAGGAATTACAGACTATTTTTTGAACCAGAGGAGAAAAGTTAGGGGAAACACTCAAGTAAAATGTTCTCTATTTCCATTAAGGAAAACATCTTCTGTCAGCAAATGACCGATAGTTTTATATAGAACTATATCAGATACTATATCAATATACAAAAAAGCTTCATAGGAAGGATACAGAAACGTGTGGTGTTGTCTGGTAAAAAAAGGTGGTGGCAGCCTCAGGAGTAGTATTTTTTTCATTTTTTGTGTTCATTTTCTTACTCATACATAGTGAGACGGTGCTGAATTGTGACTGTGGGATGTCTTTTAAATTAGATTAAATATTAAAACAAAAACTCCGTGATTCTAACCATTTGGAAATCCCAATGCAAGAAAGTGGAGAATCTTAGCTATATTGTTTTCTGTGACACAGCCAAAATATCGTGTATTATGCACTTGTAATTTAAAAATGTGTGTGTCTCCTCATATATTCTGTAAAGATTTGGATATTTGGCCTATGCAGATGTAACATGTAACAGAAACATTTTGCTTTTGAGGATCTTAAAAACATGTTTCACTTATTTTGGATACATGGAAAATTACTGAAGAAAAACACTATGTTAAAGACTTAGCTCCTACTTCTAGTAGAATTACTGAGCTTAGCTTTTTCTGCACAAAAATGTTGAGGCCACAACAGGTTTCTTTCCAAAACTCAGGAACAGCAGTGTGCTGCAAAGAACCTTAAAATGTGTTAGGTAATGTATGACTGTCTCCAAGCAGAAGAATTTGTTAACCTGAAGCTAATGTGGCAAATTAATTTTTGGTCATATCCTTTAAGAATCTGTTCAACTATACTTGATTTATATGAACATTAACGAAAGATTTATGTTACAAAAAGTCAACCCACTTTTGAGTTAGAACAGATTCATTTTGACCATCAAATATGATGTTAAGAGAGCGCTGTTTGACAGAACCAGGTTTTAAAATATGGAAATACCGAAGATTTGACTGCTGTCTGCTTAGCTTGGGCTTGATCCTATGCTCTGGTGTTCTGCTGTGTTGTACCTGGCAATACCATCAGTGCAGTCTTGGAGTCTATATAAATCCTTTCTAAATCCTTTTAATACATTAAGTGGATACATATTGTTGTGCTTTAGATATTTGTTACTTGTAAAAACATGACTGGAATCTTTCAAAGATGAAGGTAGAAGGAAAAGCATGAGAGCTTGCATCTTGCATTGGTTTTAGTCTTAGTCTGTGAATAAGGTAGTTCAAGAACCATTCTTCCCCACTTCTACTGCCGTATGAGTTTGCCAACATTACACTTATATCAAAAGGCTTACTCAGTCATGGTAGGAGTTAAATTTAAGCATGTGCTTAAGCTGCTGTGGCTGCAGAGGGTTGCTTGTTACATCTAGACTGAGTTTTAGGTTACTAGTTGATTTAATCAAAATCCAGATGCTGATTCTTCGCTGCTGATAATGATCCCTGAGCCAAACTAAGGTTTGATCCAAGATTAATTTTGCAAAAAGAAACCCATTTAACCTTATGTATCGTGTGGTCACTGGGACTATACAGACTTGAAGTGCTGTTGATGCCTTCTCTGATTAATTGGTTCCTGTAGTAATACCAACTGTAGGCTAGCCCTTAATTAGTGTAGTAGTTTGATGAGAGCAGAGGTGAATTGGCCTATGCAGGTTGAGGATTAGGACCCCACCCAGATTTGTGACCAGTTTGTTGCTTTGCCATTGTCCTCCTGTCCTGTGGCAAATCGGAGAAGGGGCTTTCAGGATAGAAGTTTACAGCAGAGGAAGCACTACAGGCTCCATTTGTCTAGAGGAGGCTTATGGTACAATGAATGCATCTTTCAAGTAGTGATAGTCATTTGTGCAATAAATCCATGCAGGAAGCTGAGAAGAGGTCTGCCCACAGCTCTCTGGATGTGAGGCACCACTCTCCCATCAAGGAGGCTGAGGCATACGCTACAGTTAGAGACACAGCTGTGTTATCTGAGCAAAGATCATAGTGGGGAGGAATAGACATGGTTCAGTGTTGCAGTCTAGAACTTGTCTGAGATGTGGAGAACTAACCACAGGTCATCAAATTGCTGACTATGGTCCCAGCAAAAAGTAGTGACAGTAGCCATTAAGTGTCTACTTCAGAAGATGTGCTCTTGTCCTAAAGGCAACTTTAAGAGAGAACTAAAAGAAATTGAAGGCAATTTAATTCCATAGATTAATTAATATAAGGGCAATTTTAGAGAAATAACAGCAATTGCCTCATAGTTGTTTTCTTTCATAGAGAATTCTTTTTCGATTATGGTTTTATGCAGGTGCATACTCTCATATAGTGATATTTTGACATAGTTTATATGGAGGGGGCACTCTGGGAAGTGTGTGCAGGGGGAGGTTATTTTCATGAAAACTCAGATGTGCGGTAGAGATGAAACTGGTAAAGGCATGTCATTAATTGTTGCTACACCTAACTTATGCTGTGCAGCCAAGGAGCTATTGCCTTGATAATACCTGTTATTAGTTGTGGGGCTAGATGTGAGGCTGTTGAATTCATTAGGAATACTGACTGTAAATGAAGCAGAGCGCATCACCAGTCTCCATGCTTGAATTTTATCGTGACATGAAGGCAGAGGCAAGTGTCTCCATTTAGTGTTGGTTTGGAGAACTGGAGGAAACAGGCAAGAAGGCTGAGGCATAAGGCTCCTCTGCATATTTGTATTACACGTATGACTATTTTAATTTGATACTGAAATTATTGGCAACACCTATGAGATTTGTGTTTTCAATTTTTCACTTGCCTAGCAACTAGCTTGTAGCTGTGACTACAAACAGTTTACAAAGATAAAATAAGGGAGTTGTTTTTTTTTTTTTTTTTTTTTTTTTTTTCCCTAAACACTTGAAAAAATCCTTAATTGGTGCAATACAGTTGAGTTGAAGATGAGGTTGGTAAGCCAGAACTGGGATTGTGACCCAGCGTTTTGGTAGAGCACAGAGCAGGATGAACTCCTATTGGTGAGTTAGTGAACAAATGCTGAGGAGTAAAGCTAAGCCTGTAGATACTGTCTGCAAATAATCAGCCACCTTTTTTGAGCTGTGCAGGTGGCTAGTGGAGATGAGCTGAATCTGCGCTGGTGTGGCAGAAAAGGCATGTTCTGGGACTGCTCATACCTGCCTCTGACATCTGGGAAGCATCCACCTCCGATGATTACTGTGTCTCTGGCTGAAAGTGGCTTGCAATTTCTGTCAGAGTTTGATCTAGATGTGACAGCACTGTAAGGTTTAAATCAAATTATAGGATGGCTTTAAGTGGGCATGAAGTGTGTCAGAAGAAAGTATGGTGTGGAGCCACCAGTCCCCTACTTTTTAATATGTCTTGAATGTATGAATTTTTGTTGATGGAGAAACCCCTAATTATCCCGATACACCTTTGATAGTGGAAATTTTCAAGGCAGGTATTAGTTCACTGCTGGACAGGTTCTCTGATAAATCAGATGGTCTGAGAGTAAAGTATCCTATAAAGAAGATGGAGAATTTGAGATTGCAAATTGTCTTGTACAGCAAAGAAAAAACTGCTGTTCTTCCCCAGGCTGTGCAAGGGAAGAGTGGTGAGGTCTTTGTGGTGGCCTGGGAATGTGCTGTGGCAGTGTAGTGCAAACAGTTAAGGATGGACTTGTGATACTGAAGTCACTGAAGTAATTTCTTGATACTTACCATGTTATAAAATGAAAGCTGTACTGCAGTTAAACAACATATTTTTCATATCTTTCCTTCTGATCTTTTTTTTCTGTATCCCAAACAGTGCTCATAAAACTTTTTGAGGGTAAGCTTGCATTTCGAAGTCTTCATCCTTCTCTGCTATTAATTGCTGTAGTGTTTTTGAACATACTGACAATATGCTGACCTACACCAGCTGAGAACATAGACCTGATTGTTTTATTTCTGACTAACTGTAATAGTTTCTATCATGGTTGAGTGAACAAAGAAAAATAATAGTGTATAAGAATCAGAAAACCACAGTTAGAGAAGCAATATCTGGATTCTTTGAAAAGCTATTGTGATCTAGAGGTGATTATTTCCTTGTTATTTAGGTTTAGCTACCTTCGTGTAAGTTTGGTCAGTACTTTAGCTCAATGAGAGACCTACAGTTGAAAAACTGCTCAACATGTGCAACTACTGTGCACTCAATTCCTTATAGGCCTTCCATGAATTATTATTAAGCAGAAAATAATTTTTTTTTAATTCCATAGGTAATAAGTCCAGCTGATTTGAGTGTATTTTCCCAGTTTAATACTTTCTTACTCTGTCCTCATAAATAAGCTTAATTTAAATTTTTTTTAGCATGTACTTGAATAGTTTTTTGTACCCTGCATTGTCTGTATCAACATTGCAATTACTGAATCTTGTCAGGAAGTACTTACAGTTGTGGTCATGGCCTCATTCAGTGAGGAACTGAACAAAAAACTGGATACTTGGATCTGCAGCAAATTGATGTTTAAATCATAGTGTAAAGCACATAGATAAACATTTAGTATTTAATCATCTGTTAAAATGAAATGCATTTTCAATTCTCATTCGCTTCATACCAAAATGAAAAGGTAATAAATGTCAAGATTTGATTTTCCACCCCTATCCCTCTTATGAACTGTTTTGGTACCATCAGTTTTCTAGTGGCAACATCTTTTGGGGAGCAGGAAGATCTCACTGGGCAGTTGAGCAAACGTTTTTGGTAACTGGATGTGAATGGTTAGATTTTGTGCTGGGGTCCAGAGATGCTGCCATTCTCTGTGCTAGTATTTCATTACTTTTTTTTTTTTTTTTTTTTTCTTTTTCTGCTCCTCTCCTCTTCTTCCCTCTCTTCCCCCCTCTTTGGGAAATGAAGTTTTAGAGGATATTTTAGGAATGATGGGGAACTATACTTGCGGCTTATTCTTTTTGAGCATGGCTTTTTTTGTGTTTTCCCTCTTACTCTTCGTACTTACAATATTTAACGTTTATGTTGTCTTTGTTTTGCTTGTTGTTGCAGTCATGGTCATTTCATCCTTGGAGCTTTTAAATTTGGGAACCTGTATTTCTAGTTCAGGAAAAGTTGAACATCCCATGGCTGGTTCCCTGAAAGCTGTTAGTGTTTTATGTCCTAAATATGCTTCCAGAAACCAAGCTTAGGCTTGTCTGCCTAAGTTTAAGCATGTAGTAAATTACTTGATTACACAAAAACTACTGAAGCTAGTGCTCACTCACACAGTGCTCATCACAGTGAGAGCTCTGTAACCACGTGCCTAGAAGTTGGTTTGATTTTTAGATGTCATAAGTTTAGACACCATGCTTAAAATGTAGCCTGGTATCTTTCACTGTGTCTGTTGCCATGATTTTAATTTGCTATATTGCTTTTCTTTCACTTGAGTCTTTTAACTTTTGGTTGTGCATAAAAGACTAATAATAACTCTTTTGTTTTATAGGTACTAAGCCAAATGATCTACAGTTGATAATATCCATGTTAAGAATGGATGGTGAGGAAAATAAGAAGAGAGATTATGTTGCTGAGAGTTTACAAACTGAGTTGACAGAAGAATCCCAGAGAAATACAACAGGAAAAAATTCTGGATGTGACTCTTCATCTCAGCAGAAAACAAGGCTTATGTCAGATGAAGTGCTCAGGGACCTGGAAAAGCAAAGCAAAGAGAATCGCACAAACAAAAGGGCAGTGCTAGAATCACCAAACCTGGATGTTGTTGAAGAAGACAAACCTGAAAATGTCTCCAGAAAAAGAAAGCAGAGTTCTTCAGAAGACATGAAAGACAGTGAAAGGAAATTGAACAAAGTCGTAGCTGGAGAAGCAGATAGTATGGTAGCTGGAGCTGTAAAGAAGGAAGGAGTCACCAGTTGTCTTAGTGATGACATATTTAATTCGAATTTTCTGTGTCTGCATTGTGATTTCAAATGTGCTGATGGTGCCATATTGAAAATTCACAAGGAAAATAAACATTCACAAGAGGTGCCAGCTGCTGTTCCTGACAAGTTATCTTCTTCAGAAGAAATTAACGTTGGCTATACAGTTGGAAACATATACAAAGATTTTAAAAGAAAAATGAGTGATCAGTGTTTACCTTCCTGCTCTGATACAGAAAAACATAGAGGAGAAAGCCCCTGTAAACAATCCAAAGAGCAAACATGCCCTCACTGTAGTTGCACGGCTGAATGTAGTTCAACATTACATAAGCACGTTAAGCAAGATCATGAGGAATCCAAGATGTTTTGTTGTGATCTTTGTGGTTTTCAAAGTGCTGAGGAAAATCTCCTGAATTCTCATTTCCTTGGGAAGACACACCTTCGACGCCAAAATCTTGCAGCACGGGGAGGATTTGTACAGATATTGACAAAAAAATCCTTTAAAAAACAACGATCTACTGCAACCAAAGAGAGGAATGTCAGAGCAAAACCTGGGACCACTAAATTAAGGGCAAGAACTGCTGATGCAAAAGAATTAAGTGCTTGCAGTGCACTGAAAGGCTCGAAAGTAAGCTTGTCTAAACAAAATGATGCCCCAAAACTTGTTGAAGTGATACCATCTTCAGATGTTCCCACTGAAAAAACAGATACTGTGACAGAAGAAACATTGCTTTCCTCCGGTGTAGAAGGAAATTATGAAGTCCGAACTGAAAGACTAGAAATACCAGGACCCTTGGAAAGTATCTTGCAGAAAACAGAAGTCCCTCCAACTACCAAAAAGCTAGTTAGCAGTTTAAACATGACAAGGAGATTTGATAGACTGGAACATAAAAGAAACATTGTCTTGTTAAGGTCTTCCTTTGGACAGAGTAGATCTTTTAGATTAAAAAGGCAGGTTAAAAGAAGGTACAATTTGTTGGGTAATAGTAAGAGAGGCAAGTCTGAAGCTCAGAGAGTACACTTGAAGCATTTCTTCAGTACACAGCTTACACCTGGTGATTCAAGCCTGATGTCACATACAGAATTAGAAACAGCTGCTAAAAGTAATTGTAATAGTACTTCGGAAATTCAAGATCTTACTGAAGATAAGCCAAATACCCTTTCTTCCAGCACTTCAGATACTAAAGATTCCAACATTAAACTTCCTGATGATCATGCTGTACTTCATAGTTGCACTGATTGTGGTCATGTTTTTCAGAACAGAAAAAGCTTGGAAATTCATGTTGCAAAGATTCATACAAAAAGGATCCAGTTTCATTGTCAGATGTGTAGTTATTCCTCTAGAGTCAAGGAAGACATGAAGCAACACTGCCAGGACAGTAAACACCTCATGGGTGATTGTAGCTTTAATTGTCAACTCTGTTCATTTACCAGCTTGAATGCAATCAGTCTTCAAAGCCATATGAGTGAAGTGCATAATATGTCCTACAGTTGCCCAACTTGCATTCTTTTTTTTCACATGGAAGAAGAGCTGATAAATCATCAAAGAAATGAGAAACATGATGGTTCATTATTTCAGCAAGCTACTCCATTGAGTAGCAGTGATCGGACCTTCCAAGTGTTAACTTATGCTGACTCAGTATCAAACAGTAGCCAAAATCTTTCAAAGGAAATGGAAATATCAATGAAAACAAAAACTCCAGAGTCTTCCTTCATAAATCATAGAAATGAACAAAAGCATTCTGTTCTGAATAAAACTCAATTTCAATGTAAAAAGTGTTTTTATAAGACAAGATCTTCCACAGTTCTTACCAGGCACATAAAACTCCGACATGCACAGGAGTATCACTTCCTTTGTAAAGCATGTAATCTCTACTCACTGAGTAAGGAGGGAATGGAGAAGCATATCAAAAGAAGCAAGCACCTTGAAAATGCCAGGAAAAACAACATTGGACTACGTTTTGAAGAATGTATTGAAAAGGTTTGTGTTGGCGTTGGTGGTATTAAAACAGTGGTGGATCCTTCCATTTCTGAGAGTGGAAATACAGAGTTAGATAAAGAAATTATACATGTTTCATCCTCTTACGTGGAAAACATATCAAGAAATAAAGAAATCATTCCACTTGATCAAAGGATTGGTGAAAATGAATTGGTTTTAGCTAACGCACCCAAAAGAGGGAAACCCAAAGGCACTATTTCCAGGACATGTACCCATTGTGGTCTTTTGGCCTCCAGTGTTACAAATTTGACTGTTCACATCAGACGAAAGCACAGTCATCAGTACAGCTATTTGTGTAAGGTTTGCAATTATTACACTGTAACCAAAGGAGATATGGAACGCCATTGCACAACCAAAAAACACAAAAGTCGCGTTGAAATAGAAGGACGTGGAAAACAGAACTCGGAGATCATCGTTAGCCCTGAAGGAGGTAATTTTGAATCCACGAGCAAGAAGGTTAACAGCCCCATGACTGCCTTGTATGAACATGTTGAGGATGGTAGCCAGTCATCAGATTTGGAAAATTCTGTCTTGGACAATCAGGAAGTTGAGCAAGGAGATGCTGAGCTAAAAGTTGTAAATGCCAGTAGGCTGCCAGATTTGGAGCATACTAACAACCCATTAAATATAAACCATCATGTATTTCTGGAACCAGTGAGGGCTAATCAAGATGGTGACCCATGCTTCCAGAGAAGAGCAATGGGTGCAAATGACAACAAGTGCGTACACTGCAGCTTCACTGCTCATTCTTCTTCTTCTTTAGAGCTGCATGTGAAGAGAAAACATACAAAACAATTTGAATACTACTGCATGGCTTGTGACTACTATGCTGTCACTCGCAGAGAGATGATTAGGCATGCAGCAACAGAGAAACATAAAATTAGAAGAGAATCTTATGTTTATTCTTCTGAGGAGGAAGCAAACACAGCAAATATCACTAAAGAAGACACTGTTTTGTCTCAAGAGGAGCACTGTCAGAGTGCAAGAGAATTGAAAGCTATTTTAGGTGAAACAAAATGTGCCAATGACGCAGCAGAAGGTGATTGTATGAATAAAAGCTTAACTGAGTCTACTGTCTTAGATGAAAATTCATCTCCAGGAATGCCTAAAGGCGGCAGTTCCCAAAATACAGTAGAAGGTGAACTGGAAGAGGAGTCTAAAAATGGAGGGCAAAACCTTTTTTGTGAAGGATTCCAGCAAACTTCTCAGAAAGATAAAGTTGTTAAACTTGACAAAGAAGTATCAGTTAAAGAAACAAGTACTTGTGAGTTGCAGAAAGGTAGGCACGGTCAGGAGCTGCTCAACTCAGATGATGAGTGCACTGTGGAAAGTCAAAATAGATCAAGCAGCACAAACTTGAATTCAGGAAAAGTTGAGGAAAGATTGGAAGCAAATAGAGAAAACCCTGACGTAGAGTGTAGAAACACAGACATTCTCCAAAAAATATCACTGAAAAAAAATAACCCACTTATGCTAACTCTTCCAGAAGCAAGTAGTGTAGTAGAGCAATCAAATTTTGCTGGAAACATTGGAGAAATGGTACAAAATATGCATACTTTAGAGGGTGACAGAAGTTTCAAAGAGGATCCTACTGGGGAGGAGGAAGAAGCCCTTATGGAAGCACAACATGAAGCAGAAGTAACTATAAATAACAATGTTTGGGAGGCAGATGGCTCAACAGCTGAGGGCATGCAAGAAAGTAGTAATGAGGCTTTAGGAACAGTCATCAGTGCTGATGATAAAGGAAAGGCAATGCAAAATTTTGGCAAGTTTGATTCTTCTATAGTGAGGTTAAAAAGCCATCAAGGTGGGGAGGCCACTGATCATTCTGCTGAAGGACTGATGTCAGGTGGAGTGAAAGCTAGTGAGGTCACAGTGAAAGCAGACCCTTCACTGAGTGGTGGGAAAAAGAAGAAGTCAGAAGGAATTTCCCTTGGGGAATCAACACGTATTCGCTGTGATGACTGTGGTTTTCTAGCAGATGGTTTGAGCGGACTAAATGTTCACATAGCCATGAAACATCCTTCAAAAGAAAAACATTTTCATTGTTTACTCTGTGGAAAATCATTTTACACAGAGAGCAACCTTCACCAGCACTTGGCCAGTGCTGGGCACATGCGAAATGAGCAGGCCAGCGTGGAGGAGCTGCCCGAAGGAGGAGCTACCTTTAAGTGTGTGAAGTGCACGGAGCCCTTCGATTCAGAGCAGAGCTTGTTTCTCCACATCAAAGAACAACACGAAGAGCTGCTGCGGGAAGTGAATAAGTACATTGTGGAAGACACTGAGCAAATAAACAGGGAGAGGGAAGAGAACCAAGGCAATGTCTGCAAGTATTGTGGGAAGATGTGTAGAAGTAGCAATTCCATGGCCTTCCTAGCTCACATCCGTACCCATACAGGTATGGAAACACTCTCTTTGCAAGTGGTCTCTTTCAGAGTGAATTATATCATTGGTCTTTTTCTGCTTGTTAGTCTCTTTAACATTTCTTATGAACTGGCATTCATATTGCCCGATGAGCCCCTGATGAAATTCAGAATTACCTAAAAGGGTATGAAAATACAGTGATCAAAGGACAGAAGATATAGGAACATTTTAAGCGTAGACACCCATCTGCTTTTTGTTTCATACAGAGAGATTTCCTTCCCTTTAATCTAAATTGTACCAATTAATTGGTTCTTAAATTTATATAATGAAGCAGTGGTGGTTTGAGAGAACAATTAGCTGTTCTTTCTAACTTCTTCCTTACAGTTATTTAATATCCAAATTGTTTATTTAATTTGAATTCAGTTATACTTTCAACATTACATAATGCTTCAGGATAGACATTTGGTATTACATCATTCCTAAATAAATACCAATAAGAAGTAGCAAGAGGTTTTTGTAGAAATAAGTTATGGGAATTGGAATCAGTCAGCCTTTTTGGAAGGTAGCGTGCAATGCTGATGTGATGCACAGGGATGTAGCATCTGATTTAGTTTCTGTGCTGATCACACTTTCAATTCATTTTTATGTTTAATTTTAAGTGGAAAATTTAAAAACATTTTTGTAGAAAAATGCATAAGCTGCAGTTCTAAATTTATGTAAAAATTCACTGCGATGTTTCTATAAACCTGCCATACATTCTTTATTTTAAATAGACAGCTTTTCTAAATCACTGAGCTCTGCTTAGACAAGTGGTGTCTCCATGGTTGAATTTATGAGTGGATTTGAATAATAAATTCACATTTCAATGAACATATTTTCATTAAAACTGTAAGGTTTATTTTACTGTACTTTTAAATAATGGCTTATTATGGAAGCTATAGTTTAAATTCATGCAGTATTTGAAACTTAGTGCATGGTTACAAGGAAGAGAACAAAAAGGTAAGAAAAAAGAAACATAAAAGAATGGTAATTCTTGGCATAATCCTAAAATAGTTTTGTAATGTTTTTTTATGAAAAGGCAAGGGCTTGACTGGACAACAAAGTTTAAAATTAATCTTGGGGAACACGGACATTGTATTTCAAACCTTTCAAAGTATTTTACTATAACTGCAGTATTCTTGTATACCAATAACTCACATACTTAATACTTTCAGCATTACTTCTGTCCTGTCAATAATGTAGTTATCTGTATCGCTTCCGCTAATATCCGACTTTGAATGCAGTGTTAAGTCTTCAGGGGGCCGCTTGTGTTCACATGGTCAGAACAGCTGTATAAGCCCTCAATATGCCCTCTTACGGCAGATAAAACTGAATAAAACTAAGGGGGAGGATGCTAATGGAGCTCTCTTTAGAATTCTTTATGCAACTGTCTGGTCAAGACATGTTGCTTATAATTGATGTGTCCATTACTTGAATTCTCTTGTAATTATAGTCAATAAGTCTTGTAAATGTGTTAAAGCTCACTAAAAGCATACAAATTCAAGAACAGAGTAAGGCTAATAATTTAAAATAATCAATGTAGGCATTTCAGCACTTAATTTCCCTTGTGTGTTGATAGCTGATCATTCTTAATCCATTAAGATTTATTTAGTCGTTTACAATGCAAAATAGGTTTGCACTGGTCACTTGTGCCATTTGAAAATGTCCACCAGGTTAAGTGCAGAATGTAGTCCATTAGTCTTCCTTGACTATATGTATTAATTGCATTTAAAATCAAGTTAATGTGGATGTGAAAGTGAGGTAACTATCAATATATGACAAAGCAACCCTACTTACATAAGTTACATCATTGCTTGTAACATTTAGTAAAAGTTAGTGTACTTTTTAACATCTTGTGTGTAGGTCTTATCATAAAGTATATTTTTATTGTGCTTTTGGCTGGCCCTAAATATGCAAATCAGTAAAAGAATACATTTCATTTTGCAAGTCATTTTTCGGTGGTGTGTGTGGAGGAGGTATAGAAGGGTTACAGAATAGAGTTTTACCTTCCCTCTTTCTCATGGCACCTTTAAATTAAATGCTTTTCTTATGCTTTGCTTCTTCACATAAATAGTAATGCAGAGACTTTTATTAATAGTTAATGGGAAGAAGGCTTTCTCTTTCAATCTGTATTTTCATAGTTGTGATTTCCTTTGTGTCTTACAGAACCTTTTCTTCCAATCTGTATCACAATGGATGCATTTGAGTAAGAAACAAATAGCTTTGGGTTATTGGGAGTGGTGGCAGAGGGAACTGACCTAGTCCACCAACTGTATATATATATAACATTGGTGAGGCGAAGTACAATATTTCTGTCTTCTCATCTGTTCCAGGGTAACACCTGATACATAACAGAAGCAGAGCTGCACATTTTCCTATTTATTGTTCTGATTACGAGCTTTTAAAAAAATCTTTCTTCAGCATCCAGATGTGCATCTGTATGGTTATATATGTATGCATGTGTAACCATATCCAACTCCTTGCCTTTCTGTTTAGTAATTGGTGATGCTTGGGGGGGTGAAGGGAAGGGAAAGTTGTAGAAGAATACAACTAATGATTTCCATTAATAGAAAAATAATGTTTCAAAATACCGTTAAATAATGTAGGAGATTTTCACATTGCAAATGAAAGGGAAGCTTTGCTGGAGAGGAGATAACAAGTAAGTCCATCACATGTTGACAAGTGAAAATGAGGAAGCGTAAAGAAAAATAAAAGGAGTAGTGGAGGTGGAAGACTTTTTAGTTTGCAATTGATGGAGGTCCCATAAACTTAATTAACAATCAACATCTGAGGAAAAATCACCTGCAACCGCATCATCTTTGTTTAGTTTTTTATCAGATTTCTCAGTTAATGGAAGATTTGCTCAATGTAAGTGTGGTATCTTATTCCCCATGTCCTAAACATAGGAGGAAACGGTATGATGAAATTTTATGCAGCTCTGCTCACTTTGCACTGGACCTGAGCTGGGGACACAGCTATGCCTGCAGGTGCAGGTGATGTTGCCTTTGGCTGGCTTAAAGCTGAGGCAGAGAATTTTTCTTATACTTTTGGGTCTCTATTGTCTTAATGTAAAATAAGGATTATGAACTCCAGTCTTTTTTGTGAAACAGTAGCATGGTTTATGTCTGTCTGACCTGAGCTCTTAAATTTAGTTTATTTTCAATTTTGTGTTTCCCCACCCCACCCACTCCTGACCCCTCCAATTCTCTTGTTAAGAGCTGTAGTGTTTACTGCTGCCATCAGAAAATGTACACTTTGTTTCCATGCCTAACCTGTGAGTAAAGTAATTTTGTTGCTTTTTTTGTTTGTTTGTTTTGTTATTGCTGTTGTTGTTAAGTCGTTTGGTTGGAAAGATGCTATATTGAAAGTATTTTTCTCATTTTTCTATGAAGTAGTAGCCAAGTGTGAATTCAGTAGTATCACATTTAACACAGCGTATGAGAAACATTAAAGTTTGTGAAAAGTATGGCTAAGAAATGGTTAATTGCTTCAACATTGTTTCAGATAGCATTATGACAAATACAGATTTTTTTGCCCCATTGGTTTAACTCTTAGTCTAATGTCCTCATCTTAAGTTAAAATGTTGGGTTGTTCTATCCAAGAAGATACTGGAACAAATTTGGCACCAGCAACTTAAAAGGGAGATGTGCTGCTTTTGTTTCAGGTGATAAGCACTGACTGGAGCCTGACAGCACTTGATTTTTCATGGAGTTTAAATGGAGATGTTAACAGATATTCAGCTCTGGATCTGAGAAATAAATAAAAAAACCCTCAAGGCCTCAGTGATATTTGGATGAGAGCAGTCAACAGAATAATACATTTCTGTATTGCAGTACATGTAGCTATGATTGGTCTGAACTCGAGTTCTTCACAAAGGAGTCATGTAAATGGAAAACAGCAAAGGTCTTGTATGGAAGCCCTGTGGGACACCTGCAGTAACAGAATGAGGCACGAATTTACAATTTAATCAGTAGGAGAGAAACTAAAGGAACATAGGATTGAATCCACATGGTGTTTGAATTCTATGATAAAAAAAGAGCAGTATAAGCACCAATAGATTTAAAAAAATCCTCTCCAACTGTGGCCTTGATGTTCTTAATTGTGCAATTAGTCTTTAAGATCATAAGTTAAAACATCAACTTTTAATACTCTTTATTGCAAAGAGAGGCTTTTTTTTTTTTTATTTGCATGGATCTCTTTATAGAATGCAGTGTTGATATGAAATGTCACCAAATTAATGATTAATTTAGTTTTATCAGGATCATTTAAATAAACTGGGGTTTTTCAGTGTGATTGATAGAATGTGATTGCAGTTAGCTGCAGTCTCAGCCTGCTTTTGATATTTAAACATATAAAGCTGACTAGATATAACCATTCAGGTGCTAAATATATTTTACATCTACTTCCAACAGTAGAAATGGAAGTATTAAGAGATCTGGCTTCATTGTCATTGAACTGTGAAATATTCAACCTTGTCTGCCCGTGCTTAGTACTGTTGACTTTTTTATTTCGGTTAGAAGATTAAAATTAAATGCTTCATTTTTCGTCAGCTTTTGAGAATTAAATTGAAATTTAAGACTCTAAAAATTTTTACTAAGATCCTCAATTTCACCAACAGATTCCTGGAGGATATTCTGTTTTCAAGGGCAAAGCAAAAGGGTTCATTGATCAAGTATGATATAGTGCAACATTTTTCTTATCAGAGCTCTTTATGTATATTTATTAAAGATCACATATTTCATATTATACTTAACTGTATTGGAATAAGTACTTCACGAAACATATACTAAACATAATATGGAGACTCTGTGACCATACTGTACTTACTTTTAACTGCATTTGTATGATTCTGATTTATTGATTTAAGGATTTAGTGGTCAGAAAATTGGAAACTGCTATAGGGTGCTTTAGAATGGTGTTGCTGCGTAATAACATGGGGACTGGCATGTGCCCGATTTAACTATTTCAGTAAAAAAAATACTTTTTCCATCCTTGAGAGAGGATCAGTTAATTAAGATAAATAATTTGACTTTTTGCTGAACTGTTGTGATACAAGAAATAGGCTGGTACTTCTTCCTTGGAGAAATAATTTCAGAGTTCTTTGGTCTGCAGTAGACATTTAATATTAAAGTTTGTTCTTGAAATAAATAATAGCCAAAATGTCAATACTTCTGGTTTGCAGAATAATCATAAATTCTTGACCATAAAACAGTCATAAAGGCATAATATTTTATCCACTGTATATTCATACATTGCATGTCATTACAGTAGCTAGGTGATGAATCATTTTCTGTGTGTGACAGAACAAATCTGAAATACCAATGCTAATGTGAAATCTATTCAAAGTCAGAAGACTTGTAAAATTACTTTACTTTAAATATGTTTTCTTAAAAAACAAGTACATTTTGCAGTTTACACCAACATCAAGCCACTTTAAGACCATTACCTGAGTTTCATCATTTGGAAATGGGGAAAGGTATAGAACAACTTTTGCCGTCTTGTTGAAAGGTTTTCAACTTATTATGTTGTCTTCTCATTTTAGTATTTTGTGAATATTCTTAATAATAAAAAAGAGTAAATTAATACTAAAAGTTTAGAGAGAAGTTTCCGTGATCTTGAGCTTAAGGAAACTTTAATGAGTAATATATAGTATATACCATTCATGTCCTGGGAGTTATAAATTTATGTACAAGATACCTTTTTTGTTAGGCAAAAATCTCAAGCAGGTTAAATGTGGGGTAGGCTTTTTTAAAGGTTATTTTTCCCCAGGATTTTTTATTTCTTTAACCGTGGGTGATATATTATTCTAATTCAACTCATATCTTATGCTAAATTTTACTTAGGATCAAAGCCATTCAAGTGCAAGATATGCCACTTTGCAACAGCTCAGCTCGGAGATGCCAGAAACCATGTCAAGAGGCACCTTGGGATGAGGGAATACAAGTGTCATGTCTGTGGGTGAGTAAATTGAAACAGTCTCCACCATGGTTAACCAGGAGAAGAGTGCAGGATATGCATTGTTTCAGAATTGAAAACTGTGATGTGAGCAAGAGTGGCTAAAATTATGCATGCATATCCTCCTTTCCATTGTTATGGTAAATTCCTTAAATACAGTTATGACATTCTTTTCCCACTTCTAATCCTGCACTGAAGATGAGCAATTTTATGGGCTACAAGGTCAATTTGAACCTGTAATCTGTAAATTGACTAAATTATAGGATGTTCATTCACATTGCCAGGGAGAACTGTAAATTCCATTTAAAGACATAAAAAATATATAATACAGACTTTACTGTGTGGGGTTTTTTCCTTTGCTATACTGTTATAATTTTAGTACCATTAACAGATTTCTGGACTCCATTAGGGTTTTCATTCTTTACGAAAACAAAACAGAAGACTGATTTTTTCAAACAAACGGACCTAAAATATTGCGGGCATAAGACTTTAAAAATAAATTAAAATCTTTTATGTATGCTTGTGTTCTTGTTTGTTACCCCAAAAATCTTGTTTTTCTTTTTTATTTAATCGTTATTTCCTTAGAAGGATCGTTCATAATGTTTAATTGTCCTTCAAATGTGTTGCATTTAATAGGAGGCATTGAGACTCCTTAATGCAAAACTAATTAATTTAGCAGAAAAGTTTAAAAGGTTTTAAAATGCCATGGCATATATGGTACATCATAGGACATTCAAAGTTGGATTTTAATACCCTAGTTCTGATTAAAAATATATTTTAATGTTATTATGCTGGAGAAATTAACTAATATATGCATCATATAAAAACATTTTACTCAAACCTATGTAACCTGCTATAGCAGTCTTATGGCTAATGTGTAGAACAGCACAGGTTCAATTAGATGATGCAGTGCACACATGAATGGTGTGGTGTGATGTTGGGGGATAATATTCAGCAGGAGGTTTTTTTTTTTGGCTTAGTGTACCGATCTACTTCAGGACAAAGTGAGTTACACGTTTTAAAGGATAAGTGAATCTTCAGCTGAAGATGCAGCTGAGTGATTTTCACTGATTCATCTCAGTTTTTCAAATAATTTTACATGCAGCATTATGAGATACTTTGGATGTTTTTACTCACTTAAGAAAATTAATTGCTGACTTCTTGACAAGAAATAAAAATGTATGAGCCTAATTCCTAAGTCCACTGAATATCACTAGTAGAATAACTTGTGTTGCTCTCTGCAGCATGTTTATGCATGGCAGGCTATTTGATATTGTTTGAAAAATCTTATTTACTATCTCTGCTATATGAATTGCCAAGAATTTGTCCTGGAAGGGTTAACAACTACAGATGGGCAAAACTGTTTAGCTAAGGCTAAGGTCTGTTCTTCAGAAATTGTCAACAAACTTGACAGTGGTTCTTTAGCCAGTTCCCTTTTAACTTAAACTGAAAAATCATCATATTCTTCAACTATGTTATCGTGACAGAAAAAGTAAAAAAAAAAAATCTCAAAACCACTAATACCGTATCTTTTATAAAAAGAGAATTAAAGTGATTAGGATTTGGCACAGTACCTAATTTTTAAAAAACCTCATTCCTTCACTTTAGGATTGACATGTTCTTAGAATCTGTCTCAGAAATTACACAACTCTTGGTTGCAATTCATGATGGTTATGCAAGAGAGAGAGCAAAACATGTTTGCATGATTTAAACTGGACTTGAATGCTAGTCACTTTGCTAAGATGATTGCTTACTGTATGTTGCTGACATGTCATACCTGGTAGCCAAGCAGGTACTCATTTTCCATTTTTGTGTAGTATTGTATTGCTAATTTTCATCAACAGCATGAAGCTGTGCTGTTTAGATATGGTAAAACAATCAGCTGAAGAGACATATACCACAATACCCTGTGCTCGCAAAAATCTGATTTATATACCTGTTTAAATAATCATCACATTTCACTTAATGTGCACCAAAAATGTATTTTAAGAACTATATATTAACACTGATTTAATTGGAAAAGGCATTTTTATACTGTAGCTAACAGTCCTGAAGAATTGAGCAGGATTTGAAGAAGAAGAAATGACCAGAGCAGTTTGAACCGTTGTCCAAATAATAAATTTGCCATCCTTGAATGTGGAAGAAGAGAAATAAGTGTGGTAGCCTGTGCTGTATTTCTGCTATTTTAATTGAAAGGACTGGGTAGTGTGTAGGTTAAAAAAATAAAGTAGCAACATTAAAAAAAAAAAAAAAATTGCTAGGATTGGCTAACGGATTAGTGGCACTATAGAGCATTGGTACATTAACACCACTGACAATGTCAATTCATTATCATTGATGGCTAAATAATCTTAGAAATGCTCAGTGGACCTATTAGTTCCTGAACATAAGCAGCTCATGCTGCATTTCTTCATTAGCTTTAATTGCTATAAATTTTACCTTTTTAAAAATCATGCTTTAAAAGGTGAAGTGATCTTTCAGGAACATTAACTCTGTAATTTTGTCACAAACAGAAGGTCTTGCACTATGTTTTCTTTTCTACAGTAGTTAATATTCTATCCTCTGACTTTTAGATTCATAGTAATAAGCCCTCTGCTAGTTGCAAGGATAAATTGTGTTTCAAAAGCTTTTGAATCTGCTTGGGCACTTTTAAAAGGTGAAATGTCAGTGCAGCACTGGTGTAGTGTGGTCTCAAAATACCACTTTTTTTTTTTTTTAAAAAAAAGAAAGAAATTCTCTGAAAATTTTTGTCTTTTTTTAGAAAAAAAACCAAAAAGCTGTATTTGTGGTGTTGCTTTAGGAAAGGTTTGCTATGTCTCAATTTTCCAAATGATCCTCATATTTACATGATACAAAGTACACAATATATAATTCACTTAGTTGTTGAAAAAGGCAGTAATTTTGCTGTGTTGTTTTATTTTTTTTTAATTGAAGTTCAGGGTTTGTTTTTCTTCAGCTGCACAGCAGAAACTACATGACACAGAAATTGGACACCACTAATGTTTTAACATTTGGAATAAACCGTCTGCTACTCATTTCCTTATCGCAGATGTGTGTTAATTGTTTTCTTTTCCATACCCATGGCTGTAAAATATATCCCATTATTTCAGAGGTAGTATCTATTTTCTGCGGGTAGCAAACTGCTGCATATTTGAATTTAATTTTTGAAAGTCTGGCTCTGAAATTGGCTGATATTCTGGGTTAGATGAGCAAATCTTGGTTGCCCAGCATTTAAAATTTTTATTTCATTTGCCTGATGAAATGCAATGAAAAGGCTTATCATGCACTTTTCAGATTTTATGCCTCAGGTAGAACATGAAAAATGCATTGTTCTGCACTTGAGATTTTGAACAGAATTTATAGGCAATGTTTGATCTAAAAATGCATGTACTATTCCTTTGCCTTTTTCTTGCCTTTGCTTTCAGAAACAGATTTTTTTGGGGATGTAGTTACATGTTTCAAGTAAGAGTGGCTGCTTTTTTTTTTTGTTTGTTTTGTTTCTTTTATGACTTCTTAAAAATCTGCTCAGAAACATGGGTAAAAGGTAGGTTTGAATTTTTAGGAAAATTTTCACTATTTAAAACCTGCACATAAACAATTTTTACTACCTTCCTAAAAATTAAAAGGACATCTGTAGCAATGTCTTTATTATGTTTGTTCCGTATATAGTATTCCATATATAGCAGTCAAGTGTTATAAGGAACAAAGGTAAGTATTTGTATACATAAAGGAATTTGGAGGGGGAGCAGGAAAGGTTCGGATTTTTCTGTATTTTGCTGAAAGTTCTTTCTTGGTTTTCTTTGGTTTTTTTTTTTTTGTTTTTTTTTTTTTTTTCTGTTGGTTTTTTTTTGCTTTGTTTTGGTCTTTTGGTGGATGAAGGTATTAATCTTTTCTACTTTCTGTTCCTCAGTTCTCAATTTGCTTTGAAACTCCTTTTCCAAATTAATTCTGGAGATGTTATAAGATGTTCTGCTAAATAAGTGTTTTGCTAAATTTAGTTAATTTTTTTAAGCCTCATATAAACAAGCTATGAGGAGAGTTATAGTGTCCCAAGCATGGAAATAACTTCACTTTTGCTGCTGTTGTTAATGCGTAGAATAGTTCAGAGATCTTAATCTGTATAAAGTTCAGTATTTTAATGACACTGGTTGCTTTGAGAATGTCTAAAGAAAAATACTCGCCTGTATTGAGTGTAGTGGCTAATAGGTCTTTGTACTTTATAGATAAGAATGTGCTTTGAGCATCAGCATCAAAAAAAAATTGCTGTACTCCTGTGTGTTTTGTTCTAAAAAATCTTTTAGTTTTTCAGATTTTTTTTTTAACTGATTGCTGCTAATGTCAGGCTACTTTTAGTGAAAGCCTGCTCTTAAGATTGCTTTTAGCAAGCAAAAAAGACTTATTCATAAATTTATTGGTAGTAGCAGGAAAAACATTATATTTTCAAGGATGCCTTAATGTACTGTAATGTAAATTAATTATTTATACTTGCGCAGTTTGGGAAATCTTAAATAGAAAGTTGCTACTCTAATAAAACTATTTTTGTGTGGTATTACCTAGTTTTTGTGCATTAGAAGGGATCTCTGTGTAGATGATTATAATGTCACTTTCTGACCTTTGCAGCTTGAATAATTGTAAATCATTGCTTCATAACGTGTCAGAGAATGTCTGTACTAGGCAATTAAATGGCAGAATATAATAGACCAAATTATTGCCTGTCATGTTTTCAACAACACAGTTAGTATTTGAGTTACACTTAATCATTACGTGCATTAGCAACTTCATTGGAATCCAGCTTCAGGCTGAGCATGAAATACATTACATTATTTAAACCTCTAATGGTAGAAGTCATTTATTTGTGTTGAAGTGTACAACATGCAGAGTTTCATAAAGCAAGGAACACTTGAGAGCTTAATTTATCCAAATCAAAGTCTAAATGCAGATAAACACAAGTGGCAAAAATTAGTAATTTTTATAGGCTGGAAATATTTAAAAATACATGGTTGTGGGTAATTGTAGGCAGCAGGAATAAATTAAAATCACTATTTTTAGTCAGCTCCGAGAACTAAAACTGTTGTATACCTAAATCATCAAATGCATCATGAAATTGCATTTTTGAATGAACAATTAATTACACACATCATACCTACAGATGTGTCCAAACAAAAAATATGTGTTTGGTTCATTTGTTTAGATCAGAGATAAATGTGTGTGAAATGACTGTTCCACATTCAGTTATTCTGAGTTTCTCTATCTGCATTTTGCGGTTTGGTCCTATCATATATTTGTGTCTATGTTAACTTTAGTAAAGAAAAATGAGGTGAACCTATGTAACAGCTTTTAAAACTTGCACACACTTTTAAACAAAGTAATAAGAAAATACTAGAAAAATACATGGAGTAAGGTATTGTGTTAGATTGTCTTGCCAATTTTTGTTCAGTTACCTATCATTTTATTAGATTTGTGAACCTGACCTTCAGTACATAGTCTCTATTTTTACTAATTAAGAAAACTACTTGAAATGGAAGCAATTTACTTTTATTCAGAAAAGCCCCCAGCATCTTTAAACAACTGGTACAGATCCTACGGTGTGTTGTGCTAGAGTCTCTTGGCCTGGAAGTCTGACATGGAGTTGGCTGGAGTTAAAGTGGGTGAGTGGGAGACTCAGGTACCGGCAGTGGCAAGACTCTTCTGTTTGAGACTGG